>NC_064617.1:103952271-105155485 GCF_023898315.1 Schistocerca nitens
CAAAAACATTTGATCGCAAGGTCATAGGTCAACCGATTCCTCCACAGGAAAACACGTCTGATATATTCTATACGACACTGGTGACGGCATGTGCGTCACATGACAGGAATATGTTGTCGACCCACCTAACTTGTACACTTGGCGAATGGGTAAAAAGATTCTTCTACATTGCCTGATTTAGGCTTTCTTGTGGATGTGGTAATTACTCCCAAAAAAGTGATGAAAACATATGAGTTTGTCACATAAACTGCAACAAATGAATCCAACAGTTTCACAGTCACACACTTTTCCCTGTGCTCTGTCAAAACATATGTTTTTAACATCTTCAAATTTTTCCGTGTGTAGACCGTCAAATCCTGCATATGTCCAAGCAAATCTGAACATGTCCTGGAATTTTGGAGAACGAAGTTGATTATGTGTGAGTGCCTGAACTTTGATAATTGTATGAAAATAAAAAATTAAACTTTTCGCTCGAAGGAAGACTTGAACCAAGGGCCTCTCGTTCTGCAACTGCTCACGCTAACCACGGGACGACGGCGCTCCTGAGTTCAGTTAATCCTTTATGTTGCCTATCTTGCGCATGGATTACTCAGTTTGTATATTTTGCTTATTTTTTTCATAGTTCCACACAACTTCTTCCTGTTTTCTCGATTGATCTGTGTTCAGTTTTTCAAGTCCTATCCACTGTGGCAACTTATAACTAAGTTTGAGGGGGGTGCAACGGGGAGGTTCCCTTGTAAGTACAGGACGTAAAATTTATTGGAAAACTCTTAACCAAAGTAAACGAACTACTGGTGACGGAATTATCTCAGAAGAACAATCACGCTTCAGGAAGGAACGTTCATGCAATTACAATATATTTATAATTAGATACATTATTGAAAAACGCCGGGAATTTGGCTTAGAAACGCATTTAGCGTTTATTGATTATGAGAAAGCTTTCGATAAGGTAAACACACCACATCTGTGGACAATATTACAAACAATTTTTCCTAAACACCTTATTAATACCATCGAGACTCTATATGTAAAGCTAAATAGCTGTAAGTTTAGGTTCGAAAATGTCAGATGAAATTTTAGCTCAGACGGCGGTAGTATCGCGCACACAAGGAATACTGGTACTAGAGCAGAGTGCTGGAGGAGCCGTCACCTGCGCTCAGGTGACTCACGTGAAAAAGTTGTCAACGTCACTAGGGCCGCGCGAAGGCAATTAACAGACTTAGAGGGAGGAATGGTAGTTGCAGGTACACGCATGGGACATAACATTTCGGAAATCCTTAGGGAATTCAGTATTCCGAGATCACAGTGTCAAGAGAGTGCATTGAGACCGACCACGTAATAAAATTCTGGCTGTAGAGAAGTACTATCACACCCGCTTGTTCAGAGAATCCGTAGAAATACAAAAACACGCGAACAGCTCCACCAAGAAAGAGGAAAGCCTGGAGGTAAACTGATCCTGGCTTCCCGTACTGCAGCAAACGACCGTCGCAGGTAGCAAGAGGAGAACCGCACCGGAAACGACCGCGGAGAAGCCCTCGGACGTTGGCTCCTCAGGTACATATACAGGGTGAGTCACCTAACGTTACCGCTGGATATATTTCGTAAACCACATCAAATACTGACGAACCGATTCCACAGACCGAACGTGAGGAGAGGGGCTAGTGTAATTGGTTAATACAAACCATTAAAAAGTGCACAGAAGTATGTTTTTTAACACAAACCTACGTTTTTTTAAATGGAACCACGTTAGTTTTGTTAGCACATCTGAACATATAAACAAATACGTAATCAGTGCCGTTTGTTGCATTGTAAAATGAAACCTCCGACGTTCAGTTGCGTATTGTAACAAACACGGGCCACGGTCGGCGAGCAGCATCTGCAGGGACATGTTTACGATGACGACCGTGTTTACGAGTGTGGCTGTAGTGCACTGTTGTGGTTTGGTCTAGCTGTCGCAGTGTCCGCATGTAGCGCTTGCTACTATTGTTATTCTGCATTCGTCTCCGCACGCAGACCAACTGTAGTACACTGTGTTACCAGACGTCTGTGATAGTGTAGTGTTGTAGGAACTGTGACCATGGTGCATTCGAACTCTGAAAAGGCGGAGATGATACTCATCTATGGCGAGTGTCGACGAAATGCAGCTGAAGCCTGCAGGGTGTATGCAGAACGGTACCCGGACAGAGAGCATCCAACGTGCTGCACATTGCAAAACATCTACCGCCAACTGTATGCAACAGGTATGGTCGTAGCACGCAAACGGGTCCGTAACAGACCCGTCACAGGAGAAGCGGGTGAAGTTGGTGTGTTAGCTGCTGTTGCCATGAACCCACACATGAGTACACGGGACACTGCGAGAGCCGGTGGACTGAGTCAAAGTAGTGTCATGCGCATACTGCATCGTCACCGCTTTCACCCTGAAACGTCCCCTTTCAATAATAGTACACTACTGTGCTTAAACTGACGCACAATATTTTTAGCGCAACGCAATCTGACTTTAAATAATCTCTACAAGAGAATGGCCCTGACTAAAATTAACCTGTACTTTTCACAAATCACTTACCTCACAAAAATCTTGGTTACTCCCACTACTGCAATACAGCGAGCGCCACTACTGCCAGCTAAATAAAAGATTCAAACTATGGAAGGCACTAACTACTGATAGGGATAGTTAGCAAATGAAAGATATTAATAGAGAACAAACAATGTATTTACCTTGATATCATATATATATATATATATATATATATATATATATATATATATATGACAAATTTCAAAACTCCGCCATCTCTCTCCCCACATCCACCACTGCTGGCGGCTCACCTCCAACTGCGCAACGCTACGCGCTGTTAACAGCCAGCTGCCTAACACTACAATGGCGAGTATTACAACAATGCAAAGCAGCCACAGACTGCACACAGCACAGCCACTGATTTTCATACAGAGGTGGCGTTACCAATAAAAAAAACCTAAACAGCCTACTTACATAGCCCCCATGCTCCCCACAAAAAATTTTACAAATTGGTTTGGGCAGTGCCCAATACAGATTTGAAAAAATTTTTCATAATTACAATAACAAAGAAATCAAATGCACACACTTATTGATACAATGTTGGTCAAATGCTCAAATTTTCTCACAGTCCATAAAGACAGTCCTGATCGTTCATGACGTTAAAATAGCAGTGTTTTTCTCAAAGTCTGAGCAGTAAAAGAAAATGCACACGGAAGTAGTGGATTTCCATGCAATCTTGAAGAAGTAGCGTTGTCCTTCCAACGGAAAGACAGTGCTGACTCTCGACATGCAGACAGGTCATGGGCCACAACAGAGCAAACCCACAGTGGAGTCAGTCGAAGTTTTGAAGAGTATTGGTAGGTAGGTCATCACAGAGCAGACCCACTGTAGTCCTGGTAGAGATTACGGTATTGGTGGGCCACCAGAGGTGCAGACCCAGTGTATTCCTGGTAGAGATTGTGGTACTGGTGGGTCATCAAAGATGCAGACCCACTGTAGTCCTTGTAGAGATGGCCAGCAGCCATCTGTTGTGACTGTGCAGGTGCACAATCACCATCGAAGAGTCTTGCAGAGAATATAGCAACTCTATGAACCACCACTTGTCCACTCACAAAAAAATTTGTTTGAAATGTCCTTAGAACCAGCAATGCTGTTATCCAGTCCCTTGCTGAATTATTAACACACGCGCAAACACTAACAGTCCCTACTTCTCACATATTGTCCATATACTATGACCAACAGAAACGTGTGCAGTGAAATGTAACTTACAAGTTACTTAATTTGATGAACTGGTGTCAATTACAATTTTATAACATAAGGATACAATTACAAAGGTACAAAATACATTATTAAAGAACATAACAATACAGATAACATTTGTAGTACAGGCTTTACAAAAGAATCAAAATAACATATACAACAGTGTTACAGGAATTATGACATAAGTAGATACATAAAAGATCAGAATAAATTTTGAAACATCAACTTTACACATGAGCATTAAAACAAAACAGAATAAATAATGTCTAAGCATATTTACAAGTTAAATAACATATTATTAAAACCAATTATATTTGAGGATAACAGTATTCCTCATCATAGTGAATAGTATTAGAAAAAAATTCTATGAAACTACACAGAGACAGGAAGAAAACAAATACACAAGGGTACACAAACACATAGGGGGATAACACAATGGAAAGGACAGGGTTCGTTTTCAGTGTAACTTTTTGTACTGCAGTATTTTGCGAACAAAACCTATTTTGTTCTTGGAGATCTCCCTTCGTTCATCATTATTCCCAAAAAGTCCTATCTATACCTGCTTTCTGTATTCTATTCATATTTCTTTCAAAATAATTATTTCTCAGTGCACAATACTCATTTTTGCCAAATCTGTTTCATATAACCTCCAAAGCATTCTTTCCCTATCCTCCATAGTTAGGTTCTTATATAGTCTACCCCCTCTTAAGCTAACTTAAATCTACTGAGCTCAGATATTAAACTAAGGGACGAGGCAATGCAGCAGCATAAAACAATTAACACAAACAACAATGATAAAAAATAGAAAAGGCAAAGCAAGCAGCATAAATTAGCAATATGAAACGTCCCCTTTCAATAATAGTACACTACTGTGCTTAAACTGACGCACAATATTTTTAGCGCAACGCAATCTGACTTTAAATAATCTCTACAAGAGAATGGCCCTGACTAAAATTAACCTGTACTTTTCACAAATCACTTACCTCACAAAAATCTTGGTTACTCCCACTACTGCAATACAGCGAGCGCCACTACTGCCAGCTAAATAAAAGATTCAAACTATGGAAGGCACTAACTACTGATAGGGATAGTTAGCAAATGAAAGATATTAATAGAGAACAAACAATGTATTTACCTTGATATCATATATATATATATATATATATATATATATATATATATATATATATATATATATAGAGCAGTTCATGACAAATTTCAAAACTCCGCCATCTCTCTCCCCACATCCACCACTGCTGGCGGCTCACCTCCAACTGCGCAACGCTACGCGCTGTTAACAGCCAGCTGCCTAACACTACAATGGCGAGTATTACAACAATGCAAAGCAGCCACAGACTGCACACAGCACAGCCAGTGATTTTCATACAGAGGTGGCGTTACCAATAAAAAAAACCTAAACAGCCTACTTACAACCCGTTTCATGTGTCGCTACATCGGCAATTACATGGTGATGACTTTAATCATCGAGTGCAATTCTGTAAATGGGCATCAACAGAGAATGCGTTGTAGTTCTACCTGTTTACCGATGAAGCGGTATTCACAAACCATGGGGCAGTGAATCTACGGAACATGCATTACTGGTCCGTGGACAATCCTCGCTGGCTCAGACAGGTAGAGCGACAGCGACCGTGGACTGTAAATGTATGGTGCGGAATCATTGGCGACCACCTCATTGGTCCTCACTTCATTACAGGGACCCAAACAGCTGCAACATACATCGCGTTTCTACAGAATGATCTGCCAACGTTGCTCGAAAATGTCCCACTGGAAACGCGTCGACGTATGTGGTATCAGCATGATGGTGCACCTGCAAATTCCGCAATTAACACTAGGCTGACCCTTGACAGGATGTTCGACGGGCGTTTCATAGGACGTGGAGGACGCATAAATTGACCAGCCCGTTCTCCTGATCTTACACCTCAGGACTTCTTTCTGTGGGGTACGTTAAAGGAGAATGTGTACCGCGATGTGCCTACAACCCCAGAGGATATGAAACAACGTATTGTGGCAGCCTGCGGCGACATTACACCAGATGTACTGCGGCGTGTACGGCATTCATTACGCCAGAGATTGCAATTGTGTGCAGCAAATGATGGCCACCACATTGAACATCTATTGGTCTGACATGTCGGGACACACTCTATGCCACTCCATAATTGAAAATGGAAACCACGTATGTACGTGTACCTCACCCCTCATGGTAATGTACATGTGCGTCAGTGAAAAAGACCAATAAAAAGGTGTTAGCATGTGGACGTAATGTGCTGTTCCAGTCTCTTCTGTACCTAAGGCCCATCACCGTTCCCTTTGGATCCCTGCGTAGTTTGGTGCTCTCCGATACACACGATCAAACAGCGGAGGAGTGGTACTCAAGCATCAACTTTAGGTTACTATATCTCCGGATGTAATTAACATTTTACAATGCAACAAACGGCACTGATTACGTATTTGTTTATATGTTCAGATGTGCTAACAAAACTAACGTGGTTCCATTGAAAAGAAACGTAGGTTTGTGTTAAAAAAACATACTTCCGTGCATTTTTTAATGGTTTGTATTAACCAATTACACTAGCCCCTCTCCTCGCGTTCGGTCTGTGGAATCGATTTGTCAGTATTTTATGTGGTTTACGAAATATATCCAGTGGTAATGTTAGGTGACTCACCCTGTAGTCTGCGGCCGCGAGCTCGGCTCCAGTTCACCGCCGGCACTGGAGGGTGAAACTCTGACAATGCCAGCCACTCGTGCTGGTGAAATGTCAGAAACGCCAGTAAAATCATCAGATGAACGTCGGCCGAAGAACCCGAGACAGAAGCCAATAGGCAAATTGTCAACAAGTGGCCACGAAAGCCTTAACAATTTTGTAGTGCAGAAAAAAACAAATTTCCGCCATTACCTCTTACAACGGACAACGCAGTGGCTGACGGCCTTCACTTAGCGACCGAGAGCAGCGAGGTTTATATAGAGTTGTCAGTGCATAATGGGGCACCCATTACCCCATGTAATCTGTTTTGATTATTCCAGTCTTGGTCTGCCTCTGCTGTTTTTACGCCTTGCTGCACTTCCCAGCGCCAGGTTAATCACTATTGGATGCGTCATTAAATTTCTATCATGACCTATTCTTTCCAGTAATTCTTCATTTCTCATTTTAACTGTCCACTCCATTTATAAAAATATTTCGAGAAGTCATTTGATGTGATGTCACCAGTTATAAAATCAAATCAAATTTACAAAAAACTTGGCACAATTATGTTGCACCCTCTCTGGTTTCGGTGCTATGTTGGCATCAGTGTCAAAAAGCCGTTGTATCCCCTTTTGACGCAGGCTGGCCAACATCCCGGTCGTTGATAGTCTGGATTCTGGCACTGGGTCGTCCGTGGTGTTTCCAACTTGTTTTGTCTGAGACAGATATAGGGTTCTCGCTGGCCACGGGAATACCTCAGCGTCACGTAAACTGTTCATAGAGACACGAGCCATGTGTAGACAAACCGAGCGAGGTGGCGCAGTCTTCAACGGATTCCAAAGGACGACGGTTCAAACCCGCGTCCGGCCATCCAGATTTAGGTATCCCGTTGATTCCCTAAATCGCTAAACGCCGAGATGGTTCCTACGAAAGGGCACAGCCGCTTTCCTTTGTTAAACTGTCGGGATTGGCGAGGAAGGGAAAGGAGTAGTTACCCGTTGAGGTGATGAAGTTTATGATAGACATGATGGTTTACTTCAGAAAAAGTCGTTGAACGCGGGCCTAGAGAAGCCGCCCAAACTGAAGTGGCTGCTGTCCAAGAGAGCAGGGGAGGAGAGCGTCGGAAGCTGCTAGCAGAAGAGAGCGGACTGCGTGTCCGCCCCCGGCGGCTGGTCGCGGCCCCATCCACACGTGACCACCTCCAAACCTCCCTATTAGACGCGCGGTTCGGTAGCGTTAACTCGTCAGCAACACCTGAGTTTAGCTGCTGATGGTTCAACACGTGAGTTTAGGAGTGGTTCTGAAACGTCCCCTTAGAAAAATTATACATGACTGTGCTTAAACTGACACACAATATTTTTTTAGCGCAACGCAATCTGACTTTCAGTAATCCCTACAAGAGAATGGCCCTGACTAAATTAACCTATACGTTTCACAAATCACTTACCTCACAAAAATCTTTGTTACTCGAATTACTGCAATACAGCGAGCGCCACTACTGCCAGCTAAATAAAAGATTCAAACTACGGAAGGCACTAACTACTGTTAGGCATAGTTAGCAAATGAAAGATTTTAATAGAGAACAAACAATGTATTTACCTTAATAGTCATAATATATATAGCAGTTCATGACATCCATTCTTACAAATGTACTGTTTCTGATGGACACACCTCCAGATTATCCATTCTCAAAAATCCGCCATCTCACTTCCCCACATCCACCACTGCTGGCGGCTCGCCTCCAACTGCGCAACGCTACGCGCTGTTAACAGCCAACTGCCCAACGCTGCAATGGCGAGTATTACAACAATGCAAACTAGCCACAGACTGCACACAGCACAGCCAGTGATTTTCATACAGAGCGCTACGTGACGGCGGCGTTACCAATAAGAAAACCTAAATAGCCTACTTACAGTTCTTTCCGGGATAGTGCAACGTGACTTACGAGCTGAAACTAGCCGCCAGGCAGAAGTCACTGGCGAACATCAACTGAAATATAAAAAAATTAAATTTTTATAATATTACATCCACTCAGTAACGGCCCCCACTGTACACCTTCTTCATCCGTCCCTAATACGAGCTTGTGCCCCATCTCCCGATATTAACCGGACGTTAAACATTAATCACCTCCACGTACGAACAAGCATTGTCCTACTGAAAAATGGCACCACGACAATGTCACATAAGTCAGCATGTTCGTGACGCACTGTTGTACCATCACAGTTCCCTCAACCACTACCATCCGCGTCTGAAATCATATCCAATGGCTGTTAACAGTATGACGCCAGAAGTAACACATTGGTAGATTGGGACATGCATTGTTCTGCTGAAAAATGGCACCACGATAATGTCACATGAGGAGTCAGCATGTCCGTGACGCCATGTTGTGCCATAACAGTTCCCACAACCACTACCAGCCGTGTCCGAAGTCATAGCCAACACCGCTGGACCGCTCCGAAACATTGGAAGAATGGGATCTCTGTCCATATCATCGTAATACTCGCTGACGGCGGTCATCCAGGGTAGTGCAGAACCACGATTCATTGCTGAGCAAAATGCCACACCATTCATCAGCAGTCATGCTTCCTGATCACGACACCATTTCCAATGCAGCCATTTGCGTTGTGGTATTCGCGACAGCCTATGCTTTGGAAGGTATTTACCTGGTCTGGCTGCTGCTAGGCTATAGCCTATGGTGCGTGATGATACAGAATGGTGCAGGTAGTCTGTTACTTGTTCTGGGATGGCAGGCGCTGATGTGAAGGGGTTACGATGTGGCTGGTGCACAATACGACCATCCTCCCTTACGGTGATCAGACGTGGTCTGTCGGAACCTTGACGACGACTCTACCTGCCCTCACGTTCGCACGCAGTCCAACACATGGTCACTGTTACATCCGAATGCTTCGCAAATCTGGATACTGGACGATTCGACCAGCTGGCCAAACGGAAAACCACAACGCGTCCCTTTCAAACTCTGTCTGGTGCTGATAACGCTACCCCACACGAGTACGTAGGGTCTCCGTGCCCTTCTCAGCGATCAGTTAACATCCGACGCTATTCAAGCCTCTTATGTACCCTACCAGACCTGGTAACAACAGCAAACACGACCAACACTAATTCACTGTAGTAGTCCTTCTACCTTAATCTTTTACATATGCGACAATGTACAAGCTACACGTACGACGTTATGTAGATAGTTGATCATCTCTTATGTGTGCTTCACTTTTTTGTCAGGCAGTGCATTATTTGCCTGTCTCTGCATTTTAGTCCCAACCTTCTGAGGATTGTTAACATTGAATTCCAACTACACACTCCAAGTGTGGTGTCACCGCTAGACACCACACTTGCTAGGTGGTAACTTAAATCGGCCGCGGTCCTGTAGTACATGTCGGACCCGCGTGTCGCCACTGTGTAATCGCAAACGTAGCGCCACCACAGGGCAGGTCACAAGACACGGACTTGACCTCGCCCCAGTTGTACGGACGACATAGCTTGCGACCAGTCATATCAAGTCATTCTCTCATTTGCCGAGAGACAGATTAAATAGCTTTAACCTAGTCCATCGCTACCACCTAGCAAGGCGCCAGTTGTATCAGTGCTAATAGCTTCCTACTATGCACGAGATGTATTTCAACAAGAACAACATCATTAAAAGTTAAGTAATCTACCCAATACGTTCTTTTCTTTATAGTTTTTCATCCAGTCTCCTGTTTCAGAATTTACGCCCGTCTGCGTTAGTTTCGCGTGCACCTAGCCACTCATTGTGTCGAGACTTTAGGGAATCGACACAACAATATTTTGGCGACGAGGTGTGGTGCCGCGCCCACGTTGCAGTTTTTGTGTTCTATTTGCTCTAATTTGCTTGTGTCATGGCTTCACCGCATTCTCCAGATGTACTGTCCGAATTTTTTCGCTTGCAGAATCAGCAGACGCAGGCGTTATTGGAAGCCCTTGGACAGCTCGTCCAGGGTCAACGTGCGCTGCAAACCGATGCGGCGGCAGCCGCTTCTTCGCTACCGCAGCCACACAACGCTGTCGCACCGCCATTTAGGCCCTTTGAGGCCGAGTGCGAAAGCTGGACTGAGTGGACCAGCCAGTTCCACTTCCACATGGCGGCATATGGAATTCAAGGTAACGGGCGGCAGCCGTTTTTGCTTTCTTGTGTCGGTGTGTCTACCTACCGTGTGATAGTGAAATTGTTTCCCCGTCGCGACGTAGCAACTCTGTCCTACGAAGAAATTTTGTCTGCTTTAGATGCCTATTTCAAAGAAACAGTTAATGTAGTTGCAAAACGGTATACGTTTTTTCGTACAAAACGTACGGCCGGTCAGACTAATAGGGAGTGGGTAGCAACTTTGCAAGGCCTTACTAGAGACTGCGCGTTTGCCTGTGAATGTGGCCTCCCATATTCAGATACTATGGTGCGTGATGCAATAGCACAGAACGTGTCTGATGTTCGAATACGGGAACAGATTTTGAAACTCGTAAATCCCTCCCTTCAACAAGTGATAGACATATTGGACAGGCAAGACACACTTGACTTTGCTCAGGCATCATTTGAAACTTCGCCAGCAGTGTGTCACGTTAATCGGCCCGCCCGGCCCGCTGCACGGGACGCTAAGCGGCCCTCGCGCCCGACTTCGCTGCGGCCGCCTAGCCTGCAACCACGTGCGCCGCGTAAGCAAGCAAATGCAGTGAAATCATGCCCGCGGTGTGCAACTAGACATTCGCGTGAAAATTGCCCGTCACGCCAAGCTATTTGCTTTTACTGTCAAAAGAAGGGACATGTTCAAAGTGTTTGCCAGAAAAAGCTTAGATCAGACAATCGCAATAATTCCAGGCCTTTTGCTTCGCGCCGGAATCGCACCCAGGACACTCAGGCTCGTGGACCTTCGCCCATGGACATTCATGTAGTTCATGCCCACCCGTCCAGTGACACTTTAGCTAACAGTGACTGTGTTCGTCCCACCCAAAGTGTGTGTCGACGTCGAAGGAAATCCCGTAAAGTCGCAAGTGCTTCTGTACCTGTATCAGTTCAATTTGCACGTGACAGTCGCTCTTGTCGTCACCAAGACAATAAACTTTTTGTGGACTTAGACTTTGAAGGCAAAGTGATCCCATTCCAGCTCGATACCGGAGCTGCAGTTTCATTGCTCAATCATGACACGTACAAACAACTGGGCGCCCCGCCATTGCGTGCCGCAAATGTTAAGTTAACTAGTTACTCAGGACAGCATCTACCTGTGTTAGGACAGTGCAGCCTTATTGCAACATACAAGGGACAGACAAAACTTGTGTCATTTTATGTTCTTCGTTCCTCTAGTGCAGTGAACTTGTTTGGTTTAGATTTGTTTCAATTGTTTAATTTGTCTATAGTAAATCAGGTCCTATCGGTGAATCAGACTGTGCCTTCCGCCAGCGTTTCTAGTCTTTGTGAAGAATTTGCAGACATTTTTGCACCGGGCCTTGGTTGCGCTAAGAACTATGAAGCGCATTTGGAACTGAAAGACAACGCGCAACCGAAATTTTTCAGAGCGCGCAATGTTCCCCACGCATTGCGTGATGAGGTCGCAAGAACATTAGCCGAATTAGAATCTCAAGGTGTAATTGAACGTGTGCAGGCTTCTCTCTGGGCCTCACCCTTAGTCATTTTGCCAAAACCTTCCGGAAAATTGAGACTT
The DNA here is from genome assembly GCF_023898315.1 of Schistocerca nitens. Lineage (NCBI taxonomy): Eukaryota > Metazoa > Arthropoda > Insecta > Orthoptera > Acrididae > Schistocerca > Schistocerca nitens. Next base: position 103,964,433 of record NC_064617.1, read on the forward strand.
TGTGTGGACTTCAAGGCCACTGTGAATCCACAACTTGTGACTGCTACTTTTCCTTTGCCCCGCCCGGAAGATCTTTTTGACAAACTGTGCCCGGGAAAATATTTTTCAAAATTGGACCTAGCAGATGCGTACTTGCAGATACCTGTGGACGAAGACTCCCAGCGCGTCTTAGTGGTAAACACGCATCTTGGCTTGTATCGCTTCAAAAGACTGCCATTCGGGTGTGCATCCGCCCCTGCTTTATTTCAGCAATATTTACAAACTATTTGTGCGTCGGTCCCTACTGCTGCGAACTATCTGGACGATATTGTGATCTCAGGAAAGACAGAAGCCGAACATTTGCAGAATCTCCGAACATTATTTCAGGTCTTGCGTCAGAATGGTCTTCGCTTGAGGAAGGACAAATGTGTGTTTTTTGCTCGTGACTTACCCTACCTGGGGCATGTCATAAATGCCCAAGGTATACATCCGAGTCCAGAGCACCTTCGTGCCATTCAGGACTTGCCGTCACCGCAGAACTTAAAACAGCTACAGAGTGTGCTGGGTAAGGTAAATTATTATCATAGGTTTGTGCGCAATGCTTCTTCTATTTCAGCTCCGCTTCATCGCTTACGCCGTAAAGGTGTTCCGTTCGTCTGGACGACGGAATGCGAACGCGCCTTTCGCCAGTTGAAATCGGCGTTACTTTCAAATACTTGCCTTACGCCATTCGATCCCCGAAAACCCCTTTTGTTGATGGTAGATGCATCGGATTTCGGGATCGGTGCTGTGCTTGCGCACAAGGATGGCTCGCATGATCGCCCTATTGCCTTTGCGTCCAAATTGCTCTCATCTGCGCAGAGAAATTATTCACAAATAGAGAAGGAAGCTTTAGCTCTTGTGTTTGGTGTAACAAAGTTCCATGATTTCTTGTATGGTCGTCACTTTACCATCATCACGGACCACAAACCTTTGACATCGCTTTTTCATCCGAACAAGCCTGTACCTCCGCGTACAGCGCAGAAATTCATTCGCTGGTCACTTTTTCTCTCGCAGTACCGCTACGATATTTTGTATCGGTCCACTGCTAAGCACGGCAACGCTGATGCGTTGTCCCGTTTGCCTGTTGCTGAGGATAAGGCATTCGATTCTTCCGAACTTGCTTGCATGTTCATTGATTCGGAAGCCGATGACGTGGTCGCATCGTTTCCGATTGATTTTCGTCGTGTAGCTACAGCCACAGCTGCTGACCCTGTCCTTGCTACTGTTTTGCGTTTTGTTGCTACGCAATGGCCCTTGTCAAAGTCACGGATCGAGGATCCTTTGGTTCGCCGATTTTTTGCCCACAAGGAGAGACTTTTTGTCCGACGTGGTGTTTTGTTGTTGCGTTCCGATAATGATCAATCCCGAGTCGTGGTCCCACGTTCGTTACAGTCCTCTGTCTTACGGCTTCTTCACCAAGGACATTGGGGTATCGTGCGTACGAAACAGCTTGCTCGTCAGCACTGTACTTGGTTCGGAATCGATGCTGCGATTACGAATATGTGCTCCTCTTGCGTGGCGTGTGCCGAACAACAATCCGCCCCGCCGCGGAAATTCTTTGCATGGCCGAAAGCCACTTCCCCTTGGCAACGCTTGCACATCGATTTTGCTGGTCCATTCTGGAATGCTCGATGGTTGGTTGTGGTCGATGCTTTCAGTAATTTTCCTTTTGTTGTCCGGATGTCTTCCACGACGTCTTCTGCCACAATCCAAGCCTTATCCGCTATCTTTTGCATTGAAGGTCTTCCGCAGACTCTTGTTTCCGACAATGGCCCACAATTCATGTCCGCAGAATTTCAGTCATTCTGCAAGGCCAATGGTATTCAACATCTGACGTCCGCGCCGTTTTCGCCTCAGTCAAACGGTGCCGCGGAACGATTGGTCCGGACTTTCAAGTCACAGATGTTGAAGTTGAAAGAATCGCATTCTCGGGAGGACGCTTTGTTACTCTTTTTGTCATCGTATCGCTCTCAGCCCCGCGATGGTCGCTCGCCGGCTGAATTGCTCCATGGTCGATCTCATCGTACCCTGATGTCTTTGCTGCATCCGCCGCATCAGGTTCCGGTGCAGCGGCAGACTCCTGTTTTTGCTCCTGGCGACGTTGTCTATTATCGCAACTATCGCGGTTCACGGCGTTGGCTCGCAGGGCGCATTCTTCGCTGCCTCGGCCGCGCGATGTATTTGGTTTTGGGGGCCTCTGGTGAGGTGCGTCGGCATCTCAATCAGCTGCGCCTCTGTCGTCGCCTGGGTTCTGCCGCTCCCCGTCTGCTTTCAGCGACGGAGCCGTCAGGTCAGCGCCCTGGGGACCCATCTACTGGCTCGCCTCATCCCCAGGTGTTACCGACGATGCCTTCCATTTTGCCTCATGGCGTCGCGCCGCCGCAGCCGCCGCCGGCGCCGCCCGCAGTGGACCCGTCGCTGCAACCGCCTGGCGCCTCCCTGGGTCACGCGCCGCCGCTCGCTTCCCGTGACCAGCCGTCCTCCGCCATGGACCTCTTGCCCGCTCCGGACCGGATGTCGTCTTCGCCCGTCGGGTGCTCCGACCACATGGAGGTCGACCCTTCTGTCTCATTACGTGCGCATACACCTCATGTTGACGTGCACCCTGGACTAGGTTTGCAGGCGTTTCCTAGCTCCCCTCGGACCGAATGGCCGGGTGCGGGTGGCACAGCCTCGCCTGTTGTTAGGCTCCCCACCTCATCGCATACGTCAACATGGGGTCCTCCCCACGGCGGGCGGAAGCCTTATCTCACGACCGTTCGCCGATTTGCGGGGGAGGAATGTGGTGTCACCGCTAGACACCACACTTGCTAGGTGGTAACTTAAATCGGCCGCGGTCCTGTAGTACATGTCGGACCCGCGTGTCGCCACTGTGTAATCGCAAACGTAGCGCCACCACAGGGCAGGTCACAAGACACGGACTTGACCTCGCCCCAGTTGTACGGACGACATAGCTTGCGACCAGTCATATCAAGTCATTCTCTCATTTGCCGAGAGACAGATTAAATAGCTTTAACCTAGTCCATCGCTACCACCTAGCAAGGCGCCAGTTGTATCAGTGCTAATAGCTTCCTACTATGCACGAGATGTATTTCAACAAGAACAACATCATTAAAAGTTAAGTAATCTACCCAATACGTTCTTTTCTTTATAGTTTTTCATCCAGTCTCCTGTTTCAGAATTTACGCCCGTCTGCGTTAGTTTCGCGTGCACCTAGCCACTCATTGTGTCGAGACTTTAGGGAATCGACACAACACCAAGACTTCTGCAGGTCCCAATACTTACTTGGAAGGAACGCTTTTTTGTTCAGTATGTCTTCCATTACCATAGGCAATGTCATAATTGCTTCTCTGGTACCTTTTACCACCTTGAAAGCAAACTGATCTTACTCCAGTAATTCTTTAGTTTTTCTTTCTGTTCTTGTATATATTGCTGTAGTCAACAGTTTACAAGCCTATGTTGTTCAGACTAATAATCCATTACCTTCCACATTAATTCGCGCCTGTCTCCTTTTGTAATGTTCTGAATAAGCACTCCAAATCTGGTAGCACGTTGCTTTTCATGAATACATTAATTATTTTTTATCTCAGCCGTGACCGCTCATAACATTAAAAATGTCCGGTACAGCATTAATTGTTGCTTTTGCGCTTAAAGCAGAGCAGAGGACGAAATTATGAAATTCCTTGTCGCTCACTGACCACCACACTCTTTGATCAGTTAGAATAGGAACAGACGTAGGCACGCAATCAGAATAATAGGTTCTTAGTTATGTACGTCACAGGATCTTGAGTGAGGTTTCTCGTGAGTGAAGGCAGCGAGGAAAGCATAATTAATCAAAGCAAAAGAATTTGAAAAGCGTGTTCTTTCAATGCGATAGGTTTTTTCCTTTCACTTTTTATGCCAATTGGTTTCATTAGTAACGACTGATCTTTTTTGATAACCATTTTAGGAAAATAGCACAGCGGTATGCCTATGATCAAGTGATGCAGTTAATTTATATATATTAATTTTTTTGTAAAGAAAGCTTCAGATGTGTAGTTTTTATTGCCGTGATCGTGTGTATGTACACTCGATTATTAGTTTCAGCAGGACTAATCTGTCATCCTCAGATCCACAGTATACAGTCTATGAACTTATGCTGTGCAATAAACTGCACGCTTATCTTCGGATCGTCGTAACGGATCAAAATAAAAAAGAGAGTAGAAAATCAAAATATAATGTGTATCTACAGGGCAAGACAGTGTCATTCAAGTGTTGCATATAGAGAAGCGTCCGGGTCCGGGATTTTCTCTGCCTGGGGACTGGGTGTTTGTGTTCTCCTCAGCATTTCATCATCATACTCAACATTCGTGCCGGAGGCTAGATTGGACTGTGAAAAAAATTGGACAGTGAAATAATTGGAACTTTGTATGGGCGCTGATGCCCGCGCAGTTGAGCGCTCCACAAACCAAACATCATCATCATCATCATCATCATCAACAAGTGCCGCATGTTTCTGACTTGGCAAAGGCTATGCACTCAGTACACCGAGGATCTGAAGATAGCTTAGTCCTCTCGACACTAGTAATACAGTATACCTATAAGCGATCAAGCCAACAAAAGCTTCAAATCTGAGGCCTTCATTACACCGATCGCTCTCCAGCCGACAATGTCAGGTATTTACAGCATTAATTTTTATTCAGTGTAGTAAACGCAATATGTTCAGTAGAAGTAAACAGTTTCACATAGTAAGAGGTCTTTTACTTAACTCTACTTGAGGAACTACCATCCTAGAGCTTTCGTACACACATCACAGTACATTTAACGAAGTGACTGAATCTGTAATCTTTCTGTGGTTATAAAAAGAGGTGCTATCATTGATTTCTTTCTGTGTTATGCACGGTAACAGGACAAATATTCATTGCTGGATACAAAGAGTAAGTCAAATATCGCCCTTATTTGTAGAAAACTGCTGTGACACTTCGACAATAATTAAAAAAGTACAAGAGGCTCAGATCAAGCCAATTGCAGAGATGCGTTTTTTCAGCGGGAATATTTAGTAGAGGTTGGGACATTCGGCATTCCCCTTATAACCAAGGAAATCTTCCTGATAACGTTGAATGGGACAGGCGGATTGGAGATATTTGTAATTTTTTTTCTGCGACAATATGTTCCAGATGAAATTATGTGTGTTTTTATATCTGTTTGTGTAACAGAATAAAGTCGATGACTTGCTCAAGATGTACACTGCTCTTTATTGTCATTACTATCAGACATACTCGTATTTTCTCCGTGCTTATTAAAGCACGGGGGTCTGTTGTAGAACTTAGTTTTCAGCAGCCAAAACTTCTCATAGACTGGAATCGGAACATGGGGATTCTCAACTGGGAATGACTGGAAGATTGTTTCCAGTTACTGCGTTCGCGTGATAATCATGGCAATCCGCCTGAAAGCTTTTGACGGAGGCGGTGAGATGAACTAATTTTTAATTTATTTCTAAAGCAACGTTGTCCAGCGTCCCAGAACCTCAAAAATTTGTGTGTGCTTTCATTTTGAATTGATTTTTTTCATCTTTCACTGCTTCCTTTGAAGGGGGAAATTGGGCACATGGAGACCGTTGTTCTTTTGTGCCGTGACTTAACTAATGTTTTTGTGGTTGGACTCTCTTTATTGGTAGATTTGAAAAGGCAGAAAGGTATAGCTCTTGCTTGAGGAGGAGGAGCGGGGTGGGGAGATGGAAGTCCTGGCATTTGCCTCACGGGCAATGGAATATGGACTTGTGAATACATTCAGCTACATAAATGTTTCAGTTTCGTAGACGAAATGCGGAATTTAAAACTCTCCCATTTGTTCGGCTGATAATATTGTATTTCCGTTACAGATTTGTTTAATTATCCTGAATGTTCAACAGAATTTAGTTTCACGATTTCTTTCAATCAGCTACTGGTGACATACCATCTGACTCTCGGAAAAGCATCATTCACGCAGTTGCGAAGATTACAAAAGCCGACACGTGCGAGAATCATTGCACGATCAGCATAACAGCTCACGCATCCAAGTTGCTGACAACAATAATAGACAGAAGAATGGAAAAGAAAAAAAGTGTTATATGGCGATCAGTTTGGCTTTAGGAAAGGTAAAGGCACTAGAGAGGCAGTTCTGACGTTGCGGTTGATAATGTAAGCAACAGTAAATAAAAATCAAGATAAATGTATCAACATCGAAAAAATATTCGAGAACGTAAAATGGTGCAAGATGTTCGAAATTTTGAGAAAAGTAGGGTTAAGCTATAGGAAAAGACTGCTAATATACAAGATGTACAAGAGCCAAGATGTACAAGAGCCAAGAGGGAACAGTATGAGTGGAAAACCAAGAACGAAGCGCTCAGATTAAAAAGGGCTTAAGACAGGGATGTAGTTTTTCCCCACTACTGTTCAATCTGCGCATCGAAGAAACAATGACGGAAATGAAAGAAAGATTCAAGTGGGGTGTTAAAATTCAAAGTGAAAGCATATCAATGATAAGATTCGCCGATGACATTGCTATCATTAGTGAAAGTGAAGAATAATTACAAGATGTTCTGAATGGAATGAACAGTCTGATCAATACAGTAGATGGATTGAGAGTAAATCGAAAAAAAACGAAAGTAATGAAAAGTAGCAGAAATGAGAACAGAGAGACTGAGATCACGAACCTGGTAAGTTATCCAGTTGTGCTACCTAGGCAGCAAAGTAACCCATAACGGACGAAGCAAGGAGGACATGAAAAGTAGGCCAACACTGGCAAAAAGGCCATTCGTGGCAAAGGAAGTTTACTAATATTAAGCATAGGTCTTAATTTGTGGATGACATTTCTGAGAATGTACGTTTGGAGCAGAGCATTGTATGGTAGTAAACATTGGTGTGGATAACCGGACCAGGAGAGAATCGAACCATTTGAGAAGTGATGCTGTAGAAGAACGTTCCAAATTCGGTGGGCTGATAAGGTAAGGAACGAGGAGGTTCTCCAGAAAATCGGTGAGGAAAGGAATATGTGGAAAACACTGACAAGAAGAAGAGACAGGATGGTAGGACAATTGTTAAGATATTACGGAATAACTTCCATGGTACTAGAAGGAGCTGCAGAGTGTAAAAACTATAGAGGAAGAGAGAGAGAGAGAGGGAGAGTGGAATACATCTAAGAAATAATTGAGGATGCAGGGATGCAGGTTACAAGTGCTACTCTGAGATGACAAGGGTGGCAGATGAGAGGAATCTGTGGCGGGCAGCATCAAACCAGTCAGAAATCCGAAGATTCAAAGAAAAAATCCTTATACGCGCTGGGCAAAGAATAAACGTTTCTCGGCAGCACGGGGAATCTTGGTTTTTCGTGAACCGCAGTCGTATCCTACGTGTCTATGTGGATTAAAGACAGCACAGTTCCATAGGCTGAAACAGCAGATGTCGCACTTGACGCACTTACGGAAATTTCACAGATAACGATTTCATTATTGGTTGCAGGTAGTTTATTGGCAGAAAACAACACAGGTATTAAAGTAAAGAAACGCCATAGCAAATGAATTATTTCAAGTATTACAAATGTTCTTAATATCATTGAGCGTAAATTACAATTAATATTTCCGCTTCAAGTGTATGCTCAAACACAACCCATATCTCCACGTAACATTTCAACTTGTACATTATACAAGACACACTTCGCAGCATTATGCATTCCTCTGGTGTAAAACTATTTCAGCTTTTTTTTTTTTTGGTCATCAGTCTACTGACTGGTTGGTTTGATGCGGCCCGCCACGAATTCCTTTCCTGTGCTAACCTCTTCATCTCGAGTAGCACTTGCAACCTACGTCCTGCTTGACGTATTCCAATCTCTGTCTTCCTCTACAGTTTTTGCCCTCTACAGCTCCCTCTAGTACCATGGAAGTCATTCCCTCATGTCTTAGCAGATGTCCTATCATCCTGTCCCTTCTCCTTATCAGTGTTTTCCACATATTCCTTTCCTCTCCGATTCTGCGTAGAACCTCCTCATTCCTTACCTTATCAGTCCACCTAATTTTCAACATTCGTCTATAGCACCACATCTCAAATGCTTCGATTCTCTTCTGGTTTTCCCACAGTCCATGTTTCACTACCATACAATGCTGTACTCCAGACGTACATCCTCAGAAATTTCTTCCTCAAATTAACGCCGGTATTTGATATTAGTAGACTTCTCTTGGCCAGAAATGCGTTTTTTGCCATAGCGAGTCAGCTTTTGATGTCCTCCTTGCTCCGTCCGTCATTGGTTATTTTACTGCCTAGGTAGCAGAATTCCTTAACTTCATTGACTTCGTGACCATCAATCCTGATGTTAAGTTTCTCGCTGTTCTCATTTCTACTACTTCTCATTACCTTCGTCTTTCTCCGATTTACTCTCAAACCATACTGTGTACTCATTAGACTGTTCACTCCATTCAGCAGATCATTTAATTCTTCTTCACTTTCACTCAGAATAGCAATGTCATCAGCGAATCGTATCATTGATATCCTTTCACCTTGTATTTTAATTCCACTCCTGAACCTTTCTTTTATTTCCATCATTGCTTCCTCGATGTACAGATTGAAGAGTAGGGGCGAAAGGCTACAGCCTTGTCTTACACCCTCCTTAATACGAGCACTTCGTTCTTGATCGTCCACTCTTATTATTCCCTCTTGGTTGTTGTACATATTGTATATGACCCGTCTCTCCCTATAGCTTACCCCTACTTTTTTCAGAATCTCGAACAGCTTGCACTATTTTATATTGTCGAACGCTTTTTCCAGGTCGACAAATCCTATGAAAGTGTCTTGATTTTTCTTTAGCCTTGCTTCCATTATTAGCCGTAACGTCAGAATTGCCTCTCTCGTCCCTTTACTTTTCCTAAAGCCAAACTGATCGTCACCTAGCGCATTCTCAATTTTCTTTTCCATTCTTCTGTATATTATTCCCGTAAGCAGCTTCGATGCATGAGCTGTTTAGCTGATTGTGCGATAGTTCTCGCACTTGTCAGCTCTTGCCGTCTTCGGAATTGTGTGGATGATGATTTTCCGAAAGTCAGATGGTATGTCGCCAGACTCATATATTCTATACACCAACGTGAATAGTCGTTTTGTTGCCACTTCCCCCAATGATTTTAGAAATTCTGATGGAATGTTATCTATCCCTTCTGCCTTATTTGACCGTCAGTCCTCCAAAGCTCTTTTAAATTCCGATTCTAATACTGGATCCCTTATCTCTTCTAAATCGACTCCTGTTTCTTCTTCTATCACATCAGACAAATCTTCACCCTCATAGAGGCTTTCAATGTATTCTTTCCACCTATCTGCTCTCTCCTCTGCATTTAACAGTGGAATTCCCGTTGCACTCTTAATGTTACCACCGTTGCTTTTAATGTGACCAAAGGTTGTTTTGACTTTCCTGTATGCTGAGTCTGTCCTTCCGACAATCATATCTTTTTCGATGTCTTCACATTTTTCCTGCAGCCATTTCGTCTTAGCTTCCCTGCACTTCCTATTTATTTCATTCCTCAGCGACTTGTATTTCTGTATTCCTGATTTTCCCGGAACATGTTTGTACTTCCTCCTTTCATCAATCAACTGAAGTATTTCTTCTGTTACCCATGGTTTCTTCGCAGCTACCTTCTTTGTACCTATGTTTTCCTTCCCAACTTCTGTGATGGCCCTTTTTAGAGATGTCCATTCCTCTTCAACTGTACTGCCTACTGCGCTATTCCTTATTGCTATATCTATAGCGTTAGAGAACTTCAAACGTATCTCGTCATTCCTTAGTACTTCCGTATCCCACTTCTTTGCGTATTGATTCTTCCTGACTAATGTCTTGAACTTCAGCCTACTCTTCATCACTACTATTTTGTGATCTGAGTCTATGTCTGCTCCTGGGTACGCCTTACAATCCAGTATCTGATTTCGGAATCTCTGTCTGGCCATGATGTAATCTAATTGAAATCTTCCCGTATCTCCCGGCCTTTTCCAAGTATACCTCCTCCTCTTGTGATTCTTGAACAGGGTATTCGCTATTACTAGCTGAAACTTGTTACAGAACTCAATTAGTCTTTCTCCTCTTTCATTCCTCGTCCCAAGCCCATATTCTCGTGTAACCTTTTCTTCTACTCTTTCCCCTACAACTGCATTCCAGTCGCCCATGACTATTACATTTTCGTCCCCCTTTACATACTGCATTACCCTTTCAATATCCTCATACACTTTCTCTATCTGTTCATCTTCAGCTTGCGACGTCGGCATGTATACCTGAACTATCGTTGTCGGTGTTGGTCTGCTGTCGATTCTGATTAGAACAACCCGGTCACTGAACTGTTCACAGTAACATACCCTCTGCCCTACCTTCCTATTCATAACGAATCCTACACCTGTTATGCCGTTTTCTGCTGCTGTTGATATTACCCGATACTCATCTGACCAGAAATCCTTGTCTTCCTTCCACTTCACTTCACTGACCCCTACTATATCTAGATTGAGCCTTTGCATTTCCCTTTTCAGATTTTCTAGTTTCCCTACAACGTTCAAGCTTCTGACATTCCACGCCCCGACTCGTAGAACGTTATCCTTTCGTTGATTATTCAATCTTTTTCTCATGGTAACCTCCTCCTTGGCAGTCCCCTCCCAGAGATCCGAATGGGGGACTATTCCGGAATCTTTTGCCAATGGAGAGATCATCATGACATTCTTCAATTACAGGCCACATGTCCTGTGGATACACGTTACGTGTCTTTAATGCAGTGGTTTCCATTGCTTTCTGCATCCTCATGTCGTTGATCATTGCTGATTCTTCCGCCTTTAGGGGCAATTTCCCACCCCTAGGACAAGAGAGTGCCCTAAACCTCTACCCGCTCCTCCGCCCTCTTTGACAAGGCCGTTGGCAGAATGAGGCTGACTTCTTATGCCGGAAGTCTTCGGCCGCCAATGCTGATTATTTATCAAAATTTAGGCAGTGGCGGGGATCGAACCCGGGACCGTAGATGTTTTGATTATGAATCAAAGACGCTACCCCTAGACCACGGGTATTATAAAGCATAAATTACAATTAATATTTCCACTTCAAGTTTTCCCTCAGACACAACTAACATTTCCACGTAACATTTCAACTTCAGAGGTTGTTTACATTTATGAGGCAGTGTTTGTATTCGCTGCGTACGTAACACTCAGGTGTTATTATCTGCTTCTCCCAGCATGTTTCACATATATACAGTATGTATAAGACCACCTTGTCTTCTGTAAACCGCACCCAACTTCACAGCACAGTACTTGAGAACTTTGCATAGCAGCAACCTACTTACCGCTGCACTAGCGTTACCATGTCTCGTCCCCATAACGTCCCAAAACTATGTCTTGAGATATGAAAGTTCTCTTCTGCAGGCTCTGTGGTAAGTTCGTATGCGCGTCTAAAATAAGTACACATCTACAGCTATATCTTTACTCTGCAAACCACCTTACGGCGTGTGGTGGAGGGTTTTTTTAGTACTCCTTCTCCTGTTCCATTAGCGAACTGTGAGTATGCTTACAGTTAGTTGTGAACATATTTCACCAAAACGGGTCAATTCAGTGGATTCTTGTCCCCCTTCGGAAGGACACTCCGGCGTCGTGTGCAGTGTCATAAAAAACAGCATGCGTTAATGGTCCAGAAACTGTGTTGTTGTCTGTAGGCGAATAAAAACTGTAATAGGTAGCGTGAATGGAAGACTTGTATTTAACTGAGTGCACAGATTTCTGTTACCAGGCACATTTATTGTTCTTTCCACTATGTGTTTTGGACAATTATGCCTCCATCACCAGGCGGATTTATCACAATCAAAAATGTGAAGACGGTTTGTGTGTATGGCTTTTAGAGCAACTTGTTGGACTGCAGTAGTGTACAAGAAACGATATTAGTACAAGGGCCGGCCGAAGTGGCCGTGCGGTTAAAGGCGCTGCAGTCTGGAGCCGCGAGACCGCTACGGTCGCAGGTTCGAATCCTGCCTCGGGCATGGATGTTTGTGATGTCCTTAGGTTAGTTAGGTTTAACTAGTTCTAAGTTCTAGGGGACTAATGACCTCAGCAGTTGAGTCCCATAGTGCTCAGAGCCATTTGAACCATTTTAGTACAAGGCTCAAAGTCGTGTTGATACTTCGACTGCTTCAATAAATATACATATCTTTCAGTGTCTATAGGCTGCTCTTCCAGTAGTGTTTACGTCACATACAGTTTCCATGAAATGAACTAAGGAAAGTGACATAAATATCACACACACACACACACACACACACACACACACACACCAACAACTTAATAAAAAAACAATTAAAATATTACATAAAATTTTCCCCTGTTGGTAATATTATTTTATAAGTTGTTTTCACTTGTTAGTTGTCGGATGTAGTCATGCCATTTCACCGGCAAACTGGAAAATATGTCCGTGGTCACAGCTGGCCCATTACAGAGTAACGACATTTCGAATGATTTCTTCCCCCCATTTATTCTTGTATCCATTTTGCACTGGAATATGTGCACAACTTTATCAAGTTCGATGGTATGTGCTGTGTGTCTTGTCTGCAAACAGATTTCTTCTTTTCAGTCACGATATAGACTGTCGGTAAATTGAAGAGCGACCGAATGAGTCCCCACGCTGCCTACCCAGCTAATTCACAAGGTGCTTTCACAACGTAGTACCGGCCCTGTAGCGGTGCGCTTTTTAAATCTGTGGCGACTCCATGTACAGATACGTCCCAGCAACGTTTATTTTTAGACAAATGCTTTAAGACAATAATTAATAGAAAAGACGATAGCTTCTTCCGAAACACAACATTATAGAGTAAATAATATTAACATAAAAACGGAAGTAAAGATTCAACTTCAAACATTTCATGTGAACGTATGTTTCTCTATTCCTATTCGTAAAACGAGCCCCATATGGTGCAACCAATCTGTAGAATTTAAGGCTTCTTCTTACTTCGTGTTTCTATTAAAAGGCAGAAGTTTTCTTGAAGGGCTGCGTTGAAACTCAACAATTCTTGCAACACGAAGAGTAAAAAGTAACGAGAAATTTATAATTTCGTGTGTTGTATTAGTTCGAATTTTTGTCACTGTGAAACGTCCCCTCAGAAAATTTTATGAATTACAGTGTTGATAAACCTCTTACGTCATTTGATTATCAAACAGCTGAACAGAACTGAACGTACTCAGACATTTCTCTCTTTACTTATTCAGATCAACACTAAACTGACACACAATATTTTTAGCACAACGCAATCTGACTTTCAATAATCCCTACAAAAGAATGGCCCTGATTAACAATAATCTATACCTTTCATGAATCACTTACCTCACAAAAATCTTCGTTACTCGAACTACTGCAATACAGCGAGTGCCAATACTGTCAGCTAAATAAAAGATTCTAACTACTGAAGGCAGTAACTACTTATAGGCATAGTTAGCAAATGAAAGATTTTGATAGAGAACAAACAATGTATTTACCTTAATAATATTCAGAAGTCATCATATATATATATATATATATATATATATATATATATATATATATATATATATATATATATATATATCAGTTCATGATATACAGTATTACAAATTTACTCTTTCTGATGGAAACATGTCCAGATCGTCCGCTCTCAAAATGCTGCCATCTCTCTCCCCACATCCACCACTGCTGGCGGCTCACCTCCAACTGCGCAACGCTACGCGCTGTTCACATCCAACTGCCCAACACTACAATAGCAAAAATTCCAACAATGCAAACCAGCCACAGACTGCACATAGCACAGCCAGTGATTTTCATAGAGAGAGCTACGTGGCGTTACCAACATAACCTAAACAGCACACTTACAACTGTATTCGTAAACACGTCTGAAAAGTATGTGCACAATGTTATGCGTATTGGGTATTTACTCTATTGTCAGTTGTCAAAAAGGTTACACGTGTTTTGGTAGCGCCAACGATTACTTGTTCTGTATAAAAATAGATTAGAGAATCTGTATTAAATTTTGTTATAAGACTAATAAAATGTATCAAATTTTTAGAAATGTTAAATATTGCTTTTGGTGAATCTGTTATGAGTAAAGCAAGGGCATAAGAGTGGTAAATACATTTCAAAGCAGGTCTTAAGGGACAGCAGTTTTTAAAGAATGGATGAGATTAAAAATGTTAAGAGACCTATGAATTGTCCAGAAGAAACAGTACCTAAAGTGTTTCAGGAATTGGAAAAAGCACTACCATAAGTGTATAGTATGTAATGGGGAATATTTTGAGAGAATAACATTGTAGTACATTAACAAATAAAGTTCTTAACAAAAATAAAAATTAATATATGAACGCACCTCTATGTCAAGCTTTTTACACAGAAGTCCTGAATCGGTGTACATGTTCCTAAGGACATTTCAGTAGCGTTTAGAATAGTTAACGTGCACATGTTTTAAGCAATATGTCTTAGAATCAGGTGAATAGTAACGGAGATAGAGATTTAGTGACAGAATACATTCAAATGCTGCTGTTCCATAAGCATCAAAGGTTTTACGTGATTGAATCACATTCTAGTAGCGAAAAATTAATTAATTTTGCCATGATATTCTCAAATTATTTCTGATTTTGTACAACTGGTGATAAAGGTATTTATTGCTTTGTACCACACTTGACTGTATTTATCTTGGAAAACTGTTTAACACTTTTGCTACCATGTAGTACATTTCTACCAAGAGAAACGTTATGGCACATGAGCAGAGGCAGGCTTGAAAGCACACACAACGTATTTTTTCCTATTTGCGTACATCGTATTTTAGAGGTCACCATCAACAGTGTCACTATCATTATTACCGTCGTCGTCGTCGTCACTTTCTAAATTAATAACTATGGCGTCTAGTATGTCTTCAATTATCCCTTCCTTAACCCAGTACTTTGAAGTTTCTCCACGTGGAGGCAAAAAGCACTCTAATCATCGTGTGTTATCGTTTCAAAACCTGTAACAATTGGGACAAGTGTTTGTATACATGCTTTTTTCGGTTACTGTCAAATTTAGTTTTGAATAAAAAATGGAGGCTCAGAAAATTGCTACATACCTTCTTTCACCAACTGCAACATCTTCGTTATGCAAATATTTCCAAGAATATTTCTTCCTCTGACGAAATTTTTGAGTTTTGCTCACACCATTTCAATTAGATTTAAGTCACAGTTGTATGGTGGAAGTCGCAGCACGGTGTCTCCATGAACTTGAAGTATTTTATTAATTTTAAATGCCGCGCGGGATTAGCCGAGCGGTTTCAGGCGCTGCAGTCATGGACTGTGCGGCTGGTCCCGGCGGAGGTTAGAGTCCTCCCTCGAGCATGGGTGTGTGTGCTTCTTCTTAGGATAATTTAGGTTAAGTTAAATAATTTTGTTTTTCTCATTGACAAATCAGCTTACGCCTTATTTTTTAATAGCCATTCAATCATTTCCCTTTTTTTCGAATACCTAGTTATAGCGTTGTTATGCTCCTTGTTGTGAAGTGAAGCGTTGTCCGTAACAATAACACAGTTCGGTGGCAGATTCGGAATTACTTTAGTCGCTATCCAATTTGAAAAATTTTCGTTCACATCCCGCTTTATAAATCAACAGTGCGTTGCGTCAAAACCCATCTTTTGATGCAATATTGACCTCCATAATCTTATTGTTTCCGATAACATTGCTCCAAATGCCATCAACGCCAAGGCCCCGCCAGCGTTTTCTGTAAGTAATGTTGTTGACCACCCAAGTTTCATCAATATAAAAAAATTTTCTGCCTAGCTTCCTTAATTTTCTAACTTGGATCGGGTACTTACATCGCCAGTCAATTATATTCGTTCTTTCTAACATTTCACGCAGTGTCTTGTGTAAAACATCTTTCTGCCAAGGAAAATAGATTTTTTGTTTCCCGGCAGTTGTTTTCGTAATGTAGGCCGTATTGGTTTATGTAAAATTCCTCCATCGTTCGTCGAATGACAGATTTTGTAACACTGTCTATAACGATGAGCTTCCCCCCAAAATCATTAGTTTTCCTTTTTGGCCATTCCAGTAAACCATACGGTTTATTTTCGCGTTCCTTCCTCAAGCGTATTGTGGCGAGGCTGACGTTTGCATAAATTGCAGCCCATTGATTGGGAGTGCTAATATTAGCCAACAGTTCTGTGTCACCTCCTTGACACACGCTGTAATAACATTAGAGACGATCGAACGCTCGTTACTCCGCAAATACCTCCTCTTCTTCGTATTCTGCACATTTTCTTGCAATACAGGGCGATTACCATCGCTTCCGGATACCGAAGTATATCAGTGGGTGTTCAAAGTTAACTGACTGAACTGGCAACTAAGATCCCACGAACAGAAACGACATACGAGGTGTGGCTAGAAAAAAACCGGACTAGTACTGGTGAAACAATAAAACGAATGCAATAAGGCTGAAAGTCGCGTGGCCTGTCACGTGACTCTCGCTCCGCCTACTGCTCGAGTTTCATCTGCCTCCTGCACTCAGTCTGCCCGTGGCGTCTGTTTTAAGTAGTTGACGTTTTGTCTGTGCGTCGGAAAATGTTGAGTGTACAGAAAGAACAGCGTGTTAACATCAAATTTTGTTTCAAACTAGGAAAATCTGCAAGTGAAACGTTTGTAATGTTACAACAAGTGTACGGCGATGATTGTTTATCGCGAACACAAGTGTTTGAGTGGTTTAAACGATTTAAAGATGGCCGCGAAGACACCAGTGATGACACTCGCACTGGCAGACCATTGTCAGCAAAAACTGATGCAAACATTGAAAACTTGTTCGACAAGATCGCCGTTTAACAATCAGAGCAGTGTCTCAGTTAACAGGAGTTGACAAGGAAAGTGTTAGGCAGATTCTTCATGAAAGTTTCAACATGAACGAAGTGTGTTCAAAAATGGTTCCAAAGTGTCTCACAATTGAACAGAAGGAACGCCGAAGAATGATTTGTTCTGACATCCTGGAAACTCCTGTTAACTCAGACACTGCTCTGATTGTTAAACGGCGATCTTGTCGAACAAGGTTTCAATGTTTGCATCAGTTTTTGCTGGCAATGGTCTGCCAGTGCGAGTGTCATCACTGGTGTCTTCGCGGCCATCTTTAAATCGTTTAAACCACTCAAACACTTGTGTTCGCGATAAACAATCATTGCCGTACACTTGTTGTAACATTACAAACGTTTCACTTGCAGATTTTCCTAGTTTGAAACAAAATTTGATGTTAACACGCTGTTCTTTCTGTACACTCAACATTTTCCGACGCACAGACAAAACGTCAACTACTTAAAACAGACGCCACGGGCAGACTGAGTGCAGGAGGCAGATGAAACTCGAGCAGCAGGCGGAGCGAGAGTCACGTGACAGGCCACGCGACTTTCAGCCTTATTGCATTCGTTTTATTGTTTCACCAGTACTAGTCCGGTTTTTTTCTAGCCACACCTCGTATTGTATGCCACTGCACGCCGATGTACACCGCTAGACAGGTAACGGGTAATTGATTTTGGGTGCCCCTGCAGGCCAGTGGCAGAGTTCTTCCGGAAAGGGCCACTTACCAAAAGCGCTATTGGCTCTTGAGTTCACAGACAGACTATACTTGCCGTTGACAACAGTAATGCAATTTTAATTTTCGTTCTCAAAATTACATTCAAGATTACTCGTGTCTACGTCTCGTTTGTTTTCCTGACAGTGTTAGCTGCTCGTCGAAAGTGATCTGCAGCAGTATGAATAGATTTACTAACAAAGAGCAGACCAATATGCATCCTGCGTATGTGTTCACTGAATACAATGCAAGAGCGGCACATAAACGCAATCTATGCTCAGCTGCTCCAGTGCCGACGCCAACAACACAACAGTAGTTTAGCAGATGCACGTAGCCGCCGAGTCGAGATATGCAACCATCCAAGCGAACGACTGCTCGAAACTTGCGCCTCGATATGGACAGAGGCCACTGGGAGGCAGTATGATGTTATGCGAGGCATTCACCTGGGCGTAGTAATCGAAGGCACCATACCTGTGGACTGCGTAAAGATTGTTGTGGACGGTGGCATCTTCCGGCATGATATCTTCTCATGTCACAAGGCCAAAATCGCAATACAGTGATTTGAGGAGCTTGACAGTGAATCACGTTGACGTATTGGCCACCAAATTCGACTGAGCTGAACCCAATGCAAAGAACTGGAATGCTATCGGACGGCAAAGTTCAAATGGTTCAAATGACTCTGAGCACTATGGGACTCAACTGCTGAGGTCATAAGTCCCCTAGTAGAACTACTTAAACCTAACTAACCTAAGGACAACACTCACATCCATGCCCGAGGCAGGATTCGAACCTGCGACCGTAGCGGTCGCGCGGTTCCAGACTGTAGCGCCAGAACCGCTCGGCCACCAGCGGCCGGCGGACGGCAAAGTACCAGGTAAAATTTACAGGACTGAGTCAATAGATATCTGGTGCTACATACCACTGGAAAACTGTCAATATCTTGTCGAATCGGCGCCATGCAAAATTTCTGCTTTCTTGTGCTCTAAAGGAAAACCAACACGCTATTAATGAGGGGGTCATAATGTTTTAGCTAATAAATGTGTGCCGTGCGGGGTAGCTGCGCGGTCTCAGGCGCCTTGACACGGTTTGCGTCGGATGTTCGAGTCCTCCCTCGGGTATAGCTGTGTGTGTTGTTCTTAGTGTAAGTTAGTTTATGTTAAGATTAAGTAGTGTGTAAGCCTAGGGACCGATGACCTCAGCGGTTTGGCCCCATAGGAACTTACCACAAATTTATCACCATAAATGTATTTTGACCGAAATGGAGGTAACTGGGGAAAAAAAAACGAATAATCGTAATGAAAAAATTTCTCTGTAATGATCCATTGTAGATCTCAGGCCAGTTTTACCAAAATACTCAGCAAATAGCACTGAAAAACTCTGAAACATTGGTGGTCGACTTCGGGTTAAACTTGTGTACTGAAGTATCTACTCTTACTCTCCCGGCCCAACAAAGCGCAGTCGGTTTTTGGTCTAGTCAAGTAGCCTCCTCCAAAGCGTTCTCTCTTCCTCATCTTCCTCCACTGCTCTAAGTCTCTGAAGATCATTGGCCACTTCAGCTCTCCAGCTTATTTTCGGTCTGTCTTAAGGTTCAAATGGTTCAAATGGCTCAAATGGCTCTGAGCACTATTGGACTTAACATCTGATGTCATCAGTCCCCGGCCGGCCGCGGTGGTCTCGCGGTTCTAGGCGCTCAGTCCGGAACCGCGCGACTGCTACGGTCGCAGGTTCGAATCCTGCCTCGGGCATGGATGTGTGTGATGTCCTTAGGTTAGTTAGGTTTAAGTAGTTCTAAGTTCTAGGAGACTGATGACCACAGATGTTAAGTCCCATAGTGCTCAGAGCCATTTGAACCATTTTTTCATCAGTCCCCTAGAACTTAGAACTACTTAAACCTAACTAACCTAAGGACATCACACACATCCATGCCCGAGGCAGGATTCGAACCTGCGACCGTAGCGGTCGCGCGGTTCCAGGCTGAAGTGGCTAGAGCCGCTCGGCCACACCGGACGGTTGTCTATTTATTTTATGTCCTGATGATTCTCGTTTTCCCGTCATTTCGCTCTAATCAAATTTCCCTTTCTTTTTTACAGTCATGTACAAAGGAAAGTACTTTCATTTTTATTCCTGTGCTAATTCCGTCTTCTGCTTCGCTCATTGCATCCAGTGCGTCCTGTTTTACTGTACTGAACGAGACAGTTGGTGTTCTATTTCCTTGCCTGGTTCCTGTTTTAAATAAAAACCGTGGAATATTCTCCTTCCATTTCCACTATCCCTTTCAAGTAGAGTTGCGCTCTAGCGAAACTACAATTCGGTAGTTTCGGTACACTCTACAAATCACATAGTAAATAGTAGGGTTACCTGTGGTATTGGTAGCATTGGTAGGGACAGAAACTGAAACGAATCTCTAAGAGAGAAACTGCGAACCGACAACTTCTCTTTGTTTTTGGTAGTTTGTTTCTTTCTTTTGCACATAATTACAACTGCGCATCATTCACTGTTAGTTCACTGTGTACTTTACATCCTTATAGAAGAAAATCCATTTTATAAGTAATAAACATTAGTTTATTGTGTAATTTCTGCGCTTTTATGTAAGGAAATCAATTAATTTTGAGGCAAGTACAGTTTACATGCAAAAACATTAAATGTGATGTCACCGCCAGACACCACACTTGCTAGGTGGTAGCTTTAAATCGGCCGCGGTCCATTAGTACATGTCGGACCCGCGTGCCGCCACTGTCAGTGATCGCGGACCGAGCGCCACCACACGGCAGGTCTCGAGAGACTGACTAGCACTCGCCCCAGTTGTACGGACGACTTTGCTAGCGATTACACTGACGAAGCCGCGCTCCTTTGCCGAGCAGATAGTTAGAATAGCATTCAGCTAAGTCCATGGCTACGACCTAGTAAGGCGCCATTAGCCTTACATAGCAATTAATACTTATCGTATAAAGCATGTCTCATCAAGAACGATGTATACAACAAGGATGGATTAAAGTTAAGTATTCCAAAAGCTACGTACTTTTCTTTATAGCATTCATTACGTATCCTGTATCAGACCTCACGCCATCCTTCGTGTGTTTATAGCGTGCATTGCGGTCCCCTCAAATCACACCGTGTCGGCACTTCTGTCGACACATCAATAAAAATATGTCTTGAAGAGTGTAACGTTCCAAAAGACTGGAAAAGGGCACAGGTCATCTCCGTTTTCAAGAAGGGACGTTGAACAGAGGTGCAGAACTATAGACCAATATCTCTAACGTCGATCACTTGTAGAATTTTGGAACACGTATTATGTTCGAGTATAATGACTTTTCTGGAGACTAGAAATCTACTCTGTAGGAATCAGCATGGGTTTCGAAAAAGACGATAGTGGGAAACCCAGCTCGCGCTATTCGTCCACGAGACTCAGAGGGCCATAGACACGGGTTCCCAGGTAGATGCCGTGTTTCTTGACTTCCGCAAGGCGTTTCATACAGTTCCCCACAGTCGTTTAATGAACAAAGTAAGAGCATATGGACTATCAGACCAATTGTGTGATTGGATTGATGAGTTCCTAGACAACAGAATGCAGCATGTCATTCTCAATGGAGAGAAGTATTACGAAGTAAGAGTGATTTTCAGGTGTGCTGCAGGGGAGTGTCGTAGGACCATTGCTATTCACAATATATATAAATGACCTTGTGGAAAACATCGGAAGTTCACTGAGGTTTTTTGCGGATGATGCTGCAGTATATCGAGAGATTGTAAAAATGGAAAATTGTACTGAAATGCAGGAGAATCTGCAACGAATTGACGCATGGTGCAGGGAATGGCAATTGAATCTCAATGTAAACTAGTGTAATGTGCTGCGAATACATAGAAATAAAGATCTTTTACCATTTAGCTACAATATAGCAGGTCAGCAACTGGAAGCAGTTAATTCCATAAATTATCTGGGAGTAAGCATTATGAGTGATTTAAAATGGAATGACCGTATAAAAATAATCGTCGGTAAGGCAGATGCCAAACAGATTCATTGGAAGAATCCTAAGGAAATGCAGTCCGAAAATGAAGCAAGTAGGTTACAGTACACTTGTTCGCCCACTGCTTGAATAGTACTCAGCAGTGTGGGATCCGTACCAGATAGGGTTGATAGAAGAGATAGAGAAGATCCAATGGAGAGCAGCGCGCTTCGTTACAGGATCATTTAACAATCGCGAAAGCGTTACGGAGATGATAGATAAACTCCAGTGGAAGACTCTGCAAGAGAGACGCTCAGTAGCTCGGTACGGGCTTTTGTTCAAGTTTCGAGAATATACCTTCACCGAGGAGTCAAACAGTATATTGCTCCCTCCTACGTATATCTCGCGAAGAGACCATGTGGATAAAATCAGAGAGAGCCCACACAAAGGCACACCGACAATCTTTCTTTCCACGAACATTAGGAGACTGGAATAAAAGGGAGAACCGATAGAGGTACTCAAGATACCCTCCGCCACACACCGTCAGGTGGCTTGCGGAGTATGTATGTAGATGTAGATATGTATAATTATTGTTATTATTTTGTACTCAGTAGAAATTTCTTCTTCATGATCAAAGGCAAGCGTTTTTTGTGGTTATTAATAACTGAAGAAGTTGTTTATGAATAACCGAAACATGTTTTATTTAAGTTTGAGGAAGTATTGAAACGAATTTTGATATATTGTTGTTTTGTGGGTTGTTATTTTACCTTTTTGTTGAGGAAATTGCGTTTCCCAGCGCTATTTGAAAGTCTGCATTGTTTCTTTTATTTGTACTACAACATCCCTCTGTTTCACGTTACTAATTTCAGAATTTTAGAATAAAACCTGACTTACACAGTACAGTTTTAGTTTTGCTATAAATACTGC
This sequence comes from Schistocerca nitens, assembly GCF_023898315.1. Lineage (NCBI taxonomy): Eukaryota > Metazoa > Arthropoda > Insecta > Orthoptera > Acrididae > Schistocerca > Schistocerca nitens. The sequence continues at coordinate 103,986,869 of NC_064617.1, forward strand.
ATATTTTTAAGTAACAGACAGAAGGATAACTATGCAGAACGAAAGTGTTCCATAGGTTTCCCGGTCGTTTATATATCCTCACTCAGTCTCTAGAGGGTCCGCAGCTCGTGGTCTAGTGGCTAGCGTTCCTGCCTCTGGATCACGGGGTCCCAGATTCGATTTCCGGCCGGGCTGAGGACTGAGTGTTGGTGTTGTCCTCATCATTTCATCATCACCATCATCATCATTCGTGACAGTGGCTACCTTGGACTGTGCAAAAATTGGACAGTGTAAAAGTTGGACAGTGTAAAAGTTGGATGGTGTAAAAGTTGGACAGTGTAAAAGTTGGACAGTGTAAAAGTTGGACAGTGTAAAAAATGGACTGTGTAAAAATTGGACTGTGTAAAAATTGGACTGTGTAAAAATTGGACTGTGTAAAAATTGGGACATGGTATGGACGCTGATGACTGTGCAGTTGAGCGCCCCACAAACCAAACATCGTCATCAGTCTGTAGATGGTTCACTGTTTTCGGTTTTTAGGGGAATCTGCTAAGACACTGGTCGCAGAAATAAAGGAAGAGATCGTTATGAGGTAAGGCCCGGTAGGTATCGATAAGATGAGTACGATGTTAAGTGACCAAATCTACTAGGAAAAGCACCGTGGCGTACGCTTGTTCATGACAGTCTACGGTAACCTAGTATAGTTTTATAGCTCTACTTTCGAGCTTAGTAGTGCGGCTTTTACGAGATTTGTAATCTTTTTTGTGTTCCAAACTTTTCCATTTTCCCCACAACTTTTCTCTGTTTTTGATATCATAAGCTTTCTTAAAATGAGCAAACTAAGTTGCCATTGTTCCGCGATGTTCCCAGTGTATTGATACTGCTTGTTTTAGTAGAACCATCTGACTTGTAACACCTGACTTGGAATATCAGACCAGCTGTGTGGCTGGATTGAAGAGTTTTTAGCAAATAGAACACAGCACGTTGTGCTCAATGGAGAGACGTCTACAGACGTTAAAGTAACCTCTAGCGCGGCACAGGGGAGTGTTATGGGACCATTGCTTTTCACAATATATATAAATGACCTAGTAGATAGTGTCGGAAGTTCCATGCGGCTTTTCGCGCATGATGCTGTAGTATACAGAGAAGTTGCAGCATTAGAAAATTGCAGCGAAATGCAGGAAGATCTGCAGCGGATAGGCACTTGGTGCAGGGAGTGGCAACTGACCCTTAACATATACAAATGTAATGTATTGCGAATACATAGAAAGAAGGATCCTTTATTGTTTGATTATTGATAGCGGAGCAAACACTGGTAGCAGTTACTTCTGCAAAGTATCTGGGAGTGTGCGTACGGAACGATTTGAAGTGGAATGATCATATAAAATTAATTGTTGGTAAGACGGGTGCCAGGTTGAGATTCATTGGGAGAGTCCATCACCAAAGGAGGTGGCTTAAAAAACACCTGTTGGACCTATACTTAAGAATGGCTCATAAGAGCGGGGTCCGTACCATGTCGCGTTGACAGAGGAGATAGAGAAGATCTAAAGAAGAGCGGCGCGTTTCGTTACAGGGTTATTTGGTAAGCATGATAGCGTTACGGAGATGTTTAGCAAACTCAAGTGGCAGACTCTGCAAGAGAGGCGCTCTGCATCGCGCTGTCCAGGTTTCGAGGGGGTGCGTTTCTGGATGAGGTATCGAATATATTGCTTCCCCCTACTTATACCTCCAGAGGAGATCACGAATGTAAAATTAAAGAGATTCGAGCGCGCACGGTGGCTTTACACAAGCAGTCGTTCTTCCCGCGAACCATACGCGACTGGAACAGGAAAGGGAGGTGATGACAGTGGCATGTAAAGTGCCCTCCGCCACACACCGTTGGGTGGCCTGCGGAGCATAAATGTAGATGTAGATGTAGACGTTTGTAGTGGTTGAAATAACTAATGTGCAAAATAACAAAAAGTGACGAGCCTGTGACAGGAATGGCTCCAGCAGTGCTCTAGCAGCTAGACCGACGCGTCCACGGCGCTACCCAGCCACGGCCATCTGCTTTAACACGCGGCCGGCCCCGGCCTGTGATTAATGCGTCGCGGGCGGACGGCGTGGTACAGTGGCGGCGGCGGCGGCGGCGGCGGCGGCGGCGGTCGCGTTTCATTAGGCCGGCAGGCTCTGCCTTTGCTTAAACGTCATCGCCGCAGGTCTCCGCCGCAGATGAAGACCTCGCCCTCGTCTCCACACGCACACACACACACACACACACACACACACACACAGGACGCAGAGCTCGGAATAGACGCCGACTCCGGGTGGCGTGTGTAGAGTTGCCCGAGATCTTGTACCGCAGCCAATAGAGTTTAGCCACAGTATGTTCGGGCTCGTACACACTAGGACGACGGCCAGTCACTTCGTTGAGCAAGATTTGCTTAGTATGTACGAGCGGCAAATTGGATCCAACGAAGTGATTGGCCTTGGTTGTGGTTCGGTCTGCTGGCGGTAGCATCAAAGCGTTGGCGGTGGGTTGCCGTAGGGACCCTTCTCATGTGGGTTGGGGTTGGGTTGTTTGGGGAAGGAGACCAGACAGCGAGGTCATCGGTCTCATTGGATTAGGGAAGTCGGCCGTGCCCTTTCAAAGGAACCATCCCGACATTTGCCTGGAGCGATTAGGAAAATCACGGAAAACCTAAATCAGGATGGCCGGACGCGGGATTGAACCGTCGTCCTCCCGAATGCGAGTCCAGTGTCCTCATGTGGGTTCCGGGTCGAATTTTCGTTGGTTCAGTAGCAATTAGTTGTGTCTAAAATTTGTGTGTGAACAGTGATTTATTTTCAAAGAATATTCTTAACAATTTATTTTATTTACTAGCGATTCATCAAGAACATTAACACATTTAATCACACTATGTAAGCATGGAAGTAGTTACCAGGGAGTAACTGATGAAATCATATCCAAATTCCTTTTAACAAATGGGAATTTTATTCACTTTGATAGTGCCTAAAAGCATTTTTTTAAAGAAATAGATTTAAAATTATAATCAGAAAGCAGTCTCTAAATATCAAAGTTACAATTTATTCAGAGGCAGAAAGAAACAAGTTTTGACTGTATGAGCTTTCGGGCAGAGAACCTTGCCGCTCCATTTTGACACGACCGTAGTTACGACCGCTCACAACAGCGTCTGAAAGACTACACTGGCGCAAAACTGCAACACACCAGATCACTTTAAATTAAGCGTTTTAACAATTTACACAAGCACACAAACTATGCACCCCCATAGGAGGGATGGAAATGGTACAAAACACTAACAATTAAAACATTAACCTTGCTATTGAAGGTGCAACTTGATTTTAACTTCTAAGGAAAGTCTTACGGCGAAAGGGTGGTAACTTTATATACTAAAATAATCATTTAAATAAAAGCCCATGAAATGCAATCTTATACAAACTTCTACAAGGTTGGACAAACAATAGTTAAGATGCTCTACAGTAGACAGATACCGCCTCTCAAGATCATAGGCAATAATACCAAAGTTTCCAAAGATCAAAACATATTTCAGGTATCAAGCCGTTACACTCCAAGCAATAAATTCGTTAACACACCAAATCCGACAAACATGACAGAGGCAGCTACTAACGTACGGTAGATTGATAGGGAGATTACCGAACAACCCCAACCGCAGGATGCTCTAACCCGCCCCTACTCCACAAGGGAAAAACGGACCACCCAATGTATAAACAACCTCCTTCCCGCGGGTGGGCAAACGGAGAAGAATGGTGGGACGACCCCAAAGCAAAACGGCTGGTGACCTCACCAAGAAAACAAGTAGAATTTAACAAGAGTAAATCAAACAGGCTATCACCAATCACTTAACTTCTAATAAACTGCGATTTCTCGAGAAGACCTGGCGCAGCAGCCTCACATCGCTCTCCCGAACCGTCCGCTGCCAGCCGCTTCAACGGACGCAGGAAGGCGCGCCGATCTCCCGTCTCACGGCATTGCAGCTCGCACCGGCCAGACTGATGTCGTGGGTTGACTCCTGTTGCTCTCGTGCCGACAGCGAGGTCACTACCCCTCGCTATACGCCGCGGCCCACTGGACTCACGTGGTGACCTCACATGCGCCGACGCTCAAGACGGACAAGTCATCTTGTGTCTCAATGCGCGACCGACCAACCGATCGATCCAACCGCCAATGACCGTTGCCTGAGCAAACTCGAGCAGACTGGCGGCCTAACGCGCAGACTCAGATACAGGAACTAAGCCCCGACCGGGCGACCAGTCGCTGAGTTCTCTTACTGGCGGAGTGGAAAGACTCTCATTTTGGCGGCTTTAAAGGTTGATCCGAACGACAGACATACTAGCAATCCGAACGACAGACAGACATTAACTGCCTAACAAACGCGGACGAGAGACAGACTAGCAAGCTGGGGACGAGAAAGTGACCCAGACTGACCGACTGGCGAGCCCATAGCGCCCCTTAAATGCACGTGAACAGGCAACCTTTCCCCTTTCCCACAGAGGGAGACACCAAAGCTGCGATTGCTACAGCGGCGCCACCGCCATAATCGGAGGGCGACTGCTAAACACTACGCGCTACGGCGCGCTCTTCGAAACAGCAATTTTTACCACGGCTCAGTGTGTGTTCAGGTTTTTCAGGACAGCCAAAAGTCGTTTTTAGTATGTTTGATTGAAAATCATAGCTCTTTAATTTAAGAAGAATATCAGCAGAAATGAATGGAATTTACAGTTTAAATTACAGAAGTTGGGTGTTCAATTAAAGAGCGGAACCTGTTAAAAAGCATAGTGAGTGCGACTTGTAGCTGTCGTCAAAAATTTAATTTCAGCAGTCGTTGTTTCCCCTGCAGGCAATGCCTGCTCTCTCTAAGAGAGGGTACTTATTGTGTTTACAGACATTACAGTATAGAATGCAACTCCCCCTCCCCCGTGAGCCACGGACCTTGCCGTTGGTGGGGAGGCTTGCGTGCCTCAGCGATACAGGTAGCCGTACCGTAGGTGCAACCACAATGGAGGGGTATCTGTTGAGAGGCCAGACAAACGTGTGGTTCCTGAAGAGGGGCAGCAGCCTTTTCAGTAGTAGTAGGGACGACAGTCTAGATGACTGATTTTTAGTAGTAAACCAGCACCACAGTTACCTAGGCGGCGGGTTACTCTGTAACGTTAATTTTAACAAATAAATAAATGTCCTTCATGGAACAGTAGGCCTCCATTGCATTCTTTACAGTGCAGTTTGCTCACATTAGGCGGGATTACTAAATTTTTTCTGCCATCGTAGTGGATGGGCAGCACTAACTCAACTGACCGATGTAGCAGATCGTTACACTGTTATGGCTGGTATCGGCGCTACCATCCGTGTCCTGTAACTTACAACCATTCAGATACATGCAGTAAACTCCACTAGTAAGACATCCTAAAACACCGAATACTGCACATTAATCGTCACAAGACGACGGTCCAAAAGCAATAGGTATTGCTTTGCGGACAAATAATTATAGGATGTTTCCTTTTAGTTTTGACCAGTACTACATCCTGTAGCAATATGTGACACTTTTTTTTTAACAATCTGTATGTTTCTTATGAACAGTAATGGCCCTAACGCCTCCTTGAAGTACTTCCCATGTTACCTTCACATTTGAAGACATCGCCCCGTTTACGTGTTGAGTCGTAGGCCTACCTTCTAGGAAATCTTGAAGCCAGCCACGAAACTGATCTGATTTTACGGGCAGTACGGAACTTTGCTGCATTCCTTCTGGGACTCAAGGAAGACGAAATCAACGTGGAGACCAGTGTTACGGCTCTCTAAGTTTCAAGGATATTTGTATACATAAACCACGAATAGTCATATAGAGGAGATTAGGGTTCACAAGAAATGTAGTAGTACGCCAATATAAAACGAGCTGTATAGGGTGATTCACAGACACGGGAAATTAAAAAAATTAAATATTGCTATGCAACAAATATTTTAGATAACTTTTTTATAGAATAAAAAAAATCTTCAAATGTGTGTGAATTCCTAAGAGACCAAACTGCTGAGGTCATCGGTCCCAAGACTTACACACTCTTAAACTAACTTACGCACACCCATGGCCGAGGGAGGACTCGAACCACCGGCGGGAGGGGCCGCGCAATCTGTGACATGGCGCCTCAAACAGCGGGGCCACTCCGTGCGGCATTTTAAAGAATAAATTTCTTTTATTTCCACCTATGGTAACAAAATTATTAGGTTGTTAGACTACCGGTTTCGATCAGCGAGGACCATCTTCAGTTTTAAAAACTCCTATGCTTATCTTGGTTCAAATGGCTCTGAGCACTATGGGACTCAACTGCTGTGGTTATCAGTCCCCTAGAACTTAGAACTACTTAAACCTAACTAACCTAAGGACATCACACACATCCATGCCCGAGGCAGGATTCGAACCTGCGACCGTAGCAGTCGCACGGTTCCGGACTGCGCGCCTAGAACCGCGAGACCACCGCGGCCGGCTGCTTATCTTGTGTGTACCTTTTGACGACACCACTTTACCCTCATTATATTACGACATGTTTCTGAAACAGGTCTGAAGATGGTCATCGCTGATCCAAACCGGTAATCATAGATAGATGGTTCAAATGGCTCTAAACACTATGGGACTTAACATCTGAGGTCATCAGTCCCGTAGAACTTAGAACTACTTAAACCTAACCAACCTAAGGACATCACACCCATCCATGCCCGAGGCAGGATTCGAACCTGCGACCGCAGCAGCGGCGCGGTTCCGGACTGAAGGGCCTAGAACCGCTCGGCCACAGCTAGCTGGCCATAGATAGAAATAAAAGAAATTTATTCTACACTTTCTGGGTCGCTGTTCTGTTCTAACTTATTTATATCATTTAATTGTAAAACATACGCAACTTAACAAAACATTAAGTTATTTCATCAAGATGGCATCTGGTAGGTGAACTCCATTTTTGCGGAAACATTCCTGCAGTCTTATAGATATAATGTGCATGGTCCGCAGTAGCAAGTCGACTACGATACAATTTACTTCTTAACGTTTCCCTCCCCCCCCCCTCCCCTCCCCAAGAAGAAATCGCACGCTGACAAATCAGAGAAGCTGGAACGCCATGGAACGTCACCGCTTCTCAAAATTATGCGGTTGCCAAACAACTGGCTTACAGCAGCCATGGATATTCGTACTGTGAGTTCCGTTGTTCGGTTTGCTGGTAGTCGTGATCAAAAATTCTTGAAAATGTGTGTGGTTTTAGTGCAACATAGGATTCTAGCATTGCGACGTACCGAATCCATGTGACTGCAGTCGCAAGGCCATTCTCGCCTGGGACTACGATGTCATATTTTATGATGACACAGAATACCACATTGTAGCTTTGATGCTTTGCAATCGACCTCGCTGTAGCTGAGTTGGATTTTCTTGTGCTCAGTAACGAAAATTTTGAATGTTGATTTCATTAAAACATTTAGTGGCACAGATTGGAATGTACAAAACACTGATGTTTCAACCGTTTGAACGGTCCTCTTCATATTTAGGAACTGTTACAAAAAATGACAAGTCAGAAACGTCTCGGAATACAATGGCATTAACAACAACAATTATGCAAATGCTCTTATAAGAGTATGCCAGGAAGCAAACGTGAGGTGTCTAAATCAGTAGGTAAGACATTTTGTCGTTATTGTATTAACATCCTTCAGGAAAGGTCAACTATAAAACAAAATAGAAGAAAATTACATGGTCATAATCTAAAGCCAATGGTACGAAGCAGCGTGCCACAAAATTACAGTGAAAACATAACTTACACTTATATTTACAATGTATGTTTGACCATGTCAGCTAACTAAACGAAAATTTTGTTCATTAAAATAACAGTTAAGATGGAAATTAGCTCCGTTTGTGTTCGATTCTTGTACGATCTGCAACTTCTATAGATGGTAATGTGAAATCCTCTACCGATATTGCATGAGGACGGACTGAACGATGTGGGCTGCTCATAAAAGAAGCCTCAAACAGATCCAATATTGCCTGGTGAACAAACGGTTCGCTCATGGCCAGGTGGTGTTTTTTCCATTGCTAACTCTGTTTGCTCAAAAATACACACTCCCGTGTTAACTGTATGTGATGATGGAACGTGATTCTGGCGTTTTTAATAGAGATGGTGGTGAAATTCTCTGCGTGCAACGTTCACACTGTCATTGCGTTTGTAAGCACCTTTTATGGCAAAGGCATATTTCGAACCACTTCAGTTATCCATGTTAACGCAAACGACAAGATGGCGTGAGATGGTTTCCGTATGTTACTAACCGTTAATAATCGCTCTAGGGTTAGGACTGTAGATATTTTTTAAAATATCTGCATCCGATATATCGATATTTGAGGATTGTCGCTGTCGACCCTCGATATAACGAAAAAAAGTTCCGATGTATCGAAGTAGAAACCTGTAAAAATATCGGCTGCAAATTGTAAATGTAATACCGGTTTTAGACTGTATATTAAAGTATTGATTTGTTACGAGGTTTCCTTTACATCAACAGCCTGCTTATCCCCTCAGAGCAATAGCTGAAAGGAAAACGATGCACGGTCACGCTTGGCGACAGCTACTTTACTAACAGTGATAACTCCGTGGAAGTGGGACAATACAAGTGTCCATCGTTCCGTTTCGTCACTCATCGTATTTGTCCAGAACACTTCATATCGACTTCCCCATTATTATTATTATTATTATTATTATTTTTTGTTTTTTTTTTTTTTTTTTTTTTTTTTTTTTTTTTTTTTTTTTTGGCCAACGCTAGCGACCTTGCACTTGTAGTGTCAAAACTGCCTAGTGAAGTTCAGTGTTGGACTTTCTATTCGTGGCGTCGATCGTCCATTACGTCAGCATTTCGCCTCCAACGTCTCCGCCAACCGCAAAGACCAATCTTCCCATTTAGACTTTCGTTCATCATTTTCAGCAACTGTTTTTCATGAATACTGGCGTGAGAAAGTAGCTCACTACTTGCATTAAGAATTTCACTTTTTTCTTTTTTTTTTTACGCAGCGGGTGCGCTACTTCTTGACATCGGGGGAATTTTGTAAACCCCCTCCCCCTCCCCCAGTGCAGAGGAACTTCTTCTTTGTGTAATCTGCACTAGCTTCACACCAAGAGGAATACTGGTCGTGATGAAAGCTCAAAAAGTAGTAGACTCCTTCACACAGTGAAAGTAAAATTATGTTCTACTACAATTTGAAATATTTACATAAAATTTCGAAAAAAAAAATATAAAATAAAAATATCGGCGCTCGATACATCATGGAAAATGTCGGATACATATATATCGACACTTTTTGGAAAAAGTATCGATGTAATATAATTATCAACAGCCCTACAAAGGGTACTAACACAAAGTTCAAAACCTCCCGTTCCCCTGAATCACTCTCTGTAACTCTACAACAGACTGACGTCAGTGGTATAGACCTGTAACTATGTGCATCTGTCCGTCGAATCTTCCTGGAAGCAGAAATGAGGTATGCCTCCACTGCTCCAGCGTCCTACCTTCTTCTTTGCCTGCGCTGGCAACTTTGCCAGCAGCGGGGCGCGAGGCATCTGAGTCGCGAGCGAAACCCACGTGCTGCCTCCCGTCTGGCTGGCGGGGCTCCAAGCCGGCTCGGCAGGAGGTCGGCCGACATGTGGCCACGATTGCGACCGCGCATACTTCAATTGTGACGTCAGCGGCGCTGCCATCCGAGTTGTCTGAGACTCGAGGTCGCCGGCTGTCCCCAGGAGCTCAGAGAGCAGCTCCCGCCGCTGCAGCTTCGTCAACTACATCACTGTCGCTAGTAAACTAAAGTCGATAACGTTGTTTAAATTAACTCTGTGAGAGAGATATCCGCTGAGTCTACAGATGTGGATCATAGCGGTAAACATAGGCCTTCAGTTGTAAGATACGCGTGTATTTACATTCGTACATGCTGAGCCGGCACTCATCGGGTGTCACCCCATTAGATAATAGAAAGTCTGAAGGTGTATCTTGTGCACTGTGCAAAATTCACTAGCTCAGTGTTGTTAAATAACACAACGAAGTGGGGTGAGCACGTGCTCGGGATTCTCCTTATTTTGAATCTTTTACTTGCAGATTCTCCAACTGCTCCGTAGCTACCAAAAATGTGTGAGAAATCTTATGGGACTTAACTGCTAAGGTCATCAGTCCCTAAGCTTACACACTACTTAACCTAAATTATCCTAATGACAAACACACACACCTATGACCAAGGGAGGACTCCGTGACTGCAGCGCCCAGACCGCTCGGCTAATCCCGCGCGGCGTAGCTACCGAACCGTAAGACCTTAATAGCGTTTTAACACGATAAACTGCTAACGACAGATGCATCGTAAATTTGAAACAAACTTCGGAAGGTGATTCTTGTAATCCAAAGCAAAAATATTTTACGAAATAGTTCGTACTGATTCAGTCGCTTTTTAGTTTTATTAGCACGACGCGTTTCGGCATCACGCTGTCATCAAAAGGTGCATTACGGTTACATGTGCATTAGTGTGACGTGAAATGAAGATTATTTGTCGGTTGTGCCAGTGACGTTATGCACCGAAATTTAATCCCGTATAAAAAGAGTCATTTATTTTACTGTATTCCCTTGACAGAGGTGTGTAAGGGGCAGTCAAGCGAAAACGAGACACATGGGGAAAAGAAAAGTAAGTAAACTGCTTATCATTTCAAAGGCGATTCCTATAGCTGTTAATACACTTATTCCACTGTGAGGTAAGGCGATCAGTGCCTTCATGGAAAAATGTTTGCGGTTGCCTATGAAACCATGATTGTTCCCCGGCGTACACATCTGCGTAAGAAGCAAATCGACGACCACGAATGTGTGTCTTCACAACTTCCAAAATGTACACTAGGCCAACGGCCATTTAAATTACTACACCACGAAGATGACGTGCCACAGACGCGAAATTTAACCGACAGGAAGGAGATGCTGTGATGTGCAAATGATTAGCTTTTCAGAGCATTCACACAAGGTTGGCGACGGTGGAGACACCTACAACGAGCTGACATGAGGAGAGTTTCCAACCGACTTCTCATACACAAAAAGCAGTCGACCGGCGTTCCCTGGTGAAACGTTCTTGTGATGCTTCGTGTAAGGAGGAGAAATGCGTACCATCACGTTTGCGACTTTCATAAAAGTCGGATTGTAGCCAATCGCGATTGCGGTTTACCGTATCGCGACATTGCTGCTCGCGTTGGTCGAGATCCAATGACTGTTAGCAGAATATGGAATCGGTGCGTTCAGGAGGGTAATACGGAACGCCGTGCTCGATCCCAACGGCGTCGTATCACTAGAAGTCGAGATGACAGGCATCTTATCTGCACTTCTGTAACGGATCGTGCAGCCACTCTCGATCCCTGAGTCAACAGATGGGGACGTTTGCAAGACAACAACCATTTGCACGAACAGTTCAACGAAGTTTGCAGCAGCATGGACTATGAACGCGGAGACCATGGCTGCGTTTACCCTTGACGCTGCATCACAGACAGGAGCACCTGCGATGGTGTACTGAACGACGAACCTGGGTGCACGAACCGCAAAACGTCATTTTTTCGGATGAATCCAGGTTCTGTGTACCGCATCTTGATGGTCGTATCCGTGTTTGGCGACATCGCGGTGAACGCACATTAGAAGCGTGTATTCGTCATCGTCATACTGGCGTATCACCTGGCGTGATGGTATGGAGTGCCATTGGTTACACGTCTCGGTCACCTCTTGTTCGCATTGACGGCACTTTGAACATTGGACGTTACATTTCAGATGTGTTACGACCCGTGGCTCTACCCTTCATTCGATCCCTGCGAAACCCTACATTTCAGCAGGATAATGCACGACCGCATGTTGCAGGTCTTGTACGGGCCTTTCTGGGTACAGAAAATGTTCGACTGCTGCCTTGGCCAGCACATTCTCCAGATCTCTCACCAATTGAAAACGTCTGGTCAACGGCGGCCGAGCAATTGGCTCGTCACAATACGCCAGTCACTACTCTTGATGAACTGTGGTATCGTATTGAAGCTGCATGGGCAGCTGTACCTATACACGCCATCCAAGCTCTGTTTGACTCAATGCCCAGGCGTATCAAGGCCGTTATTACGGTCAGAGGTGGTTGTTCTGGGTATTGATTTCTCAGGATCTATGCACCCTAACTCCGTGAAAATGTAATCACATGTCAGTTCTAGATTATATATATTTGTCCAATGAATCATCTGCATTTCTTCTTTGTGTAGCAATTTTAATGGCCAGTAGTGTAATAGTGATGAACGGCTCCTGCGAAGATGTGAATGGGCGAGCAGACGTGCAACTGTTGAGCAAGTGACGACTCATAAGGACCAAGAGGCTGCCAGCAATGTCTCCTCAACTACCGTTCGGCGAACGGTGCTGCGTGTGGACCTCCGCAGCAGGCGCCTGTTTCATTACCCATGCCGACTGCTGTTCACTGACGACGAAGGCAGGAATCTGTTCACCAGTACCGCCACTGGACGTGGCGACAGGTGGCCATTTCATATGAATCACATTTTATGCCCCATCCAATACATGGCCGTTGGCGTGTGGGGCGTGTAACGTCTGAAAGAACACACCCTACAATAATGTGGTCTGGACAATGTTTTCGTGACCTTCTCAGGGGACCTCGTCATTTTGGAAGGCACAATGTGTCAACACAAGTATGCATATACCACTGGTGAGCATATCCACCCTACATACATTTTGTCATTCGTCGGTCGGATGGCACCTACCAGCAGGACAACGCTCGCTGTGTACTCGTGCCCATCGAAGATCACCAGCAGTAGTTTGCTGCACTTCCCTGTCCACAAAACTCCCGGATTTATACCCAAGCGAGAATCTGTGGACCACCTCGATCGAGCGGTTCAATGTCGTTCCTTCAAGAACCTCACTGCCTCTCTTCCTGTGCGTGTCGAATCGGCCCACACTGCAGAACGTTGCTATTCAGGCTTTTGACAGGTGGACACATTCATGTGAAAGCACGTGCAATCATTAATTGACAAGACGTGTGAAATTATGAAACTCCTGGCAGATTAAAACTGTGTGTCGGACCGAGACTCGATCTCGGGACCTTTGCCTTTCGCGGGCAAACTACCAACTGATCTAACCAAGCACGACTCACGACCCGTCCTCACAGCTTTAATTTCGCCAGTACCTCGCCTCCTACCTTCCAAACTTCACAGAAGCTCTCCTGCATACCTTGCAGAACTAGCACTCCTGGAAGAAAGGATATTGTAGAGACATGGCTTAGCACACAATTTTAATCTGCCATGAAGTGGCATATAAGCGCACACTCCGCTGCAGAGTGGAAATCTCATTCTGGAAACAACCCCTAGGCTGTGGCTAAGCCATGTCTCCGCACATCCTTTCTTCCAGCGTGCTAGTTCTGCAAGGTATGCAGGAGGGCTTCTGTGAAGTTTGAAAGGTAGGAGACGAGGTACTGACGTAATTAAAGCTGTGAGGACGGATCATGAGTCGTGCGTGGGTAGCTCAGTTGGTGGAGCACTTGCCCGCGAATAGCAAAGTTCCCGAGTTCGAGTCTCGGTCCGGCACACAGTTTTAATTTGCCAGGAAGTTTCATATCAACGCACACTCCGCTGCAGAGTGAAAATCTCATTCTGAGTGTGAAGTTACTTTGCGTGTGTAACAAAAAAAGTCATCGTTACTGAATTTGACCTCTTTTTGACCTCTTAGACTCTTAAGGAGTGGAAGTTGATGCAAAAGCTGATGAAATTAGTGGAGGTAAAATACATTACCATTCTTACCGTGCCAGCTGGAAACGTGATTTATTTTCATGTCGCCCGGATTCTCACTGCACAGGCCACAAAACTTTCCTCCCGAGTTCGGCTTAGGGAAAAGACAGGATATTTCGCAATATCGGAAAATATTGTATTTGAAGCTCTTACATTGTATGTGTCCTTCTGCCCGTCACCCTACGCTCTGAGATGCTGTTATTAAATGTGTAAGCAAATGCAGCATCTGAGAACCACTGAAGTAAGAAATATAAACGTGACAGTCGAACGTAATTATTCGGTACGAGGAGCGACAGTTACACGCGGTGTATAGGCCGTTCCTCGTCAGCTCTTGTAGTCACTCTCCTGACCGGATTCATACGCCGTGTCATGCCTACATCTACTGTGCCAATCTCTTCATCACAAACCACCATCCGCATCGAATGTGTTCTGTTACTACTTGTCGGATACATTCCAGTCTCTGTCCTCCCATACAGGTCCTACACTCTACGGCCCCCCCTTGTACCAGGGCGGTATTCTCCACTGTCCTATGTCCCGTCATCCTCTCAGTGCTCTTAGTCAGAGGATTACTCTTTTTTTTATCTTATAAGCGCACTTGGTTTTCAGCATCCCTCTGTAACACCAAATATTAAACGCGCGATTCTCTTCATTTCCAGTTTCCCCAAAGACCATGGTTCACTTCTCTATAATGCTATATCCACACGTTTCTCCCCCAAGTGAAGGCGTACGTTGTCAGCTAATAACTACACTACTGGCCATTAAAATTGCTACACCAGGAAGAAATGCAGATGATAAACGGGTATTCATTGGACAAATACATATCATACTTGAACTGACATGTGCAATTTTGGTGCATAGATCCTGAGAAATCAGTACCTAGAACAACCACCTCTGGCCGTAGTAACGGCCTTGATACGCCTGGGCATTTAGTCAAACAGAGCTTGGGTGACGTGTATAGGTACAGCTGCCCATGAAGGTTCAACACGATACCACAGTTCATCAAGAGTAGTGACTGGCGTATTGTGACGAGCCAGTTCCTCGGCCACCATTGGCTAGACGTTATCAATTGGTGAGAGATCTGGAGAATGTGCTGGCCAGGGCAGCAGTCGAACATTTTCTGTATCCGGTCGTGCATTATCCCGCTGAAATGTAGCGTTTCGCAGGGATCAAATGAAGGGTAGAGCCACGGGTCGTAACACATCTGAAATGTAATGTCCACTGTTCAAAGTGCCGTCAATGCGAACAAGAGGTGACCGAGACGTGTAACCAGTGGCACCCCATACCATCACACTGGGTGATACGCCAGTATGCCGATGACGAATACACGCTTCCAATGTGCGTTCACAACGATGTCGCCAAACACGGATGCGACTATCATGATGCTGTACACAGAACCTGCATTCATCCGGAAATATGACGTTTTGCCATTCGTACACCCAGGTTCGTCGTTGAGTACACCATCGCAGGCTCTCCTGTCTGTGATGCTGTGTCAAGGGTAAACGCAGCCATGGTCTCCGAGCTGATAGTCCATGCTGCTGCAAACGTCGTCGAACTGTTCGTGCAAATGGTTGTTGTCTTGCAAACGTCCCCATCTGTTGACTCAGGGATCGAGACGTGGCTGCACGATCCGTTACAGCCATGCGGATAAGATTCCTGTCATCTCGACTGCTAGTGATACGAGGCCATTGGGATCCAGCACGGCGTTCCGTATTACCCTCCTGAACC
Organism: Schistocerca nitens; assembly: GCF_023898315.1. Classification (NCBI taxonomy): domain Eukaryota; kingdom Metazoa; phylum Arthropoda; class Insecta; order Orthoptera; family Acrididae; genus Schistocerca; species Schistocerca nitens. Next base: position 104,002,370 of record NC_064617.1, read on the forward strand.
CACCAGTTCCGTATTCTGGTGGATCTAGACCAACGCGGGCAGCAATGTAGCGATACGATAAACAGCAATCGCGTTACGCTACAATCCGACCTTTATCAAAGTCGGAAACGTGATGGTACGCATTTCGCCTCCTTACACGAGGCATCACAACAACGTTTCACCAGGCAACGCCGGTCAACTGCTGTTTGTGTATGAGAAACCGGTTGGAAACTTTCCTCATGTCAACACGTTGTAGGTGCCGCCACCGGCGCCAACCTTGTGTCAATGCTCTTAAAAGGTAATATTTTGCATATCACAGCATCTTCTTCCTGACGTTAAATTTCACGTCTGTAGCACTACGTGGTGTAGAAATTTTAGTGGCCAGTAGTGAAATACACACCTTTGTGGAGGAATGACCTCTGTCGGATGAACAGTCTAATGACTGCAGAATGTGGACTGAGGGTAAACTGAACAAAGACGAAAGTAAGGAGGAGTATCAGAAATGAGATAAGCGATAAAATTAACATCAAAATTGTAGAGTACAAAGAAGGCGAAGACAAGAAATTTTACTACCTTCAAAGCAAAATAACACAGGACGTACTACTCAAGGATGACAAAAAACATAATAGAACAGCTAAGAGGGTGTTCCTGGCTAAAAGAAGTCTGCTGCTGTGGAACATCATTCACAATATATATAAATGACCTTGTGGATGACATCGGAAGTTCACTGAGGTTTTTTGTGGATGATGCTGTGGTATATCGAGAGGTTGTAACAATGGAAAATTGTACTAAAATGCAGGAGGATCTGCAGCGAATTGACGCATGGTACAGGGAATGACTATTGAATCTCAATGTAGACAAGTGTAATGTGCTGCGAATACACAGAAAGAAAGATCCCTTATCATTTAGCTACAATATAGCACGTCAGCAACTGGAAGCAGTTAATTCCATAAATTATCTGGGAGTATGCATTAGGAATGATTTAAAATGGAATGATCATATAAAGTTGATCGTCGGTAAAGCAGATGCCAGACTGAGATTCATTGGAAGAATCCTAAGGAAATGCAATCCGAAAACAAAGGAAGTAGGTTACAGTACGCTTGTTCGCCCATTGCTTGAATACTGCTCAGCAGTGTGGTATCCGTACCAGATAGGATTGATAGAAGAGATAGAGAAGATCCAACGGAGAGCAACGCACTTCGTTACAGGATCATTTACTAATCGCGAAAGCGTTACGGAGATGACATATAAACTCCAGTGCAAGAATCTGTAGGAGAGACGCTCAGTAGCTCGGTACGGGCTTTTGTTGAAGTTTCGAGAACATACCTTCACTGAGGAGTCATGCAGTATATTGCTCCCTCCTACGTATATCTCGCCAAGAGACCATGAGGATAAAATCGCAGAGATTAGAGCCCACACAGAGGCATATCGACAATCTTTCTTTCCACGAACAATACGAGACTGGAATAGAAGGGAGAACCGATAGAGGTACACAAGGTACCCTCCGCCACACACCGCCAGGTAGCTTGCGGAGTATGGATGTAGATGTAGATGTAGAACTTGTAGAAGAAATTTCTGAGAATGTGGGTTTGGAATATAGCATTGTATGAAACTGATTCACGGGCTGTGCGAATACAGGAAGAGAAGTGAATCGAAGAGTCTCAGATGCGGTGCTATAGAAAGGTATTGGAAATTCGGTTTACTGTTAAGATAAGAAATGATGTTTTCTCCAGAATCAGCGAGTATTGAAATATATGGAGAACAGTGACAAGAAGAAGGGAGAACATATAGGACATCTCTGACATCAAGGAATAACTTCCATGGTTAGAACATACGAGTATCAAACAAATAATTTATACATTTGTGGTGTCCACTCTTTCTGACACTTCTGAAAGAACAGACGCCATTCTTGATCCCGCAGCCATACATATAAATGGTTAAAGGAAATAAATTCTGACACCAACTGCAATTGGGTATAAAGAGGAAGTCAGCGGCGACAAGTAAAAATTTGTGCCAAGCCAGGATTCGAACCCGAATTTCCCGCTTTACACGAGCGATTGCCTTAACAGCGTTAGCTGTCCAAACACGCTTTTCGTCCCATCCAAATTCGCAACCTGTCACACGATACTTATGGTTTGACGGCCATTAAGATCATTTCAGTGCTGATGTAGTCTCCTGAACACTTGCGGGGATCTAGTGAGTTGTGGGGAGCAATGAGAGTGGTGGACAGGGGGCGCTGTATGTGAGCTCTGTGCGACAAGTTGGGTCAGATGGGAAGCGTGGTCAGATAGCCGAAGCAGTTAAGGCGACTACTCACGCAAAGCAGGAAATTCAGGTTTGGTTCAAATGTTCAAATGTGTGTGAAATCTTATGGGACTTAACTGCTAAGGTCATCAGTCCCTAAGCTTACACACTACTTAACGTAAATTATCCTATGGACAAACATATACACCCATGCCCGAGGGAGGACTCGAACCTCCGCCGGGACCAGCCGCACAGTCCATGACTGCAGCGCCTTAAACCGCTCGGCTGATCCCGCGCGGCAAATTCAGGTTTGGGTCCCAGTCTAGCACAAATTTTCAGTTGTCAACACTGAACTCATTTCAATATCCAATTGCGACCAATAAAAGACTTCATTTCATTTCACCAAAATAGTAATTGATGAAGTTGTTGCAGGTGCTACTCTAAGATCAAAAGATTCGCACAGAAGTTCATGTTCGGCTGCTTGAAACCAATCAACAGACCGATCACCAAAAAGATTGTTCCTTCTTTGTTATTGTTTCAAACATAAAAAGGTAACGCCTGTGGTGCACGCCTGTAACCACGTTATCAGCCTGGCTGCAGGTAGACACCTACCTTCTGCTGCAGTAGGATGAGGATGGATGGTGGGCCCTCACCCCGGCCGCCTTTTCCTCTGGGAAATATCCCTTGAAGTGACACAGAGTGGACCTGGAGAATTTCGAGCCCCCATCCTGGATTTAAACCAGGATTTCTAGGATTGGACTCAACCAGGGAAATACAAAGCAAAATTATTTCACAAAACAAACCGAAAATCAGACCAGTGCGAGTAGCGAACTGTGCTGAGTGACTATACGCCCAAAGCAACATTAAATTCCGAGTGGTGACGCTGGACATGATACGGGGGACCTTGAGGCGCATAGTTTCGCGACGGTGATCTCGCTCTCCTTTGCATATCGCACATTGGCCAGCCTGCGAGCCGGCGCAGAGCTTTCTAGAGCGTTGTGTGGGAATGCCAGGCGGACAACAGTGGTGAACGTGGGCGGTGCGGCGAAAATTCCTGGCCTGTGTCAGTAATTAGCGGAGTTATTAGCAGGGCGGGGGGGGGGGGGGGGCGGAGTGGATATCGGGCCGCGCCGTTGGCAGCCCTGCGCGCCTTGTACCGCGGCCGGCCGGGGCTTCCCCGATACACGCGCGCCCCTCCCACGGGGCTCAAGAATTTAATTACGGTGACATGGGCCGGCCCCGTAGCGGTGCCACAGACTGAAGGCCGCCGCCGCCGTTCCTCTGCAGACAACTTCCCCAAGACTTTTTTAATAACACTCGTCCGTCCGCGGGCGTATATTCTTAACAAAAGTATTTATTAACGCAGCTCTCTTCCTCTCTCCCCACCCCGCCCCCTGCCTTCTCTTTCTCTCTCTCTTCCTTTTTGGAAAGTTGAAATTAGTGTTCTGTTCACAGTCACAACAAAGTTTTCCCCGCTACTGCTTGTTTTTCCTGCTGGAGCAATTAGTTTCGGTAAACGGTCGCTTTGGTGTGTACGTACTTCTGAAAAGTCTCCAGGAACGGTTGCTTTCACGGGCCTTACCAACAACAGCCGTAAAACTAAATTGGTTTCATTCCGCGCGTGGATTGCCGCAGAATGATTCTTTAGAAAGAAGTATCGACCGTACGTGGTTTCATCACGTCCAACACTTCCTTTCTTCCACCTCAGTTTCTCTTATGGAAGCAATTTAGTGTTTTCTTCTCATTTGAGTGAAGCTAGTGTCATCTTCTTGCATCGAGTTCTGCATTTCACAGCAGCCCATTCATTTCTTCATTTTCTTTGAGTGATTGCCGCACTCGTCTGTTCTGTTCCCATAAACGGGAGTGAGGTGAAAAAAAACTGCAATTACTTACACCATTTGCCGTGCATTTCTTAATTTTCTTCTCGATTTGAAGCCATACACTCAGTTCATCTTGGTCCAAGGTACAATCACCTTTAATGTGCTAATTTCATAGATGCACGGTCACACACAGTCCTTGAAACAAGTGGCCAGTTATTTATATTTAGAGCAGTTTAACTACTGGAGTGATAGTAAACAAGTAAATAAACAGGAAATAAAAACGGTCTTGTTCTTTTTGTTTTAACAGGTGTGAGACAACAGTGCTGAAATCAATCACTAACTAAGGAGTGCTCAGTGGGTGACTGGAGGCATGCGTGTTGGGAATGACTGAAGAGGGGAGGTCACGAAGTTGGGATCACGGATTTACTTCGAGCTTCGTACACTTTTAGTAGACTATCAGCAAATCAGGAGAGGCACACATTTTCAGGAAATCCCTATGCGTTTCTTCATTTACTTGTCGATAGTTATAAATATGTTTGTTCCAATTATCAAATCTAATTAAAAACAGCAAGTTCTCAAATAACATGACATTCAGTAAAACTTTATGCAAATACACGAGTTTTTTTAAATTCTGTTACATCTCAAATGTCATATAAATTAAATAATATGACCATAGTTGAGCCGGACGGAGTGTCCGAGCGGTTCTAGGCTGCTAAGGGTCAGGTAGATTTAGTAGATCAGATGTGTGCCACGAATGATGTAGCAAGAACAACTAGAAGGTGGTCGTTGGCCTTATTGTTTTGCTTACTGAATGTAGGAGTCATTAATAGTCTCGTCATCTTCAGAGCTAACAAACAGGGAGAGACCACGAGGAGAGACTTTCTGAAATCGCTTGGAAAGGCTTTTGTCAGGGGTCAATTACTAGACAGGGCCGGCAGTAAGCATACCAACCGACCTCTCAAAAGATCTGTCAACAGACTGGCGGGGGTCGAACAGGCAAGACGATGGGAGTGTGAACCAGAGTACGGTGCCTGAGAGAGGACGGCGCTATGGGTGTGAAGATAACAAGACGCAATATATTTGTTACAAATGCTCTAAGTTTGTGTGTCTGAAAAAACACTCAACTTTAATTTGTGAAGACTGCATGTAGTGGTCTGGTGTGGTAAAACAACATGTGGAAACAGTACGTTCAAAAGACATTGCGGAGACTCTCCGTTTACTTACAACGTTTTCGTACATAGTTTTTACTCATCTGTTCATACATGAGTTTGGTTTTCGTAGCTTTCATTGTTATACTTTATGTACCACGACACACGACAGTCACATTGTGTAACCATTTTTGTCCTGTACGATATGTAAATGTTAGAATCACTGTCTAATTCGCTTACGTAGTAATAAACGACAATAATTTACTCAAACCCGAAGCAAACCGTGTTTTTTTACTTCATCTAGACCATTCGTGAACGTGAAGCCCTTTCGTGCTCCCTATCCTTAACAAATGAGACTGATACGCATGACGGATCTGTGAGACCCCACGTAGCAACGGTGGTACAAACGAACACAGTAGCAACGCAGGGCCAACAGCAGCACGTAAAATCCGTACACATATTTCATGAGGAGTGGATAATACCACTTCTCGTATTCGATTCTTGAGGTCATTGATGTTCCTGACAACCATAATTTACAGGCTGTCAAGCCTTGTGGCTGTAGAAGCCAGAGCCATGGTCCAACACGACCTATCCCTCTACAGGGAAATGTTTGATCAAGATATGCACGATCAGAGCGCGCGCGATTCGGGGGTGTGCCATCTTGTTGGAAAGAACCGCATGTCGGATTTACTGTGGAATTTCATCAATGGCATGCTCCTGCAACACATTTATCTAGACATCTGCATTCATTTTATGTGTTGAAAGTGACCCCCGTTGCCAAACAACGTCGATGCCGCTGAACTGTTGATGGAACTAGGGCTGTCAGCGTTGCCGGTGTGACAGTCGCACAGGACACCTCGATGGTTTCTCGTTGCTCGTTCAGTGTAGCTGGCTTCTGTTGACAAACTTCATTTCGAAGTTCCCCGTAGGTAGAAGCCAAGACGTGTAAGGTCTGGAGACGGTAGTGGGTACTCAACAGCTCCTCTTCGATCTATCCATCGTCCAGGCAGATTCCCAACCAAATAGGCTCTGACATCTCTGTGGAAGCGAGGCGGGGAGCCATCTTGTTGTAGGTAAAATCTTTCACTTCCAAACACCTCTCGGATGGCAGGTAAAATCGATGCATGCACCATGTGAAGATACACCTCACCAGTTACTGTACCTTCAAAGAATAGGCCAATGAAGCGGCGCGATGACAGACCACACCACACTGTAACGCCCAGTAGATCAACACGTTCGTGCACGTGAACGTGTGGATCTTCAGGACGCGAGAACACGCAGTTGTGGCGGTTTACAATAACGTTCAGTTTGAATTATGCCTCGTCAGACCAGCTAACCATCCCTGCAAACCGTTCATCCTCGCGAAGCATGCCATCAAACCACTCGCGGTTCTCCATCCTTCGACCTGGGTTGTCTTCGTACGTAGCGTGCAGCGATCTTGAATATAGACTTCCCACTTTGCAGCCTTCAGAATTCTTCGTACGCTTGATCGAGTAACACTACTTCCACGTGCACCCTGCTTCACGGTTTTTTTTTTTTTTTTTTTGGTAACCCAGTAAAATGTTGCAACAGAGCAGCGCTGGAAGCCGGACTTGATGTTTTTGGTCAGCCACATCTTTCCTTATGCGCATCCTGAACAGTACTGTCGGCTTCAAGTTCATCCCTTCTACGACCCATTGTTGTACGTGTTGATGGCTGAGTTCCGTACACATTGCGCCATTGCCGTTGTACCTCCATCATGTTCTCATACTTCCAGTACCAGTCTTGCTCAAACGACGATCTTATTTCATTCATTGCTGCACAGTCATCTGCTGGAAAACGCGCCCCAAGATCTGTCGACAAAACAATGGACTACGCTACAGCACAAAGTTGCAACGATGTGTCATTTTATTCCAAAGATATTATCTATTAAAGAGTATCTACATTTTTCTGGACCCTCTGTACTTTTTGACTTGAGCTATATAGATGACCAATAGTATTTTTCTTGTGTTTCCATTTGTGTTGCTGTCAACTCTAGTTACCTTTTTAATGATGTCATGTTTACGCAAGTGGTGCACTGTGATACATTTTTGGACTGCGGAAGAGGTAGTAGATTACCGAATAAAAAGTATGGGATGCGGTTTAAAAGCACGCAACGAACGAAGTTAATGTCCTCCTGATAGCTAAACAAAAAGGGCAAGACACATTTTTTTATTTTGTTTATGAACAGAAAGATATTTGGGGCCGTCAGTATAAATGACACACAGCCGGCCGGGCTGACCGAGCGGTTCTAGGCGCTACAGTCTGGAATCGCGCGACCGTTACGGTCGCAGGTACGAATTCTGCCTCGGGCATGGATGTGGTCCTTAGGTTAGTTAGGTTTAAGTAGTTCTAAGTTCTAGGGGACTGATGACCTCAGAAGTCCCATAGTGCTCAGAGCCATTTAATAATGACACACCATGTGAGTTCTCCTCCTTTAGGATACAGTAGGAGGAGGAGATTAGTGTTTAACGTCCCGTCGACAACGAGGTCATTAGAGACGGAGCGCAAGCTCGGGTGAGGGAAGGATGGGGAAGGAAATCGGCCGTGCCCTTTCAAAGGAACCATCCCGGCATTTGCCTGTAGCGATTTAGGGAAATCACGGAAAACCTAAATCAGGATGGCCGGAGACGGGATTGAACCGTCGTCCTCCCGAATGCGAGTCCAGTGTGCTAACCACTGCGCCACCTCGCTCGGTCTAGGATACAGTAGCCCTACCCTGAGACCAGGGAGGTGCTCCATTCACACTCGGTAGTGGGTAGTGTCTGGATACCTCAGTTGTCAGGAGTAGCGCCCGCGAATGAGAAGTTTTGGAGTTTTGGTTCCAACCTGGTGTGCAGTCTTCCAGGAGGTTCCAAAACAGCCAAGAATGATTCATTTTGGAACAACAAAAAATCGTGACTGACTGATTGCACTAAAGGGAATTGAAGCAGCAACGGGGAGCATTACCGTTCCGCAGCCAGCCACCCTTGACACGGCTCTGAATAAAATACCAACAAAACACACGACACAGCGAGCACGTGGCGCTTAAGGAAGAACTGCGGTTGGCTGGCGGCTGACCTCTCCCACTCAACTCGCTAAACGTTACAAAAATAAAATAAAAATGAAAAAAAATAAAAAAACTATTTTCATCGAGGCATAGTCGAACACAGTACGTAGAAGCCGTTGTGTTCAGCACGGACAGCTGGAAAGAGCAGCCGTGTTGGAGATGTTCAGGCGGGTCGTGGGTCGTGCCGGCGCGGATCCCTTGCTAAGAGCATGGCCCACCAAAGTCGAGGTCACGGGCTCGAGTCAAAGTCCGGCACACAGTAGTAATTTACCAGAAAGTTTCAGTTCTGAACGAATTTAACAAAATCTGAACGGCCGTGCTTTTCAACACACATACAATTTTTGTATTTGTCCTGGGACAATCGGTCCGAGAAACATATTAAAATTATACGCAATGTCTTGGTTCCGGTAGGGGTTTTCCTTTGGTCTTCATTTACCCCTTCGTGGCTCTGTATTTGTCCGAGCGCAACACAATGTATTCCCGTTTCTGATTTCCTTTCTTCGCTAAAATGATACTCTAAACCAAGATTAATATTTTGGTGTCCCAAAACTGACCTCAGTAATTAGAGTCTCTTCGACATTTTCTTCGGCGTTCGACTGACAGGCTTCACTTCCGAAACACGACTTCAAAGGCCGCTTGGCCTCCGTCAAAGACTGCGAAGAAAATAGCAGAAGCGTTCGTCTTTGGCATCGTCTTTGTTCCACATACAGTCCCTGACCATATTATTATACGCATCCTCCGATTTTTTTGACCGTTCACTTACATCTGCAGTTGCCACGGTTCTCGCGACCCCCCCCCCCCCCGCCCCCCGTCGGAGGTTCGAGTCCTCCATCGGGCCTGGGTCTGTTTGTTGTCCTTAGCGTAAGTCAGTTTAAGTAGTGTGTAAGCCTAGGTACCGATGACTTCAGCAGTTTGGTCCCACAGGAACTTACCTCAAATTTTGTTAACTGGCTCACCTATCGTTATTTAGTGGGTTGAATGCTCTTAAAGAGCTATTATTGAATGAAATAAGCTCGTTTGTTGTGCTGTATCATTCTTGTGAGAGCTGATTGTTGATGAAGAATTACCAGTCACAGTTCTGAGAACAGCAAGAGCTGACGTGTTTGAAGTGAGTGTGCATTATCAGCATCTAGTATTGTTAGTTCCCTATAGCCTCTAATGATAAAGTTTCCTGATTACTGAGTGATTTTACGAACAATAAGATACGAAAATTAAGGTATATGATTTGACGCCTCGAAAGATTGCGGAGGTAAAAGTATAAATTGGCACTAATCGTCGAATTTCTCGAAGGTTGAATATATCAGAATGATCCGTAATGCGTGTAAAGAAGAGGAATTACCCCTCAAACGGTGAACAAGTGTGGAAGAAGACCAATATGTTCACCAAGGTCTGAGAGCTCCTTGAAGAAGATATGCCGTGAGATGCATTTTGCTTGTAGAAAAGACATTAAAAAGAAACTGCAACACAGTGACGTTATTAGAACTGCAAAATACCAACTTTTACAAATTAACATTCAAGGCACGTAGGCCTGCCTGAAATGCAGATTTAACCGAAATTTTGGTGAATAAATCTCAGTTCGTACGAAGGTACCCGGGTGAAAATTACCATCCCGACTGTATTGTGCAGACTACGAAACATCCCAACAAAGTCATGATACGGTCTGTCATCAGTGGCAAAGGCAGTGGACGTCTGTAATTGGCTGAGGGGACAATGCGACAAGACCATTACAAGTAGGCTACTGCCTCAAATAAAAAAATGATCCACTAAAGGAAACCATTTGTGTTTGTGCAGGACGGAACTCCATGCCACAGAACACGATGAGTAAAAACCTTTTTGCAGCTATAAAACGTCCCTTTGTTACCCTGACCAGAAACTTCGCCCTACTTTAACCCAACTGAAAATGTTTGGGAGCTGGTGAATAGGGAAGTGTCAAAGGAAATAATAAACACAAAAAGTCATCTCGTTAAAAGATTATTCAGGCCTGGTAGCATCATCCACAGGTGTAGGACACTGTACAATCCCGTATTAACAGAATGCCACGGCGAACTGAGGCATTAGTCGCTGCTAAAGACGGCGTGACAAAGTATTAAGAAGTTAGGCCTAGTTCCACTATTGGACATTTTTAAAAAACAACAATGTTAAAACTGTGTGGGTCAGCAGTTATTAGTAATCTGTAATGTTTAAAGGAACTAAATAACTTCATTTAGACAGCAGCGTTTTGCATCTTCTAAACCCGTATTATGTTAAATACAGACATAGAACAGCCGAACAGAAACAAGTCAGATTTTCGTCACGAAATTTTAGCTGCCCGTGTTATGCTTCACAGACTTACACAAGAGTGGACGATCAAGCGACCAACTTGCAGTAGTGACCTGATGAACTGTATTATCTGCATTGGTCAGACGATGTACTACCGTAACCTTGTGAGGTTTCAGTCGGTGCTCGTGCAGAGTTCTGTGGGCAGACGCTGCTGCCACGCCATTGTGGAGAGTTAAATGGCGCAACGAGTTTCCCGGATTACTTTCCAAGGACACTCCTATCACGTAAAGTACCGTTACAACCGATACGCCGCGTTCCAAAGATCGAACGGCCGACTGCAGCCTGTTATATAACTCTATTGAAGTCGACGCTCTCTTCATTAATCCGACATCAGTTGTGACCAGTCGATCTATTCCAAATTGATTGCTTCACTCGAAATTGTCGTGTAGTCTGCAATTTAAAATTCTAAATTATAAAAGTTGATTTTGATGCAACGTAACTATCGCTTTCGGCCACTACAATAAAATGTTTTAAATTATACGTTCCTTTAGATATCGCTCATTCTACTTCTGTTTACTTTGGCAGTGGTTAAAATATTTCGTCTTCGCTTTCTCTTTCAGTATCTATCTCTGGGCTAGTAGCGGATACCTTCCATCAGCTAATCGAGCAAAGCCTGGTATCAGAATAAATACTACCATAATTTTGTCTCTTTTGAAACAGTGACCGTATTTAAATCAAAGTACGAGTTCGAAATACTTCTATTCTGGTAAATAGGTTTGTTTAAAAGATGAATTTTTATGTAATATTAAGTAAAACATGGATAAGTTATATCAATAACTCCCGTAATACACTACTAGCCATTAAAATTGCTACACAAAGAAGAAATGCAGATGATAAAAGGGTATTCATTGCACAAATATTTATACCAGAACTGACATGTGATTACATTTTCACGCAATTTGGGTGCATAGATCCTGAGAAATCAACAACAACCTCTGGCCGTAATAACAGCCTTGATACGCCTGCGCATTGAATCAAACAGAGCTTGGATGGCGTGTACAGGTACAGCTGTCCATGCAGCTTCAACACGATACCACAGTTCATCAACAGTAGTGACTGACGTATTGCGACGAGCCAGTTGCTCGGCCACCATCGACCAGACGTTTTCAATTCGTGAGAGATCTGGAGAATGTGCTGGCCAGGGCAGCATTCGAACATTTTCTGTATCCAGAAAGGCCCGTAGAGGACCTGCAACATGTGGTCGTGCATTATCCTGCTGAAATGTAGGGTTTCGCAGGGATCGAATGAAGGGTAGAGCCACGGGTCGTAACACATTTGAAATGGAACGTCCACTGTTCAACGTGCCGTCAATGCGAACAAGACGTAATCGAGACGTGTAACCAATGGCACCCCATACCATCACGCCGGGTGATATGCCAGTATGGCGATGACGAATGCACGCTTGCAATGTGCGTTCACGGCGATGATGCCAAACACGGATGCGACCATTATGATGCTGTAAACAGAACCTGGATTCATCCGAAAAAATGACGTTTTGCCATTCACGCACCGAGGTTCGTCGTTGAGTACACCATCGCAGGCGCTCCTGTCTGTGATGCAGCGTCAAGAGTAACCGCAGCCATGGTCTCCGAGCTGATAGTCCATGCTGCTGCAAACGTCGTCCAACTGTACGTGCAGATGGTTGTTGTCTTGCAAACGTCCCCATCTGTTGACTCAGGGGTCGAGACGTGGCTGCACGATCCGTTACAGCCATGCGGATAAGATGCCTATCATCTCGACTGCTAGTGATACGAGGCCGTTGGGATCCAGCACGGTGTTCCGTATTACCCTCCTGAACCCACCGATTCCATATTCTGCTAACAGTCATTGGATCTCGACCAACGCGAGCAGCAATGTCGAGATACGATAAACCGCAATAGTGATAGGCTACAATCCGACCTTTATCAAAGTCGTAAACGTGATGGTACGCATTTCTCCTTCTTACACGAGGCATCACAACAACGTTTCACGAGCGAAGGCCGGTCAACTGCTGTTTGTGTATGAGAAATCGGTTGGAAACTTTCCTCATGTCAGCACGTTGTAGGTGTCGCCACCGGCGTCAGCCATGTGTGAATGCCCAGGAAAGCTAATGATTTGCATATCACAGCATCTTCTTCCTACCGGTTAAATTTCGCGCCTGTAGCGCGTCATCTTCGTGGTGTAGCAATTTTAATGGTCAGTAGTGTACTTCGCCTACACAAAATCCTATTACCGTTTCGTAAGTAACGGAGGTGTTTCGTCTACGTCACGATAACATTTTGTTTTGATTTTTATTCTGCCATTTTTCTGACGATTATAGTTTTCGTAGGTTTTTAGTCCTTCGACTCACTTTCAAACTGCTTCAGTCAATATACACGGTGCATTCACTTTAATGTGACCACTGGCTATGTTCGACGTCAACATGCACTAACCTCTCACTGACGGCAGGTGGCAGCACAATCAGCGGGAAGTATTTAAAGCGTGTCGGGGGGACGCGGTCAACAATACAGTCATTGTCGTAATGTGGAAACGGAGCGATTTATTTGACATCCAAACGGTAATGATCATTGGCTTTCGGACTGAGGGTGGAAGCATTTGCGAAACGGCCAAGTTTTTAAACCGTTCACGTGCCGTCGTGGTTAAAGTACACACTGCGTGGCAAAATGGCGCTAGCCCAAACCTGCGCCGAGGCAACGGTGGTGCACCACGGACCACAGATGACAGCGGTGAACGACGGTTGCGAAGATGGGTAGGGTAACAGACGTACAACTGTTGAGCAACTGATAGCCCTGATAAACCATGGGGCTACCATCAGTGTCTCCAGAACGACAGTTCAGCCGCAACAGGCGTCCGGTTCATGCACCAACGCTGACTGCTGTTCATGGGTGAAGAAGGCACGCCAATATCGCAACTGGAGAACCACTGAGTGGACAGGTAGCCCTTTCAGATGAATCGCGATTTATGCTCCATCGGACAGACGGTCATGCCCGAGGAGGGAGCTTTATGGTCAGGGAGTGTTTTCGTGGCATTCTCTGGGTTATCTGGTCTTTCTGGAAAGCACAACGATTTTTAAGTCACCTTAAGAAGAACAGGAGCCAACTGCCTTGCCACAGTGCTAACACTGGTTCCCATCAGGTCACCGAAGCACTGTCGCGCTGGGCTAGCACTTGGTTCGGTGACCATCCGGTCTGCCGTGCGCTGTTGGCAAGAAGGTGCTCTCAGCCATTGTGAGGCAAACTGAGGAGCTACTAGACTGAGAAGTAGCGGCTCCGGTTTCGTAAACAGATATTTGGGCGAGAGAATGGTGTGCTGACCACGTGCCCCTCCATATCCGCATACAGTGTAGCCAGTGGGTTGAGGATGACACGGCGGCCGATCGGTACTGTTGGGCCTCTATGGCCTGTTCCAGCGGACTTAAGTTTTAGTTTTTTCTATTAAGAACAGGGTAAGTTAAGCCAGTGAAAGTCCTAGAAATTTAAAAATACTGGGACACAAAATATTATTCTCTGGGAATAACCGGCTTCGCTTCGTATTTTCTCTACTATGAAAGTTCTAATATTTCAAGTGTGACGATTTAAGTCGTGCCGGGCAATCAGACTGCAACAGGCCTGCATCTGTGGTCGAGCGGTTCTAGGCGCTTCAGTCCGGAACCACCCTGCTGCTACAGCCGCAGGTTCGAATCCTGCCTCGGGCATGGATGTGTGTGGTGTCCTTAGGTTAAGTTAGGTTTAAGTAGTTCTAAGTCTATGGGACTGATGACCTCAGATGTTAAGTCCCATACTGCTTAGAGCCATTTGAACCATTTTAAGAGTAGATTCTAAACAATAACTACAATATGAAATCATATTTGTTAAGAGGGCCGGAATGGTGGCTATGCAAACTTCGATCAAGCCTGTTATTGCGGTTTATACAACAACACCCACCCACTTCTCCACTTGGTAATCTGTTAATAACATAAGAGAGAGATTAATGTTAATAAATAACAGCACGAAAGTCATTACTGGTATAAAACAGATTATTAGTCGCTCCTATACAGATGCAACGATACATACATACTAACACACGAAAGCCAGGAGGAAGAAAGGTAACAAAGGAAGTCACAGAAGAAAAAAGACAGACAAATGATATACGTCACTCCAGGAAGATGTTGTAGTTTATAACCCTTCCTCCACCCAATCCCTATGTATTTTATGTCTCATTACGTAATTATACACAATGTGATGAAAAGAATGCGGACAACCGGCTGAAAATAACTCACAAGTTCGTGGCGCCCTCCATCGGTAATACTGGAATTCAGTATGGTGTTGGCCCAGCTTGATAACAGCTTCCAATCTCGCAGGCACACGTTTAATCAGATGCTGGAAGGTTTCTTGGGCAATGACAGCCTGTTATTCATGGAGTGCTGCTCTAATGAGAGGTATCGATGTTGGTCGGTGAGGCCTGGCACGAAGTCGGCATTCCAAAACATTCCAAAGGTGTTCTATACGACTCAGGTCGGGACTCCGTGCAGGTCAGCCCATTACAGGGATGTTATGCCATGAAGAAGGAAGTGCGTGGCAGTTGTGTTAGGTGGGCTGCATTCATTAAGGCGAAGCCTCTCAGCGGGCCCTCCTGCTTGGCGGGAGACTTCGTTGTTCGAGGCACCTTTACTCGCTCACAGTGTGCTCAACTGAAAAGAGCGTCTTGATGCGATCGACGGTCATACTAGAGACGCTGCCCAACACATCTGTGCAAAGCTTCATCGGATTTTTACTGTGGCGTCCATTTCGCGACCGATCGGAACTTACTTTCTGGACAACCCTCGTGCTTTCGTACGTGCCGTTAGGCATCTTTCCCCTATTTATTCAGTGGTGCAATTGTATTTACTTGATTCTGTTGATTTATGTTAAGCTTCCCTGGCCGCATACATTTGTGAAACACGGTAGTGTCTTTTCTAACAGCCGCGCGGAGTGACCGTGCGGTTTTGAGGCGCCATGTCACGGACTGCGTGGCCCCTCCCGTCGGAGGTTCGAGTCCTTCCTCTGGCATGGGTGTGTGTGTGTTATCCTTAGCATAAGTTAGTTCAAGTTAGTATAAGTAGTGTGTAAGTCTAGAGGCTGATGACCTCAGCAGTTCGGTCCCTTAGGAATTCACTCACGTATGAACATTTTTCTAATATTGCGTCGTTTCAAGTGAACTATGAGATATTTTTTATACTGTATGAAGGTCTTGGAAACCGACCAGACGAATATTTACAAGTAATTAACGGCACCTGGAAACTGAACGAGCACTGCAAAACGGAAGAAATCGTTTCTGATAATTTTGGGTGGTGAAAGTAATTTCCAATGCTGATCTGGCTGGCAGTTGAAGTAGGCAGAATTTTGTCAGTATACAATTACGCCATTGCTAGTTGGTGTTCTGAGTACAACCAGTGTAAGATGCTAATGGATAAAAATCTTTTCGATGACGTTGAACCACAGTCATGCAATACTGTTTAAAAAAATAAACCGTCGTTTGACTGGGTATTATTATATTTATGTTTTCTGCTTTCTGCCGGCCGAAGTGGCCGCGCGGTTCTGGCGCTGCAGTCTGGAACCGCGAGACCGCTACGGTCGCAGGTTCGAATCCTGCCTCGGGCATGGATGTGTGTGATGTCCTTAGGTTAGTTAGGTTTAACTAGTTCTAAGTTCTAGGGGACTAATGACCTCAGCAGTTGAGTCCCATAGTGCTCAGAGCAATTTGAACCATTTTTTTTCTGCTTTCTAGATTTCGGCTTTATACCATTGTAAGTACAATGCTAAAAGTTGTTAGACTATTATTATATCATATCAGTTAAGGCAGATAGTACAAAAGATAAATATAGTAATGCACAGTCAGATGGCGGTTTACTCTAGAAAAGGTCAAAAATCTGTTTTTTGGTAACATTACCTACGTTTATGGTGAACTTTTAGTAGAATTATAAGCTGTACAGTGAAGTTACCCAAAGGTTGGGACTTACGAATATTCTGACGTCTGTAGTGTAATTTCAGTTCAGACAACTTACTTGTTGCTCTTGTGAATAACTGTTTATTGAGTTCAATTGATTTTTAATTCGGTCAACCTATTTGCTCTTGGATCAGTAATTCTTTTAAGAGCAGTTTAATGAACTTGAACTACTTCTGGTTTGAATAATTATCATGTTTCAGCATGAGATGTTTGATGATAAAAGGCAATTTTTCCATGGATCACACTATTTTAGTTTGCTCAGCTGTGAAATTTTCAGTAATTCTGTTTTATGTAATGTATCTGTCACTTAATCAGTCGTTTCCACCCTTTCGCATTCGGTGGGTCCCAATACTTCTGCACACTCCTAATTTTTGAGAGCAAGTTTCGTGCAGTTCTCCATTTACCAAACGCATCTTGTAAATGTCCCACATAAAATAAGGAAAGAAGAGTATATTACAGATGCAAATTGCGATTTTTTAACTTACTCACCATGCGTTAAGGTAAGAGTTCAACAATAAATACATTAATGTCAGGTGGAATGATTATCCCGCAAAATGTAAACGTTCACAGCTAGAAATATCAGATTTGTTAAAATACAATGCCATGATCTAACGAATCACTCGATGTGTTAATGCTTAAGAAAGGAAGTGGTAACTTAGTCCACACAATATAGCGAAAAGTCACACGCAAGGACCGTTACCTACATCTGGATACAAATCACCATCCACTGGAAAAGTACCTGTCACAAAAAATGTTAGCGAATAGAGCGAGGAACAAATGCGAACCGGAGTTACTCCATGGAAAATTGTTATATCTTATAATTGCGTTCAGAAGGGCCATATTCAGTGCCCGAGAGGACAGACAAGTATCCACAAGAACTGTGGAATGACATCGCGAGCACATGACACGTCAACATGGAGACAATAGTGCGTGTGGACCGACAGTAGTGCACCCAACGACAACCTTGTAGACATCTTTTCAGACAAGATGCTATGAATAGCATCACAGTAGACATACCTGTGTGGGACGGCTTCGAGTAAAACGAACTTCGCCAAATTGCATCTGTCACCGTCATAGTGGCAGAGTATCTTCTGTTATGGTGTAGGGTGCCGTTGCGTACACAACACCATCACCTCTAGTTTGCCTCGTGCAGTAGCCGTTATATTCATGAATTCTTGAGGTGAGACGCTTCTAAAATACACACGCTATTTAGAAGATGCCCCAAATCTGAAGATGTAGCAATGAAATTTTGTGACATGCTTTACAGGAAATTAACACATTTACTGCTAAGTTCCTTGGATTATTTAATTTTAACTTTTTTATGGTATTTAAAAATTTTATTTTCAAAAAGAAATATATGTACATTTTCCTCAGAAACTTTTCGAGACATTGCTACAAAAATTTCTCTGTTTCATCTCTATGCATATAGTACGCTTGTTTCATGAGCTTTTGAATATATCGAATAGGAGAGTTTTAATAATTTTGTAATTATGAGTCTGTAGGTACAACATAAAATTCATGCAAAATTCCAAGTACCTTGCCTCAGTCTCAGCTTGCACTCTCAATTTCAAAATTTACTTTTGAGACAACATTTATTGGGTCTATAGAAGTAAGTGTAGAAAATTTCACATTTCCAGCATTCATAGATTCTTCGAAAAAGGTACAAAAACTTCAAAAAACATAATTTCAGGAACTGCAATTTAAAGCGCAGCCTAACGTTCGTTCTCATGTCACCTCTTTAGAAGGCCACAGAGTTGTACTCAGGGTATTCTTTATCTTTAAGGCTTCTCTTCTGGTTTATTGTTTTCTGCTTTCTTTCCTTTACGAGGTCTTTTAACTGATCAGCTACAGAGAAGCACTGTAAATTTACTTTTCTTGAGATGTCTTAAGTGAAATTTCATATCTTAAAGCCCATTATCCGTAATATATTCGTATTACCTTCGTTCCCATCATTAAATACAGGAACTGCATCATGAGTTGTGATTCTGACAACTGTAGCAGCTATAAATGTAGTTTTAGGGGATGGTTTCCACACGAGTGATTTTAGAGACTCGTTTGTATTCTAAATTTTACCGTGAACTCACTTTTTTAGAAATTGAGTATCAGGCAGAATCCCGTAAGTGGACTTGACAACATCAAGAGTCCAAGTTGGAAGCCTCTCCTTGTGAATGTAATCCACAGAATGGTTGTTCACCGTCCTAGTACTGAAGTATTGCATCGAAAAGTGGGGTGGCAGGAATGTCGCGTCAGACATTTGATTATTTTTCAGGCGCAACGGATGCGATTTCATCATTGAAACGTTAGGAAGTTGTTGTCCATGAGTTATACCAAGAAATAAAAAATAAACCGAAAATTGACACTTTCGGTCAGTTTCATGAGCGTCTGCAGAGGATAGTGGCTGTGTCCTGATGTCTCTGTAGCCTTATGTTTCAACAAGATAACGCAAGAACGCATGTTGCACGCGCTGTTCCGACCTACCTCGATACAGAGGATTTTGTTGCCGTGGCCAGCACGTTACCAGATGCTGTAGGTATCGGAGATTTTGCCAAGCCACCATTAGCCAATGATTACGATTGAAGAAACGTGGCGTCGGGTTGTGGCAATATGGAATGCCGTAGTCGTCTCTATTATCCAAGCTCAGAACGACTCGATGCCAAAAGGCTTTAATTTACAACGCTGTATAGAGACAATAAATAAAATCTATTTCTAGTGTTGGAGTTTTGATGGTATAGTTGGGTACTGAAAGGTTTGATGTACACTGAGGCGACAAAAGTCATGCACGTACACAGATGGCAATAGTAGCACGTACGCAATGTATAAAAGGGCCGAGCTGTCATTTGTACTCAAGTGCGTCATGTGAAAAGGTTCCGAACGTGATTATGGCCGCAATACAGGAATTAACACACTCTGAACGCGGTGTAGTAGATGGATCTAGACCAATGGGACTTTCCATTTCGGAAATAGTTAGGGAACTGAATATACCACGATCTGTAGTGTCAAGAGTGTGCCGAGAATGCCAAATTTCAGGAATTGCCTCTTACCATGGACAAAGCACTGGTCGACGCCCTCATTTAACGACCTAGAGCAGCGGCGTTCGTCTAGTTTTCGATGCTAACAGACAAGCAACGCTGCCTGAAATAACCGCACAAATCAGTATGGGACGTACGACGAACGTATCGGTTAGG
Organism: Schistocerca nitens; assembly: GCF_023898315.1. NCBI lineage: Eukaryota > Metazoa > Arthropoda > Insecta > Orthoptera > Acrididae > Schistocerca > Schistocerca nitens. The sequence continues at coordinate 104,022,075 of NC_064617.1, forward strand.
ACAGCGCGGCCAAATGTGGCGTGTGGTGCTACGGCAGCAGACGACTGACGCGAGTGCCTTCGCTCGCAGCGCTACATCGCCTGCAGCGCCTGTCCCGGGTTCGTGACCACATCGGTTGGACCCTAGAGGACTGGAAAATAGTGGCCTGGACAGGTGGGTCCCGATTTCAGCTGGTAAGGCCTGATGGTAGGGTTCGAGCGTGGTGCAGGTTGTTTGAACAACATTCTGGACTATTAGAGCGAATGATTCGGCCAGCCAGATCGCCCGACATGAATCCCATCAAATACACTGCTGGCCACCGTAAATGCAACACCCTGAAGGAAGCATCCGAATCAAGTGAAATTTACACCATGGGTTTGCAGCGATGAGATATGCAACTGACTAGAATTTCAGCGCAGACGCACATCACGCGCGCCTGTGGCGCCACCTCATAGCGCCATTTAAGGCTTGGCGATTTCGAAGAGTGTACGTTCGGCACGTGTGTTTACCTTGTGGTTGTTCCACAAGACGATCAGTTATGCCTCGTAGACAACAGCGAACATCTTTTGATCAAGTATCCGAGTTCGACAGAGGAAGGATAGTGGCTTACCGAGATTGTGGATTATCATACAGAGAAATCGCTGGTCGTGTTGGACGAAACCAAACAACTGTAATGCGGATATGTGACCGTTGGATGCAGGAGGGTACGACGGACCGACGTGGTCGATCGCATTCACCTCGGTGCACCGCTGCACGTGCTGATAGGCAAATTGTGCGCATGGCAATGACGGATCGTTCAGTGACATCCCGAACCATAGCACAGCACATTGCGTCTGTAACGCATCATCCAGTGTCTGCGCGTACCATTCGACGCCGTTTACAGCAGAGTGGTCTGTCCGCAAGACGTCCATTGCTTCGTCTACCATTGACGCAGAACCACAGACGTCTCCGTCGCCAATGGTGTGATGACGGATGTGGACGGCAGAATGGAATGACGTTGTCTTTACTGACGAGGCACGCTTCTGTCTGAAGCACCACGATGGTCGGATTCGAGTGTGGAGACACCGTGGAGAGAGGATGCTGGGCAGCTGCATTATGCACCGCCACACTGGTCTTGCACCGGGTATTATGGTATGGGGCGGTATTGGATATTACTCTCGCACGCCTCTAGTACGCAATGCCGGTACTTTAAATAGCCGGCGCTACATATCCGAGGTGCTGGAGCCAGTTGTCCTTCCTTACCTTCAGGGCTCGGCCACAGCCATATTTCAACAGGATAACGCGCGACCACACGTGGCACGCATTGTCCAAAGGTTCTTCGTCAATAACCAGATTGAATTGCTTCCCTGGCCGGCTCGCTCTCCGGATCTTTCGCCGATAGAAAACATGTGGTCCGTGGTTGCTCAACGAGTGACCCAGATTACATCCCCAGCTGCCACACCAGATGATCTTTGGCAACGTGTGGAAGCTGCTTGGGCTGCTGTACCCCAGGAACACATCCAACGTCTCTTTGACTCAATGCCGAGACGTGTGGCAGCGGTGATCTCCAACAATGGCGGCTATTCTGGCTACTGTTTCTGGCAGGAACCACATGTCACAGACGTCTGTAAACGTAATCATTTGATACTTGGTCAACATGTTATCTACAAAATAAATCTTGTTGTGCTACCTCTTGTCTTTCTTGGTGTCGCATTTACGGTGGCCAGCAGTGTATTTGTGGGACATAATCGAGAGGTCAGACCGTGTACAAGATCCTGCACCGGCAATGCTTTCGCAGTTACGGCCGGTTATAGAGGCAGCATGGCTCAATATTTCTGCAGGGACCTACGACGACTTGTTGAATCCGTGCCACGTCGAGCTGCTCAACGATGTCGGGCAAAAGGAAGTCCGACACGATACTGGGAGGCATCCCGTGACTTTTGTCGCCTCAGTGTAAATGATACCTTTGTTTCAAAATCCTCTATCAGAAGGTCTGCAACTTTCTGATACTCGAATTTGAAAACCAACTTTCTTACCATTGAATGTGGATGTTTGTTGGGGTGCGGAAACAAGTATCAATAAAAACTTGATAACCTCTCTAGAAAGTGATAGAGTGACAGTATCTTGGAGGGTGGAATTCAGAAGAAACGGAGGGACGCCTTGTTCGAGGGAAACAGAGAGTGTGCTGCGGCTGCAGCTGGTCGGGCCGCGGTGCAGCGGTGGCGTGGTGGGCGTCGACATTAGGACTACTTGCTGGCCGCGTGGGCCACGGTAATTGCCGGCTTCCTCCCAAATGATTCACCCGTCGCTCGCGGCGTCTCCGCTGCGCAGAAGCGAATGATGCCACGGACCGTCCTGTGCTGTGCTCGGACATCAGTCGTCACTCACTCGTAGTCAGGAACAATAGGAATGCAAGAACAAGAAAGAAGTGCTCGGATTAAAATTGGCGTAAGACAAGGAGGTATCCTTTATCCACCACTATTCAGTATTCTTCATCGGAGAAGTAACGGCGGAAATAAAAGATAATGTCAAGAGGGGAATTAAAATTCAGTGTTAACGAGTATCAGTGGCAAGATTCGCTAATGATAGTGATATCCTCAGTAGAAGTAGGGAATAATAACAGGACGTAGTGCATGGAGTCAACACGGACTAAGGGTTGAGAGTAAACCGAAGAAAGACGAAAGTAAAGTGGAGTAGCATTAACTTGACCACTGAGATATTTACCACCAAAGTAGACAAAGTGGAGGAATTCTGCTGCCTTGGAAACAAAATTACGCCTGATGGAGATAGCAAGGAGGAAATAAAAAGCACTCTAGCCGAAGAAAAGAGGTCATTCGCAGTGGAAAGAAGTCTTCTGGTATCAAACCAGTACATCACCAGATTCCTTGAAGAACCAAAGCCACATGTATAAAACAGCTTCAAACTTCTGATGATTTCACAAACGAGTTAATGTCCTAAATATTTAAATTTAATATTTAATGTCCTAAATATTTAAAGTTAAGCATGCAAACGAGAAAAAGTTTAGAAAAGGTTCGAAATTATGTTTGAAGTTTGTTCGTAGTTGCTAACTGCTCTCACTGGCAAATGTTGGATGATTATATTGTCGGTAATATGCGCTCCATTTGCAGAACTACTTTTTCGGGCATATCAGTGTTTATGACATCGTATTTCCTGAACTAATAGTCCAACTGTGATATAATTTTGTAGGTACAATCAGTGGTGTTTGTGAATTGTTGCGAATGCAGTTAGTAGTAGAGAAAATACAGTGAATCGTCGTGTCTGATGCGGCACTCTTCTGCACGAACAGCGATAATGTAGTAAGTGATAAACTTTTTTCTCCTTTCAACTTTCTGTGGGAGGTGTTAGCAAGAAAAAGTTTCTCATACGTTTGTAATTAGGTGCAAACTCTGTTGCAAGTTAGTAAGTGCTCTCCTTCTAAAAGATTTGAAGAATATAAACTGGGTGTTTGACCGCCGCGACTTACGCTTCCTCAAGATCTATACACAGTTACCAACTGTAATAGTTGGATTATCGTGTTAGTGCTTTAACATTAGGTTATACCTCTTAATGAGTCGATTATGGTAGGATATAATTTTTTAAATTCGGTTAATAATTATGCAAGATAATGAGAATCAAATCTTTGTTGCGCCTGAAAGCCATTAGACAGACAACCTGCAACTGAGGCCAGCGATTTTTTGTAAATTTGTGGTAAGTTCCTGTGGGATCAAACTGCTCGAGCCATCGGTCCCTAGGCTTACACACTACTTGATCTATCTTAAACTAACTTAAGCTAACAATAACACACACAGCCATGCCCGAGGGAGGATTCGAACCTCCGACGGGGGAAGCCGCGCGGACTGTGGCAAGGCGCTTCAGATCGCGGGGCTGCTCCGCGCGGCGAGCCCAGGAATCATGAACCACGAACCGTGACATGATACGATATTTGCGGTGCCTGTGTTGCTCAGAAGTACGATGCAACGTTCATTCGGACATGCAGTCATATGCCAAGGAACAGGCACTGCGGCGACTATAGCGGTTTTGAATACATGAAATGTATTCGCAGTTCCGAATATGGACAATCATTAGTCGTACATGGTGGGACAAACATGAGTAGCCCGAAGAGTGGCGGCAATTATCGAGAAGGAAATGTCCTGCAGTTACTTCCAACAGGCTGGAGCAAATGCCCATACAGCAATTTTAATGGCCAGTGCTGTATTTTGCCGAACAAGACACAGGAGCAGAAAACGTAGTATGGACACAGGGACACAGGGTACCCCCACCTGATGCTGGAGATGAAAGAACTTTGACAGTATAGGTATCAGTTGTTGAAAGCGCACACGAAAACACAATTGGGAGGTGGGAATGTTCTGTCTATAGCCTGTAGTGTTTTAGCTCCACACAAGAGGGCAGTAATCTTGTTCCTGGTCGCTACACACTTACACCAGAACTGAGGAGAATCTGCTTCACTGCTGTTGCCGACTCACTCTGGTGTCACGTGACCCTGCGGGCAACCCCGCCTCCCCTGCTGGAAGCCATGACTTTGTTTGTACGAAGGGTAATGTGACTACTGCATCATGGTGCTCCCACTTACTTCAGCATTTTTGTGCGGAAGTGTCGTGAAAGCATTTACCCTGACCAAAGCATCGGACGACGTTGTCCAGTCATATGACCCATCCAGTCACTGGACCACAACCGTTCATATTTCTGCTTAATAAAGCACCTGAAACAAGTCGTGCATGTGGAGCCCACCCCGGACCTGCAGACACTGGATAACGCAGTCATGCCGCTTGTGATGACACACGCTTGCACGATGGCACATTTGAATGTGTGCATCGGCATCGCTGCTGCATCGCGTTCATGCGTGCTTAGAGCCCCGTGCTAGTCACTTCGGCATTGTCCACATCGTCTCCGCATTATCTTTAATAGAACATGGTTTCCTATAACTTTTTTCTCTCCGAATAGTCAGGAACTCCGTTAACTTTAAAAAAGGCCCTTATTACTGTATTTCGTACCGCACAAAGTCCCTGTATAAGAACAGTGTAAAAAGACGTTTGGTCATATTGGTTACCACTGTTATAGTTCCAGATTATAAATTTGCTGAATAATGAGACATCTAAATTTAAATGTAAAACAAGATGCCACATTTTAGTGACTTCAGCAGTCATTCTCACAAACCCCCACCCCCCTTGGTTAGTTCCCCCGGCCCCGAATTCGGATGGACCTCCGCCGAGGTCCGAAAGATTCCATCCCCGATGGTGTTCCGTTCCTTTTTGCGCCGAATTTTATGGGAGTTTCGGGATGCTGTAGTTTTTTGCACCGATGGCTCTAAATCTGCTGTGAGGTGTTTATTGCGGAATTGATAGCAATTTACCAGGCCCTGAACCTTTATTAAACACTCCCAACACAACCGCGTTTTGTTATGTACGGACTCAATGAGTGGCCTTCTGGGTATTGACCGGTGTTTTTCGCGCCATCCCTTGTTCCGTTGACTTCCTTTGGTTCCCTGGAAATGTGGGTATCCCAGGTAATGAGCTTGCTGATCGTTTGGCTGGGGGAGCAGTCACTTACCCCCCCGTTCTCTCTAACCCCTCCTGCAGCGGATTTACGGCTTTACATCAAATCCCACTTCGCACAATCATGGGCCAACTCTTGGGAGGCTACCTCCCTGTCTAATAAATTTCGTGCGATTCAGGTGACCACCAGACCCGTGGTGTTCTTCCTTTCGCCTCTCCCGAAAGGACTCGACCACACTGTGTCGTCTCCGCATCGGCCATACCAGGCTGACCCATGGCTTTCTTTGGCGTGATGAGCCACTCCCACTTTGTGGTTGTGGAGCCTTCCAGTCAGTAGCCCACATTTTGGTGGAATGCCCCCTTCTTTTGGCTGTGCGTACTAAGTACAGTCCGGCCGATGTGGCCGTGCGGTTCTAGGCGCTTCAGTCTGGAACCGCGTGACCGCTACGGTCGCAGGTTCGAATCCTGCCTTAGGTTAGGTTTAATTAGTTCTCAGTCCTAGGCGACTGATAACCTCAGCAGTTAAGTCGCATAGTGCTGAGAGCCATTTACTAAGTACAGACTTCCCAGCACTTTACCTTTAATGTTGGCCGACAATTCCCGGATAGTCGAACTGGTTCTCAGTTTCCTCCGGGAAAGTGGTTTTTATTCTCAGTTTTAAGATTTTTAATCTCACTCTGGTGTTGGGGCAGGGCGGTGAGCGTTGGGGTATATCCCACTTTAAGCTGTGTTTGGCGATTCTCGACTCCCCTCCCTGGCCAAGATCCTCTTTTTTCCTCTTTTACTCTGTATTTATCACTTTTTAGAATTGGTTAGTCTCCTTTTCCCATACGCACTTCTACATTCTAGCAGTTGCACGCTTTTAAGTCGCATGTGGTCTTGCCTCTACTGCTTCAGAGGTGGGATATTTCCTGCCTCTGGCATAGCCTTGGGGTCGCTCTCTTGCTGACTTACCTCATTTTGTTTTTACCATTGACGACACGACTGCACTTTTACGTTTTTTAGTCTTTTCCCTTTTACCGTTCTGACTTTTCTGAGATGTGAAACTATCTAAATGGACCACATTTGAAACAAGAGTCTGATGACCTTGCTGTTTGGTCCCTTCAACCAACCAACCGACCATTCTCACAACGTGGAAATAAACTAGTTTATAGAAAGAGATACAACATACGAATGGACAGACTTACTTCGAAATAGAATTACATGCATAAAAGTTGTTTCTTATATATACTGGCTGCAATAATTTTATCACTGAAAACTCTTGTCAAGCAATATGTACACAGCAAATTATGTAAGAGAGGTAAAAATATCTTCACTGATTTTATGTCTCATAAAAAACAAACCGAAATAATTGAAACTGTTCACCATAAAGATTCCAACAGTCTTCAGATGAAAAGAAATTCCAGGCTTGGTTCCCGTCCGTCAGATGGTTGAGTAGCTAGCGGCTCCAACTCAGGTAGGCGTCTCACCACCAACAGTCCTCAGGCAGCCGCTGCTGCCCCACTAAAAAGACCGCCGGAAAGGCATACACACTGACAGCAACAACGAATCCTGAACGGCACGCTGTGATTCCAGCTCCCCAAATTTTTTTTTTTTTTTTCGTCAGTCTACTGACTGGTTTGATGCGGCCCGCCACGAATTCCTTTCCTGTGCTAACCTCTTCATCTCGAGTAGCACTTGCAACCTACGTCCTGCTTGACGTATTCCAATCTCTGTCTTCCTCTACAGTTTTTGCCCTCTACAGCTCCCTCTAGTACCATGGAAGTCATTCCCTCATGTCTTAGCAGATGTCCTATTATCCTGTCCCTTCTCCTTATCAGTGTTTTCCACATATTCCTTTCCTCTCCGATTCTGCGTAGAACCTCCTCATTCCTTACCTTATCAGTCCACCTAATTTTCAACATTCGTCTATAGCAACACATCTCAAATGCTTCGATTCTCTTCTGTTCTGGTTTTCCCACAGTCCGTGTTTCACTACCATACAATGCTGTACTCCAGACGTACATCCTCAGAAATTTCTTCCTCAAATTAAGGCCGGTATTTGATATTAGTAGACTTCTCTTGGCCAGAAATGCCTTTTTTGCCATAGCGAGTCTGCTTTTGATGTCCTCCTTGCTTCGTCCGACATTGGTTATTTTACTGCCTAGGTAGCAGAATTCCTTAACTTCATTGACTTCGTGACCATCAATCCTGATGTTAAGTTTCTCGCTGTTCTCATTTCTACTACTTCTCATTACCTTCGTCTTTCTCCGATTTACTCTCAAACCATACTGTGTGCTCATTAGACTGTTCATTCCGTTCAGCAGATCATTTAATTATTCTTCACTTTCACTCAGGATAGCAATGTCATCAGCGAATCGGAGCATTGATATCCTTTCACCTCGTATTTTAATTCCACTCCTGAACCTTTCTTTTATTTCCATTATTGCTTCCTCGATGTACAGATTGAAGAGTAGGGGCGAAAGGCTACAGCCTTGTCTTACACCCTCCTTAATACGAGCACTTCGTTCTTGATCTTCCACTATTATTATTCCCTCTTGGTTGTTGTACATATTGTATATGACCCGTCTCTCCCTATAGCTTACCCCCACTTTTTTCAGAATCTCGAACAGCTTGCACCATTTTATATTGTCGAACGCTTTTTCCAGGTCGACAAATCCTATGAAAGTGTCTTGATTTTTCTTTAGCCTTGCTTCCATTATTAGCCGTAACGTCAGAATTGCCTCTCTCGTCCCTTTACTTTTCCTAAAGCCAAACTGATCGTCACCTAGCGCATTCTCAATTTTCTTTTCCATTCTTCTGTATATTATTCTTGTAAGCAGCTTCGATGCATGAGCTGTTAAGCTGATTGTGCGATAATTCTCGCACTTGTCAGCTCTTTCCGTCTTCGGAATTGTGTGGATGATGCTTTTCCGAAAGTCAGATGGTATGTCACCAGACTCATATATTCTACACACCAACGTGAATAGTGGTTTTGTTGCCACTTCCCCCAATGATTTTAGAAATTCTGATGGAATGTTATCTATCCCTTCTGCCTTATTTGACCTTAAGTCCTCCAAAGCTCTTTTAAATTCCGATTCTAATACTGGATCCCCTATCTCTTCTAAATCGACTCCTGTTTCTTCTTCTATCACATCAGACAAATCTTCACCCTCATAGAGGCTTTCAATGTATTCTTTCCACCTATCTGCTCTCTCCTCTGCATTTAACAGTGGAATTCCCGTTGCACTCTTAATGTTACCACCGTTGCTTTTAATGTCACCAAAGGTTGTTTTGACTTTCCTGTATGCTGAGTCTGTCCTTCCGACAATCTTTTTCGATGTCTTCACATTTTTCCTGCAGCCATTTCGTCTTAGCTTCCCTGCACTTCCTATTTATTTTATTCCTCAGCGACTTGTATTTCTGTATTCCTGATTTTCCCGGAACATGTTTGTACTTCCTCCTTTCATCAATCAACTGAAGTATTTCTTCTGTTACCCATGGTTTCTTCGCAGCTACCTTCTTTGTACCTATGTTTTCCTTCCCAACTTCTGTGATGGCCCTTTTTAGAGATGTCAATTCCTCTTCAACTGTACTGCCTACTGCGCTATTCCTTATTGCTATACCTATAGCGTTAGAGAACTTCAAACGTATCTCGTCATTCCTTAGTACTTCCGTATCCTACTTCTTTGCGTATTGATTCTTCCTGACTAATGTCTTGAACTTCAGCCTACTCTTCATCACTACTATATTGTGATCTGAGTCTGTATCTGTGTTATGCACGCCCATACATCATCGCTCGGCGCCACATCAGTGCCTCCCAGCTGAAGCACATCCACCGGTTACCCAGCAAGTGGGCAACGACGTTCTCGCAAATCGGCAGCTATTGATATGGCACGCACAGCTCAAAGATGGCTCGAGCATGGCTCAAGTGCACTCCAAGGAATAAAATTTAATATAAATGTCGTTTAGAGCCAGTACGGCGCAGTAGTAAGCTGTATTACACACTGAAGAGCCAAAGAAACTGGTACACGTGCCTAATATCGTGGACTGCCCGCGCGAGCACGCAGAAGTGCCGCAACACGACGTGGCATGGATTCGAATAACGTCTGATATTGTCCTGGAGGGAACTAACACCACGAATCCTGTAGGGCTATCCATAAATCCGTAAGAGCACGATGGGTGGAGAACTCTTCCGAACAGCACCTTGCAAGGCATCCCAGATATGAAACTTCCTGGCAGATTAAAACTGTGTGCCGGACTCGGACTCGGAACCTTGGCCTTTCGCGGGCAAGTGCTCTACCAACCCAAGCAAGATTCACGCCCCGTCCTCTCAGCTCAAATCCTCCAGTACCTCGTCCCACACGACATTAGGCAGGTGTGCCAGTTTCTTTGGCTCTTCAGTGTGATATGCCTGTTTGTTGCGCAAATAGAATCCCTTATTCTTATACGAGGTGAGTCAGCTAAGATACAAAGCCCAAACACATCCAGGGTGAGTAAACATATAGAGCGGTGGTTTTCGCTAAGTAATGGCGTGCAACGCGGAAAATTTCAAACGTTTACAGTTTCTGAACTATGATGCCTACTTGTTTGTCTAAGTGTCTTCTACTGACGGCGCTTCGATGGTTTGCACATTGTTATTATTTCATCAAGTTCCATATTTGTAGAAGTCCTCTTCGCAGGATCTTCCTAGTATCACAGAAAAAATTACTTGCGTTGGTCTGAAAATATGTCAAATGGTGTGCTGTAACTTAGCGATATTCGTTCGTTCTGGATGTGTCCCCCTTTTTCTCAGTAATGTAGTAGCCATCACGTCGGCTGTTCTCGAACGTGTGACTAAGTCACGACATCACTAATAATCCACATGTTAAAAGATCGAAATAAATACCCGGAAAAGTGTAATAATAAATGAAAGCCCACTTTTGTTGTGCTGGTAGTGAAACAGTCACAAAACAAGAACGACTGCCTGACTCTCGGTTTCGCTAGAGATGGTCAGACAAAAAGGAGAGTGAAATGTAAGATCAGTTACTCGCGTTCCTCTTGCGTAACAGCTGAATGGAACGTCGCAGCAACGATGTGGACTTTAAACGAGCTTTCCAATCAATCTTAATGACGCGTGTCTCAACGGAAAAGAGGACGGGCAGAATAAAGGTAGATGCGTGGCATATCACAGTCTATATCTTACAGCCTAGTAGCTTCTACACTTTCGATTCTTTTTTTTTTTTAATTTGATGAGCATGTATGTAAAAGGTCACATCAGTTCGTGGTCCACGTCTTGCTGGCTCCCTCGTGCGCAGAGTGTCCTCATGATTCTGTTTCACCCTCCTTCCTTAATCTGCCCCTCCCCCCCCCCCCCCTCGTCTCCTTCTACACGCCACTATTATTGCCTCGACCTCGAGTAGTCCATTACCCAAGCAGTGAGCGTCTGGAACTACGCACTAACCCAACACCACTGCCCTGGTAGGAATGGTTTTCCGTCGCATCCTGTCTGTTGTTGCGTCTTAGCTATATATATGTGAAAATCTGTACATGAAACGCAATGTCCAGACTTACTGACTTTACATTGACTCACCCATCCCAACCCTCTAAAGGGATAGAAACTTAAAATTTCAGAGGGTGTGAATCTTATATTGTAAGCTTCGTTTAAGAAGGGATTGTTCGAAATACCACCGGTAACGGGTGAAATAAGGGGTGAACGGATTTTTGAAAATACATCGCTCTGAAGGGAATTTTGAAGTTAGAACTACGAAAACTGGTCATAAATTTAAAAATACGTGTTTCGACGTTTTTGGAAATTCAGTCCTTACCGGAGTAAAATCGTGGGTGAAAGGTTTCTTGAAAATTAATCATTATTAAAGAACTACTAAAGCCTCTTTAAAGCTACATCTATGAAAACTGGTATTTTACTTCTTGGTTAGAAATAAAAACAGTACCTGTTTAAAAGCTTTTGGCAGTTCAACCCCCTAAGGGAGTTAAATAGGAGATGGAAAGTTGTATGAAATTAATTTATCATGAAACTTTTTTCAAAGATAACTCTATGAAAATTTGTATTTTGTTTCACGGGAGATAATGGTACGATAAAAGGTATCTACACTCCTGGAAATTGAAATAAGAACACCGTGAATTCATTGTCCCAGGAAGGGGAAACTTTATTGACACATTCCTGGGGTCAGATACATCACATGATCACACTGACAGAACCACAGGCACATAGACACAGGCAACAGAGCATGCACAATGTCGGCACTAGTACAGTGTATATCCACCTTTCGCAGCAATGCAGGCTGCTATTCTCCCATGGAGACGATCGTAGAGATGCTGGATGTAGTCCTGTGGAACGGCTTGCCATGCCATTTCCACCTGGCGCCTCAGTTGGACCAGCGTTCGTGCTGGACGTGCAGACCGCGTGAGACGACGCTTCATCCAGTCCCAAACATGCTCAATGGGGGACAGATCCGGAGATCTTGCTGGCCAGGGTAGTTGACTTACACCTTCTAGAGCACATTGGGTGGCACGGGATACATGCGGACGTGCATTGTCCTGTTGGAACAGCAGGTTCCCTTGCCGGTCTAGGAATGGTAGAACGATGGGTTCGATGACGGTTTGGATGTACCGTGCACTATTCAGTGTCCCCTCGACGATCACCAGTGGTGTACGGCCAGTGTAGGAGATCGCTCCCCACACCATGATGCCGGGTGTTGGCCCTGTGTGCCTCGGTCGTATGCAGTCCTGATTGTGGCGCTCACCTGCACGGCGCCAAACACGCATACGACCATCATTGGCACCAAGGCAGAAGCGACTCTCATCGCTGAAGACGACACGTCTCCATTCGTCCCTCCATTCACGCCTGTCGCGACACCACTGGAGGCGGGCTGCACGATGTTGGGGCGTGAGCGGAAGACGGCCTAACGGTGTGCGGGACCGTAGCCCAGCTTCATGGAGACGGTTGCGAATGGTCCTCGCCGATACCCCAGGAGCAACAGTGTCCCTAATTTGCTGGGAAGTGGCGGTGCGGTCCCCTACGGCACTGCGTAGGATCCTACGGTCTTGGCGTGCATCCGTGCGCCGCTGCGGTCCGGTCCCAGGTCGACGGGCACGTGCACCTTCCGCCGACCACTGGCGACAACATCGATGTACTGTGGAGACCCCACGCCCCACGTGTTGAGCAATTCGGCGGTAGTCCACCCGGCCTCCCGCATGCCCACTATACGCCCTCGCTCAAAGTCCGTCAACTGCACATACGGTTCACGTCCACGCTGTCGCGGCATGCTACCAGTGTTAAAGACTGCGATGGAGCTCCGTATGCCACGGCAAACTGGCTGCCACTGACGGCGGCGGTGCACAAATGCTGCGCAGCTAGCGCCATTCGACGGCCAACACCGCGGTTCCTGGTGTGTACGCTGTGCCGTGCGTGTGATCATTGCTTGTACAGCCCTCTCGCAGTGTCCGGAGCAAGTATGGTGGGTCTGACACACCGGTGTCAATGTGTTCTTTTTTCCATTTCCAGGAGTGTAAATTTACCGCCTAAAATATTTATAAAGAGTAGAAACTTTTAAAACTTAGCTGCAAATTTCCTATCACAATTAATGTTCGATTACTAGATCGTTCAAAATACGAAAAGGTGATGAATAAGCACCGTAAAGAATCGTCAGCTGTAGTCATGCAACAATATGTATTCGCAAATAACAGAACAATAACAGAAGAAACACAACACGAACATCTGTTGGGTCAGTAGGTCTTGAGGTAGTGTCATCAAACAATTAGACTAGACGTCAACGACACCTAGAGAAATTTTACCCCAGCACCAAATTCACTCACAAGAAACGGCTGGACAGAAATCTGAATAATAATACATTTTTCTTTTATTGTTGCTGTTATTTGGTTGGTTCGGGGAAGTCGAAAAAACAGCGAGGTCATCAGTCCCATCAGGTTCGGGAAGGATGGGGAAGGAAGTCGGCCGTGCCCTTTCAAAGGAAACATCCCGGCATTTGCCTTCCAAGATGCTTCTCCAGGTGGGCGAAAAATGAATGTGCGCAATGGAAAATACTGAACGCGAAAATGAAGATTTGGCCCTGTCTGAGTACCCCCTGAAGAAGATCTTAGGATATCTTAATGGTGATATTATTTCCTCCTTCTTACTCTTTAACGTATAAATTACAAAAAAAACATAAATGAAAGATTAAGGGAACTATTAACTACAAAATGACAAATGTTGTTTTTGCTTATCCATTTATTGTAGATTAAAATCCCTTTATACATCACAAATGTTATATATCAATGTCCAATGCACATAGGGAGATACAAATATATTTCCTAACTAATATTACTGATCAATTGCCCAAATCTGCCTCTTTTATAGACACGCGATCTAATATAAATAACGCGAGATGACTGACATCATCTAGGTACCGAATACTAGAAGACACTACTTTCAAAGATGATCTACAGTGGTGTGCAACCTCAGTGAAAGTAAATCTACGTGATCACAGCTATTTACGAGTAGCTTTATAGCCCTAATAAGCCGAAGCGATCAGCAGTATCACCGTATGTACTGCGTCCGGTGCAACTGAGTGATGGTTCTCGTACACGTCAGAGACGACGGAAGAACTCCAGCCAAAAAATATAAAAAAAACTCGTTCAAACACTAGGGCGGTAGAATACGGTCCTCTGATTAGTACAAACTAATACTGTCTTCTCCTCTCTGTGTTCTACAGACGAGGAACGCGATTTCCCAGCCACAAGGACGGAATTCAGATAACGTTTCAACATGAGTATAGACAGAACAAGTGCACTCAGTCACTGAACGCTGCGCACTTAACGACGACTCGTTACCCGGAGGCGAAGTCCAAATCGTATAAGTTCGCAACAGCACAATGCCTAACCGTTCATTAACTGTAAAAAGTCCGTCTGTACCAAGAGAAGCTGATACTGGGCGACCGTCAAACACGGGCGCTCAAAAGGGAAGACCTTCTTTCTCTCCACCGCTGGCTTCCCAGGAAAGCTCGGCTCCCCTCCTTCGTAATTGCAGAAGGCGAATCATATTTTCGACACCACGGAATACTCTCCCTCCCTACAGATTCTTCCGAACGCCGACCAGCCATATTTTAGTATATCGGCCGGCCGCCGTTCTATTGTGCTTCAGAGCTCAGGTGCCCCGACCGTCCGTCTCGGGCTAATTCCTGTGTTAAGCAGCCAGGATCCCACACCGGCCATTTCCTGCCACTCAACCCGTGTTAATCTGGACCAACACACCTGTGTGGGCTTTTCCACCCAGCGCCTGAGTTACGCTGTAAGTAGGCTGTTTATGTTTTCTTATTGGCAACGTTACGTAGCGCTCTGTATGAAAATCACTGGCTGTTCTGTTTTATGTTTTCTTATTGGCAACGTTACGTAGCGCTCTGTATGAAAATCACTGGCTGTGCTGTGTGCAGTCTGTGGCTAGTTTGCATTGTTGTCTGCCATTGTAGTGTTGGGCAGCGGCAGCTGGATGTGAACAGCGCGTAGCGTTGCGCAGTTGGAGGTGAGCCGCCAGTAGTGGTGGATGTGGGGAGAGAGGTGGCGGAGTTTTGTAATTTGTAAGACTGGATGTCAATTATGACTATTAAGGTAAATACATTGTTTGTTCTCTATTAAAATCTTTCATTTGCTAACTATGCCTTTCAGTAGTTAGTGCCTTCCGTAGTTTGAATCTTTTATTTAGCTGGCAGTAGTGGCGCTCGCTGTATTGCAGTAGTTCGAGTAACGAAGATTTTTCGTGAGGTAAGTGATTTGTGAAAGGTATAGGTTAATGTTAGTCAGGGCCATTCTTTTGTAGGGGTTTTTGAAAGTCAGATTGCGTTGCGCTAAAAATATTGTGTGTCAGTTTAAGCACAGTCTTGTATAATTTTTCTAAGGGGACGTTTCAACGCCTGCATTTCGTTTCCACTGGCGTTCCAACCCCTGCTAGTATAAGCAATCATTCATTACGCCGTTTTCATAATAAAAACAATCCATTACGTTTCATGCAATAAGCGTTAACAGCTATTTACAAGGTGTACGTGACAATGTTAGTATTGTTTAAATATTCATATATACGACGTACAACGATCAAACGATACCTAATACCAATAGTAAATCACGGCAAAGTATGTAGATGAGTTCTTGTAAGGTGCGACATTATAGCCACCTTACAGCCAGAAGCAATTTAAGGAAATCACGGAACACCTAAACCAGGGTGGCCGGACGCGGGTTTGAACCGTCGTCCTCACGAATGCGAGTCCGGCGTGCTACCCACTGCACCACCTCGCTCGGTATTATTGTTATTTCACGGAGCCCTGACCTCTTGAACCTCTATTGTAGATTATTTAACACATTAGTGGCAATTATGATACAGTCCGTTATTGTTCAAATTACAATCACGAAGTTATTTGTTGCAAAGCAGAATTTTTAACCTTAAATAATCAGTACAATGAAACGAAGAGAAATTCGTATAGCACTGCCACCACTATTTTGTATGTGTTCTACAGAGACTCAATGTTGCGCGGCTGTCTTGCAAAGTCTTACAGTATTGCCAGTCCCTTGCTGTGAACCCTAAGGCCTAATTGTGTTCTCTGTATCTGATCCACTCAGTGCCCTGTTACACACCTTGACAATAGTCCAGGCGTCATACGTTCTCATTCTAAAATTTATCCAGACTACTTACGGTAACAACATAGAAAACCACCAAGTACAAAACGAATACTGTCAAAAGTAAACATTGATACATCATTGGCAATATGTATAAAATAATAATGGCGGATGATCAACATTGCATTACCACTGACTTAGGGCTACATCAAAGTTTGGCCAGCACTATTCATATTAAGATTCACAAGAAGTGACCGGTTTTCATTTACAACTAGCAGAGATTCACGGAACTCATAAAATGTGGGCCGCCTTCCAGCGTGAAGTACACTCTACTGTAAAAAGACACAATACTGACGTTTCGCAAAGGAAAAGTAACGAATAGGTGGAAAAAGACGAAGCTTTTTCAATTTCGGCGCTTTTACCCCTCAGGGATATCCCACCCGACAGTGCGATATTCTATATCTACAGTACTGGCCATTAAAATTGCTACACCACGCAGATGACGTGCTACAGACGCAAAATTTAACCGACAGGAAAATGATGCAGTAATATGCAAATGATAAGCTTTTCAGAGCATTCACACAAGGTTGGCGCCGGTGGAGACACCTACAATGTGCTGACATGAGGAAAGTTTCCAACCTATTTCTCATACACAAACAGCAGTTGACCGGCGTTGCCTGATGAATCGTTGTAGTGATACCTCGTGTAAGAAGGAGAAATGCGTACCATCACGTTTCCGACTTTGATAAAGATCGTATTGTAGCCTATCGCGATTTTGGTTTATTATATCGCGACATTGCTGCTCTCGTTGATCGAGATCCAATGACTGTTAGCAGAATCTGGAATCGGTGGGTTCAGGAGGGTAATACGGAACGCCGTGCTGGATCCCAACGGGCTCGTATCACTAGCAGTCTAGATGACAGGCATCTTATCTGCATGTCTGTAACGGATCGTGCAGCCATGTCTGGATCCCTGAGTCAACAGATGGGGACGTTTGCAAGACAACCACCATCTGCACGAACAGTTCGACGAAGTTTGCAGCAGCATGGACTATCAGCTCGGAGACCACGGCTGCGGTTACCCTTGACGCTGCATCACAGACAGGAGCGCCTGCGATGGTGTACTCAACGACGAACCTGGGTGCGCGAATGGCAAAACGTCAGTTTTTCGGATGAATCCAGGTTCTGTGTACAGCATCATGATGGTCGCATCCGTGTTTGGCGACATCGCTGTGAACGCACATTGGAAACGTGTATTCGTTAACGCCATACTGGCGTATCACCCAGCGTGATGGTATGTGGTGGCATTGGTTACACCTCTCGGACACCTCTTATTCTATTGACGGCACTTTGAACAGTGGACGTTACATTTCAGATGTGTTACGACCCGTGGCTCTAACCTTCATTCGATCCTTGCGAAACCCTACATTTCAGCAGGATAATGCACGACGCCATGTTGCAGGTCCTGTACGGGCCTTTCTGGATACAGAAAATGTTCGACTGCTGCCCTGGCCAGCACATTCTCCAGATCTCTCACCAATTGAAAACGCCTGCTCAATGGTGGCCGAGTAACTGGCTCGTCACAATACGCCGGCCACTACTCTCGATGAACCTGCATGTGCAGCTGTACCTGTACACGCCATCCAAGCTCTGTTTGAGTCAATGCCCAGGCGTATTACGGCCGTTATTACGGCCAGAGGTGGTTGTTCTGGGCACTGATTTCTCAGGATCTATGCATCCAAATTGCGTGAAAATGTAATCACATGTCAGTTCTAGTACAATATATTTGTCCATTGAATACCCGTTTATCATCTGCATTTCTTCATGGTGTAGCAATTTTAATGGCCGGTAGTGTACATTTAATCTGCTCACTGTGGCACATGGTGATTGCGTCTTTATAGACCAAATGAAATGACTTTAGAACTAATATGGGACTTATTCTGTCTTTTTTGATTGTAATAACAGTCTTATTTTGGCCAGATGCGTTTTGGACTATGACAGTAATGGTTTTGCTTACAAATCGGTTCATGAAGATAATAACCAGTTCCCCTATCAAATAGTTACCTTTATTACTCGCGTTTTTTGGCTCCTTCCATGTGTTCTTCGAGACACAGGCATTCCATTTTAACCCACTTCGCTGCAATGGCGCAAATTATTTTGTTCTTTTTTTGGTGTTATCATCTGCCTACACTCAAATCGAGAACTTCGTTTTCATATGGCTCTAAGCAGGTCATAAGTCCCCTAGACTTAGAACTACTTAAATCCAACTAACCTAAGGACATCACACACATCCATGCCCGAGGCAGGATTCGAACCTGCGACCGTAGCGGTGACGCGGTTCCAGACTGAAGCGCCTAGAACCGCAAGGCCGGTTCCTCCTCTTCAGCCCCATACTGCTTCCCGCAGAGTGCATCCTTCATTGCACTACACAGATGGAAGTCGGAAGCTGTGAGACCCCGACTGTATGGAAGATGAGGAAGGACGGTCCATTTGAGTTTTGTGAGCCCCTCTCGGGGCCATAGACCTGCGTGAGTTGTGGTGGGAAAGTAGGGGTTCGTTTGGATTTTTGTGGATGAAGTCGTTTCTTCAGTTTCCTGAGAGTACCACAGTACATTTCAGAGGTGGTTGTTGCACAATGGTTAATCCCTTCAGCGTCTCACAGGACTGTCGCTATTACACTACTGGACATTAAAACTGCAACGCCACGAAGATGACGAGATACAGACGCGAAATTTAACCGACAGGAAGAAGGTGCCGTGATATGTATATAAAAAGTCAGTCTTGCGTCGGATTCGAAAAACTAGACTCACAGGAGAACGACCATGAGGTGACCGACGCAGCAATAGACCCTTGGAGACATTTCGGCGGGAGGACGATGTATTGAATCTCGACGCCATTTGTGTGTTCCATCGTCATTAAGGGGCTCTGAACGTTACAATTAACTGTCAGTTTTGCGTCGGATTCGATAATAGCTTTTCAGAGCATTCATACAAGGTTGGCGCAGGTCGCGACACTACAACGTGCTGACGTGAGGAAAGTTTCCAACCGATTTCTCATACACAAACAGCAGTTGACCGGCGTTGCCTGGTGAAACATTGTTGTGATGCCTCGTGTAAGGAGGAGAAATACGTACCATCGCGTTTCCGACTTTGATAAAGGTCGGATTGTAGCCCATCGCGAATGCGGTTTATGTCGCGACATTGCTGTTCGCGTTGGTCGAAATCCAATGACTGTTAGGAGAATATGGTATCGGTGGGTTCAGGAGGGTAATACGGAATGCCGTGCTGGATCCCAACGGCCTCGTATCACTAGCAGTCGAGATGACAGGCATGTTATCCGCGTGGCTGTAACGGATCGTGCAGTCACGTCTCGATCCCTGAGTCAACAGATGGGGACGTTTGCAAGACAACAACCACTTGCCCGAACAGTTCGACGACGTTTGCAGCAGCATGGACTATCAGCTCGGAGACAATGGCTGCGGTTACCCTTGACGTTGCATCACAGACAGGAGCGCCTGCGATGGTGTACTCATCGACGAACCTGGGTGCACGATGGCAAAATGTCAGTTTTTCGGATGAATCCAGGTTCTGTGTACAGAATCATGATGGTCGCATCCGTGTTTGGCGACATCGCGGTGAACGCACATTGGAAGCGTGTATTCGTCATCGCCATACTGGCGTATCACCCAGCGTGATGGTATGGGGTGCCATTGGTTACACGTCTCGGTCACCTCTTGTTCGCATTGACGGCACTTTCAACAGTGGACGTTACATTTCAGATGTGTTACGACCCGTGGCTCTACCCTTCATTCGAACCCAGCGAAACCCTACATTTCAGCAGGATAATGCACGACCGCATGTTGCAGGTACTGTACGCGCCTTTCTGGGTACAGAAAATGTTCGACTGCTGCCCTGACCAGCACATTCTCCAGATCTCTCACCAATTGGAAACGTCTGGTCAATGGTGGCCGAGCAACTGGCTCGTCACAATACGCCAGTCAGTACTCTAGATGAACTGTGGTATCGTGTTGAAGCTGCATGGGCGGCAGTACTTGCAGACGCCATCCAAGCTCAGTTGGACTCAATGCCCAGGCGTATCACGGCCGTTATTACGGCCAGAGGTGGTTGTTCTGGGTACTGATTTCTCAGGATCTATGCACCCAAATTGCGCGAAAATATAATCACATGTCAGTTCTAGTACAATATATTTGTCCATTGAATACCCGTTTATCATCTGCATTTCTTCTTGGTGTAGCAATTTTAATGGCCAGTAGTGTACTTTACCGGATGACGCTTTGAACTTTTTCTTCGGAGGAGAGGTGATGTGGCGCCACTCCATGGATTGCCGCTTTGTTTCTCGTTCGAAATGAGGAACGCATGTTTCATCGCCTGTGACGATAGTCGACAAAAAATTGTCGCGATCAGCCGCATAACGCGCAAGCAGTTCCGTAGAGATGGTCCTTCGTTGCTCTTTACGGTCTTCTGTTGGTTGGCGAGGAGGCAAGCGGGCACACATCTTGCGTTCCCAAACAGGTGGACGAGCGTGTCAGCACCACCAACAGAGACGTCCAGCTGAGCAGCGAAGCGAGTGAGTGTCTCTGCACGTTCCAGCAATGCAGTAGTCACAACTGTGTGCGGCTGGCCGGCACACGGTAGATCGGACATGTTTGTGCGAGTTTCTTGCAGTGATGGCAAACACAACGACTCACCGTGCTGTTGTTCAGTATCAGGTCTCAGTAGACATTCTGCAAGCGCCTATGAATATCTACGACGCTCTGGTTTTCTGTAAAAAAAAAAAACTCTGTGATAGTTCTCTGCCTTGAATGCATCTCCATTACAGACATCATTTCGAAGACAACATATAGCTCCGCCAACAATCGGAACGTCATGAAACCACAGGGGTTGAAGTGAGAATATTCTACGATGTCTCAAACAAATTCCGCATTATTTTTCATCAGTAACTGGCCGGGGAAAAAAGTGTCGCATTACTTACTGAACTGCGACTGTAGAAGAAAAGCCACAAAAATAAGAAAGTACGAGGGTCGCCCAGAAAGTAATGCACCACATTTTTTTTTCTTCAGCAATTTTTTATTGAACACAATCAGAATTACACACACACAAAAGAGTGATGTTTTATCCACACACCCTATTTTTGCACGAAATCTCCATCCCGTCCTATGGCCTCCCTACAGCGTGAAACAAGGGCATGTATGCCCTGCCGTTACCAGTCCTCGTCCTGGTGTTTGAGCCAGTGCTTCGTTGTGTGAATCATCTCCTCATCGTCCTCAAAATGTCTTTCACGAATAACAGTCTTTAATGGCCCAAACAAGTGGAAGTCCGAGGGGCCTCGGTCAGGGCTGTAGTGTGGATGGGGTAACAGTGTAAAACCCTGTTTTGTTCAGCACTCCACAGACTTGTGTAGGGCCGAGCGTTACCGTGTTACAGCAAAGCATCTCCTAGATTGCTGAGGCGCCGAAGTCACCGGAAGGGCGTCTTGAGTTTTGTTAATGGGTTGACATATTCTTTTGAATTAATGGTACCGCCTCTTGGGATAACATCGATGAGAATCACACCTTCACAGACCCAGAACACGGTTATCATGACCTTACCAGCGGAAGCAGTTGCTTTGATTTTTTTCTTCTGTGGGGAGTGGGAACGGCGCCATTCCATCGACTGTCGTTTTGTTTCGGGCTCAAAAAGGTGACCCCAGGTTTCATCACTTGTCACAATCTGGGACCTCCTCCCACAGCTCCAAAACGTTGCAGTAAATCAAGACAAATGTTTTTTTCTGTGCGATTTGTGATCCACTGATAAACAACGCGGGACCCATCTTGCACAGACTATAGATTATCCAAGAGTGCGAATAACTGCATCCACACTTCCTTCGCTAATTGACAGACGCAGCGCCAACTACCGAGTCGTAGTGTGTCTGTCCTCGTGAATGACGTCATCAGCTCGCTGCAACGTGTGAGGTGTGACAGCCGTGGATGGCCTCCCGACTGCTGCAAATCTCGGGGCTCCGCCTCCTCATGACCTCACCCTCCGTGTCCAGCGACTAACTGTAGTTCTGGGCTGGCCGGGGTGCCCGAGCGGTTCTAGGCGCTTCAGTCCGGAACCGCGCGACCGCTATGGTCGCAGGTTCGAATCCTGCCTCGGGCATGGATATGTGTGATGTCCTTAGGTTAGTTAGGTTTAAGTAGTTCTAAGTTCTAGGGGACTGATGACCTCAGCAGTTGAGTCCCATAGTGCTCAGAGCCATTTGAACCATTCTGTACTTCTGTCGACAGCAGATGCTCCATAGACTCTGCACAAGCATTTGTGAATATTCCGACAGTTAGTTCTCTGCAGTGAGAAATTCAACGACGGTACATTTCTTGTAACGTACATCATCTACAGACGCCATTTTGAAACTGTCCTGCAGCTACGCTATCTGTCGGAAGTGATGGAAACTTGGCGTGCTCGCTCAGGAGACTTCAGATAATACATACGTAACGTTTCGCATTCGTAGCATTGTTTTCGGCTGAGAAAAAGAAAACGCGGTGCGTTACTTTCTTGGCAAACCAACTTTGCTACTGTCAAATTGCAAGAGACAACACAGTGAGCACGAAGTACTCGACAACCGACTACGATTGGCTGTCTCCTGGCTGTGACTAACCGACTCGCTGAAATTTCAACCACAGAACTGTTTTATCTGAAGTACAGAAACACACAGCGAAGCTGTAACTGTTTAGGACAGGGCTTAACAACTGGCCGGTTTTGAGCGCGAGTACTCGCGTCTGCTCAGGGACGTGCTCGCGAGCAGCTGCAAGGTCGAGGAGTACAGAGGGAGGGGAGGGAGGGGAAATGCGCGCGCACGTTTGAATAGGGCCGCAGCGTGCCTATTGAATTCGCGCCGACTGTGTAACGTTTAAAGTACTACGATCAGCTCGTAACAGTCACTTCGCTGGTTAAGAATCATGTGAAGTCGCCGTTATGTAACCCCAACCATGCTTTCGCAGTTCAACCCCCATTGGGAGGAATTGTAGCTGTTTACTGAAAAAGATGGTGTTGCAAAATGTTTAGTATGTCACAAAACGCTGAATTCTTTTACGAAATTTAATTTGCAGCGACATTATATGTCGTACCACGCGAAAGACTACGGACGTGGAAAATGTGATTGACCAGATCGTGCACAGGAAGTTATTAAACTTAAAAGGAAGCTATCCGAAGAAGATCTGGACGACGAAGAAAAATCAACTGAGGCAGCTCTCAGAGTGGGTTACAAAATTGCTTTGCTTTTAGAAAAATCCCTGCGCCCCTTAACTGATGGCGATTTAATAAAAGAATGTTTGGTAGTTGCAGCGGAACATTTGTGTCCATCTCGTTGAACAGTTTCGGATTGTGCCATTATCTAACATGACCATTATGCGTCGCATACAGGACATGGCAGACGACGTCCAAAGCCAGCTTGCAAATATCTGTTAAGATTTTATGGCGTATGCTCTAGCTCTGGACGAAAGTTTTGATATCACTGGAACAGCGCAGCTTGCCATATTTATTAGAGGTGTTAACAGAGATCTTCAGGTGAGGGAGGAGCTCCTCGATGTAGTAGCCATGAAGAACACTACAACCGGAGGTGATATTTTAAGTAGTGTTGAAGAAAGTGTTGAAAATATAGGATTGTCGTGGAATTATTTAGTTTCAGTGTCTACAGATGGTAGAGGCATACACTAAGCTAACAAAATTATGTGGCACGTGTACATTCTCCTTTATTTGTTTCATTTGTCGCAGTAATAATTCGTGAGTGATATCCCTGCAGGTGGCCGCGGATTTACATTGACTGGCGGCAGCTTTTGTGTACCCCACGTGAGTCTCCCCACTCTCCGCTCTGGTCTGGTAGTGGGGGTAGCGTGCTCGCGCTGCTCTGTGCTCGCGCCTTGCTGGTCACAGCTTGCTCCGCGAGCACGTATGTTGTGAAGCCCTGGTTTAGGACCTGAGAGGCGGTTACTACGTCTCCCCGTGGGACATCGGCTGCTGGCCATTCCACGAGTCTGGACAACAATCCTCATCAGACCTGCGACGCTGTTGTCACTCCCGTGCAGCACGTGGGAACAATGAAGGGTGTGGCTGAAGCTGGCGGGAATTCCCCGATCGGCGGAGTGCAGCCGGGCCGTGCGGTGTGTGGTTCGGTCTGCGGCCGGACGGCGCGCCGCAGCGCCGGAAGTAATTAGCGGAGAGAGGGGCGAGCGGCTCTTCCGGTGCGGCGCGGCGCGGCGCGGCTGGCCCCGTTGTGGCGCGAATCGCGCGCACTGGCCGGTACTCGTCCAACCAGGCGGCCGGCCGGCTCGCTGCCCTCCCACCACAGCGGTGCCGCCCGCCGCGGATAAAGAGTATCGGCTCCGTTGCTGCTCCGCTGGACCCAGAAACTGCCATAAGTAGACTACGCGCAGAATAACGTGGTCGGTACATGTCACAGTCTAAAGGTGGGATTCCTATGCAGCGTCTGACGCATGCGGCCGCACTGTACTGCTACAGATGGTGTTAAGCGGGACTGTGTCCCATGTTGCGTCAGCTGAGAGAAGTCTAGACGCAGCCGCAAAGGAGAACACGACAGCATGTGCGAGGGAAAAGTACTGTTCACGCTGGTGGAAAATGAGGAACCGGTAGAAATGGCTTCTAAATTTCCTTGTACCTATGATGTATGGTTACCAGTATACAAGGACCAAACTTTGAAGGATAATGCTTGGAGACAGATAGCGGAACACGTGGAAAGAACAAGTAAGAAAAGTATTATATACTTTCTGTTTCTTCATATTCTTTATTACTTAGTTGTGAGGCAAATAATGCATATTGTAATAAACAAAAATAAGTAGCATCGTCCCACGTAATATTCAGTTATTCTTACAATAATAATGAATTGTACACAAAGTGAATACCAAAACATGATGTATGTCAGTTCAATTTATTGTAATGTGCATACAAATTTTTAAAGAATATTCAGTAACGCTAGGCAGTTCAAAGCCTACTTATTTCTGCCAACGTGACCTCTTTGCCATGGTGTCATCCCTGCATCTGTACCGCTGTTGAAGTGTTCTGTAGATGAATCTTGCACAGAAAATCTATCAGCTTCTGCAAACCGCCACTCCTTGCTAATGCTCCAAGATTTTCAGTAGGTAGTGGTTCACTTCTGTTTAATTCAAAATCAGGCTCGTTATTTTTCTCCAAGAATGCATCTCTAAGTAAATTGTGTAAACAGCAAGCAACAATAATCAAAATATCTGTCGTTTCTGGCTTCAAACTGATCGGAGGTCGTGAAAGACGGTGGTAAAAAATAGCTTTTTTTTTAGTCAGTACTAACAACTCGAGGAGAGAAAGCTTTCATCATGTTTGGATGTAATCGAAATGCGTCGTCGCCTACAAAAACATATGGCACTACTATGTCCGAATACGGCAGCTTAGTTGCCAGAGGAAACATCTTACCACTTCAAAACATTTTCCCGATATTACTTTTATCAAAAATTCCACTGTCACCTTCTTCCCATATGACTGACATCGGATGTGTTTCAGCATTTCCCTCAGATAGCTAAAGCTGAATTTCTTCATCTACAACATCTTCTAACATTAGATAAAACAACAAATCGCGCCAAATCATCCTCTCGGCACAGACACAGCGGCCGCCGCTATATAGGAATCGCAAGCTATGCGTCAGCCACACTACCTCAGACGGCTGCCGCATGCGTCAAACGCGGCATAGGAATCCCACCTTAACATAACAGTCGCGACACTCACTGCTCTTAAAGTTGTTACCGTTAGACAGACGGAGCGACACTAGCGCTCCAAGCGGCGAGTAAGGTGAACGTCAGACGCGTCGTAAGTATAATGTTTGTTTTGCATTCATTTCCTACGTAACTTACGAAATATTTGAGTTGTTTTCTTGCCTCCAAAGGTTTGTGTAGTATCAGAAGACATATATGTTTCTAAAAATGATTCTAAAATAAGCGCAAGTATGGACAAAAACCGAGAATCGAGTAGCAAGCTACAACACATTTGTAAAGGAACACTTGTGACGTTGAATAGAACTGCAGCTTACCACGTTGATACTAAAAGAATATAAACACACAGATTCATACGTAAGGCCGCGCGGGATTAGTCGAGCGGTCTTAGGCTCTGCAGTCATGGACTGTGTGCCTGGTCCCAGTGGAGGTTCCAGTCCTTCCTCAGGCATGGGTGTGTGTGTTTGTCCTTAGGATAATTTAGGTTAAGTAGTGTGTAAGCTTGGGGACTGATGACCTCAGCAGTTAAGTCCAGTAAGATTTCACACACATTTGAACACTCACACGTAAGAAGCACAGACATGTACCTCTACATGCTAAAGCGATCGACAGCTCATTTATCGTTCTGTAGGCCTACTGTGTTTGACACTGTCATCGCCTGTTTCCATAAGTACGACCTTCATCTTTATATTATTATAAGTGGGACAAGCAGGTGCCAAATAGTGGGAGAAATATGTTGAAAACATTATAATGAGCTGATTACATTACATTTCACGCACAACCAAATATTTGAATAATTTTCAAACTAAGAGGCAGCCACATGCCTTGCTCATACTGTGGCATCAAGCAGTCAGGCCTGCAAGATGAGTGGTCTGCCAAGCGAGTGGACTCATTCTTATTTATCGAGTAACATGAACTCTAGTACTCACAATTAAGTTAAAAGTTATTCTCCTGTTTGGATATTACGCAACGGAAACGCACATCTGACTATTAGTAATTTACACAACTCTGACTGTTCACTACACACTGGCAGTACCACATTTTCTTTCTTATTTAATGGCTTTGATCAACACGTGGCCATCGCACTGAATATGAATGGCGCACACATTATAAATTCTGGGTATCATGACAACATACTATTCGAAGGAAAAGGCCACCAATCTTTTTCTTTTCACTATCTTATTTATTCCGATAAATTCTATAACCTAAACACACAAATTCTATAACCTACAACAATAACACATGAGAAATGCCGCCCAGTGGGCATGGCTTTACATTGGTGATTCTCTATCTTATGGTCTCGTAATTATTTAACGCTACAGTGCACTTTCTGGATAGGATGGTGGATCTTTTGCTATATCTCACACTTCGAAAATTTCCTCCAGACCGAGCGGTACAAAAAGGAACATGCATAACTCACTGCCTCTGAAACTATCTTGTTACTCTCCCATGCCAACCACACATACTTAAATTCCATGAAATACATCACACTGGCAACATGCAATACAAAGAATCGTCACAACGTTATAATCACATCACTTTCAGCTTTCCCACTTCAATTGGTATTTATCCCAGTTTCACGCAACACTGCCAAACTTCGTAACTTTTCTTTCCTACTATGAACTCTGGAGCATATATGCACGGCTTCCTGTGCAATGCAAGCCAAGTAGCGTTGCGTTGCTGGATAGACAGCTGACTCACCTTGCTTCTCTCTCAGAGTTTTATATGGTTCAAATGGCTCTGAGCACTATGGGACTTAACATCTATGGTCATCAGTCCCCTAGAACTTAGAACTACTTAAACCTAACTAACCTAAGGACATCACACACATCCATGCCCGAGGCAGGATTCGAACCTGCGACCGTAGCAGTCGCTCGGTTCCGGACTGAGCACCTAGAACCGCGAGACCACTGCGGCCGGCTCAGAGTATTATAGTTTGAATCAAGCGTCACACGGAAACATAACACACAAAGTAATATTAAGAACATATTCATCACACACACGTGTCCTCAACTGATACCATGGACGAGTACTTCTCTTTATCCTTTGTCTCACACACAGATTGAGACTCACCCAGTACTCACCACGTGGAAGTACTCGTCTCTAATTTCAAGTCCTGCACATGCCATTTCTTAAATATTTCCAACTTATAGTTCACACGCTAGTAATTCTGCTTAACGTAAGCACTCAGAAGTATTTAAACTTATTGCTACACGTGATTTCATTGTGGCCATTGGTCACTTCCGAAGATTACTACGATCCCCTTAATATTACCTGTCTGACATTTAATTCTCCCCACAAAAGTTCCTTAAATAGAGAAATTATTATTGCAAACTACACTTAAGTATTTCACATGCATACCATGTCTCCACTCTTTTTTCTTTATGGAGCACACCTAAGACAGGTGTTACCGACACAAGATCCAGCGGCAGAGTGCTGAAACATGGCCGATCTCGCACCTCCGCCAAGGTGGGGGAGCACCATGCTACCGTATTGGTCAGCCACATTTCAGGCGCTCAAAGCTCAGGGAAATTTCATCTCTTTGGTCCCACCAAAGGTGACCCAAGTACCGTCTCAAAGATAATCATATATTGCACATTCACTATCTGTGGTTAGCAGATACATTCATTCATTTGGCAGATCTCACCAAATTGGATGTAGGGATTTATTTTGTGGGAGTGCACATGTGATCAATTAAATAAATAAATTGTCATTCTTTCCTACACTGGTATCTGGCTTCGGTGTATTAAGTGAAATTGAGTTATTATTACAAAAAATATGTTGTTCTGACAAGATTGACGAAGAATGTTGTACCTATTTTCAATGTCGGGCGGTACTGCACCCTTTCGAAACAATCTGTGAACAAGGTGCTAACAAAATAATTTCATCACACGAAGGAGGCAAGGAAAATTAAGCGACTAACAACAGAAGTGAATGAAATAGATACCAGACATTACGCTTTTGTAAAGACAGGAATAACTGCACTTAATGTAACCACTCCATCGTCAAAGCAGGTCTGTGTTGACGATTCACACGAATCCGGCACTGATACATGGAGAGCTGAACTGGTTGCTTCTGTGTCATAGGGATGTTTTACAGCTTTAGATGGACTGTCGAATTTTTGTGACAGTTTCCTCTTCATCGTCATTTGAGGTGACTTAATTGGGATGTCAAACAGTGTGAGTACTGTGGGTACTGCATTCCACACGAGTTTATTATTGTCGGCGTTCATGAATTGGTTTTGTTCGAAATGAAGCGAACGAAACCTAATATTATTATACAGGTAAACTGGGTCTTTTTTCATAAGGTCTTCTCGTCTGCTGTAAACTAGCCATTTTCTACTCCTAAAACGAAACATTAATCATGAATACATATTTAGTTTGCAAGTGAATCCTGACGATACAGTGTAGTAACATGATGGTATATACCTCTCAGGAACCTTAGGAAACCTAAAAAAAGACAGCTGTGGTGTCTTCTTCCTGTTGTTGCTGCAATTTATTGTACTAAAAACTCTCCCACTTGTAAAAACCATTGTTGAAATCAAAATAAACAACCACTATTGGCTTTCACGATCGCGCCGAACTCACAGTTTAAGTTACTGGCCGCTTGGGGCGCTACCTGGCGCGGTAGGCTACAAAATCGAGGCGAAGTGTCGCGACTGCAATGTTAGACTGTGGTAGATGCGCAGTCGGCAGGGCTAGCGTGAGCAGAGAGGTAATGGTGGGGGTTGCGGGCAGGCGGGCAGCAGGCAGCAGGGGAAATGTCGAGTGCTGGAGGAGAGCCGCCGTTCTAAACTGAAAACTGCCCTCACGTCTTCCGTAAATATTACGTGAAGACCCTCCACGCCCACACTTACGTACACAGTGACCACCCAAAAAGATCTACAGTCACCTGTGCTCTGGTTAGTACCTAAAATGAATTCCGCCGTAAATGCAACAAAAGCTGCGATTTATTTTCGTCTGACTTCTTAATCAGTTGTAACTGTCAGGCTGTGGTCTTGAGTGCTGAATTTTGGGTAAAACATATTTCTTATCCCTATGTTACAATTTGCTTCTTTTGGCAAAACACAGCGGAGTTTACACAGTCTGCCCTCACTAATATGTTGTGCACACAACTCACTAACATGTTGCGCAGACACAACTGCGAGAGAACTCTGAAACAGTGATTTATTAAGTTTATTAACTGAGGAAAAGTAAGGTCGGTATAGGTTTGTTCATAAATAAATCCTGCTACCAGTCACGATTTTTTTTTATTTTACTTTTCGTGCCGGCCGGAGTGGCCGAGCGATTCTAGTCGCTACAGTTTGGAACCGCGCGACTCCTACAGTCGCAGGTTCGAAACCTGCCTCGGGCATGGATGTGTGTGATGTCCTTAGGTTAGTTAGGTTTAAGTAGTTCTAAGTTCTAGGGTGCTGATGACCACAGAAGTTAAGTCCCGTAGTTCTCAGAGCCATTTGAACATCTGTTTTTTACTTTTTGCGCGACGCGTTTCGGGAAATGATTCCCATTTTCAAGTGCGTTTTGTGTGTGTGTATTAAGCCATACAGCGTTTTGTGTGTTTATTAAGCCATACACACAAGAAAGATTTATTTATAAACTGACCTATTGTTTCCACAGCCGCAGTCTTTGAAAAACCATTTATAATGGATCAAATCAGATTAAGATCAGTATCTTATGAAAGCGCACACTCTTGGTACAAAATTAAACCTGTCATGTCTTCACTTATATTGTTCGAAAACCCACAGCATTTCTCTTTTCACCAGCTATCAATGGCTCTCGAAAACAACATTCTTTCATCGACGGAGTTTGTACTTACTGCAATAACGCAGTCGATTACGAGGTTTCACGTAACAACCATTTGGCAAAATACTCTCTTCTTTGCATGCTGTTATTTGCCAAAATCTCTTCCCAGTATCTCAAACCATTTATAATTGAGGAATGATATTTCATTCTGGCCCTGTCGCTGGCGCAGGCGATAGCACATGGTGGGCTACAAAGATCAATTTTCCAGATAGTGCTTACAGCTACTACCGTCTACAAAAATCTGAAGAAAAATTAAATAAGTTCATACACAACAACATATTATGCAATATGGACCAGACGCAAAAACATAGCGACCCCTATTTTTCATAGTAAACTTTTTCGGATTCGCAAATGTCTTACTTAAATGCAAATATCACAGTAACTATGACCATTAACGAAATGATGCGCATGTAATTATGAAGCTGATGTATAAAGCTATAGGCCGGCCGAAGTGGCCGTGCGGTTAAAGGCGCTGCAGTCTGGAACCGCAAGACCGCTACGGTCGCAGGTTCGAATCCTGCCTCGGGCATGGATGTTTGTGATGTCCTTAGGTTAGTTAGGTTTAACTAGTTCTAAGTTCTAGGGGACTAATGACCTCAGCAGTTGAGTCCCATAGTGCTCAGAGCCATTTTTATAAAGCTATAAATAACGCAAAAACAATTTTTTTATCGAATAATTTCTGTAAAATCGTTTACAAAGATTGAAGGACATGCCTCGGTTATGTTATCGAAGCGCTTCGCCAACGGGCCGAAAGCGAACGAACAATGTCTGCCTCCCCCGGCCCAGCGTTTCGGACGAAACTTGATTACCGTGCGCCGGCCAGACTGTTGGAATGAGCTAAACTATGAGTTTCCGTTATTGATGGTTCCTATGAATCTCATTTTTCGGTAACTGCGATTTTCAGTTGCGATTTGTCACAGTTTAAAATGACAGTTAACGGATTCACAACATGTATTCCTCCCCAGCGTTAAAATGCACTTGCTGCGACTTATCACTGAAGATGGTACACTGTGGTTAGTTGCATGCAGCAACTACGGTGATACGTCGCAGAAATCGCATTTTATCATTGCAGGATGATATGAGTGTATCGGCTACGTGGTATTTGTCATCAAGTGCAATGGATATGATACGTGTCCCCTGTAAAGTGTGCAAACTGTATATAACAATGTGCCATTGAAGTCACTCTGCGGCTGGAAAGGGGTGACAAGTATATATGTAATGAAAACCGAAACAATCGTATGGGGAAGTTCGGCCGCCGAATTTAGGTGCACCCACATTGCGCTACTCGCTTGTCGATGATAATGGAATGATGATGAGAAGAACACAACACCCAGTCACCTAGCGGAGAAAACCTCCGAACCGGCTGGGAATCGAATCCCGGCCCGCTACATTGGAGTCAGACGCGCTGACCACTTCTTTTTTTAATTTCTTTTTAGATCAAAACTGTGTGCCGGACGGAGAATCTTAGCTGGGACCTTTGCGGACAGGTGCTCCACTAACCTTTTTTATAATCCAAGTCATTTCACTAAACTTAAAAAAAACTGTTACATTTGACGAGTTTTTTTTTTTTTATTTTCAGTGCGAGTGACTTAAATAAAGAAAATAAGAAAGAAAAATTGTTCACCCATAGGGACTCTAAACTGTTTTTTAAAGTGACAAACTAAATACAATTTCTCAATTCTGTGAAACAGGTAAAGCTGAAACTTCTTTATTTATTTGAGTGTGCCTGTACTTGAATTGCATAATGACTGAGATTAAACTTCTACGTTATTTGATTCTGAAACAGCTGAGTAAAACTGAACGTACTGACCCTACTTTCTCTTTACTTTTTCTTATCATGTCAACACTGTCCCACAATATTCAAGCGCAACGCAATCTGACTGATCAAAAAAATTACAACCTGACGTCAAATAATTAATTCAATAATTAATTCAAAAGAATGGCCCTGACTAGAAAGAAATCCTAGCAATAGCCTATACATTTCATTAAGCAGTTAACTCACAAAAGTCTTCATTACGTGAACTACTGCAATACAGCGAGCGTCAACACTGCCAGCTAAATAAAGGATTCTAACTACTAAAGCCACTAACTACTAATAGCATGTGGTTAGCAAAGGAAAGATTTTATTGCAAACCAAATAATGTATTTTTTTACCTTAATCATGTGACATCCAGTTCAGACATGAATATAAATTATTGACACCTAGTACATAGGTACAGGCAACGGCCTTGCCGCAGTGGATACACCGGTTCCCGTGAGATCACCCTTGGATGGGTGACCATCCGGGCCGCCATGCTCTGTTGCCAGTTTTCGGGGTGCGCTCAGCCTCGTGATACCAATTGAGGAGCTACTCGGCCGAATAGTAGCGGCTTCGGTCAAGAATACCATCATAACGACCGGGAGAGCGGTGTGCTGACCCCACGCCCCTCCTATCCGCATCCTCAGTGAGGATGACACGGCGGTCGGATGGTCCCGGTTGGCCACTCGTAGCCTGAAGACGGAGTGCTTTACATAGGTACATAATCATGAATAACAAGTCGAACATCTACAGACCGTTAGCCTACACTGACACTTCAGACCACTGCCCTCCATCAATGCTAACTTCTCTCACATCTGACATCTGTCAGTGCTGGCTGTTCATCTCCAACTGATCAACAGTACTTCCATCACTGCTGGCGACTAACTTCCAACTGCCCAACACTACTGGCGATTAACTTCCGACAACGAATCCGACCAGCCACAGAGTCTCTTACAAAGAAAGCGTAGTCAGAGGTCCAATGCAAAGTGGCACACAGCGCTGCCAACACAGAAGCAGCCCAGGTACAAAGCATATTTACCACCTTTGATTCCATCAGGAACTGTCTTGCATAGCGACAGTAGGCTAATCAGAAGGAGAGGCATACAGCAATCATTCGCAATCCTATTAGTTTTTATTACTCTTGTACATCTAGATTTCGGCTACAAATAGCCATGTTCAGTGTGTTGGAGCTATCTTCCAACGACCTCGATGGAGTACATACTAGCATACGATATTATTGGTGCACGGGCAGAAGTTCCCTTCTGCCTACACACTAAAAAGGTCGTTTGGTGATATGTACACTTCTGCCTGTACGCCAGTAAGATCGCACAGTGATGTGTACTGCCCCGAGTTCTTTGAATTATAATTCCTGTGTGACTCCCCTTCCTTGAAGCATATGTCTCTTTTTACTTATTTATTTTTCGTTTCAAGCTAGCTACAGACTGGAGGAGACATAGTGGGCAGTGTTAAATGCCGAGGTCTAGCCACGGTGCCTCCTGCCTCGTGTCGCTAAGCTGCACCCTCACACTGCTATTTTTTTTTGTACATATACACATATCAAAAACAAATTAAAACTAGTCCACCCATGCGGAACCCTAAAAGGCGATACGGGATATCCGTCAGACTGAGTTCTAGGGGTAGACGTGTCATGCTTTGTTCCGAATAGGGCAGAAGCCTGTCACACCGCCATCATGCCATCTTAGTGGGAGTATGTAAAGACGCTGTTAAGATAAATGGAAAAATAAGCGCGTTAACGGCAACAGAGCGCAACCTCCGCATGTGCAGTCTGCAGTACTGCCAAAAATCGAGGCGCGAGTGATGAGCATCTCCATATAGATGCGCCAAACTCCACTCCTTTATCCACAAAACCACCCGAGACTTTGGGAAGGAAAATATTCCACCGTTGAGTATAGAGAGAACTTCGGGCCAATAGCATGCGGCAGAACTCGCAGAAAACACGCGGCCAGTTGTCGCCCTAACAACCAAACATCCGCAACGGCTGCAGCGGTGGTGATTATCATCAAGACCACGACAGACGGCGCAGAGGGAAGAGTCCGCCAGGCCTACGGCATGGAGCCGCTGAGTGGCTGGATACTTCCACAGGTCACATAATACCAAGTCGACCTGATATGTGTTGGAAGGAAACTGTTGTGAATGTGCCGCCAAATTACTGTCCAGCGCAACATGGAAACTTGCGTTCTACAACAGGCAACGCTACGCAGGGAAAGGACGCAGAAAACCTTTGCCCGCGGCCGGCGCGTTCGTGCCATTTCGGCGCGAGCATAACTGAGTTCCACAATGAAGGCAGCGATGTGGACAAACGCGGACATTATGCTACCGACCGGGACCGGCAGGGAGAGCAATATTTGCGCAAGGACGGCAAGTAAATGGTGCATAATGGAGGCCTCGACCATGCCCCATTGTTTAGACATCGTGCACATGTAAAAAGCCGCACACAATGCGTTCTTAACAGTCATGATTCTGCAGATGGCGAGTGTTACGTTTCTATGGCGCACGACTGCTCCAAACCTCCTGGCGTGGAAGGAGCACATACACGCGCAGTGGTCAGAGAACACCAAAGGCCAGCGCTATACATGGAACACCCCATCAACCAGCCAGTGAGAGAAGTAAACGCGGTCCAACCGATTTGCCGAATGGCTCGTGTGAAACGTGAATCCTGGGTCGTCGGCGCGCCGTACCTCCCAGCTGTCCCGTACGGCTAGAGCGCGAACAGTGAGACACAGCGTGACCGAGGAAGTCGGGAGGAGGGGGTACACTTAGCATGGGAGGTCTAGGCCCCTGTAATGAAACTCCTTAAACACAACAACTACCAAATCAATAAATTAACAATTTATTTAAAGACGATATTTATAAAATAGCTAAGAGACAATCAACACGTGGCCATCTGTAGGAATCAACATGGATTCCGGAAACAGCGATCGTGGAAATAGAAAAGCAACTGAAATCACTCAACAGAGGAAAGTCCACTGGACCTGGCGGGACACCAATTCGATTCTACACAGAGTACGCGAAAGAACGTGCCCCCCTTCTAACAGCCGTGTACCGCAAGTCTCTAGAGGAACGGAAGGTTCCAAATGATTGGAAAAGAGCACAGGTAGTCCCAATCCTCAAGAAGGGTCGTCGAGCAGATGCGCAAAACTATAGACCTATATCTCTGACGTCGATCTGTTGCAGAATTTTAGAACATGTTTTTTGCTCGAGTATCATGTCATTTCTGGAAACGCAGAATCTACTCTGTAGGAATCAACATGGATTCCGGAAACAGCGGTCGTGTGAGACACAACTCGCTTTATTTGTTCATGAGACCCAAAAAATATTAGATAAAGGCTCCCAGGTAGATGCCATTTTCCTTGACTTCCGGAAGGCGTTCGATACAGTTCCGCACTGTCGCCTGATAAACGAAGTAAGAGCCTACGGAATATCAGACCAGCTGTGCGGCTGGATTGAAGAATTTTTAGCAAACAGAACACAGCATGTTGTTCTCAATGGAGAGACGCGAAATGCACGAAGATATGCAGCGGATAGGCACTTGGTCCAGGGAGTGGCAACTGACCCTTAACATAGACAAATGTAATGTATTGCGAATATATAGAAAGAAGGATTCTTTATTGTATGATTATATGATAGCGGAACAAACACTGGTAGCAGTTACTTCTGTAAAATATCTGGGAGTATGCGTGTGGAACGATTTGAAGTGGAATGATCATATAAAATTGTTGGTTAGGCGGGTGCCAGGTTGAGATTTTTTGGGAGAGTCCTTAGAAAATGTAGTCCATCAACAAAGGAGGTGGCTTACAAAACGGTCGTTCGACCTATACTTGAGTATTGCTCATAAGTGTGCGATCCGTACCACGTCGGGTTGACACAGGAGATAAGATCCAAAGAAGAGCGGCGCGTTCCGTCACACGGTTATTTGGTAACCGTGATAGCGTTACGGAGACGTTTAGCACACTGAAGTGGCAGACTCTGCAAGAGAGGCGCTCTGCATCGCGGTGTAGCTTGCTCGCCAGGTTTCGAGAGGGTGCGTTTCTGGATGAGGTATCGAATACATTGCTTCCCCCTACGTATACCTCCCGAGAAGATCACGAATGTAAAATTCGAGAGATTCGAGCGCGCACGGAGGCTTTCCTACAGGCGTTCTTCCCGCGAACCATACGCGACTGGAACAGGAAAGGGAGGTAAAGACAGTGGCACGTAAAGTGCCCTCCGCCACACACCATTGGGTGGCTTGCGGAGTATAAATGTAGATGTAGATGTAGATCTTTAAGACAACACCAAAATATCATAAATAGCTTGCGCCTCAAGCAAGGCAGCAAATTACAGTTACGAAAACTGATTTAAAGAGATGAGCCACTTACAGTTAGAAAGTGATTTAAAGAAATGTGGCATAGATAATTTTTTTAAAGAGCAATAATTAGCAGTATGAAAATGATTTACGAAACGCACACCAGTTCGTTATGAACCCAAGTATATATATTCCTTTTAATATACATAAAACTCGTTAAATGTTTACCAAACGGTCAGTGACGCCAGGCTACCCTGGGCAAAAGGTGACTTAAGTTAAAATGCCGGAAGCAGCAGACTTGCCGGCCAAAACAACACCTAAACGCCGGGGCCCAACCGGGAGTCACTTCCCATTAGACGGCACGTCACAGTTTCTGTGCACCGAAGCGGGACGTGGCGCCACTCCCACACACCCCAACTTGCAGAAAAGTGGAACACAAACAGACCGCAGAAGACACGGCAAACACCAACCAAATATCAATTAATATAAACTGAGAGATCAATAAACAACAAATAAATGAAGAACCAATGGCTCTTTTACTAATACTGAGTGAGTGCTTTCAAATAAATGCACGTATATAAAGGAACTACGTACAAATGACAAGCTTTACAGAATACGAGTCTTTACTAATAACTGAGTAAGTGCCTTCAATAGAAGTGCCCCAAATCTTACAGCAATATACAAGGGACGTGGATTTGATGGCAATCAAAATACACTGAAAATCTCACTAAAATATAACACACACACATTTTCGAGTTAATCAGCTCCTTAATAGTAATCCAACCAGCAGATTTTTAAAAAGAAATAGTAGCTGCTGGTCTCCATGCGGTTACACACTCTCCCAGCTGCTCTTACTTCAACAACACCTACATTAGGGCACCCAAGCGACAAGTACACTCGCTGCAACGCAAATCGTTCAACGAAACGAAGGCACCAAAATCACTTACACCTTCGATGGAGAGCGTTGTTCGAGATTGTCTCGAGAGGTGGACCTCTCCGAGAAAACAGGCACCAAAGCAATGCGACGAACAGCGCGCGGAGTTTATATCAGGCAGGTCCAGCACAAACTCTCGACCGGCTTACGAGGTAGACCCGCCGCGCCGCTGCTGGGCGAGCACGCGTTATTTTCTGTTTCGTCCACACAAGCACGTCCTTGCGCCGCGTAGCGAGTCCAACACCAACTGCCCCGAGCGCGAAACACCCGCAAGATCACAACAGGGGCAAAGATCCTAATACAGCTGGGTAATCCATAGTGTCGCGCCAAAGAGCTGGTGTGCCAGAAAAGGCACACCGCGGCTGACGCAGCTCCTTGCACGTTCTAAAGTTCGGGTACTGATCTTTCCGGCCGAGTACGCAATTAAAGTCCGCTCCAAAGAGAAGATGTTGATGTCGGCCTAAGAACAGTGGAGCAATCTCCTCCGCATAAAATCGCACCGTTTCACGCCGACGCCCAGTGCCAGAAGCCGCATAGACATTAATGACACGCGTGGAGTGAACCGTAAACGCCACAACACTGGCAGAAGACACGCTACATGATGTCGTCAATCAGGATGCCATCGCGTACAGAAACCACCACTCTACAGCCAAGGTGATGAGCAGGAGAGGTATAGAAGTCGTGACCTGTTATCCGATGTAGCTCTGGTAAATGGCCCTCCTGTAACAGCGCAATGTCTCGTTCCGAAGCTCATATCACTTCTTTCGAGAGATGTACGAGTCGTGTTTTTTAAGTAAGTACCGTTTTGAAATTAAAAAAAGGCCTCCTAAGATATCTAAATAATTTTATTTTTACATGAAAGCCTGTACCTTAATCTACGCACTGACGCCATTACAGTCTGATTCTTCCTTGTTTACGTTGTGTACTGAGTGTTTAAGATGCGTCCTATAATCGTGAGTCCCGCCAACTGTGATGTACGGGCTGTTATAAGATCTCTCAGTGCTAAATGCCTAAAAGCGATCGATATTCATCGTGAGATCTGTGCAGTTTACAGAGAAAACATTGTGAGTGATGGAATGGTAAGAAAGTGGGTGAGAGCATTTAAAGATGGCCGCACAAATGTGCATGATGAACAACGGAGTGGGCGTCCTTCGGTCGTTAATGAAAGTTTGGTGCAGGAACTGGACAATAAGGTGAGAAAAAACAGACTCTTTACGATTTCCTCCTTGCGGGATGACTTTCCTAATGTTTCTTGTAGTGTTTTGTATGGCATTGTGACCGAGCACTTGAATTACCGAAAATTGTGCGCACGTTGCGTACCGAAAATGTTGACGGATGTGCACAAAACGGAACGGAACGGGTGATGGAACATGGGAGGTCGGAACGGGTGATGGAACATGGGAGGCCTACGTCACTCCAGAATCAAAGCAACAGTCCATGGAAGTTGAACAAGGGCATCGTTTTGCTGCAAGACAATGCCCGTCCGCCTGTGGCGAATCAAAGATCTCATCACATATTTTCGATGGGAAACTCTAGATTATCCTCCGTACAGCCCCGATCTTGCGCCCAGTGACTACCATCTGTTCCTGCACTTGAAGAAACCTGGGCGGTCAGCGTCTTCAAGATGATGACGAAGTCAAAACAGTGGTGAAGCAGTGGTTAACAAGTCAGGCGGCAGACTTCTATGAGGAGGGTATTCAAAAACTGGTACAACGTTATGACGAGTGCCTCAATATTGACGGAAATTATGTAGAAAAGTAGATTAAGGTACAGGCTTTCATGTAAAAAAAATTATTTTTCAAAACGGTACTTTCTTAAAAAACACGCCTCGTATCTTGACCAGCGTGCGGACTCCGTTGACGTTCAGTATCTCGATACGGTATGCGTGGAGCTGCTCCGTACCGGCGTAGGTGACTGCAGGTCGGTGCTGTGAAGATAAGGCGGCAACCGGCGGTGCACGGTGCAGAAGTTGACATCAGGAGGTTGCCTCCCCTTACGGTGGAGACTCCTATATGGGATCTGGTGTTTCTTCAAAATCCTCGACCCACGCCAAGGGTGACTCCGCCGCCATGGTATCCATATGTTCAGCTCCTGCCGACACCGCCAGAGTGGCTGGTATCGTTCTTTCTTCGGTAGGGACTTCAGAAGTAGGAACATTCCGTTCTGTCGATGCGAGAGCCACTGGGTAACGTCGTTCCACAGACACACTCACGACTCCGTTCGTCCACCGTCTCGGACACTGAAGCGTTGATTTGTTCAACAGCTAATGATACGCCCGCTAAACCCGCTGGGCAGAACAGGTAACAGGATTGTGGAAAGGACCGAGTGTTGAGGTCAGTTTCTGCTTCTAATTGTCATTTATTGTAATTTAATAACCTTACAGCCAAAGCAGCACATAGCCGAATCTTTACCGAATGCAACTCTTTCATGACTGAAGGCCTCCAACAAGAAATCTCAACAAGATAAAAATCCAATTAGATAGCAATAAAATAATTCAAAAAACAACCTACGCAAAATCCAATACAGATGACTGAGGGCCACAATTAAATTCCATAATTTCAGAATATATTACCATAGACCTTTAAGGGCAGAAGGCCAACAAGAAATCTTTAAAAACTCAAAAATTCTGTTAAGATAGCAATAAAATAATTTAAAACCCAAAAAGCAACGTATGAAAAATGCAACACAATTACATTTCAGAACTTCAGATATATCAACATAGACCTTTAACGACAGAATGCCAGCATGTTTAACAACAAGAAGTCTAAAAAATCAACAAGGTAAAAATCCAATTAAGATAGCAATAAAATAATTTAAAGAAGCAACATATGCAAGGTGCAATATCAATGGCTGAGGGCCACAATTAAACTTCAAATTTTTTTAAAAAATATTACCATAATCTTTAAAGACAGATGACCGTAGTGTTTAAGCTTGAAAAATAAATTTAAAAAATAATTTTGCAAAATTTTAAGAAACAAAACAAATAACCATAAGCGTAATTTAAAATAGCTGACAACAGATAATAAAACACGCGTGGCACTCAGAAGGCCTCCAGGGAGGTCGGTCTGCCCTCGTTCACTCAGGTGAGACAGGTGGTGAGCCGAACTACACTTGATCCGTCGGAACCCAACCAGGGGACAGCGATGGACCGACCGACACAACGACTTTCTTGCCACCAATCGGTACATGAGAACTCAAACACACGAAAGTTACGAAGCACGCAACATGAATGGACGTGGCTTGGGTAGTTGAAACCACTACTTAACTTTGACATCCTGGGTCGGTGGCGATCGGACAGCTCCACACACGCTCCGACACTGCGCAAGGCCCGGCAGCGGACTCAGCGACAGCACCGCGCGGAGACGTCTTCCCTGGTCCGCAGCAACCGACCGACTGCCTGCTGGTCCGTCCCCGACTGCTGCTCCGTCGCGACTGCACTGCTGATGCGTTCTCCCACTCACTTCCAGACACACGACGGCCGAAATACTGACTCAGACCCAACCAAGCAGAGGAAACACGCCCACTGGCCTAAACGACATCCCTGCACCAGGAAAAGAGTAAGTTCCACAAGTTGGTAACTGAAGGGGCCCAGAAGCGCTCGGAGAACCAGTTACACGTCGCCCGATGAGACGACCGACCTCTCAGAGCCAGTATGCCGACAACATTTAAATAATTTGTCAAAGGAAATCACGCCAACTACACACACAACCTGACTAACAGTTGCACGAAGAGCAGAACGATACCCAACGGTAACTAAGGACACGCGAAGACAAATCGGGCGTCGACGCACACACACACGCAGCCGACTCATGAACGATCGGCGAGCCAAAACGCCTCGTCCGGTTTGGACGACCGACCGACGATCCACCAAGACCGTGGCCCGGCTCAAGTGATGCGTGGTCGGGCGAGCCATGTCGACGCAGACCTCACTGCTGCTCCAACCCGATTGCACCAGTGCCGCATTGCAACTCCCCGACTGGTAGCTCCGGACTGCACTCCAGACGCGTTCCAACTGACCGGCAGACCCGAACTGGCAACCCGAACTGCGGCCAACTCCCAATCCGAACTGCACTCCAGAACTGGCCTACGACAGACAACGACCAGGAAGTAATAGCAGTCCAGCAAAGATATTACGAGAGGGGATACATCGATATGCGCTGTTAACACTGCTCACGGTTAGGCAGAGCAGCAACTCGGTGACAGCAGTAATTTAAATTAACGTAGTGAGGTGAAAGTACGTTAAAAACAGGGTGTAAAGTAGGCAATGGCGGGAACACTAGCCACGCACGGCTCTGCTAGCGCATCATGTGGACAGGGAAAGTCCTGCTCCGGCGCCGTACGGCACCTCCTTTTGCGCCGTTTAGGGGGGCGTTCTTTACGCAGTAGTCCTTCCATGTCCGAAGAATCGCACCGGTCAGGCAGAAAGACCTCCGTCGGGATAGCAAGAGAGCTGAGCAAGGAGTCAGGTTCGACGTCAGCGTCGGCCACAGGCGAGGCCTGATCAGCCGCCAGTACTGAGGACGTGACTGAAGTCACATAGTCAGTCACCTTGTCCACTGATGCTGCCTCTAGACCACGGGGTCCCGCATCCAGTTCGCGGCCAGGCTGGGGATTTTCTCTGCCAGGAAACTAGGTGTTTGTGTTGTCCTCATCATTTCATCATTGTCATTAGTGGCTAAATTGGATTGTGTAAAACTTGGACTGTGAGGGAACTGGGACTTTGTACGGGCGCTGATGACCGCGCAGTGGAGCGCCCTACAAGCCAAACATCACCCTGTCCACTGAAACATCCGAACACTATATTTCAGCTGCTCGTGTGATTCCGAGAGACGACTTAAGCGCCGTCGCATATGTGATCGGAAGTGTCGTATAGATTAGTTCTAGACATGTGAGTCCAATAATATTGTTTTAATTTTTCTTTCGTGTCGGTCTGCTTATAGCCCTTATCGGACGTTCCTCATTATTACTTTTACAACAGTTTTATTTTAGGGGCATCTGGCTCTCTCCGAAGGTAAGTTTCCAGTGGCAACTGGCTTTATTAAATTGGTGGTTGGGTCAGTAGTGCTCCTCATTGCACCTTGCAACATGCATTAAACGATTTAGATAGCATGGGACATTACATCATGTAAGCAATTTTATGATAGCGGCTCACAACTTTTGTTATTAATTCGTGTGTCATGATTTTAACTTTTACTATTAAGAATTCTGAATTCGATTCTTATAAAGTTTCGTATAACTTATTTTTTTACGCAGGAATACACCTGAGGATGTACCTCCATAGTACGAAACCGGTTATATGGTCTCTGAGCGATTACAATAACAGACAAACAATCCTGTTGGCAGAACATCCGCAACTGAGCATTATAGCAGAGGTTGAAAATACCGCTTCAGTAGTAAATTACTTTATTTTCCCACGACCGGTTTCGGACTGTTATAAGCCCATCCTCAGGTGTCGTACT
The DNA here is from genome assembly GCF_023898315.1 of Schistocerca nitens. Classification (NCBI taxonomy): domain Eukaryota; kingdom Metazoa; phylum Arthropoda; class Insecta; order Orthoptera; family Acrididae; genus Schistocerca; species Schistocerca nitens. The sequence goes on from NC_064617.1 coordinate 104,065,179, forward strand.
GGAAATAGCAAAAGACGGGAGATAATTTTCACACGCCGCAACACACACAAAAACAAATTTTATCCTACGACTATGGCGCATTATAGTACTGTGGCATTATGTGTGCCCTCACTATTTAAAAATTTACCTGTCTTTCATGATGTAAGGTGCGTCTCAGGTCTTCCCTAATGTAAGCCTCGATTAGTTGTCGACGGCTGGTTAGCAGTTTTCAATTGACCTCACTTTTAATGTGTTCTTTTGATGCTATTGCTAATAGCTAATAATTGGCATATTACTTTCGGACAGTATAGACTGTAAGGTTTCGCTACATTTCTTGTTGATCAGTAACGAGTGCTTGTAAATAGGAGTGGCACATGTGCATGTTCCTTTAACTGATGACTGTGGCGCGTTGTTCCAGGCTGCCACTTATATATCCCTACTAAAATTTAAACTTGTTTGCCGCTCATGTAAAAGGAAAGTTTCATTGCGCTTTACGGTTCATATAATAATTTTATATCGCACCTTCCACTCAGTTTTGCCACAGCTCTGGACCGACCTGTTCAATTGCTTCTTTACTACGCATAATGCACTTTCAACTTACATCGTGTATTTTGTATGTAATTTTTTTTTGTTTTTTTTTTCTTCATTTTAAATGTAAACCACTAAATTCAAATTGTGAACGGCCGGGCTAGTGACCCCGTGTTGTTGTAATCCATCAGTAGATGGCAGCACTTTTGCCACTCTGGTTTACCAATTTTCCTCCTTGTTCGCATCCGCTGCTCCCTGTTCTGCGCTCATAGGCAGCACTCCGCGCGTGGTACACGCGGCGCTCGGGGACCACAGCACAGCGTTAAGTGTCGTGATATCATTTGTATATGTCCCCTACCCAGGCATTCGTCCGTACTACTGTCTGATGCCACGTGCGCATTCACACAGCTTTCATAGCACCTAGCCCCACAGGTAGTTTCGAAATGTTTTTTGAAAAATTTTTAAACTCTTTAGAAAAAATTTGTTTCTGTGTGTGTTGCGGCGTGTGAAAATTATCTCCCGTTTTTGCTATTTCCAGTACGACACCTGAGGATGGGCTTATAACAGTCGGAAACCGGTCGTGTGAAAATAAAGTAATTTACGACTGAAGCAGTACTTTCGACCTCTGCTACAATAACAGAGCTAATGCAGCAAACTAGCCGCAGTTTTACTAGCATTCAACACCCCAAAATGTTGTAGTTGTGGATACCCTACTTGTAGAATTGTTTCCGTGGGAAATTATATGGAACGCTATCGGGCGTCAGTTCCTTGCCCACAGATCATCGGCTCGTAATTTACAGGACACTGCGTGACCTGTGACTAGATGTCTGTTGCCACATACTTCTGGAAACCTACCAACGACTTGTCGAACCCATGTCATGAAGAATCGATGCTGCATTGCGTTTCAAAAGTGGACGACAACGCTATTAAGACAGTGAAATAGTGTTTTGGCTCATCAGTGAAACTGCATGCAAATGCAGAGAAGTGGTAACTCAGTTAATAAGACTATTGCCCACAACAGTAGGATTCTGGGGCTCGGGTTCCAGTCCAGTATAAAGTTTTAATGTCCCATCAAGTTTTACATTTTAGCAAACAAACTGTCTTTAACTAGCAGTATAGGTTTAAAAATGGTTCAGATGGCTCTGAGCACTATGGGACTTAACATCTGAGGTCATCAGTCCCCTTGAACTTAGAACTACTTAAACCTAACGAACCTAAGGGCTTCACACGCGTCCATGCGCGAGGCAGGATTCGAACCTGCGACCGTAGTGGTGGCGCTGTTCCGGACTGTAGCTCCTAGAACCGCTCGGCCACCACGGCCGGCAGTATTGATTTACTCCTGTCATAGGTTCACTACTTCAATTTAAGTAGCAACTGGGTTGACACAAATAACAATGTACTTGATGCATGTCGTAATTGGAAGCTAACACTTTACCTTAAGATAGTGTTGAGCTGTAGAATATCATTGGGTGACACTGGTATTGTGGTATGCTTGTTGTACCACAAGACCTAGTTGCCCATACTTGTGACTGATTCATACATTGAAGATTTAAGGAAACTGGTACAGTTGTCTAACACCGTGTAGGGACCCGGCGAGCACGCAGAATTGCCGCAACACGACGTGGCATGGACTCGATTAAAGTCTGAAGTAGTGCTGGAGAACTGACACCACGAATGCCGTAAAGCTGTCCATCAATCCGTAGGAGTACGTGGGTGTGGAGATCTCTTCTGAACAGCACGTTGCAAGGCATCTCGATATGCTCAGTAATGTTCATTTCTGGGGAGTCTGGTGACCAGGGGGGGGACTTTAAACTCAAAATAGTGTTCCTGGAGCCACTCTGTAGCAATTCTGGACGGGTAGAGTGTCGCATTGTCCTGTTGGAATTTCCCATGTTCGTCGGAGTGCACCGTGGACATGAATCGATGCAGGTGATCATACAGGATGCTTGGGTACGTGTCACCTGTCAGATTCGTATCTAGACGTATCAGGAGTCCCACATCACTGCAACTGAAGACGCTCCACACGATTACAGAGCCTCCACAACCTTGAACCGTCCCCTGCTGGCGTGCAGGATCCTTAGATTCATGACATTGTCTCCATACCCGTACACGTCCATCCGCTCGATATAATTTGAAATGAGACTCGTCCGACCAGGCAATATGTTTCCAGTCATCAACTGCCCAATGTCGATGTCGATGGGCCCAGGCGAGGCGTAAAGCTTTGTGTCGTACAGTCATCAAGCGCACTCGAGTGGGCCTTTGACTCCGAAAGCCCATAACGATGATTTTTCGTTGAATGGTTCGCACGCTGACACTTGTTGATGTCGCAGCATTGAAATCTGCAGAAATTTGCGGAAGAGTTTGACTTCTGTCACGTTGAATGATTCTTTTCTGTCATCGTTGCTCCCGCTCTTGCGGGATCTTTTTCCGGCCGCAGCGACGTCTGAGATCTGATGTTTTACCGGATTCCTGATATTCACGGTGCACTCGTGAAAATGTCGTACGGGAAAATCCGCTCTTCATCGGCACCTTGGAGATGCTGTGTCCCATCGTTCGTACGCCGACTATAACAGCACGTTCAAACACACTTAAATCTTGATAACCTGCCATTTTAGCGGCAGTAACCGATATAACAATTGCACCAGACACTTGTTGTCTTATACAGGCATTGCCGACCGTTGCGCCGTATTCTGCCAGTCTACATATTTCTGCATTTGAATGCGCATGCCTAGACCAGGTTCTTTAGCGCTTCAGTGTAATTACGGATGCACGAGTAGCAAATCCGGCTTTTTCTTCTGGCCAACCTTTTCACTACAATGGAGTGTTGCAAATGAAGTAGGGAGCTTCAGCACTTAGGCATAAACTCACGACATTCGAGGCCGTCCTTTTGCATCCGCCCTGTGTGACTCTGTAAGGGGTCCGTAGGCCCTTACTATAGGTTTGCACTCGGCACAGGTCGATAGGGCGAACAATCGATTGTATTGCGAGAGTGAGTGTCGAGATGCGCCAGAGTGGTTGGCGGGAATGGTGTGTGTGGAGGCCATTATTGGAATACAGGGTTTTTTTACAGAGAAGGGTGTCACCATCGCCGTGGTTAGACCCCTAAATAATAAATGAATACCGGGAAAGTGATGAAGTATCTTTATACAAGTGATCAGTGACGTTACTAGTGCCGATATTTAGTTTCGCGTCTGCCGCGCCGGCCTAACCTTGGATTGCAGTGTTGGATGCAGTGATGGATTAGCGTGTGACGATAATGGCAAATGAAGAAAGCCTGTGCTGAGATTAGCCGTAATTAGATATGTATGACGAAGGCAGTGGCTGTCTCCTTTTTGTGTTTTGAGAAGAATATAAGTTCGTAATTAGTAAAACTGTGTTGGTGTTCCTTATTACCATACATTCAGTATTATAGTACTGGACAGGACGAACTGGAAAGTAACAACTTCCGTAGCAGTCAGTTCCGATTACCAGCCCCATTAGGTTCACGGTCACTTTAATAATAAATATTGGACTGCTATTCGATCAGATCAGGTCAGGATAAAAACGGAGGTGTTACAACTCCCATGTTCCGAAGCTCCATGGCACAAAGGACAGACAGTTCGAATGTACACTGTAAGAACAGAGTAAAACGTTTGTATCTTGCACTGGAATTATTTTATACTCTCACGATAAAGACGCAGGCATTGGTTCGAAAATGAATAGAATCATTGGAATCTAGTGAGCATAAAGCACGTGTAAGGGGCAGTCAAATGAAAACGAGACAGATGGAGAAAATAAGTAAACTGTTTGTCATTTCGAAAGTAATACCCAAAACTGTAAATATATTTATACCACTGTGAGACAAGAGGGTTAATGTCTCCATGGAAAATGTTTACGGTTGATTACGGAACCTTGATTGTATTCAGATGTTCGCCTTTTCGTCCGAAGATGAGCAGCAAGGTCCCACCGCTCAGTGTATTTTGGAACACGGCACCACAATCAACGCACATCGGTACGTGGACACTTCACAAAAACTGAAGCGCGCCATCAGTGTCCCGTAATGTTGACGGACGGCCTCATTATGTTGCAGCATAATGCCCGCCCACATGTTACCATGGCTGTTTCAACTACGCTGCAGAAGTTTCGCTCGGACGCCCTTACTTATCTTCCACACAGCCCCAGCCTCTCCCCATGTGATTTCCATAGTTTTGGAACCCTGAGGAAAGACGTTCGTGGCCGTGAATTTGCTTCGGACGTAGACGTACACGTCATGGATCCGTAAGCAACTGGAAACATCTTCCGTGAAGACAATGACCCTCTTGTCTCACAGTGGGATAAGGGAATTAACGGTTACGGCGACTACTTTTGAAATTGTGGTGTCACCGCCAGACACCACACTTGCTAGGTGGTAGCTTTAAATCGGCCGCGGTCCATTAGTACATGTCGGACCCGCGTGTCGCCTCTGTCTGTGATCGCAGACCGAGCGCCACCACACGGCAGGTCTCGAGAGACTTACTAGTACTCGCCCCAGTTGTACAGCCGACGTTGCTAGGAAAGGTTCGCTGAGAATTACGCTCTCATTTGCCGAGACGATAGTTAGCATAGCCTTCAGCTAAGTCAATTGCTACGACCTAGCAAGGCGCCATTTCTCCTTTGCTATGTATCTAATGAAGCATGTACAGTAACAAGACCAATGTTCACCAATTATGGATTAAAGTATTCCAGAAGCTACGTACTTTCCTTTATAGCATTCATTACGTATCCTGTTTCAGACCTCACGCCAGCCTGCGTGAGTTTATAGCGTGCATTTCGGCTTCGTCAAACAACACGGTGTTGGCACTTCTGCCGACACTTCAGAAATAATAAACAATTTACTTACTTTTTCCATCCGTCTCGTTTTCATTTGATTTCCACTTGTATATGCAGCTGTGACAGAAAACTAAATAAATAATAAAATATACTTGCTGGTCCTTTATGCTGACGTACTGCTGCCATTGCACTTAAATATGCGTTCGATGTTAACAAAAATTTCCATTCTTCAAAAACTCTGTTCTTGCTGTTGCCTGGGCCGTTGTCAGTTATTTTGACGCCTAAGAAACGAAACTGACCTACTACTTTAGTTTCTCAATTGCTGATCTAATTCCATCAGCATCACCTGCTTTAATTCGACTACATTCAATTACCGTTGTTGTACTTTTGTTGATTTTTCAAAGGCTTCTCGAAAAACAATCCTCTCCACACACTCTTCCAAGTCACTTACCATCTGTGACAGAGTATCGTCGGCAAAAGTCAGAGTTTTTATTTATTTTCCTTTTTAATTAGCTTTCTGTATTTCTCCTTGGTTTCTTTTACGGCTTACTAAATGTACAGCTAGAATAAGAACGGGAATAGGCTATAACTCTGTCGCTCTCCTCTCTGTACCAATGTCCTCGCATCTTATACCTGTAGACTGGTTTCTGTAGAAATTGTAAAAAACCTTTTGCTCCCCGTATTTTATCCCTGCTACTTTCAAATTCGAAGAGTGTAATCCAGTCAATATTATCAAAAGGTTTCTCATAATATAAAAATTCTATAAACATATCTTTGCTTTTCTTCAATCTATCTCCTAAGATAAGTCGTAGCGTTAGTATTGTGTGACGTGTTCGTACGTTTCTCTGAAATCCAAAATGATCTTCCACAAGATAGGCTTCAACCAGATTTTACATATTTCACTAAATAATTGCTGTCGGTAGCTTTCAACTGAGGCTTATTAACCTGATGGTTTGGATTATCTTAAAATATTTCACTTCGTGAAGTGATGACGTGTCTTCTTTCCTCGACTGTGGTTGCGCAGCCTCGCAGGCTGCGAGAGAAACTGAAGAGTTCTTGTCAGTTTTAAGATATTGCAGACGCTCTTACTCAGATACTGAAACCTGAAAGTCTTCTCCAGACAGGCCGACGCGCTGATAAATTGCGCGCCTAATTAATTATTCCCCTTCCCCATCCCCCTCACCCCCTGCTTTCTTCACGCGCTTTAATTCTAATTGAAGAGCTGGAACGGCGAACTCATTTGATTATGCGCGGCCAAGTTTGTATCTCAAGTAAGTTAACACAGACAGACAGAGACGCGCGGCGCGGGCACCAAGCCGTCCGCACTGCTCTCCGACGAATGGGAGAGTGGCGTGCCAGCTAACGGAGTAGGCAGGGGAAGGAGGGGAGGGAAGACTGGAGGGAGGGGGGCGAGATGGCGAGACGCTGAGGGGGCGCAAAGCCCGCGGCAGGCGTAGCCTGCAACCCGCACAACAGAGAAGTAGGTTGGGTTGCAGATCTCGGTGGCGTGGGTGGCGAAGGTTAATAGGACGCGCGAGCACGCGGCTCGGCCAGGCGTGCTAATGACGACTGCACACCGCCGCAACCACGGCGCCCGGTCGGTCGACCTGAGGCGGTGAAAGGGGTGGGCGGGTTACACCGCGGGGGAGGGGGGAAGTGGGGGTTGCTACCGCACCATTTAATTACGTCGCCAGCACTCGACCGAGCCGGCGGTCGCGCGGCTGACCGGAGTAATGGCCACGAACGGCGCTTATAAATAAATTCCACAGGGCGTCGCATTCCCCGGCTTTATTGCGGGCCGACGGGCGGCCGGCGGCCGATGGCTTCTCAAACCTCGGGACGCCTCCGCGAGCAGGCGCTTAGGGAGGCGTGTTTTCGGTGGCGCGTCAGACATTTCGGCTATTTTTTCTTGAAATGCGAGAGAAATTCTAGCGGGGGAACCGAGAGAGAGAAATCTCACCGGGCATTCCTCGTTACCAGAAGGGCAGCCTCGCATTCGTGACTGATTGGTTATTCACTGTGCCTTATTATTACTGAGAAATGATTAACGACTACAAACCAGATTCGTGTTTTACACACTCAGTGCCCAGCACGAAACACAGTAACTTCGTTTTCTTTGTGACTAAACAAGGTTACACGACAAATCACACAAATCTAAAGGCTCTTAATTCAACTAAATACTTAGGGACTACAATTACGAATAACTTAAATTGGAATGCTCACTTAGATAATGTTGTGGTGAAAGCAAACCAAAGACTGGTTTATATTGACTGAAAGTGCAGAAGGTCTACTAAAGAGACTGATTCCAGCACGCTTATCCGCATTCTTCCATAATACTACTGTGCGGTGTGGGCTCCGGATCTGATGGAACTGGTGGAGGACATCGAAAAAGTCCGAAGAAGGCAGCTCGTTTTCTACAATCACGAAATAGGGGAGAGGGTGCTACGAACATGATTCGAGAATTGGGGTAGCAGTCATTAAACAAACGCGTATTTCGTTGCGGCAATACTCCCCATGAAATTTCAATGACCAGCTTTCTTCTCTGATTGCGAAAATATTTCGTGTGCGCCCACCTTTATAAGAAGAAATTATCATCATAATAAGAAAAAGATAAACCAGAGCTCGAATGGAAAGATTTAAGTTGTCGTTTTTTGCCGCTTGCCATTCGGGATGGTGAAACGTTTGAGAAATAGCTTGAAGGTGGTTCTGTGAACCCTCTGCCAGGCACTTAATTATGAACTGCAGAATACTCATGTGCATGTAAATCTTACCGACTCTCGATTTGCTTAAGCAGTACGGCGCAATTCTCAAAAAAAAAAATGTCGAAATAGTCTTTACTGAAAATAAGATGATTTCATAGCGTAGTTAGGTACAAAATATTTATAAGTTTATTAAAGGAGTAGCTTCTAGCGAATTGTGTAGCTTTTATTAAATTCCACAGATATTAACGAATGGAATTGTTAATTTACAGCTACTGAATCATAACTTGCTTAGAAGGAACACATTTTACATGGTCTTAGGGGTTTAGATACATATATCGTGATCATTGGTACGGCAATATATACACACTTCACTTTGTTTATTGTTATTTCTCTGTGTCAAACAGTCTTCCCTCAAACCCTTCACATAATTTACTGCCTCGTGTTTTCTGAATGGTCGTAACGGCGTTACTAAGTGGACCAAGCCTGTCAGTATAGACAAACCGTTTTGTGTGCACACATCCACACTTCAGTACGTTACCTGCTGCCTAGAGGAAAATAAGCCTACTTGGAAGTACTGTCCAACCTAAAAACGCACTACTCTTAACATCTAAAATTATTAGTCTGCAAATGAAGGAAGTACTGATGTAACGTTGTTCAGTACACTGTTCTCATTCACCAGTAAAATATTCTGCACTTACATCCCTAAAACGGTTGCCAGTTTTTCCCTTAGACATTCATTTTTTGTTCATTTTCTTACTCATGCTACCAATACTACCGGTAGTCGTACCACTTCATATGGTCAACTGAAGAATTCGATACAACCCTTCGACTTTGACTAATGACGTCATAGTTTACTCATAGCTGATAATGTCTTTATTTTCAGGCCATACATAATAAATCGGTTATCTTCTATGGCGAGGAGTCATCATTGTAAATTCCGATAAATGAATGTGTTTTTAAAAGACAGTAAATTGTGTACGATTTGCATTGCTTGTTTTAATTTAAATCATTTGTTCGTTCCAATTCATTCACTACTTATTTTCATTCTTAGTGAGAGTGTGATATTTCGGAATTGTTTTTCATTCTGGACAATTTTTACATTTTGATTTTTGTTTGTATGTATGGATTTATCTATACGTATGATTATGGAAGGCTTGAAGCAGGATTCGTCAACTGCAGTGCGGAATACAAATTTTACAGTTGTCACTTTACTTCGCTTTCGATTGCACTAGCATTACTAGGATATTTTTCAGTCGATACTGTCTGAAGTACTATCGAAGGCAAAAAGACCGACATACGAAAAACTTGTATTGCGTACTTCAGTTGACCTATATATGTCAACAGGAGAATAGTATACTAGCGCTAGAGAAGACGAAAAAAGAGACATTCGTCACTTTGGCATCCTGTACCTCAGTTTATCTACGAAGGTTCTCCAGTTGACCTATACAGATCAACTGAAGTACAGGATACAACTTCTACCTATGTCGAGTTTTTCGGCTTCGCTAACATTAATGTCCTATTCTTCAGTTGCGCTACATAGGTCAACTGAAGTACGGGATACAAATTTAGTTTCTTCGCCATCGCTAATACTGCTACGATAATTATCAGTCGAAACTATTAGTTTCTAAGAAGAAAAAAATGTCATCCGTAGTTTAGTTGGTCTACATAGGTCAACTGAAGTATACGATACAAATTTTACGTATGTAGCTTTTTTTCGCCTTCGCGTAATTCTACTGAGGTACAGGATGCCATTGTTACGTACGTCAATTTTTTTCGTCTTCGCTAGCGTTGGTATCCTATTCTTCAGTTGAATTATGTAGTTTTGTGCAGTATGGGACAAAAATTTTATATATGTCGGTCTTTTCGCCTTCGCTAGTACTAGTATCAACTGCAGAACAAGTTGGCAGTAGCAGCGGAGGCGAGAAAAGCAACACCTGTAAGATTTGTATCGCGTACTTCAATTGACCTAGATAGGTCAACTGAAGACTAGGATACTAGTGCTAGCGAATGCGAAAAAGTCGACATACGAGTACGTTAAATTTACTACAGTTAACCTATTCAGATAAATTTTGAAGTTCAGGATACAACCCATATGTGTAAGCTGAGGTATTCCATGATAATGTTACTTGTGTTCCTTTTTTTCTTTCTTTTTTTGCACTAGTATTCCATTCTTCAATTGAGCTTTATAGGTCAAATGGAGAACACGACACTTGGACGCAGAAAAGCGATATATTTATGTTCGAAATATGAATGGAAAATTTTGGAAAATTTGTGGTAAGTCTTACGAAACCAAACTGCTGAGGTCCCTAAGCTTACACACTATTTAATCTAACTTAAACTAACTTACGCTAAGGACGACACACACACCCATGCCGGAGGGAGGAGTCAAACCTCCGACGGGGAAATATGAATATACGTGATTTATATCTACCATCTGTTTTCTCTGTCCTGCATTCCTTTGTATGCACTTTTGCGTGTTCAAACGGGCATAGAAAGAGTCCAAATTGTGGCAGAGAGCTGCGGTTTGCAGTAATCGACAGAGGATGAAATGACGCTTCGTTTGATTTATAACAATTTGGGTTTTCGGAAAAAAATTTCAAAATTTTGAAATTCGCTTACTTAAGGACGACAACACACCCATGCCGGAGGGAGGAGTCAAACCTCCGACGGGGAAATATGAATGTACGTGATTTATATCTACCATCTGTTTTCTCTGTCGTGCATTCCTTTGTTTCTCATCATTCGTCTTCGCTGTTAGGTCTGTGCAATACATCATCTCTCGTACCTTCGGACGTCATTGGTCAAAGCCGACGGGTTGTATCCCATTCTTCAGTAATCCCACTTCATATGTAGCATATGAAATGTACCAAAACTACCGACCCGTAGTTTTGATAGAGCGCAACTCTGCGCCGTCGTTCCTGCAGCAGTGACGCAGTCACGGCCTAGCACCCCGCCGCGCACGGCCGCACGGGACCGCTCACAGCGAAGGCGACAGGCGGTGACGTCACCCTCCTGTCGTGTCCCGCCAAAGAGGATCAGATCGCGCGTCAGCCGGCGGCATCGACCGGCAGCCGCGCGGTGACATGACTTTAATATGACGCGTTGCCCGGAGACGGCCGCTCGCCGACCCGCCGCCTGCTGGCTGTCCGCGGCCGATAAAATATGAATCCGGCCTTATAGTTCCGGAGGGAGCGCGATCGCTATCTCTGCTGATAAATGGGGCCGCCCTTCCTCCTCCTCACCCCACCCCACCACAACCCTACCCCTTCCCCAGCTTTTATTATTTATGAATCTGTTATTTGAACTTGTAATTAAACCGCGTACCCCACCAAATTGCAGCCAGTGGCTCGTTTAACGCCCGTCGTCCGGATGCGCGGGAGAAAGGTGGGGAGTGGTAATGTGCATACTTTGGATCCTGTGGATTACTGTAATCTCATTTCCTCTGTTAGCAATCTCAAGCGAGAGCGCGCCAAACGACGACTGAAACTGTGCCACCGTTCAGCTGAAATGGCTACGTATTGTTAAGACGTGTATATTTCTATTGTCTATTGTCAAACCAGTCCGCTACTCGTGGTCTCGCGGTAGCGTTCTCACTTCCCGAGCACGGGGTCCCGGGTTCGATTCTCGGCGGGGTTAGGGATTTTTCCCCGCCTCGAGATGACTGGATGTTGTTGTGTCGTCTTCATCATCATCATCCATCCCAATTACGGTCGGAGGAAAGCAATGGCAAACCACCTCCACTAGGACCTTGCCTAATACGGCGGTGCGGGTCTCTCGCATCGTTCCCCTACGCTCTGTCACGGAGTATGGGACTTCATCATCATTGTCAAACCACAATTTTTGAAAGATATTTATAATTTATTAATAGGATTAAGTAGGAATAATTAATATTTGGCATGTTGGAAATAGTTGTGGTAGCAGGGAATGTCTGCACCAAAGTATTGTTGGCAAGAGAGACCGCAAATTGATATAATTTTAAAAAGGTCGGGGGAGACCGCGTATCGATACATTTTAAGAAAAGAGCGGGAAAGACCGCGCATTGATACATTTTGTAATGGTAGCAGGGATTTTTTTTTTTTTTTTTTTTTTTTTTTTTTTTTTTTCATCAGTCTACTGACTGGTTTGATGCGGCCCGCCACGAATTCCTTTCCTGTGCTAACCTCTTCATCTCAGAGTAGCACTTGCAACCTGCGTCCTCAATTATTTGCTTGACGTATTCCAATCTCTGTCTTCCTCTACAATTTTTGCTCTCTACGGCTCCCTCTAGTACCATGGAAGTCATTCCCTCATGTCTTAGCAGATGTCCTGTCATCCTGTCCCTTCTCCTTATCAGTGTTTTCCACATATTCCTTTCCCCTCCGATTCTGCGATTAGCGTTCGTAGGAAGTCAGTAATAAGGGAGATGTGAAGCGAGTTGGTAGCAGGTCTGAAGCGAAAGGTTGAGTGGAGCGGTGTGCCTGCCAGCCACCAGCTATGATTTACAAGAGATTATAAACGAATGTACAGAGACATAAGCTAACTATTATCATAAGAGGAACTAATATTATTGAATTATTTTCTTTGCGAAACTCAAGACTACTGGAGGTATGTTTGCGCAATGCTAGTTGTAAGATTATTGTAAAAAGTAAGTCCCATTTGAACGTTTGTAAAATCATTTCATTACCAGCAGTAAATATTTGAAGAAACGTTTTCAGAATATAATTAATATTTGCCCGCAATGTTGCGTTACTGATTATAATCCATCCCAAAAAACCATCAACGTGAAACTTTGCAAAAATTTTATTGTTAAGAAAAAGTGTAACTATGAATTACGTAACTTCAGTCAAATTAATTAAAGAATAACGTCAGCTTTGCTATTAAAGAATAACGTCAGCTTTGGTAATAAATACAGTCACTTATTATGAAAGCCCACCAGCAGCTAATAGAGTATAGTAAAACACAGTAAGTTTATTCATGTCGCAGTTCGATGTAGGAGTCAGATTGCGATCCAGTAACAGTAAAAAAGGTAAGGAACAGTTTTGGGTTATTGCAGGTGACGACTAAGGGCCACGACGACGACACATTCAATGTTTCGTCGAAATAATCAGAAAATCACTTTTAATAAGCAGCAATTACATTTGTGTGCGAATATTGAGAAAGAGAATAAATTTCAAACGGAACATTTCATTTGTTATTATTAAGCAAGAGATAGAAATCCTAAGGAAAGGTTTCATAGGTTATTGTAGAAGGGAAAGTTGCGTAACAAAAAAAAAAAAAAAGGAGATATAAATGAGACGGGAAGGTTTCAGTATCTATGCGTACAGAACCCCAGTGTTCCTTTTGGTAAACTCTTGAGGCTTGTAGAAGTCGATCTACTTCTTTCCAATCATGATCCCGGCGTAAGATGCGATGATGTCAGCAAGAGTCTGTCGAAACCGATCCTTTTAAAATGAAATATAAATACCAAGCGATCTTGGCTGCAGACAATTTTCCTGTTCACCAATGACAGATCGGTTCCTACGAAGATGTGCAACCCTATATGTGGCACCGTTCATAATGTACTTAAAAAAAAAAAATCAGACAAAAAACGAGAGTAATATTTTATAAAACTATCACCTTTCCAGCACTTCCTCGTGGTAGTTTATGCTGGGTACATATAGAAAAAACATTAGGAAAACTACAAAGTCCAGAAATGAAATTGCTTAGAACAACAAAAGGTCACTCAAGAATAGACCCCTTAAAAACGAAACAATATGACAATAACTAAAATTAGAGTGAATTGAAAACAGAATAACCAAATATCGAGGCACCGGCCCGAAATCGTACAAATACGGAACCATAAACGACTTTAAAAATTAGCCGTAGCTTGTAAATTGGTAGGAAGAAGAGGTGTTGGAAGACATAAGAAGAGATGGACAGATAAGTAGTGAAGACGGAGCCGGCTCAATGCCTAATCCATGAAGTGTAGAAGAACAAGAGGGAGAAGAGGAAGAAGAAGAAGTTAAGAATCATGCTCGTTTTCGTTTTGAGAATGAAACTAAGGACTTAAATTTCGACACAGGGTAGAGGCATAAAGTATCTATTGTAGACGCTCAATTTATTTGTTGTGATGAAATTCCAATTATTTAGTGACTTTCACACATAGAAATTCGATTCCATGCACAAGGTCAATAAGCGACTCTTTCAAACTGGAATTTGTTCGCTTCTTGGATTAAATTTAAGCCCAGTTAAATGCCGAATGTTAATAAGTACATGAAATATACATGTGATATAATTTTGTTTGTAATTTTCAGAAATTTTTGGTACCACCCACATTAAATACAATTACACGTGAATATATCTACGACTGAATCGAATATTTACTTCCAGTTCTCAGTTCCGTGTAAACACCAGATTTTATTCAAAAATGGCTCTGAGCACTATGGGACTCAACTGCTGTGGTTATCAGTCCCCTAGAACTTAGAACTACTTAAACCTAACTAACCTAAGGACATCACACACATCCATGCCCGAGGCAGGATTCGAACCTGCGACCGTAGCAGTCCCACGGTTCCGGACTGCACGCCTAGAACCCCGAGACCACCGCGGCCGGCCCAGATTTTGTTAAAATATACTGAAAGCGCATTCGGAAGAACGGGAATTCAAATGCCATTCCAGCTTTCCAAATTCAGAATTTCCATGGTTTCCATCTACATCTACAAGGATACTCTGCAAATCACATTTAAGTGCCTGGCAGGGGGTTCATCGAACCACCTTCACAATTCTCTATTATTCCAGTCTCGTATAGCGCGAGGAAAGAATGAACACCTTTATCGTTCCGTAAGAGCTCTGATTTCTCTTATTTTATCTTGGTGATCGCTCCTCCCTATGTAGGTCGGTGTCAACAAAATATTTTCGCATTCGGAGAACAAAGTTGGTGACTAGAATTTCGTGAGAAGATTCCGTCGCAACGAAAAAAGCCTTCCTTTTAATGATGTCCAGCCCAAATCCTGTGTCATTTCTGTGATACACTCTCCCATATTTCGCGATAATACAAAACGTGCTGCCTTTCTTTGAACTTTTTCGATGTACTCCATCAGTCCTATCTGGTAAGAATCCCACACCACGCAGTAATATTCTAAAAGAGGACGAACAAGCGCAATGTAGGCAGTCTGCTTAGTAGACCAGTTACATTTTCTAAATGTCCTCCCAAAAAAACGCAGTCTTTGGTTAGCATTCCCCACAACATTTTCTATGAGTTCCTTCCAATTTAAATTGTTCGTAATGGTAATACGTAGGTATTTAGTTGAATTTACGGCTTTTAGGTTAGACTGATTCATCGTGTAACCTAAGTTTAAGAGTTCCTTTTAGCACTCACGTGGATGACCTCACAATTTTAGTTATTTAGCGTCAATTGCCACTTTTTGCACCATTCAGATATCTTTTCTAAATCGTTTTGCAGTTTTTTTTCGTCTTCTGATGACTTTATTAGTAAATAAACGACAGCGTCATCTGCAAACACCGAAGACGGCTGCTCAGATTGTCTCCAAAGTCGTTAATATAGATATGGAACAGCAAAGGGTCTATGACAGTACCTTGGGGAAGGCCAAAATCACTTCTGTTTTACTCGATGACTTTCCGTCAGTTACTACGAACTGTGACCTCTCTGACAGGAAATCACAAATCCATTCACATAACTGAGACGATATTCCATAAGCACGCCATTTCACTACGAGCCGCTTGTGTGGTACAGTGTCAAAAGCCTTCCGGAAATCCAGGAATATCGAATCGATCTAAAATCCCTTGTCAATAGCACTCAACACTTGATGTGAATAAAGAGCTAGTTGTGTTTCACAGGAACGATGTTTTCTAAACGCATGTTGACTGTGTATCAATAGATCGTTTTCTTCGAGGTAATTCATAATGTTCGACCACAATATATGTTCTAAAATCCTGCTGCACATCGACGTTAACGATATGAGCCAGTAATTTAGTGGATTACTCCTACTACCTTTTTTTTAATATTGGTGTGACCTGTGCAACTTTCCAGTCTTTGGGTACGGATCTTTCGTCGAGCGAACGGTTGTATATGATTGTTAAGTATGGAGCTATTGCATCAGCATACTCCGAAAGGAACCTAATTGGTATACAGTCTGGACCAGAAGACTTGCTTTTATTAAGTGATTTAAGTTGCTTCACTACTCCGAGGATAATTACTTCTAGTTACTCATGTTGGCAGCTGTTCTCGATTCGAATTCTGAAATATTTACTTCGTCTTTTTTTTGTGAGGACATTTCGGAAGGCTGTGTTTAGTAAGTCTGCTTCGGCACCACTGTCTTCGATAGTATCTCCATTGCTATCGCGCATAGAAGGCATTGATTGTTTCTTGCCGCTAACATACTTCACATACGACCAGAATCTCTTTGGATTTTCTGCCAGGTTTCGAGACAAAGTTTCAAAAATGGTTCAAATGGCTCTGAGCACTATGGGACTCAACTGCTGTGGTCATAAGTCCCCTAGAACTTAGAACTACTTAAACCTAACTAACCTAAGGACAGCACACAACACCCAGCCATCACGAGGCAGAGAAAATCCCTGACCCCGCCGGGAATCGAACTCGGGAACCCGGGCGTGGGAAGCGAGAACGCTACCGCACGACCACGAGATGCGGGCGACAAAGTTTCGTTGTGGAAACTATTATAGGCATCTCGCATTGAAATCCGCGCTAAATTTCGAGCTTCTGTATAAGATCGCCTATCTTGGGGGTTTTGCGTCTGTTTAATTTTGGCGTGTTTGTTTCGTTGTTTCTGCAACAGTGTTCTAACCCGTTTTGTGTACCAAGGAGGATCAACTCCGTCGTTTGTTAATTTATTTGGTATAAATCTCTCAATTGCTGCCGATACTATTTCTTTGAATTAAAGCCATCTCTGGTCTACACTTATATTATTAATTAGGAGTGAATGGAGATTGTCTCTTAGGAAGGCGTCAAGTGAATTTTTATCTGCTTTTTTGAATAGGTATATTTTTCGCTTATTTTTCGAGGATTTTGGGATTACAGTATTCAGTCTCGCTACGTCAACCCTGTGTTCACTAATCTCTGAATCTGTTTTGATGCTCGTTATTAACTCAGGATTATTTGTTGCTAAGAGGTCAAGTGTGTTTACACAGCCGTTTACTATTCACGTGGGCTCATGAACTAACTGCTCGAAATATTTTTCAGAGAATGCGTTTAGCACAATTTCGGATGATTTTTTGTGCGTACCTCCGGAATTAAACATGTATTTTCGCCAACATATCGAGGGTAAATTAAAGTCACCACCAACTATTATCGTATGAGTCGGGTACGTGTTTGAAATAGACTCAAGTTTTCTTTGAACCTTTCAGAAACTGTATGATCTGAATTGGGAGGTCGGTAAAAGGATCCAATTATTATTTTATTTCGGTTGCCAAAAATGACCTCTGCCCATACTAACTCACGGGAAGTATCTACTTCAGTTTCGCGACAAGTTAAACTACTTCTGACAGCAACAAACACATAAATTGTTTATGGCACATTCTGGGATTGTTCCTTTTAAACGACACGACCGATTTCCTTCCTCATACTTTCCCAGTCCGAGCTTTTGTTCTAATGATCTGTACATTTAATCCTAGCCTTCCTTTCTTTACTGAAAGACATGTGCACACAACTGAGTAAGTTTCATGTTGTTCGCGGTAACACAACAGTCTTAATGTGGGACTATCTCATTGAGCAGCTCCATGAAATCTAATATGAGGACATCTGCATACGTCGCATTCCATCACCTTGATTACGTCACACGTCAATGTGATTGCGGTACTGTAGGCGACGCAGGCTGTCCAACTAGCTTGCTACACGCAACTGGATCCGAGTAATGCCCAATATTTTAATTAGCACAGCCACGTCAAAACAATGGCACGGTGATATTCGAATGTCAGAAATAATTCTAAATCACGCAATGTAACCGAATGTTATGAAACGAAGTAGGAACTTAACCATTTTAAATTTTAATGGAATCATATTTAAACATGTTTTTAAATTTCAACAATTTTACCTGTTCCTAGCAAACTCAATTCAAAGAAACTATTGCAAAAAGTGTTACCATGAATGCAGCACGATATGCGCGATGTCGTAAAAAAGTCTGGGACTCCATTCAAAATAGCACAGGTGCCCCACTAATGCAGCGAGCGAATTTCATCAGTGTAACGTGATGCATCTGATGGCTGCAATCGAATCCAGGTCTCTGCTCACGAAGTTCCTTTATGCTGTCAGGTTTTGTAACCATGTGCAGTGTAAATTCATGCATGTCCGGAGGAATATTTCATTGAACTTCTTATAACAAAGGCACTCCTATTTCGTATATATCTGCCAACACCAGTCCCTGTACTATCAATAAACATGTCCTTGCTGGACGGGAATATACGTAACGTACGAGGGCACGTTGTTCCCAAGGACGACGACATGTGGAAATTTGGGTCTGGCCATTATTTGTGTACGGATAGCCGAAGAGATTAAGTCGATCCCTCACGTAAAGCAGTAAATCTGGGTTCGAAATCCGGTCCGGCACAAATTTTCGTTGTCATCATTCCAATGTAGGCCGAAGTTAGTTCACATTCGCAACTGCGAATACATTTACCATAATTCAAAACATGTAGTAATAGCTTAGTATTTATCTTGATAGAGGTCCGTCGTTGATATTGAGCGCGTCTGGTTGGCATTCGAAAAAAATTGAATGTATTATAGGTCTAAATGACCTCCCACAATTTCAAAATACGTGCCAAGTGGCACTCAGCGACCACCCAAAATATATTTAAAAACATCAGTCTCCCCGACAGTTTAAGGAATGTGATGTCACAAAACGAAGTATACAAATGTATTTAATTATTGAGCTAAGCTACCTGAAGCTGAGCTGTATTCTTCTTTTTATTAGTATTAACTTACAATAGTTTTTCTGTTGAACATTAAATTTATTTGGCTCCTCATTATATTCGAAAACCTGTCTGCCATTTCAACAAACTACATGTGAAATTTTTACTAAATTAAAAAGGACTCAGAATTTGTGTATAAAGCGTCTCATCTTGAAGTAACTTTTGTGCTGGTTCCAGAACTCCTCTTAGACTTTTCGAGTCTATAATACTTTTGAAATTATGCAGGATTTAATATTTCGATTTGTATTTAGTAATATTAATTCCGCTAATGCGTTTGATCTCAGTTTTCTGTGTAAATCTTGATCTTTTGTTCTCCAGCATTAACTGAATAAATGTCACTTCTCAAAATACTCATTTAATTAACGCTGATATTACGCAGCCGTTTGCTTTTGCTCATAAACTGCACAACATTGTAATTAGTGAAATGAATTGGTCCCGCTTGAAACCTATTATCGCGCTGTGATATTAAACTGGTTTCAACATTAGAAATACAGATGTCTTACATGATTCTAAAATACAATTTTGGAGGGACTATATGGTATTAGTAGAATCAGAAAGGAATAAGCAAAATCGTACTACTGTCGTAAATATGGGCCGGCCGGAGTTGCCGAGCGGTTCTAGGCGCTACAGTCTGGAACCGCTCGACCGCTACTGTCGCAGGTTCGAATCCTGCCTCGGGCATGGATAAGTGTGGTGTCCTTAGGTTATTTAGGTTTAATTAGTTCTAAGTTCTAGGGGACTGATGACCACAGCAGTTAAGTCCCATAGTGCTCAGAACCATTTTGAACCATAAATATGGCTTATGAATAAAAACTACAGTACACTTGATACAAATACTGGATGGGTTCAGAACGTTAATTGTTGGGTATCACGATCTATTTTGCGTCGATAATTAATCGATACTGAGATTATATCACACATGCAACAATAGA
Source organism: Schistocerca nitens (assembly GCF_023898315.1). Taxonomy (NCBI): domain Eukaryota; kingdom Metazoa; phylum Arthropoda; class Insecta; order Orthoptera; family Acrididae; genus Schistocerca; species Schistocerca nitens. The sequence continues at coordinate 104,085,010 of NC_064617.1, forward strand.
AATATCATTCTGTAATCTGTTTATTTAGGTGTGAATCTGGTTTTCAGCAAGCAATATTGCCACTGCCTGTGTTTTCGACCTCTAAATGACGATGTAGCAAGTGTCTATTAAGATAACCGCTACAAGCAGTTAGTTGGTGATGAGCACTTGTGTTAAACAAATGTGCGGTAGGCATGAAAAATTCGTTATTAAAAAGGCGAAGGTTTTCTTGATGTTGTTTTTTTTAAAATGGCAGCCCTGAAACACGTTTATTTTAAGAGATGAGGAGCCATTTTTTAATTTGGGAGATGTTGATCGAAAGCCCTTCGTTACTTCTAGGGGCACGACTAGTAGATTCAAAGACATCATTTTTAAACAGTGAGTGACTTAAACAGTCAGTGACTTCATATATTAATAAACAAATCAACGGGATCAGTTTAACGTTACAATAAAGTAATTAGAGACAACAATTTTATTTGAAAAACACAATAAAAATTCACAGTTCATGCAATATTTTTAGTTTTATATTGAATAAAATTTTTCTGTACCAGACAAATTTTGCTTCTTATTGTCTTAGACCCAGAACATATTTTAACATGTCCCTTTTCACACTAAAGATTAATAAATAAAGAAAATAGTAAAATTAACACTGCTGTTTCTGTTCGCCCCTCTCTGCTGGTTGAATGGAAATGCCAAGTTTTTTTTTTTTTTTTCCAATATGAAAGCAAGAGCTAGAGTCCAAATCGAATTATAAGTATAAGGTTGGACACAAGACCTGTTATCCCAAGTAATTTCGATTTTCATAATTCATTTTAAAATTGTCAGTTTTTTCCTTTAAAATTGGTAATTGTTTCTACTCATCCCATTTTAACGGTGCGTGAAAGTAGTCAATATCATCGTCAACAGTGTTTTTTAGTCTGCGCTGCAGATTGTAATGTTGTGTGCTTGTTTTTTATTTTTTTATTTTTTTTATAATAAACACATAATGTTTCCAACGTGTTTTGTATTTATAAGCTGCCACCCAACAAGCGAAACCGATAATTCAGACATAAGGAAAATAGCCCCAAAACTAGAAAAATGAATATTTATTATGCATGTGTACATCCTGCACTTGTGGTACGTGACACAATGATCTCTGCAAGTACTTCATTCCGTGTCAGAACTGGCCAAAAAGTCACAAGATATTAGTTTGAGTGAATAAACCAGTAGAACTGGTCTCATGGCCTGTGATCCCAATCAATTATATACGGTTGTAACGAACGGTAGAGACCACAAGCCACGTCCGTACCTGGCAACGAAATCTCTGTTGACACACCTGTTCCTCAATACTGCAACGTCTAGGACTCGGAAGAACTTCGGAACGTGTGTAATACGTGTAGTGTAAGGGAGGGATTTCCAAACGTTTAACGGGATATTTTGACAATCTTTGTACTTTGACACACATTGTTTATTTTGGAGGTTAATAAAAATCTTTAAAAATGAGAAAAACTTGGTTCTTTTTTCAGTGATTCCTTCAATTTTAGATCATAACTAACAACACAGAAACCGTAAAAAAATTTTAGAAAATAATTACTATCGTCAACATGTCGAAAAAGCAGCCATGTCATCAAAATTTTTTCGCTGAGCCCTTTCACCTCCCGCGGACCACTAAGTGTTCCACGGAACACAGATTGAGAAACCCTGGCGTAAGGGAACTCCCGGCGAGCTCTGTAATGGGAGTAGGTGAATCGATAGATGCCAAATTACGTTGTTCAGTTTCCCGTCGTTACCATCGTTAGCTAGAAAGCAACACTACGTGTAATCCGACCAACATGTCTGTAAAAAAAGGCGATTTAAACTGCAGTCTTACAACATGCTTCGATCGTTTACACCGCTTGTCGAAGACGTTGATGCATTCGCATCCACCCCCGCCTCCATAATATGTGAATTACTTTGAAATTAATGACAGATAGTACTTCTCGCTGTACCGCATATTAGGGTATAGTCGCGTTCCATCCGCATTTCGAGCGCGCGGAAAATTGACAGCTGCATCGGCTCCGTAAGCGCTATAATTTATCTAACATGTCTTCGTGCTCCACAGTGGACTCGCATTCGGGAGGACGACGGTTCAATCCCGCGTCCGGTCATCCTGATTTGGATTTTCCGTGATGTCCCTAAATCGCTACAGGCAAATGCTGGGATGGTTCCTTTGAAAGGGCACAGCCGATTTCCTTCCCCTTCTTTCCCTAATCCGATGAGACCGATGACCTCGCTGTTTGGTCTCTTCCCCCAAACAATCCAATCCAATCCAATCCAATGAGTCTACATCTACTCTTCGTGCTCTCTTCTGCAGCGACATGTAGGGGGCTCTGATATATCTCTAATTTCCTCACGTCATACTCGTTCTTGAAACTATGTAAGTAGGCTGTCGCACAATAGTTGGTGTATGACTTCAAGAGTGTGCCAGATCATGTTTATCAACTTCTGCGCCAAATAAACCTGTGGCCATTCGCGGTGTCCTTCAATATCTTCTATTATTCCTACTTCGTGTAGGTCCATACTTGAGAAATATTTTAGGATGGCTCGCACGCGCGTTTCGCAAGCAATTCTCCATCCAAAATAACATGCCGCTTCCACCCTACCAAAAATTCCCGAGTTCAGTAATATGCTTGGTAAGGCACGATATACGATCGTAGAGTGCGCGTACAGCATACCTAAAGAGCACCGGAGGTACAAATAACACAAAGCAATACAACCAATGGCGGATGGGGAGGTACGTAGACATCAAGTAAAGCTTGTGATTTCGTAACGTCAAACGAATGATATTAATTGATCATAGAGCAATGTACCTATATACGACAATCCTCAGATAGCGAAATAGGGTATTTAAAAGGAATTACTTGTATACCTCAGAATAACAAAAAATTATAATAAACTTCTCTCTGAGAGGAGTCAGTTGCTCCTGACGATGACGATGGAGGCTGTCGTCGAAAGCTCGAGATATTATCCGGAATTGAAGCGGCAAGGAAACTGAGAATGTCTTACATAAATCTCCTCTCTGATGGTTATCGATTACGGAGGTTGTTACATTGATTACAAGGCGTCAAATGTAGATTTTATTGCCTTCAAACAATAAGTACATTCGCAGTAACTTTTACAGATAGTCAGGGACATATAGTTTGTCCTTTCAGTACTGGAAATCAATGAACTTTCGATTTAAAATATTAGCAACAAAGTCGCGAAACTGTCGGAACTCAACGTAAGAAGACACCAGCGACAGAAAAATAACGTAAATTTTACTAGTACAGCGACTGTCAAGCAGATGCCAAAGCTCAATTTTGAAAATACAACCACTTGTGTTTCAGAAAAGTGTATTCTCTATCGGAGAAAATCGAGTAATGCGGCAGTACGAAAGATGTCGAATTAAGTGGCGTATTAGTGGTTATGTATTCCCTATAAAGTAGCAGTGACAGAAACGTCAAGTGCTTTTCGTTTAGTCCGACGGTGTGTTCATATTCAGGCGTGACAACCCTTAAACTGGTAATAGATCTAAATACTATTAGTTACAAGCATGCGACTGAATTGCTCACTGTCAAGATGTAAATGAATAAAATACTTATTTCCTTTGGCAAGTACATTTAAATTCACGAAAATAGATTGGGTTCTTCCTGTTTCTTTCTCTTTCTTATAGGCATTGTCTTGCATGTACAACATCCACTGGAAGTTTTGTGCTAATATTCCTGCATTGCTTTACGAAGTTCCACTTACAGTACTTTCCTGTGGACAGCATCATCGTCAGTGAATGATCTAACAGTGCTGTTAATGCTACCCGATAAGTTTTGAATGTACATCAATCCAATGAAATGGCGAGCTGTAGTCGCATGAGGTTTCTGTGAAATTTAAACTGTATCGCGAGGTCTGCTCGCAAATGCGCGTTTCACTACGTGAATGCACGCAGTTCAGTTTGTAGCTAATAGTTGGCTCTCAGATCCATCCTGAAACGAAGTAAAAGTAATGTGTGTCACGTGGTAACCGATCTCAGTTAGCAGCCAAGAGAGCGATGGCGACAAAGGTTTGCAGCAACTGCTAGGGAGCGTACAGTTACCTGACTGCGCTTTTCGCAGGCGACAGTCAACCAGTATCACCACTACGAGACTTCAGCCAAACCCTACGCTCGTTTTTGAATGCCCATACCCCCAACTGAGAAGCAAAAAATGTCTGTCACAGATAGGTGTGTTGTGTGCTGCTCAAGAGGAACAAAAAGTGAAAGTGCATGCTAGTGTAAAAGGTGACGCGTTGCTCTTCATTTAGAACACTGTTTTGAGGACTATCATGCCCAGCAATCATACCGTTTGATATATGATCATAATTGCTGATATATGAGGGGCGTTTGAAAAATCCTTGCAAAAGCCGAGACATGGCACCACCGGCGCGTATCGAGGTCATTTTTAGTTAGTAGCATCTTTGGAAAGAACGCACACCAAGTTTCAGCCATATTGGTCTATTTCTTTGTTTGGCATTCGTATGAATCAAGGAAGTCGAGTGATTGTCAAAAAATGGACGAAAAAGAATATCGTGTGGTGATTAAACATTACTTTATGAAAGGCAAAACGCCTCAGGAGATTAAAGAGAAGCTTGCTAAACATTGCGGTGACTCTGCACCTTCGAACACCTTCGATTATAACAGCTTTTAAGTCGTTTCAAAATTTTCGGAATGGCCATATGGGCGAAAGTGATGCTGAACGTTCTGGGCGCACGAGGAGGTTACAATTCCAGAAATCATTGATAAACTCCATGAGTTAAGGTGCGTGAGATGGCTAGTGCTGCTGGCATCTCGAAGGAATGGGTACATAATATTTTGCATAAAATTTGGACATGAGAAAGCTATCCGCAAGATGGGTTCCGCGATTTCTCAAGCTTGACCAAAAACGGAATCGTGTGAAGTGTTGCAAGGATAGTTTGCAGCTGTTCAGGAAGAATCCGCAGGAGTTTAAGCGTCGTTACATCACTGTGGATAAAAAACGGATACATTACTATACTCCTGAGACCAAACAACAACCTAAACAATGGGTTACCAAGGGAGAATCTGTACCAAAAAAGGCGAAGACCATTCCTTCGGCCGGACAGGTTATGGCGACTGTCTTTTGGGATTCGCTAGGGGTGCATATTATTCATCGTTATTGCACCGTTTGAAAACCGAGCTGCAAGAAAATCGCCGGCGATTGGACCGCAAAAAAGTCCTTTTCCATCACGACAATGCACCAGCACACACCTCAACACCTGTGGTCTCAAAATTAATGGAAGTAGCATTCCAACTCGTTTAACATCCCCCCTGTTCTCCAGACTTGGCTCCCTCGGACTACTATTTGTTCCCCAATTTGAAGAAATAGCTGTCGGGACAAAGATTTTCTTCAAACGAGGAGGTGATTGCAGCAACTAATATCTATTTTGCAGACTTGGAAAATTCCTATTATCCGGAAGGGATCAACAAATTACAACAGCGTTGGACGAAGTGTATAAGTCTAAAAGGAGACTATGTCGAAAAATAAAAAAGGTTTACCTCAAACACGTAAGTAGTTTTTTATTTTTGCATGGACTTCTCAAACGCCTCTCTTATATTAAATCTGATATCACAACAACCAGTATAGTATTTAAATAAGATGTCGTCGGTTTAAGAACATTAAAGGTCCTTGCCGAGTACCCATTGTTACTTTCGGTTCTCTTGAATATATTCCGCCCATTGTAGAATACTGTCTGCTATTACTCAAAACTTGAACGACCCAAATATTAGAAAGCAATCCATATGATGGTATCTTGGTTGATAGTTGACGGCATGGTACAGTATGGAAAGCCTTTCGGAAATCGATAAACATGGCCAAAAAGTTAGCTGCCCCGCTCACACAACGCGCTAATAATGATAACATCTATCTAGCGTAGATAACTTGAAAGGGTACAGTACCGCCCGACATTGAAAATAGGTACAAAATACTTCATTATTTTTGTCAGAACAACACATTTTTTTTGTAAAATAACTCAATTTCAATTAATTCAGCGAAGCCGGATACCAGTGTGGGAAAGAATGACAATTTATTTATTTAATTGATCACATGTGCACTCCCACAAAGTAAATCCCTACATCCAGTTTGGTGAGATCTGTGAAATGAATGAATGTATGGTCATCTGCTAACCGCAGATAGTGAATGTGAATATATGATCATCTTTGAGTCGATCCTTTGGCCACCTTTGGTGGGACCAAAGAGATGAAATTTACCTGAGCTTTGAGCGCCTGAAATGTGGCTGACCAATACGGTAGTAAGGTGCTCCCCCACTTCAGCAGAGGTGCGAGAGCACCTCAAGAACGGCCACGTTTCAGCACTCTGCCGCTGGATCTTGTGCTGTTAAGACCTGTTTTAGTTGTGCTCCGTAAAGACAAAAGAGTGGAGACATGGTATGCATGTGGAATATTTAAGAGTAGTTTAAAATAATAATTTCTCTATCTCAGGAACTTTTGTGGGAAAAATTAAATGTCAGGCAGGTAATATTAATGAGATCGTAGTAATCTTCGGAAGTGACCAACGGTCACAATGAAACCACGTGCAGCAATAAGTTGAAATACTTCCGTGTGCTTAAGCTGAATTACTAGCGTGTGTACAATAAGTTGAAATATTTAAGAAATAGCGTGTGCACCATAAGTTGAAATATTTAAGAAATGGCGCGTGCAGGACTTGAAATTAGAGACGAGTACTTTCACGTGGTGAGTACTGTGTGAGTCTCAATCTGCATATGAGACAAAGGATAAAGAGAAGTACTCGTCCATGGTATCAGTTGAGGACTCGCGTGTGTGATGAATACGTTCTTAATATTACTTTGCGTGATATGATTCCGTGTGACGCTAGATTCAGACTCTAAGAGAGAAGCAAGGTGAGTCGGCCATCTATCCAGCAACGCCACTTGGCTTGCATTGCACAGGAAGCCGTGCATATATCTCCAGGGTTCATAGTAGGAAAGTAGAATTACGAAGTGGGGCAGTGTCGTGTGAAACTGGGATAAATATTAATTGAAGTGGGAAAGCTGAAAGTGATAATGTTGTGACTATTCCGTGTGTAGTATTTCATATTGTAGTGTGGTGTATGTCATGTAATTTGGGTATGTGTGGTTTGCATGGGAGAGTAGCGAGGTAGTTTCAAAAGATTATTGGGTTATGCTTGTTCCTTTGGTACCGCTCGGTCTGGAGGAAAGTTTCGTGATGATGATTGTGAGAGTCGAAGTGTGAGGTATAATAAAAGATCCACCATCCTATCCAGAAAGTGCACTGTAGCGTTAAATAATTACGAGACCATAAGGTAGAGAATCACCAATGTTAAGCCATGCCCACTGGGCGGAATTTCTCATGTGTTATTGTTGTAGGTTATAGAATTTGTGTGTTTAGGTTATAGAATTTATCGGAATAAATAAGTTAGTGAAAAGAAAAAGATTGGTGGACTTTTCCTTCGAATTGTATGTTGTCATGATGTCCCGAATTTATAATGTGTGCGCCATTCATATTCAGTGCGGTGGCCACGTGTTGATAAAAGCCGTTAAATAAAAGACAAAAAGAAAATGTGGTATTGCCAGTGCGTAGCGAACAGTCAGAGTTCTGTAAATTACTGATAGTCAAATGCGTGTTTCCGTTGCGTATTATTCATACAGGAGGATAATTTGTAACTTAATTGAGAGTACGAGAGTTCATATTACTCGATAATTAAGAATGAATCCACTCGCTTGGCAGACCACTCATCTTGCAGGCCTGACTGCTTGATGCCACAGTATGAGCAAGGCATGTGGGTGCCTCTCAAACTTCCACAACTTGTTGAGAAGGAGAGTCAACAAGTTTCGTCAGGTTTGTCATATCCAGCTGCAGTCATGCATTCACAATGAGATTTCTTAGATGCGAGGAAGTTCAGTGCTATGTTTCATCCCCTGTTCGAAAAAGTGCATACGCTCTGTAGGAACAATATCAGAAGATTTTGCGGGCATGGTGCCTGAGTGCTCGTCAAACTAGGAAAAAGAAGGGTGACGATAATTGAACTATATGAAATAAAATCGTGATTACTTGTGAAAGTTTTGCGTTATGACGTTCAAACCGTACGGTTGGCCGCGTGGCATGATGGGAATTAGTATGTGCGTGCGGTGTGGTTTAGCGACGAAGCCCACTTTCATTTGGGTTGGTTCGTCAATAAGCAAAATTGGCCCATCTGGGGGCTGAGAATCCGCATTTCGCGATCGAGACGCCTCTTCACCCTCAACAGGTGACTGTGTGGTGTGCAGTATCCAGTCACGGTATAACCAGTGCGATATTTCTTGGCGGCAGGGTCACAACCATCCCCATTATCCACACTGATACTGATTTCGACAAGATGTGATCCATGTAAGACGGTGCTCGATCCCATCGAAGCAGGAGAGTGATGTCCTGGAGGAGCACTTTGGGAACCGCGTTATGACTCTGGGGTACCCAGAGGCCCTGGCATGGGGCTCGAATTGCGGCCATATTCTCCGGATCTGGGAACATGCGAGTCCTTTTTGTGAGGTGTACCCCAAAACCATTCCTGAGCTGAAAACAGCCTTTCAAGAGGTCATCGACAGCATCGATGTAACGACACTTCAGCGCGTCATCCAGAATTTTGCTATTCGTATGCGCCACATCAACGCCAATGATGGCAGACATATTGAACATGTCGTAGCCAAAATCCGAATAGCTGTAGTGACGTTTACATGTCGAATAAAATATGTACGCGCCGTAGTTTGTAACTAATTTACGTTTTTTTTCATGTTGTTGTTGTGGTCTTCAGTCCTGAGACTGGTTTGATGCAGCTCTCCATGCTACTCTATCCTGTGCAAGCTTCTTCATCTCCCAGTACCTACTGCAACCTACATCCTTCTGAATCTGCTTAGTGTATTGATCTCTTGGTCTCCCTCTACGATTTTTACCCTCCACGCTGCCCTCCAATGCTAAATTTGTGATCCCTTGATGCCTCAAAACATGTCCTACCAACCGATCCCTTCTTCTAGTCAAGTTGTGCCACAAACTTCTCTTCTCTCCAATCCTATTCAATACCTCCTCATTAGTTACGTGATCTACCCACCTTATCTTCAGCATTCTTCTGTAGCACCACATTTCGAAAGCTTCTATTCTCTTCTTGTCCAATCTAGTTATCGTCCATGTCTCACTTCCATACATGGCTACACTCCATACAAATACTTTCAGAAACGACTTCCTGACACCTAAATCTATACTCGATGTTAACAAATTTCTCTTCTTGAGAAACGCTTTCCTTGCCATTGCCAGTCTACATTTTATATCCTCTCTACTTCGACCATCATCGGTTATTTTACTCCCTAAATAGCAAAACTCCTTTACTACTTTAAGTGTCTCATTTCCTAATCTAATTCCCTCAGCATCACCCGACTTAATTTGACTACATTCCATTATCCTCGTTTTGCTTTTGTTGATGTTCATCTTATATCCTCCTTTCAAGACACTGTCCATTCCATTCAACTGCTCTTCCAAGTCCTTTGCTGTCTCTGACAGAATTACAATGTCATCGGCGAACCTCAAAGTTTTTACTTCTTCTCCATGAATTTTAATACCTACTCCGAATTTTTCTTTTGTTTCCTTTACTGCTTGCTCAATATACAGATTGAATAACATCGGGGAGAGGCTACAACCCTGTCTCACTCCTTTCCCAACCACTGCTTCCCTTTCATGCCCCTCGACTCTTATAACTGCCATCTGGTTTCTGTACAAATTGTAAATAGCCTTTCGCTCCCTGTATTTTACCCCTGCCACCTTCAGAATTTGAAAGAGAGTATTCCAGTCAACATTGTCAAAAGCTTTCTCTAAGTCTACAAATGCTAGAAACGTAGGTTTGCCTTTTCTTAATCTTTCTTCCAAGATAAGTCGTAAGGTCAGTATTGCCTCCCGTGTTCCAACATTCCTACGGAATCCAAACTGATCTTCCCCGAGGTCAGCTTCTACCAGTTTTTCCATTCGTCTGTAAAGAATTCGTGTTAGTATTTTGCAGCTGTGACTTATTAAACTGATAGTTCGGTAATTTTCACATCTGTCAACACCTGCTTTCTTTGGGATTGGAATTATTATATTCTTCTTGAAGTCTGAGGGTATTTCGCCTGTCTCATACATCGTGCTCACCAGATGGTAGAGTTTTGTCATGACTGGCTCTCCCGAGGCCATCAGTAGTTCTAGTGGAATGTTGTCTACTCCCGGGGCCTTGTTTCGACTCAGGTCTTTCAGTGCTCTGTCAAACTCTTCACGCAGTATCTTATCTAGTTCAATAATTGTCACCCTGTATTTATTTTGGACCGTCAACACGACTGTTGTTATTATAATTATCACGAAGATATATAAAGGATAACACTCGGTCAGCGACAATGTCGAATTAAACAACCAGGATCATTTTCATGGCATTTTGAATGAGTAGCCCCAAGCCATGGTATGAGAAACACCCATAAAACATCACAAAACCACCTCCGGCCTGAACTACACTACCCTTCATATTTTTGGAAACGCAGGGCTGTGTATTACAACGGATCAAACGGGGAGTGATCTTTGTGAGTTATTGATTAGAATACAGAATAATGTGCTCAAATTACGATTAATAATGACAGTATTTCAGAGATAATTATTTTTTATATACATACATGTTGGCACATAGTGGTATTCCTCAGTTTTATATAAACTGACTTTACCTGCCCAAGCAGTTCTACTAAACGCGCCAGGTGGGGCCAGTAAACTGTAAAGAGGACGTTGTTTACCGTTCAGTTTAGTTATAGTTCTGTTTGTATGGAGGTAGTACACATCACAAAAAAATTACACAGGGTGGTCCATTGATAGTGACCCGGCCAAATATCTCACGAAATAAGCTCAAACGAAAAAACTACAAAGAACGAAACTTATCTAGCTTGAAGAGGGAAACAAGAATGGCGCTATGGTTGGCACGCTAGATGGCGCAGCCATAGGGCAAACGGACATCAACTGCGTTTTTCTAAATAGGAACCCCCATTTTTATTACATATTCATGTAGTACGTAAAGAAATATGAATGTTTTAGTTGGACCACTTTTTTCGCTTTGTGATAGATGGCGCTGTAATAGTCACAAACATATGGCTCACAATTTTAGACGAATAGTTGGTAACAGATAGGTTTTTTAAATTAAAATACAGAACGTCGGTACGTTTGAACATTTTATTTCGGTTGTTCAAATGTGATACATGTACCTTTGTGAACTTATCATTTCTGAGAACGCATGCTGCTACAGCGTGATTACCTGTAAATACCACAATAATGCAATAAATGCTCAAAATGATGTCCGTCAACCTCAATGCATTTGGCAATACGTGTAACGACATTCCTCTCAACAACGAGTAGTTCGCATTCCGTAATGTTCGCACATGCATTGACAATACGCTGACGCATGTTGTCAGGCGTTGTCGGTGGATCACGATAGCAAATATCCTTCAACTTTCCCCACAGAAAGAAATCAGGGGACGTCAGATGCGGTGAACATGCGGGCCACGGTATGGTGCTTCGACGACCAATCCACCTGTCATGAAATATGCTATTCAATACCACTTCAACCGCACGCGAGCTATGTGCCGGGCATCCATCATGTTGGAAGTACACCGCCATTCTGTTATGCAGCCAAACATCTTGTGGTAACATCGTAGAACATTAGGTAGAAAACCAGCATACGTAGCACCATTTAATTACCATCATTAAAATGGGGGCCAATTATCCTTCCTCCCATAATGCCGCACCGTACATTAGCCCGCCAAGGTCGATGATGTTCCACTTGTCGCAGCCATCGTGGATTTTCCGTTGCACAATAGTGCATATTATGCCGGTTTACGTTACCGATGTTGGTGAATGACGCTTCGTCGTTAAATAGAACGAGTGCGCAAAAATCTGTCATCGTCCCGTAATTTCTCTTATGCCCAGTGGCAGAACTGTACACGACGTACAAAGTCGTCGACATGCAATTCCTGGTGCCTAGAAATATGGTACGGCTGCAATCAATGTTGATGTAACATTCTCAACACCGACGTTTTTGAGATTCCCGATTCTCGCGCAATTTGTCTGCCACTGACGTGCGGATTAGCCGCGACAGCAGCTAAAACACCTACTTGGGCATCATCATGTGTTGCAGGTCGTGGTTGACGTTTCACATGTGGCTGAACACTTCCTGTTTCTTTAAATAACGTAATTATCCGGCGAACGGTCCGGACACTTGGATGATTTCGTCCAGGATACCGAGCAGCATACATAGCACACGCACGTTGGGCATTTTGATCACAATAGCCATACATCAACACGATATCGACCTTTTCCGCAATTGGTAAACGGTCCATTTTAACACGGGTAATGTATCACGAAGCAAATACCGTCTGCGCTGGCGGAATGTTACGTGATAGCACGTACTTATGCGTTTGTGACTATTACAGCGCCATCTATCACAAAGCGAAAAAAGTGGTCCAACTAAAACATTCATATTTCTTTACGTACTACACGAATATGTAATAAAAAATGGGGGTTCCTATTTTTAAAAAACGCAGTTGATATCCGTTTGACCTATGGCAGCACCATCTAGCGGCCCAACCATAGCGCCATCTGGTTTCCCCCATCAAGCTAGACGAGTTTCGTTCTTTGTAGTTTTTTCGTTTGACGCTTATTTCGTGAGATATTTGGCCCGGTCAGTATCAATGGACCACCCTGTATATTTTGTAATTTGAATTTTTCCACATCATATCGATAGAATAATCGGGAAAATGATCTATGGGACATGACATAACTAAAACTAAAGTAAAACTATTCGTGCAACGTATAAATGTGTAAGTACAGTACTCTGGCGAGTCTGCGTACGCTGGGCGCAGCTGCTTCGCGTGTCTACAACGCCATTTTGCGAACGTCTGTGTGGCAACGTCTCTTTACAGCTCAACAGACGGCTGTTGTTTACGCCTACAGCTGTTTGTACTTCGCTGCTGAAAGCTGTCAAAAGCGCTGCCAGATGTCAGGGATTTCGTCTAGCCGACTCGACTGTAGGAGCGTCTTGGTAGTAAAGAATAAATGTATTAAAACTTCATGCAATGATGCGGCATTTTCTGACGCATCTCAGTGTTTACAACGCGATATCGTTCAACTGTGTGTTGTACAACCACCGCCGGCTGGGGTGGCCGAGCGGTTCTAGGCGCTACAGTCTGGAACCGCGCGACCGCTGCGGTCGCAGGTTCGAATCCTGCCTCGGGCATGGATGTGTGTGATGTCCTTAGGTTAGTTAGGTTTAAGTAATTCTAAGTTCTAAGGGACTGATGACCTCTGAAGTTAAGTTCCATTGAGCTCAGAGCCATTTTTGTACAACCACTACTGAATGCCAGTCTCTCTACGAGAACGATTTTCTCTGGAGTAGCGCGAGGACTATCTCCACGTCAACTGAGGCCAACCCAGCAAGTTAGGTCAAACGTAACTCCATACCGAGAGGTTCTGCAGGAGTAACATATTAATGTTTTTAACCCGCTCACATGCCGAGCTAGCAACGCTCGACAATTACAGCGACCAGCGTGTCCTACAACGATATGTTTGTGTAGGTGCATTCAGCTACTGATACTGTCTACGGGATGTGTTGTGAAAATAGATTTGGCAGAAAAGAAGTAGTAAATTTAAACGTCAAGCATAATGCCCAGTGTTTACGATGACGTATGAGTACCATGATCTAATTTTGTAGGTAATTTGAACTAAATACGTTGGAATTACAATTAAGGAGTGCGCAAATTGGAAAGAAGACGCAGAAAATGTTCTGGGGAACGCGAACCATGGACTGCGATTTATTAGCAAAACGCTTAGAAGATGCAACAGATCTACTAAAGAGACTGCCTACACTACCCTTGTCCGTCCTCTTTTGGAGTGCTGCTGCGCGGTGTGGGATTCTTAGCTGATAGGATTACATAGACAAAGTTCAAACAGGACCAGCACGTTTTCTGTTATCGAGAAATAGGGGAGAGAATGTCACTGACATAATTTAGCATTTAACATTTAGCATGTAGTGTGGGCAGCATGAGAACAAAGCCGTTTCTCGTTGCGGCGGGCTCCTCTCACGAAATTTTAATCACAAACTTTCTCTTCCGACCGCGAAAATATTTTGTAGACACAGACTTACTTACAAATGGAGAAACGATCATCGTAATAAATTAAGGGAAATCAGAGCTCGCGCAGAAAGACGCAAGTGTTCGATTCTCCAGCGCGTTGCTCGAGAGTGGAATATGGTTCAAATGGCTCTGAGCACTATGGGACTCAACTGCTGAGGTCATTAGTCCCCTAGAACTTAGAACTAGTTAAACCTAACTAACCTAAGGACATCACAAACATCCATGCCCGAGGCAGGATTCGAACCTGCGACCGGAGGAGAGTGGAATAATAGAGAATTATTGTGAAGGTGGTTCGATGATCCCTCTGTCAGCCACTTCAGTATGTTTTGCAGAGTATCCATGTAGAGGTAGATGTAGATGTACTTAGCGGCGTATGTCGATACTGCCGGCGAAATTTATAGCGAATAAAGTTCGTAGTACAGAAGTAACAGATTTAAACGTCATGCATGACGTGCGACTTTCTCATTCATCTCATTGTTTACGACGCCGTAGCTCCTGATCTGTGACAGGTAGGTCGTTTATTACTCTCACAGCGATCATTGTCTGACAGTAAGAGATACACTACTGGCCATTAAAACTGCTACACCAAGAAGAAATGCAGATGATAAGCGGGTATTCATTGGACAAATATATTTTACTAGAACTGATATGTGATGACATTTTCACGCAATTTCGGTGCACAGATCCTGAGAAATCAGTACCCAGAACAACCACCTCTGGCCGTAATAACGGCCCTGATACGCCTGGGCATTGAACCAACAGAGCTTGGATGGTGTGTACAGATACAGCTGCCCATGCAGCTTCAACACGATACCACAGTTCATCAAGACTAGTGACTGGCGTATTGTCACGAGCCAGTTGGTCGGCCTCCATTGACCAGACGCTTTCAATTGGTGAGAGATCTGGAGAATGTGCTGGCCTCGGCAGCAGTCGAACATTTTCTGTATCCAGAAAGGCCCGTACAGGACCTGCAAATTGCGGTCGTGCATTATCTTGCTGAAATGTAGGGTTTCGCAAGGATCGAATGGAGGGTAGTGCCATGGGTCGTAACACATCTGAAATGTAACGTCCACTGTTCAAAGTGCCGTCAATGCGAACAAGAGGTGACCGAGACGTGTAACCAATGGCACCCCGTACCATTACGCCGGGTGTTACGCCAGTATGGCGATGACGAATACACGCTTCCAATGTGCGTTCACCGCGATGTCGCGAAACACGGATCCTACCATCATGATGCTGTACACAGAATCTGGATTCATCAGAAAAAATGACGTTTTGCCATTCGTGCACCCAGGTTCCTCGTAGAGTACACCATCGCAGGCGCTCCTGTCTGTGATGCAGCGTCAAGGGTAACCGCAGCCACGGTCTCCGAGCTGATAGTCCATGCTGCTGCAAACGTCGTCGAACGGTTCGTGCAAATGGTTGTTGTCTTGCAAACGTCTCCATCTGTTGACTCAGGGATCGAAACGTGTCTGCACGATCCGTTACAGCCATGCGGATAAGATGCCTGTCATCTCGACTGCTAGTGATACGAGGCCGTTGAGATCTAGCACGGCGTTCCGTATTACCCTCCCGAACCCACAGATTCCATATTCTGCTAACAGTCATTGGATCTCGACCAAAGCGAGCAGCAATGTCGCGATACGATAAACCGCAATCGCGATAGGCTACAATCCGACCTTTATCCAAGTCGTAAACGTGATGGTACGCGTTTCTCCTGCTCACACGAGGCATCACTACAACATTTCACCAGGCAACGCCGGTCAGCTGCTGTTTGTGTATGAGAAATCTGTTGGAAACTTTCCTCATGTCAGCACGTTGTAGGTGTCGCCACCGGCGCCAACCTTGTGTGAATGCTCTGCAAATCACAGCATCTTCTTCCTGTCGGTTAAATTTGGCGTCTGTAGCACGTCATCTTCGTGGTGTAGCAATTTTAATGGCCAGTAGTGTACTAGAGAGCGATGTGGCGCAGTGGTTAGAACAGTGGACGGTTGAAACCCGCGTCCGGCTACCCTGATTTAGGTTTTGCTTGATTTCCCTAAATCGCCTCAGGTGCCCTTTGAAAGGGCACGGTCGACTTCCTTTCCCATCCTTCCCTTCTACATCTATATCTACATTTATACTCCGCAAGCCACCCAACGGTGTGTGGCGGGGGCAACTTTTTCTGCCACTGTCATTACCCCCCTTTCCTGTTCCAGTGGCATATGGTTCGCGGGAAGAACGACTGCCAGAAGGCCCCCGTGCGCGCTCTAATCTCTCTAATTTTACATTCGTGATCTCCTCGGGAGGTACAAGCAATATATTCGATACCTCATCCAGAAACGCTCCCTCTCGAAACCTGGACAGCAAGCTACACCGCGATGCAGAGCGCCTCTCTTGCAGAGTCTGCCACTTGAGTTTGCTAAACATCTCCGTAACGCTATCGCGCTTACCAAATAACCCTGTGACGAAACGCGCCGGTCTTCTTTGGATCTTCTCTATCTCCAGGCCCTGGTACGGATCCCACACTGATGAGCAATACTCAGTATAGGTCGAACAAGTGTTTTGTAAGCCACCTCCTTTGTTGATGGACTACATTTTCTAAGGACTCTCCCAATGAATCTCGACCTGGTACCCGCCTTACCAACAATTAATTTTATATGATCATTCCACTTCAAATCGTTCCGCACGCACACTCCCAGATACTATACAGAAGTAACTGCTACCAGTGTATGTTCCGCTATCATACAATCATATAATAAAGGATCCTTCTTTCTATGTACCGATGACCACCCTGTTTGTTCCCCCCGCCCCGCCCCCCCCCCCCGCCACCCCTCCCCCCCTCTCCCAGCCAACCAACAGTAGCAAGTTCGATTGAAGTAGGTCCAGTGGTTTAAGAGGAGATGTGGAAATGTGGAATACACACACACACACACACACACACACACATACACACATTTTTATAGTATGTACGGATTTCTAGACAAAGCCAGATTCAACAATTTCGCCTGTCGCTTCTACTGGGATACTGACAGAGCGCTAAGTCGGGTAATCGATCGCTGGCCTGTCTGGAATGAACAGTCACCCCCCGTGTGTGCGGAGGGTCCGGAGGGTGAATTACATTAAGGGGTGCCGGGGGCGCGGTGTCGCCCCCTCCCCCTTCGCCGCCGCTTCCTGCTGTAATCTGGCGGTGCGGTCTGCCCGCAACACGGGCCCCGCTGCAAACACCGGCCCGCCTCGCCCACGGGCCTCCTACGTGACTCAGCATGGCGGCCCGCGCTCTGCTCTCCTCCCACTATGACTCCGCCTGCCGCCCTCACATGTGGCGAGAAAGTGCCGCGTACACGGAGGTCTGCGCGGGTAACTGGAACGCTTCGCGCGTCCGCAACACACTCGCATATCCATTATCCACATCCTCAAGGCTTTTATCCGCCTCCGCGAATATTAATATTTTGTGGACCACTTTTAAGCTGTTACGCACGCCGGTGCTCTGGCATAAGGCGTGTGCCAGGCCTGATTTTATTCTACATCTACATCCATACTCCGCAAGCCACCTGACGGTGTGTGGCGGAGGGTACCTTGAGTACCTCTATCGGTTCTCCCTTCCATTCCAGTCTCATATTGTTCGTGGAAAGAAGGATTGTCGGTATGCCACTGTGTGGGCTCTAATCTCTCTGATTTTTTCCTCATGGTCTCTTCGCGAGATATATGTAGGAGGGAGCAATATATTGCTTGACTCCTCGGTGAAGGTATGTTCAAACTTCAAAAAAGCCCGTACCGAGCTACCGAGCGTCTCTCCTGCAGAGTCTTCCACTGGAGTTTATCTATCATCTCCGTAACGGTTTCGCGATTACTAAATGATGCTGAATGATCTCGTAATTCACAGTGTGGCCTGTGGATGCATAAGGAAAATCAGTAGACGTGCAGATAATGCTAAAAGGAAAAAATAAAACTGAATTCACATTTGATATAAGGATCTTTACAATAAACAAGTGTCTTTCTAAGAGTTACTTGCTAATTTCAACTGTTTCCTTAATAACAATATCCCAATAGCTGGAAGTGTATGCCCGAATCTCCGTGCTGTTATATTCTCCATAGCATGACCGTTGCTAAGACAATGTTGAGTAATGGCGGATTTCCTCCGTTATTGAAAACCTGTGCGACGCTTATGTTCAGTACACCGGTCTGCCACAACCATAATAATATTACCAGTATATCACACGCCATAAGTGCAAGGAATATGGTGGACAACCGCCATACGTAAACCAAGATCATCCTTTACGGAACCTAAAAAGACCCTGATCTTAAATAGTGATCGAAAAACCCATTTCACTTCATATTTCCGCAAAGTACTGCCAATCCTGTTCAAAATGTTTCTTGCGTAAGGCGGAAAGACGATAGATTTTGGTGTCACCGCGGTATTACCATCACTCAGTCGATGCGCAGTTGGTCGGTAGCCCACATCTGTCATTCACTATAACCATTCTGACGGAATACATGAAATATATTCGCAATTCCCAATATGGACTATTATCAGCTGTAGTCCATTGAAAGGGTCCTGTAGCCACCTTTCATTGCCAACTCTCGTAGTGGCCAAGTCGGCAAAGAGGTTTCCGCTACTTGTAAGAAATCCACCTGCGTTAGGTTGGTGGCGGAAATGGCATCCTGGGGTTTTCCGGTCCACGCGGAGCGTGGAAGAGGCTGGAGAAGCGGGAGGCAGTCTGCCGCCGGTACGGGAAGGGTACACAGCTGTGCTCCAGTCGAAGAAGGGTTAGTTGGACTGACCGCGTGGCGCGTTGTCGCATAGAGAGGGGAGCTTTTAGCTTTTGGTCTCGAATCTCGTCTTATAAAGATTTATTTGCTGGGTTGCAGCAGGGAATGCAAGGCTTTTGTAAACTTTCAGTTTGATTTCCAATGCAGTCTTGACTTTGATCCGTGAGAGGAACGCAGCACAAAGGAGTTGCATATGTTGAATTGCCCTCGGTTCAGTGTGAATGTTTATGTGCCTACAATTGTGTGTGTATGCTTCTAATCTTTTCCGGATCTTGGTAATTTTTGTGTATTTGTGAATTTTCTTTGTCTCATGTGATTAAAATTTGGCCACAGTCCATAGAAATTGTCTCCGCGGACCGAGTGGGCCCGCGAGTCTGTTATGAAACGTGTCGTATTTCACAAGCAATTGTACATAGTTAGCATGCAACAGCAGGCTATAGATGCACTACATCAATGTTTTAAGGAATAAATAATTTTGCCTTCAATTTTATCTTGTGTACCGATGTTACGTCGCCGTTACCTTCGCCATTTACCTTGTAGTTTTCCTTGTTGGCCCACCGATAGCGTTTCCATGTGCACAGGTGTAGTGATTAGTGTCCCTTTTTTTATCTGAAGCAAATGCTCTGGAAGAGATTGTGTTTTCACGAATCTTGCTGCAGGCTGCACTTACGCATGGTGTTCACGCCCTATTTACTTTACTCAATATTTGATTCACGGGAAGAATGCCTGGATCATATTAATAACTACATCCCATTCTTTATCAATGACTTTACAATGAATGTTCTTTTGTGAGTTTTTATTATTAATAAATTAAGTAATTTTCCGACTCAGTGCTACCTCTTTTTGTCGTGTGGCTAGAGTTGGTGGCGACCCTATCTTTTATATTGATTTCAGTGTCAAGTAGCATTTTCTCATTCAAAGTGCGCGTGGCTCTTTTAGCTATCAGGATACATTCAAAGGGCGCTTCATGCTTCTTGCACATAGCGTCCTTCTATTCACGCCACTTACACCATATTCGTAACTGCGAATTCATTTCTTGTCTTCCACGCGCAGTGGTTAGCACACTGGACTCACATTCGGGAGGACGACGGTTCAATCCCTCGTCCCGCCATCCTGAGTTAAGTTTTCCGTGATTTCCCTAAATCGCTTCAGGCAAATGTCGGGATGGTTCCTTTGGCAGGGCACGGCCGACTTCCTTCCCCATCCTTCCCTAATCCGATGAGACAGATAACCTCGCTGTTTGGTCTCTTCCCCCAAATCAACCCCAAGCACTTGCCTTCCATAACGGCTTAAGTCGCCGCTGTGCCTTCGTACATATGCGAAGGAACTTTGCATCGTAATTCAGAATAATAATACAATGCGATTATCGTATTCTCACGAAAAGTGACTTCGAAGTCGGATAATTCAGCTGACAAACTCTCAGGGTCTAAGATGACACGCGCTTCTTAAACCAAGGTAAGGAATAACCTCTCACGTTGATCCACATGGTGACGACTGTAAGCCTGCAGATGCAAGTCAGTGTGAGTAGGCTTCGTATAAATAGCATGTCCCAACGTACCATCCACCTTCCTCCTGACCAACACCTCAAGGAAGGGAAGACAGTCATCCTTTTCGACTTCCACCGTGAAACAATATTCGGGTCGACTGAATACAGGTGTTGTAAAAAGTCCTTCAAATTCTTACTGCCATGACGCCAAACAGTAAAAGTATTGTCTACATATCCGAAAAAACACGCAGGTTTCAAAGGCGCCGCCTCCAAGGCACGTTCCTCGGAGTAACAAATTGGCAATAACAGGTGACAACGGGCTTCCAATCGCAACTCCGTCCGCCTGCTCGTATAACTGGTCATTGAATAACAAGTCAACACATGTCGAAATAGGTTCGTTAATTCAGAACCAAACCGAACCTCAATCAATCTTAACGAATCACACAGAGGAACACGAGTGAAGATAGAGACCACATCAAAACCTACTGCAACATCAGACTCATTCCATCATATTCCCCCTAATCGACGTAAGAAATCCGCCGAGTTCTTAATGTGGTGCTGACACCGACCTACTACATGGTTCAACAGAGAAGTAGCAACTTGGTTTGCTACATGATACGTCGGAGCACCAATGTTACAATCGGACGAACAGAAACCCCTCCCTTGGGGACCTTGGGAAAACCATGTAACATAGGGCAAACAGCACAATGAGTGTGTTTAACATTCTTTTCGCAGGAAGAAACTCAAGTTTCAAAAAATGTCTCTCTCTAGATTCAAAAATAACATATCACAATAAAGTAGTGAGGCTAAACCGTCTATATGCAGGCGACAACATTACATGTAAATCTCCACTCTTGTGTGTTAAGCTTTAGCAAATCGTCCTTCCAAATTTCCACATCCTCCATATTTTTAACTCTGTGCTCTGCTATGTACGAGGGCTATCCACAAAGTACGTTACGTTTTGGAATTAAAAATAAATAAATTATTGGAAATTTTTTTCATTATATACAGATGAAAGCCACACTTCAATACTACTTTTCTACATAGTTGCCATTTAAATTAAGGCACTTATCGTAGCGATGGACGAGCTTGGAAATTCCTTCGTCGTAAAATTCGGCCGCCTGCGCCTTCAACCACGTGGTTACCTCTTCTTGAAGCTGTGCGTCGTCATCAAAACGCTGCATAGCCAACCACTTCTTCATTGCTGGGAATAAGTGGAAGTCGCTCGGTGCCAGGTCGGGACTGTACGGCGGATGAGGAAACAAATCCCACTTAAAAGATTCGAGAACTTCACGAGTGGCATTTGCCGTGTGGGCCCGGGCGTTGTCGTGAATCAGCAAGATCTTTGAGCCCAACTTTCCCCTGCGCTTGTTTTGTATTGCTCTTCTGAGGTTGTGCAGAGTTTGGCAATACCTTTGAGAGTTTATTGTAGTGCCTCTTTCCAGGAAATCCACAAAAATCACATCTTTTCTGTTCCAAAAGACAGTCGCCATCACCTTCCTTGCCGACATTGTCTGCATGCATTTCTTGGGTTTTGGGGGGGAAATTGTGTGCCCCCACTGCATTGACTGCAATTTTGTCTCGCAGTTCACATGCTTAACCCATGTTTCGTCACCAGTAACGATGCGATCGAGTAATGAGTCGCCATCTTCCTCGTAAGCGTCCAAAAACTTTAACGCTGCAGCCATTCGCTGATTTTTGTGAATCTCTGTCAAGATTTTTGGTATCCATCTTGCACAAAACTTGTGGTAACCAAGCTTTTCGGTAATGATTTCGTGCAACAAACTTCGTGTAATTTGTGGAAAACTCATAGAGAGTTCCGTTATTGTGAAATTACGGTTTTCACGGACCGCGGCATCGACTTTTTCGACAAGTTCGGCAGTCGCTATGCTGGGTCTTCCACTTCGCTCTTCGTCGTGAACGTTAGTTCGGCCATTTTTAAATTTTATGACCCATTGATGCACTCCACCTTCAGTGATTATGTTGTCCCCATACACTTCACAAAGCTGCCGATAGATTTCTATCGGTGTACAGTTTTTTGCAGTCAGAAACCTTATTACAGCACGCACTTCACACTTCGCGGCATTTTCAATTAACGCTGACATTTCAAACTGTCACAGTAACTCAACGGAGTACAGCACGAACCTCTCACTAGCACGGCAGGACGCCGACTGAGCGGCGGAATGCCATGACACCAAGATGGCC
This sequence comes from Schistocerca nitens, assembly GCF_023898315.1. Taxonomy (NCBI): domain Eukaryota; kingdom Metazoa; phylum Arthropoda; class Insecta; order Orthoptera; family Acrididae; genus Schistocerca; species Schistocerca nitens. Next base: position 104,107,607 of record NC_064617.1, read on the forward strand.
GCGCTAGCCCCGCCCCTAACGGACACAAACGAAAACGTAATGTACTTTGTGGATAGCCCTCGTAAGACAACAAATGTCTGGTGCACTTGTCACATCGGTTTCTGGTGCTACAATAGCAGATTATCAAAACTTAAGTAAGTTTGAACGTGGTGTTACAGTCGGCGCACGAGCGATGGGTCACAGCATCTCCGAGATAACGATGAAGTCGCGATTTTCCAGTTCGACTATTTCACGAATGTACCTTGATTATCAGAAATCCGATGAAATATCAAATCCCCGCCATTGCTGCGGCCAGAAAAATATCCTGCAAGAACGGGACCAACGATGTCTGAAGAGAATCGTTCAACGTGACAGAAGTGCAGCCCCTCCGCAAACTGCTGCAGATTTCAATGCTGGGCCAGCAACAAGTGTCAGCGGGCGAACTATTCAACGAAACATCATCGATGTGGGCTTTCGGAGATGAAGGCCCACTCATGTACCCTTGATGACTGCACTACACAAGGCCCTACACCTCACCTTGGCCTATCAATACTGACATTGGACTGTTGATGACTGGGAACAAGTTGCCTGGACGGATGAGTCTCGTTTCAAACTGTATGTACAGGTATGGAGACAATCTCATGAATCCATAGACCCTGCATGTTAGCAGGGGACTGTTCAAGCTAGTGGAAGTTCTGTAATGGTGTGGCGTGTGTGCAGCTGGAGTGATATGGGATACCTAACACGTCTAGATACGACTCTGACGTACGTAAGCATCCTGTCTGATCACCTGCATCCATTCATGTATAATATGCATTGCGACGGACTTCGGCAATTCCAGCAGGACAACGCGACACCCACACGTCCAGAATTTGCTACAGAGTGGCTTCAGGAATACTCTCTGAGTTTAAACACTTTCGCTCGCCACCGAACTCCACAGGCATGAACATTATTGAGCATATCCGGGGTGCCTTGCAACGTGCTGTTCAGAAGAGATCTCCACCCCCTCGTACTCCTATGGATTTATGGACAGTCCTGCAGGAGTCGTGGTGTCAATTCTATCCAACACTAGTTCAGACCAGAATGACATTTTCACTCTGCAGCGGAGTGTGCGATGATATGAAACTTCTTGGCAGATTAAAACTGTGTGCCCGACCGAGACTCGAACTCGGGACCTTTGCCTTTCGTGGGCAAGTGCTCTACCAACTGAGCTACCCAGGCACGACTCACGCCCCGTCCTCACAGCTTTACTTCTGCCTGTACCTCGTCTCCTACCTTCCAAACTTTACAGAAGTTCTCCTGCGAACCTTGCAGAACTAGCACTCCTGAAAGAAAGGATATTGCGGAGACATGGCTTAGCCACAGCCTGGGGGATGTTTCCAGAATGAGATTTTCATTCTCCAGTGGAGTGTGCGGTGATATGAAACTTCCTGGCAGTTTTAATCTGCCAGGAAATTTCACTACTTCAGACATTAGTCGAATCGATGTCACGTCGTGTTGGGACACTTCTACGTCTCGCGGGGGCCCTACATGTTATTAGGCAGATGTATCTGTCTCTTCAGTATAAAAACACCCTGCAATGGTCAAAAAACGCTCCCTCGGGGTTCGCCCCAAGTTATTTTTGCGTCTGAAGATTTATATCCGTTGAGAATGACGTGCTATGCTCTGTTTGCTAGAAATTCTTCAGTTCCATCACACGTCCACTTCCTCTTTGAAGAGAATTAGACTCTGAGCGGAAACTTTGTACACGTGCTGGCAGATGTGGGGAGGGAAGCAGACGCGGCAGCAGAAGCGGGGATCGTGGAGTACGGCACTCCAGCACACGTGGGGCCGGCAGGGGCCCTGCTTGCCCCAGGGGGCGTGTCTGCTGCTTAAGATTCTCTCACAGCCCCCGCGCAACGCGGAGGGCCCGTCACAAGTTCAGCAACGGAGCCCGCCGTCTCCATACGACGCCACCTGGACTACAGGAAGACTTGCACGTCTCGTTTAGGTAATAAATGCAAATATGGCGTGAGCAGGGCCTCCCGTCGGGTAGACCGTTCGCCGGGTGCAACTCTTTCGATTTGATGCCACTTGGGTGACTCGCGCGTCGATCGGAATGAAATGATGATTAATAGGACAACACAACACCCAGTCCCTGAGCAGAAAAAAAATCTCCGACCCAACCGGGAATAGAACCCGGTCCCTTAGGATTGACATTCTGTGGCGCTGACCACTTCTTTCTTTTTTTTTTTAATCTCATTTTGTTCGCTTTTGTTCGTTGCTTCTGCTCGAGGCGGACGTCGTAAGACATCCGTTGGAGTTCGTTTGTTGATCGATTAACTCAGTTTTTTTATTACAGAGGGCAGCTAACCCTCTGATCGAACACGCCGACCTACCGTGCCGGCATCACTCAGCTACCGGAGACGGAGGTCTCGTTTAGGTGGTACCTAGTGTATCTACACTGACGGAAAACAAGCGCAGCACCAAGGAGTTGTGCGACACAAACGGAAGTTGATAGCCGTGTTTCTACATGTGAAAGATGATGTCTGTTCAGATTTCGCGCTAGTAGCATGAGAGTGGAGGTAGCAGCGCCACTATGACGCTTCAGATCAGGTTTGCTTTAGACGGTCGTCTGGAAGGAGGTATGGGCTAATATTAACAACCCATTCCTGCCATCGGACATCAGTTTGCTGTGGTACAGAGAAGTCAATGACACCTTTCCGACTAAGCAGCGACTAGCAGACATTCACCTTAGTCAGACGAACGAATGCAGCCTGTGTGGGGATGCTGACACCAGAGACCACCGTATAGAGCGCCGCTAAGAGTGGAAAGTATGGGAGTTGTGCCGATTGATGGTGGGGCTTATCAACCAAACTGCACCTTCCAGTGTGACACCAACGTGGATTCTCTTTCGTGACTTTAAACTGCATCCAAGAACGAAGAGCAACGCCGTGGCCTGGCTACTGGGGCACACTGCCTACGCTATTTCTGAGTTACAACAGAGTGACGCCGTGCAGTACATGGGCTGCCTGTGGGAAGGTCATCAACGACTGCACCGTTCACCGAAGTACAGCGAACATTTTGCAAACAGTTTATCAGTTGCGTTATTGTATGGTTATTAGAGGATGTTTCAGTTACAGTGATATCTTTGCTAGAAATAACCATTTGTTTCGCATTTTTCATTAGAGTTTTCCATTTTCTTTTACTTTATTACATGATACACTTATTTCAATTTGTTTAAATTTCACAACTCATACACATTTCATTTTTGATTGTTACCAAAAGTACTCTGTGAATAACTTGTCACATATTTCATTTGTTTTTGTTTTCATTCTGTTTTCTTTAAGGGGCTCCGGAAAGGCTCAAAATCATGAAAAGTTCAATTTTTTACTTTTTTGCGTTTTCTGAATCTGCAGACTATTACCTTTTAATAGATATATAATTTATTCAATTCCGAAGACTACAACTATTTTTAAATTTTTTTTGAAATGTGTTCTACATGGGCGTGACCCACTGTGGCGCTGTTAAACTGCTGTCAAATGGTGTTATTATTAACGTCCGTGTTCATCAGGTACATTTTAGTGATGTGAGATAAAGTATGTGTTGTGGCTAACCTGTGATGGTTCAATATATATCGCTGGTGTGATTGTCGATTGTTTCATGTTTATTTACTCTGTCGTTATCTAGAAAATATTCGTAATTAATTCTGTTTCTTGAGTCTCTGTTTTGTTGAAGTATAATAATGAGTAAAAGTAAAGTTATTAGAAATCCTCTGAAGGGTTTTAAGAAAAGGAGAAATGTTGGAAAGCCAAAGGTATGTGTTATTACTGTAAACAATAAAGACGATGAAAATCCCCAACATATCTTGTGTCCCAAAGAAGAAGACAGTTGGTGTAAATATAACAAAGGATTGCTAACTGGTGAAGTGTACACTCATAAGCATAGTCTGCCTCATGCAATAATGGAGGTGATAAAACCTATTTTCAGAGACTTAGCAGCACCTGAACTGTTGAAAAAGTGTATTCACGGAAAAACTCAAAACCCCAATGAAAGTGTAAATAGTGTTATATGGTCGAGAATCCCCAAGACTGTATTTGTTGGAATAGAAACACTTCACTTTGGTGTGTATGATGCTGTTGCGACTTTCAATGATGGCAACATTGTAAGGTGCAAGGTATTTAGAAATATGGGAATGAAGATAGGTTCTAACATGGTACGAGCGATGCTTGCTTTAGACAAGGAACGCCTTCGGGCTGCAGACACGGCTGTAAAGAGTCTAGAAATACAACCAAGAGTAAACAGGAGGAGGAACAAGAGGAAGCTGGAGGAGGAGTTTGCAGAGGATGAAGATAATCCATCCTATGGACCTGGAATGCACTAAAAAGTTAATCCAATCTTTGTCGCTCGATTCCCAAAACTTTTATTTTCTCATACTAATTACATGTTTTCTAAGGATCTTCCAAACATATTTGTTTCAAACTTTCAGTAAATGTTACACAGTACCTTCTGCATAATTTAACACAGCCTTTTTCCAAAAAACTGTATATTTTTGAATATATAAATAAAAAATTGCAAAAAAATGTTATGAATTTTCATTACAATTGAAAAAAAATCATCTTTAATAACTGAACTAAAATTTTGTAAAATCCCTGTGTTAAGTTGTAGCCGATATTCCAATAAATAATCTGTAAAAAGTTCAACTTCCTACCTCAAATATTTTGTGAGGAAAGATGTAATTTATAAGAGTTATTTTAACATTGCAAGTATAGGGCGTTCAGGAGCCCCTTAAAGGCTTTCGATTCTGCATAACATTCACCTGCTACTCTCAATTACACTTCTATTCATGTATTGTTGTAAAGATGTTATGTCGTAATGATGTAATGTTAATAAAAGAAACACAGACTGTTACGATCGTGAGCGCTAATTACCTTTGAGAGTGAACGTGCTGAGTTATGGTTAGTCAAGAATGACTTTACGGCGACAAAGAAACCATTATCAACAACTCACTGAGTTTGAACGGGGTGTAAAAGGGCTACGAGAAACTGGATGTTCCTTCTACGATACTGCAGAAAGACTTGGCAGGGGTGTAGCCACTGTACATGATTGCTGACAGCGATAGTCATGGAAACGCACTGTCGTAAGAAGTTCGTGCACCGGACGGCCACGTGGCACTAGCGAGAGGGAAGACCATCGGCTTCGGCGTATGACTCTAGCGCATTGTACAGCGTCTGCAGCAACAATTTCAGCACCAGTTGTCAACACAGCGACACAACGAACTGTCGCAAATCGGTTACTAAGGACATCTCCAAGCCAGGCGCCCTGTAGCGTGCATTTCACTGACCCCACACCACCTCAGTGGTGTCAAGTGGGAGCTCATTGGAAAGCCGGGTGGAAGTCTGTTGCGTTGTCCGGTGAAAACTGGTTTTGCCTCGATGCCAGTGGTGGTCGTGTGGTGGTTAGACGGTGGCAGTTGAGGGCCTGCAACCAACCTGTCTGCGGGCTAGACACACTCGACCTTCTCCTGTAGTTACAGTCTGGGACGCGGTCTCTTATAACAGCTGTAGCACTCGCACGCAACCCGACTGCAAATCTATGAGTCAGTCTGGTGATTCGACCTGTTGCGCTGCCATTCATGAACAGCATTAGAGAGGGCGTATTCCAAAAGGATAACGCTCGTTATTGTAGCTCAGTACGTTCTGCAGAGTGTCGACGTGTTCCCTTGGTCTGCTCGATCTTAGATCTGTCGTCAGTCTAGCCCATGTGGGACGTCATCGGAATCCAACTCCAGCGTCAAACAAAAATAGCATTAACCGTCGCTGTATTGACCGACCAAGTGCAACTGGGATTGAACTCCAGCCCACAAGCTGACATCTGGTGCCTGTACAGCACAATCAATGCAACTGTACATGCTTCCACAATATTCTGGCGCTTACACCGGCTGTTAACGAAAAGTTATAGTGGCTTATGAGACACTGAATCCTTTAACTCCAACAGAATCAATCACCTTCGTATTGTTGATCTACAAGGCTCGAACCTATTACCCAGTGGGCTGTGCAGCTACAGCAACAATCTCTTGGTCTTTGTTATGTATTCGTGGTAACATTTCGTACGTCCACCGTACAAATTCCCCCAGAATAGTGGTGCCACCGGAATTTTGAAGCTTATGAATCCAGATTCCCCCCCCCCCCTCCCCAACCCTCACCCCACCCCCAAAAAAATCAGGGTTTCCAAAATTGGCTGGCATGTCCTTCTAGTGTTTGGGGGGGGAGGGGCTTATAAACCTCCAAATGAGAACGAAGTGAGCATATTTTCTGTTACGAAGTAAGAAAATGCAGCAACAGCTTTGGAAGTTGCAATGAAGGTGCTACCTGAAGGTATAACGAATAGCTGCATGATCACAACAGTCTGACCTCAGAGACTTCAATCGTACACTACTAAGCTGCCTGTCTTATGACGTCACGAACCTTACTCTGGCTGCCCCAAATTGCACGCCAAATAGAATTATCCATTCATTACATCACTTCAATACTACGTTAGTCCATTCTGCGGAAGTACAGAAATGTTGCTCACAGCACTACTTTGTTGTCAGACAGTTACGAAACACTGTGTACCTCGTACATCTCGAAAACGGTATTTTCGGTTCTGCCGTGGCTTGCCACGACGCCATTTTGAGCGAAACCCTGCCGGGAACGCAGCCTGAGGGTGGCTGCTAGCGGTATCTCGCCACACGGCCTCTTAACTTTTTAATTCCGCGTTACTAACTCAATTACCTAGTGCTCCCTCCACTCCAGAGTTTAATTATCAATTAGGAAATTATTAAATTAATTACGGCGAAGAAACGAGTCGAATTTTCCTTTCCGCATAAAAGCGGCAGTAAAATATTTTAATGTAAAAATTTGCGTCTTTCGGTACTGAAACAACAAAAACAATTAGAGCAACTTAATTTAGCGGAGGTCCAGGCGTGGCGGGCATTCCTCTAATGCTGGGGCAGCGACCCTCCGGCATCTGCCTGGCTGCCTGCCTGCATATTGCGTGCCGCGGGCAAATTCTCCTACGCGGCGCAGAACAGGTGCGAATCCGGAGGCACCAACAGCTGCGCCGAGGAATTCGTAAACAACTTGTCGGCGGAAAGCGCACTTAGTACACCAGCAGGAATCAGGTTAGTAGGTCATAAAATTGTTCAGGCGCCTCCTTAATGAGAATTTTTTTCCTTTCTTTTACGATTTATTCTCTACCCAGGAGGGTGGAGAGGATGTTTCATTGGCCAGTCGTTGTCATCTGAGTTTCTAGCCAAAAACGAGGCATGTTGCTATTGGTCCAAAGTTGGTTATAGGGGGCTTTGTTGGTAAATGAATGGGTTCAAAAATGGCTCTGAGCACTATGGGACTCAACTGCTGAGGTCATCACTCCCCTAGAACTTAGAACTACTTAAACCTAACTAACCTAAGGACACCACACACATCCATGCCCGAGGCAGGATTCGAACCTGCGATCGTAGCGGTCGCGCGGTTCCAGACTGTAGCGCCTAGAACCACTCGGCCACTCCGGCCGGCCGTAAATGAATGGGGAATGGCTTTAAATTGATATATACACTACTGGCCATTAAAATTGCTACACCACGAAGATGAGGTGCTACAGACGCGAAATTTAACCGACAGGAAGAAGATGCTGTGATATGCAAATTATTAGCTTTTCAGAGCATTCACACAAGGTTGGCGCCGGTCGCGACACCTACAACGTGCTGACATGAGGAAAGTTTCCAACCGATGCCTCATACACAAACAGCAGTTGACCGGCGTTGCCTGGTGAAACGTTGTTGTGATGCCTCGTGTAAGGAGGAGAAATACGTACCATCACGTTTCGGATTGTAGCCTATCGCGAGTGCGGTTTATCGTATCGCGACATTGCTGCTCGCGTTGCTCGAGATCCAGTGACTGTTAAGAGAATATGGAATCGGTGGGTTCAGGAGGGTAATGCGGAACGCCGTGCTGGATCGCAATGGCCTCGTATCACTAGCAGTCGAGATGACAGGCATCTTATCCGCATGGCTGTAACGGATCGTGCAGACACGTCTCGATCCCTGAGTCAACAGATGGGGACATTTGTAAGACAACAACCATCTGCACGAACAGTTCGACGACGTTTGCAGCAGCATGGACTATCAGCTCGGAGACCATGGCTGCAGTTACCCTTGACGCTGCATCACAGGCAGGAGCGCTTGCGATGGTGTACTTAACGACGAACCTGGGTGCACGAATGGCGAAACGTCATTTTTTCGGATGAATCTAGGTTCTGTTTACAGCATCATGATGGTCGCATCCGTATTTGGCGACATCGCGGTCAACGCACATTGGAGGCGTGTATTCGTCATCGCCATACTGGAGTATCTCCCCGTGTGATGGTATGGGGTGCCATTGGTAACACGTCTCTGTCACCTCTTGTTCGCATTGACGGCACTTTGAACAGTGGACGTTACATTTCAGATGTGTTACGGGCCGTGGCTCTACCCTTCATTCGGTCCCTGCGAAACCCTACATTTCAGCAGGATAATGCACGACCGCATGTTGCAGGTCCTGTACGGGCCTTTCTGGATACAGAAATTGTTCGACTGCTGCCCTCGCCAGGACATTCTCCAGATCTCTCACCAATTGAAAACGTCTGGTCAATGTTGACCGAGCAACTGGCTCTTCACAATACGGCAGTCACTACTCTTGATGACCTGTGGTATCGTGTTGAAGCTGCACGGGCAGCTGTACCTGTACACGCCATCCTAGCTCTGTTTGACTCAATGCCCAGGCGTATCAAGGCCAGAGGTGGTTGTTCTGGGTGCTGATTTGTCTGGATCTATGCAAGCAAATTGCGTGAAAATGTAATCACATGTCAGTTCTAGTATAATAAAGTAGTCCTATGAATACCCTTTTATCTTCTGCATTTCTTCTTGGTGTAGCAATTTTAATGGCCAGTAGCGGAATATAATTTATTCATTAATTGCATTCAAGTATATAATGGAATGAAATGTTACTATCAAATTATTCAAAGTGCTAGGAATCAGAGTCGAGGCACTTGATAAGCAATCTGACCTTTAATTAGAATTAATGTCTCCTAATATGCAATCTAAATTTGAAAGGTTAAAGATTCTTGAAGTACAATCTTCCTTCAAAGTAAATCAAACACTGTCGAACGCTAACTGACTATAAAGTTACATGGGCACCTGTGACTGAATGTGAAAACAGTGGGAAGCAACTAACTGAATAAAATCTGCAACTGAGGGATGAAAACGCATCGAACAAATACAGCCAAAATCAGGCCATGTGCTGTAAAACTTCCGAAGTTATTTTATTTTCAAACAGCTGAGCAAAACTGAACGTACTCAGACATTTCGCTCCACACCTACTCTGATCAACAATAAACTGACACACAATATTTTTAGCGCAACGCAATCTGACTTTCAAAAATCCCTACAAATAATGGCCCTGACTAACAATAACCTACACCTTTCATGAATCACTTACCTCACAAAAATCTTCGTTACTCGAACTACTGCAATACAGTGAGCGCCAATAGTGCCAGCTAAATAAAAGATTCTAACTACGGAAGGCACTAAATACTGATAGGCATAGTCAGCAAATGAAAGATTTTGATAGAGAACAAACAATGTATTTACCTTAATAATGTTCCAAAGTCATCATATATATATATCAGTTCATGACATCCAGTCTTACAAATTTACTGTCTCTGATGGACACACGTCCAGATCATATGCTCTCAAAACTGCCGTTTCTCTCCCCACATCCACCACTCCTGGCGGCTCACCTCCAACTGCACAACGCTACGCGCTGTTAACATCCAGCTGCCCAACACTACAATAGCCAACAACAATGCAAACCAGCCTCAGACTGCACACAGCAGTCAGTGATTTTCATACAGAGTGCTACGTGGCGTTACCAACATAAAAACCTAAACAGCCTATTTACAAAAGGTTTTACCAATGAGGTTATGAGCACACAATGGTTAATTTGCATGGTCAGAGTAGATGTTTCTATTATATGATGCATGGATAAAATTTGTGGGTGACCTAAGCAAATATTATTTAATTAATGGAAATTATATTTGTGGTTTCACAGCAGCTCACTTTATTCCACAACCGGTGAATATTACGCAATACTGACAGTAGGTATATTCAGATAGATTCTAGTACCGGAAACTCCACTGCTTTTTGAACACTTGAGAAATAACGTAATAAGATTTCTGGCGACAGTATTACTTCAGATTCAGTGCAGCTTTTAATAAAGAAAATCAGTTACAGTACTGTGTGTTTCTGGACTTGAACGAAGCATAGCTCCAAAATTCGGTATAGAATAAATTAAAAACTTCATGTTGTTGTGACCTTCAGTCCAGAGACTGGTTTGGTAGAGCTCTCCATGCTACTCTATCCTGTGCAAGCTTCATCATCTCCCAGTACCTACTGCAACCTACATCCTTCTGAATATGCTCAGTGTATTCATCTCTCAATCTCCCTCTACGATTTTTACCCTCCACGCTGCCCTCCAATACTAAAATGGTAATCCCTTGATGCCTCAGAACATGTCCTAGCAACCGATCCCTTCTTCTAGTCAAGTTGTGACACAAATTTTTCTTCTCGCCAATTCTACTCATTACTCCCCCCCCCCCCGCCCCCATCAGTTATGTGATCTACCCATCTAATCTTCATCATTCTTCTGTAGCACCACATTTCGAAAGCTTCTATTGTCTTCTTGTCTAAACTAGTTATCGCTCATGTTTCACTTCCGTACATGTCTACACTCCATACAAATACTTTCAGAAACGACTGGATGTTAACGAACTTACCTTTTTCAGAAATGCTTTCCTTGCCCTTACCGCCTACAAAATTTCATACCACTTTAAAATTTCTTATCTTTATTCTCTCTGTTATTTAATGAGCGTTTTATTAATGTGATTGCGTATTATTATTAATTGATTTTTTGTTCATGGTTCGGTTTAGCGATTCCTTTTTACTGTTTGCTCCTTTTAATAAAGTTGAGTCCTTTTAATTATGTTTGCGGTGGTTATGAAGTTTCTATTGCTTACTGTTCTCCGTAAGTTAAAGAATATGGTAATACCATATGCGTTTCGCAGCAGCAGCAGCAGCAGTCTCCTTGATGGAACTTCTCCACCTGAAATCATCATCATCATCATCATCATCATCATCTTGGACAGTTTCCAGCCACTGGCTGGGTCTGTCGGGAACACAAGCCTCTCCATCGTGTTCTCTTTCCACCATTCCCTCTCTTCCACCTTCGTCCAGTTCTCTCCTCTTCTCGTCACACATTCCTTCACTCCCTTCACCCATCTATCTCTTGGTCTTCCTCTGGGCCTCTTCCCCTCCAGTTGCAGATCAAACATCCTCTTTGGAATTCATCCCTCATCCATTCTCTTCATGTGTCCATACCACTGCAGTCTTGATTTTTCTATCCTGTCCTGTACTGGTTCCTCCTTTAGTCTTTCCCTCACATACACATTTCGCAATCTGTCTCGTCTTTTTACACTCAACCTGCTCCTCTGGAACTTCATTTCACTAGCCTGTATTCTACTTTTGTCGCTTTTGGGCATTACCCATGTCTCACTTCCGTATGCCAATATGGGGACAAAGTAGGTTCGGTATATAATTCCCTTGAATTTCTGTGGCACCTCCTTGCTCCAAATAAGCCCCCTAATGCATTTGTAGAACTGCCCTGCTTTTCTGCACCTTTCATTTACACTCCTGGAAATTGAAATAAGAACACCGTGAATTCATTGTCCCAGGGAGGGGAAACTTTATTGACACATTCCTGGGGTCAGATACATCACATGATCACACTGACAGAACCACAGGCACATAGACACAGGCAACAGAGCATGCACAATGTCGGCACTAGTACAGTGTATATCCACCTTTCGCAGCAATGCAGGCTGCTATTCTCCCATGGAGACGATCGTAGAGATGCTGGATGTAGTCCTGTGGAATGGCTTGCCATGCCATTTCCACCTGGCGCCTCAGTTGGACCAGCGTTCGTGCTGGACGTGCAGACCGCGTGAGACGACGCTTCATCCAGTCCCAAACATGCTCAATGGGGGACAGATCCGGAGATCTTGCTGGCCAGGGTAGTTGACTTACACCTTCTAGAGCACGTTGGGTGGCACGGGATACATGCGGACGTGCATTGTCCTGTTGGAACAGCAAGTTCCCTTGCCGGTCTAGGAATGGTAGAACGATGGGTTCGATGACGGTTTGGATGTACCGTGCACTATTCAGTGTCCCCTCGACGATCACCAGTGGTGTACGGCCAGTGTAGGAGATCGCTCCCCACACCATGATGCCGGGTGTTGGCCCTGTGTGCCTCGGTCGTATGCAGTCCTGATTGTGGCGCTCACCTGCACGGCGCCAAACACGCATACGACCATCATTGGCACCAAGGCAGAAGCGACTCTCATCGCTGAAGACGACACGTCTCCATTCGTCCATCCATTCACGCCTGTCGCGACACCACTGGAGGCGGGCTGCACGATGTTGGGGCGTGAGCGGAAGACGGCCTAACGATGTGCGGGACCGTAGCCCAGCTTCATGGAGACGGTTGCGAATGGTCCTCGCCGATACCCCAGGAGCAACAGTGTCCCTAATTTGCTGGGAAGTGGCGGTGCGGTCCCCTACGGCACTGCGTAGGATCCTACGGTCTTGGCGTGCATCCGTGCGTCGCTGCGGTCCGGTCCCAGGTCGACGGGCACGTGCACCTTCCGCCGACCACTGGCGACAACATCGATGTACTGTGGAGACCTCACGCCCCACGTGTTGAGCAATTCGGCGGTACGTCCACCCGGCCTCCCGCATGCCCACTATACGCCCTCGCTCAAAGTCCGTCAACTGCACATACGGTTCACGTCCACGCTGTCGCGGCATGCTACCAGTGTTAAAGACTGCGATGGAGCTCCGTATGCCACGGCAAACTGGCTGACACTGACGGCGGCGGTGCACAAATGCTGGGCAGCTAGCGCCATTCGACGGCCAACACCGCGGTTCCTGGTGTGTCCGCTGTGCCGTGCGTGTGATCATTGCTTGTACAGCCCTCTCGCAGTGTCCGGAGCAAGTATGGTGGGTCTGACACACCGGTGTCAATGTGTTCTTTTTTCCATTTCCAGGAGTGTATTTCCATTGCGTTTCCCCCCTTCCTTTCAATCATGCTTCCCAGGTACTTGAAGTTCTCTACCACCTGTAGTTTTTCCCCTTCACAAGTTATATTCACATTTGGCCTATTCTTCTTCCTTGTTGTGACAATTATTTCACTTTTCTTTGCAGAAAAATGCATTCCATATTGTGCTGCCGTTGCCTCCCATGCATCTAACTGCTCTTGCACCTCCTTCTCGCAATTTCCCCATAACATCAGGTCATCGGCAAAAAGCACTGCTTTCATTTTATGATCTCCAATTGCATCTGATACTTGCTGTAGGATTTCATCCATAACAATAATAAACAATAAAGGCGAAAGTGCACTTCCCTGTCGCAGCCCATTTTCCAGCTTGAACCATGCGGTACATTCCCTCCCCACTTTCACACAACTCTCACTTCCCTCATACATTTTTCTGACTTTTCGTGTTATCTCTTCAGCTACCACCTGAAATCGCTAAAGATAATTTATCGCTCTACGGAAATCTATCGGTACAGCCAAGTGCTATGCTGTGTCATCTGTATGGTATGTGGCGTCCAACTTTAGTTCGTGAAATTATTTAGGTCTTCGAAGAACTATTCTCGGCGAATCCCAAAACGGTGTAAAACTGCAGGTTCGCACAATCAAACCACACAACACTTCCTCACGACTTGAATCTTAATAATCACTGAATATTTCTTTCGAAATTATTAAGGGTTATGAACTCTACACACCTGATACTCCTTTGTGCTTTTATATTTATTTATTTTCTTCAGTGCCGCGCGGGATTAGCCGGGCGGTCTAGGGCACTATAGTCATGGACTGTGCGGCTCGTCTCGGCGGAGGTTCGAGTCCTCCCTACCTCGGGCATGGGAGTGTGTGTTTGTCCTTAGGATAATTTAGGTTAAGTAGTGTGTAAGCTTAGGGACTGATGGCCTCCCATAAGATTTCACACACATTTGAACATTTTTATTCTTCAGTACCACAAAACATAGATTACTGCCTTAATGCCGACTTCCAGCAATCTCCTGTCAATCCGACATAGAACATCGCTCTTCCAATGTCCAACATGGAATAATTATCTCTTTGCCGTAGCTTAATAGTCTTTAGATCTTTGTTATCGAGTTTGCACGGAGAGTATTTAACTCTCGCGCAGGTATTTTACGTTTATCGTCGTATTAATAGTCCGTCGCTACATATGTATGATATATGTGTCACAATGTTGAGAATTTATAATATTGTAAATCGATGTCCAACATATAACATCATAACGTCACACTACTGTTGTGAATGCGGAGTAGACGCAATGATTGGAAAGATGTGGTCGCCAGACGTCAAACACTAAAGCGTCACTTCTAATTTTACTTGAGCCAGAACTGCATCTTCAGTGTAAGTATTGAACTTTTTAATACAGCTCAAATCACATCTATACGCAAGCATCCTACATCTGTTTTGCTGAATTTTTTTTTGAAATTGCGCAGAAACATGTCAATTAAACGTAATTCTGCATATGAGTGACATGGAAACGCAAAGTCTGGAATAAGGTACTCCAATCATCTAAAGCACTGTAAAGTGGAAACACGTACCTACACCACATTTGTAAACCACTTCATGTAACAGAATTATCACCCTACTAGCATAAAAACGCCAGTTAAGCAGTAACAATAATTTGTAAAAGGTAATGTCCAGCTACCACAACACAAAAAAATCCAATAAAGTAACTTTAATCATAAGATACATCATCCTTAACGCTTGAACAAATTACTTTTCGAAGTTATGATCTGCGCCTAAAATTTCCGATAAATTGTGGTTCCCAATAAACCTGCGATTTCATTGCCTAGATTCCGAACTGTATCCTGATTGTTATTTTTCATCTTCATGCCACAAACTACTCCTTTGACTAAACTCATTAGTTTCTCACAGTCCATGTTTCGTGTCGTGTCGGCCATTATGACCGAAAAAAAGAAAAACATACTGATTTGAATTTCACCGACTGACGTCCGAAATCTGTATGTTCGGACGATGAGATCGGCTTCACTGTGACCGCGCACGTGGTGGCGTACTTGTTTTAAAAGATCTGCCGTCTTCGGACGATGTCGGTCGTCGGTGGAGTCCCCCGATTTGGTGCCACTGCGACCGCAGCCTTAGGCATTTCCTTACAGTAAACTAGAGAAGCGATCTTGCTTCGGAGCAGAGCGGTTCCGTTAATCTTTCCGGGCGCGCATCGTGTCCAAAGGTGCTGGGAAATCCCGGCTTCCGACTTGAACCCAGGGGCCGCAAGCGTGCATGTCGGTACAACTAAGCTGGGATCCCCAACATGAATTCACAGGCTACAACTAATTGGAACTTGAAATAAATGAATCGTAATATTAAGATTGTAAGCAGGCTGTTTAGGTTTTTATATTGGTAACGCCACGTAGCGCTCTGTATGAAAATCACTGACTCTGCTGTGTGCTGTTTGCATTGTTGTTTGCTATTGTAGTGTTGGGTAGCTGGATGTGAACAGCGCGTAGCGTTGCGCAGTTGGAGGTGAGCCGCCAGCAGTGGTGGATGTGGGGAGAGAAATGGCGGAGTTTTGAGAGCGGATGATCTGGACGTGTGTCCATCAGAGACAGTAAATTTGTAAGACTGGATGCCATGAACTGCTATATATATTTTGACTTTTGAACACTATTAAGGTAAATACATTGTTTGTTCTCTATCAAAATCTTTCATTTGCTAACTATGTCTATCAGTAGTTAGTGCCTTCAGTAGTTTGAATCTTTTATTTAGCTGGCAGTAGTGGCGCTCGCTGTATTGCAGTAGTTCGAGTAACGAAGATTTTTGTGAGGTAAGTGATTTGTGAAAGGTATAGGTATGTTAGTCAGGGCCATTCTTTTGTAGGGATTCTTGAAAGTCAGATGGCGTTGCGCTAAAAATATTGTGTGTCAGTTTAGTGTTGATCAGAATAGTTAAAGAGCGAATTGTCTCAGTACGTTCGCCGGCCGGAGTGGCCGAGGGGTTCTAGGCGCTACAGTCTGGAACCGTGCGACCGCTACGATGGCAGGTTCGAATCCTGCCTCGAGCATGGGTGTGTGTGATGTCCTTAGGTTAGTTAGGTTTAAGTAGTTCTAAGTTCTGGGGGACTGATGACCTCAGAAGTTAAGTCCCGTAGTGCTCAGAGCCATCTGAACCATTAGCCGGCCGCTGGTGGCCGAGCGGTTCTGGCGCTACAGTCTGGAACCGCGCGACCGCTACGGTCGCAGGTTCGAATCCTGCCTCGGGCATTGATGTGTGTGTTGTCCTTAGGTTAGTTAGGTTTAAGTAGTTCTAAGTTCTAGGGCACTTATGACCTCAGCAGTTGAGTCCCATAGTGCTCAGTGCCATTTGAACCATCAGTACGTTCAGTTCTGCTCAGCTGTTTGAAAATCAAATAATGTAAGAGGTTTATCAGCACAGTAATTCATTAATTTTTTTAAGGGGACGTTTCAAGATGACTTCCTATCAAGTGAGACTGCAATCATTTATCTCAATTCCATATACGTAACTTCAAAGCCCTGGGACAGAATAACAATCTCTGATTGACATATTCTGAGGAAATTTTTCGTGTAGTTACTATTAGGAATAATCTTGAGTACATAGCATCCCAATAGAGAATTAGGAAACACGGAGTTCAGTCATTTTCCTCCCGAGCAGGGCGAAAACTCTCGAAAACCTGGTCACGTGCAGAATAGCCAGTGTATCCAGTAAGATAATCTGTTGAAATGCGGTACAATGAAAATTGCTTCATCATCTGGATATTTCAGTGTGAACTTTTCCTAATAGCTGGACACACACGAGCAATTTTAGCGACGGTCCCCGGGTATTTCAGGCGGATTCTTTAAACCCCGAACGACATGCGTTTTGTGACAATATACGATTTTTCGTGTTGCAAAGACGTATTGAAAATACCTTCAGCAGTTGAGGCACAGATACAAAGTTCTGAGAAAAACAAACGTGTGTAAAAATCAAATTTGTAGACTAACTTCCAGTCTCATAGGTCTGACTTCTTTCCTAAACAAGTCTCAGTATCCTACATTTCCTATGAAAAAATAATTTACCCGCATATGGTTCAAATGGCTCTGAGCACTATGGGACTCAACTGCTGAGGTCATTAGTCCCCTAGAACTTAGAACTAGTTAAACCTAACTAACCTAAGGACATCACAAACATCCATGCCCGAGGCAGGATTCGAACCTGCGGTCTCGCGGTTCCAGACTGCAGCGCCTTTAACCGCACGGCCACTTCGGCCGGCTACCCGCATATGTTATGAAAACATTTATCAGTATTTAGTCTTATACTTATTATTAATGTTAATTCACAATACTTCCACATACAGGCTAGTGACAATTCTGTGTTTTGGCGCTTTTAAAGTTTGTAATTAACGAGTAACAAGAATTAGAACGCAAAGAACACGTACTAAATGCAGCACACACACACAGTTGTGACCTATTCCAACACTTCATTGTCCTCGTTATAATCGTTTAGATTAAGCACATTCTGTGGCTTGATGGTCATAAAAATCTGCAAATATAGCTCCGATTAGAAAGTATTACTACTACGTACGTGGTGCAGACATTGAATTACGTGGGCTGCATGTAGTATCTGTTCTGTTCGTTAGTGGAGACCCTAACTGCAATCCGTTCTCTGTAATTCTTGCTGCCGGCTGTAGTGGCCGAGCGGCTCTAGGCGCTACAGTCTGGAGCCGCGCGACCGCTACGGTCGCAGGTTCGAATCCTGCCTCGGACATGGATGTGTGTGATGTCCTTAGGTTAGTTAGGTTTAAGTAGTCCTAAGTTCTAGGTGACTGATGACGACAGCAGTTAAGTCCCATAGTGCTCAGAGCCATCTGAACCATTTTGCAATTCTTGCTACCGGAGATACCGCCACCCCTGCTGAGCACACACATCAAGCATTGTTTAAACAGAGTTTAAAAGATTTTTTAATAGTCAACTCCTTCTACTCCATAGATGAATATCTTAACAGAGACTGTTAAGCCAGCTTAAGTAAAAATATTAGATTTCAGTTTAGACAACACTCGGTCACAACAGTCAAGATTAGGTATTTTTTGCATGATAAATTTATTAATAGTGCATAAAAGTGTTTCATTGTGACAGCGTGTTAATTCTGTAGATATTAGCTGTTCCAGTTTATTGCATTGTATTAACCTATTTCGACTATCTCCTGAGAAATGGTCAGGGTAGAAAATATTATATTCAAATGTTTTATGTTATACTTTCCGACATGTTCCACACTCATGAGAATCATCTTATTTTTTGGGTGTACGGAACGAAAACTAAATCTAATCTAATCTCTAATCTAATCATGTTAATTATAGCAGTGGCATTCACAGCAACTGCACGAAAGCGTGACCATTTGCCTGTATGCACGCAGTCGGATCATTGACCGTTGTGTCCGTTACATTCGCAATGGTACCAGCACCGAAAGCGATTCCAGCGACGAGCTCTTCTTCCGTTTCCACAGCGGTTTCGCACACCAGCTGCTTCACATTCCCCCAGAGGAAGAAATTCAGACACTTGAGGTCATGTGACCTGGATGGCCAGCCAATAGAGCCACCTCGACAGATCCATCGATACCTGGAGGCGGCTCTCGGATGATTCCTCGCATCTACGCGGGAATGGATTGTCACCTCATCTACATCTACACGGATACTCTGCAAATCACATTTAAGTACCTGGCAGAGGCTTCGTCGAAACACCACAAGTCTCCATTATTCCAATCTCGTATAGCGCGTGGAAAGAATGAACACCTATATCTTACTGTACGAGCTCTGATTTCCCTTATTTTATCTGGTGATCTTTGCTCCCTATGTATGTCTGTGTCAACAAAATATTTTCCGCATTCGGAGGAGAAAGTTGGTGATTGGAATTTCGTGAGAAGATTCCGTCGCAACGAAAAACGGCTTTCTTTTAATGATGTCCAACCCAAATCCTGTATCATTTCCCTGACACTCTCTGCCATATTCCGCGATAATACAAAACGTGCTGCCTTTCTCTGAACTTTTTCGATGTACTCCGTCAGTCCTATCTGGTAAGGATCCCACACCGCGCAGCAGTATTCCAAAAGAGGACGGGCAAGCGTATAGTAGGCAGTCTCCTTAGTAGGTCTGTTACATTTTCTAAGTGTCCTGCCAGTAAAACGCAGTCTTTGTTAGCCTTCCCCAGAACATTTTCTTTGTGTTCCTTCTAATTTAAGTTGTTCGTTTATTGTAATACCTAGGTATTTAGCTGAATTTAAGGCTTTTAGATTAGACTGATTTATCGTGTAATCGAAGTTTAACGAGTTCCTTTTAGCACTCATGTGGATGACCTCACACTTTTCGTTATTTAGGATCAACTGCCACTTTTCACACCATACAGATATCTTTTCTGAATCGTTTTGTAGTTTGTTTTGATCTTCTGATGACTTTATTAGTCGATAAACGACAGCGTCATCTGCAAACGATCGAAGACGGCTGCTCAGATTGTCTCCCAAATGGTTTATGTAGATGAGGAACAGCAAAGGGCCTATAATACTACCTTGGGGAACGCCAGAAATCACTTCTGTTTTACTCGGTGACTTTCCGTGATCTCTCTGACAGGAAATCACAAATCCAGTCACATAACTGAGACGATATTCCATAAGCATGGAATTTCACTACGAGCCGCTTGTGTCGCACAGTGTCAAAAGCCTTCCGGAAATCCAGAAATACGGAATCAACCTGAAATCCCTTGTCAAAAGCACTCAACACTTGATGTAAATAAAGAGCTGGTTGTGTTTCACAGGAACGATGTCTTCTAAACCCATGTTGACTGTATGTCAATAGACCGTTTTCTTCGAGATAATTCATAACGTTCGAACACAATATATGTTCTAAAATCCTGCTGTGTATCGACGTTAACGATAGGGGCCTGTAATTTAGTGGATTGCTGCTACTACCTTTCTTGAATATTGGTGTGACTTGTGGAACTTTCCAGTCTTTGGGTACGGATCTTTCGTCGAGCGAACGGTTGTATATGATTGCTAAGTATGGAGCTAATGCTTCAGCATACCTCATCGTGCCGTAAGTACGTTGCGTAACATTCAGAGGAACATCCAACCAGTACAGATAACCATCCGTACACAGATTAGTTTTGAATGTCAGTACACATTCCCAGTAAGCAACACCGACACAACGGCATACGTCAGCACCGCTAACAAAGGTTCCTTAACGTTACCTCAGAGACTATATGTTCCTTATCGAAATATATTTGTTTTAATGTTCTGTACCTCCCGCATTAATTTGAAGGAATAGTTTCCGAACACCCTGTACAAACCAACACTACGGCGAATGCCAATAAAAAGTTCCTTGTACTCTCTTCATTATTGTATTGGCCATAGCTGTGTTATGTCTGTTGTTTTACAGGTATTACGAATTACTGTACGTTCATTTAACACTACAGTGGTGTTCACTTAGCAATACAATGGTGCTAAGTGAACGAGTGCGTTAGGACATCAGCACAACATGATTTGTGTTTTATATTTGTGGTATTTTATGTTTCACATGGTGATGATCCTTGTTACCTTTTATTGAAAAATGACACATCACCTTGTAATTTGCAAGTTCGTAAACCTCATGAACTTTTGTTAATACGTTACAAGATCCGATGGTGACAGTACATATCTGTCGAAACCGGTAACCAATAGAAATATTTACAGTCAATCTTGGTGAACCTGGTTTTTAAGAATAATATAGAATTCACATTTCGCTACAGCAGTGGACACAATGTCAAACATATATGATAATTTTACGTGTATTGCCAATCAATAGCTTCTAATTCAATATGTATTTAACTTGCAGCTGGTTTTTGTTAGCAGTACTGCTTAATTGGATTTCACTTACTGATTATTGTCGTGTAGTAGAGTGATAATGTAAGAGACGATTAAATGCAGTGTTGGGAAGACTTTCTCGATAGCAAAGCTTTTAGATTCGTACCTTGGAACAAGTTTTCACGTTTCGGAACAATTTAATCTTCCGGAGTAATTTTTGTAATTTGAAGAAAAGAATGCAGCACATAAAAAGTGAATGCCTTCATTTCAAAATGAAATAAGAAAATACGACGTACCACGAAGGAATTATTCGAATGGGACGAAAATCGGTAGATGTGATCCACATGTACAGAAAAACAAACGACTAGAACTTTAGAAAAATTGGATGATTCATCCAAAAGAAAGAGCTTCAAAAATTGACAAATTCAGTAACGTGTTGGTTCTCCTCTGGCCCTTATCCAAGTTATTCGTCTTGGCACTGATTCATAGAGTTGTTGGTTGTCTTCCTATGGGATGTAGCGCCAAATTTTATCCAATTGACGCGTTAGATCGTCGAAATCCCGAGTTCGTTGGAGGGCCCTGCCTATAATGCTCCCAACGTTATCAATATGGGAGAGACCTGGCGAGTCTGCTGACTAAGGTAGAATTTGACAAGCAAGAAGACAAGCTATGGAAACTTTCGCCACGTGTGGGTGGCCATTATCTTCGTCTAATGTAAGCCCAGGATGCCATGCCAGGAAGGGCAACAAAACAGGTCGCAGAATATCGTCGACGAACCGCTGGGCTTGAGGGCGATGCAGATGACAACCATAGGCGTCATGCTATGAAAAGAAGTGGCACCTCTGATCGTCATTTCTGGTTGTCCCCTGTATGGCGGGCGACAATCAAGTTGGTGTCCCATCAGTGTCTGCCCGTCTTCAGACACGTCTTCGACCTGAAATCTCATTGATTGGAGTAGAAGTGACTCCGCTGTTGAGGACCAGATGATCAGGGAAGACGTGCCTGGAGATGACCTGGAAGCTGTCTGCTTCACGTCTGCTGTGCAGCGAGCTACGTTAATTTAAGTATTAACTGTATTTTTCTCACTTGTCACTTCTTCTTCCGTGAGTTTTTGCTTTTAGGAAGCTTTAATTGTCGAGTGCTAGTAATAGTGTTCCATAGATTTCGTGTTTGTTTTCGATACAGTCAGAGAGAGTCCCTTTAGTCAACCATAGTGCCAGTAGTGCTAGTGTTTGTTTTCAATACAGTCCAGAGACAGGTAGTGCTATTTTCTTTGTTTTCTACAAGAAGTGGCTAGAAACCACAGTTTAGTCAACAATCAGCCGCCTTTAGTGGATTAGCAGTATAAAGTTGATTAACTCTCTACAGTAAATTGATTTCTTAGGATGGATAGGATGTGTGACTGCTGTATACGGACGCAGGAGGAGCTGGCCACTGTTCGCGAACAGCTGAACGTGTTGATGGCCGCGGTCAGCCGTCTTCAGGCTGCTGCCTCGGAGTGTAGCGGCAGTGGGGAGTCTGGTGCGTCGCGTGGTACACCCCAGGTGTTACATGCATCACCCACTGTCCCTGCTGTCGAGACACCTTCGCGGGTACCGGGCGCGGTTGGGCCACCCTCTCCGAAAGGGTAGTGGCGGGTTCAGCGCCGTTCGCGGCGCACGAGGCGGAGGGTCAATGTGAAGGCTGGCCTGTGGCATCGCCCGCTCTGCCTGTGAGTGGACATGTGGCCGCTTCTTCAGCAAGGTCCGAGCAGGCACACGGGGGGAGGGGTTTATTAGTTATTGGGAGCTCCAACGTTAGGCGGGTGGTGGAGCCCCTTAGGGAAATAGCGGAAAGGTCGGGGAAGAAGGCCAGTGTTCACTCTGTCTGCGTGCCGGGAGGTCTCATCCGAGATGTGGAGGAGGCCCTGCCGGCGGCGATAGAGAGCACTGGGTGCACCCGACTGCAAATTGTTGCTCATGTCGGCACCAATGACTCCTGCCGTCTGGGTTCAGAGGTCATCCTCAGTTCGTACAGGCGGTTGGCGGAATTGGTGAAGGCGGAAAGCCTCGCTCGCGGGGTGGAATCAGAGCTAACTATTTGTAGTATCGTTCCCAGAACCGATCGCGGTCCTCTGGTTTGGAGCCGAGTGGAAGGCTTAAACCAGAGGCTCAGGGGTGCAAATTTCTCGACCTCCGCTATCGGGTGGAGAAATGTAGGGTCCCCCTGAATAGGTCAGGCGTGCACTACACGCCGGAGGCGGCTACAAGGGTAGCGTAGTACGTGTGGAGTGCACATGGGGGTTTTTTAGGTTAGAGAATTCCCTCCCTAGGCCCGACAAGACGCCTCCTGAGACGCGGCAAGGTAGGAGTAGGCAAAATGCAACAGGGAGTAGCAATATTAATGTGCTAATAGTAAACTGCAGGAGCGTCTATAGAAAGGTACCAGAACTGCTCTCATTAATAAACGGTCACAACGTCCATATAGTACTAGGGACATAAAGTTGGCTGAAACCAGACGTAAACAGTAATGAAATCCTAAACTCAGATTGGAATGTATACCGCAGAGACAGGCTGGACAGTGAAGGGGGAGGCGTGTTTATAGCGATAAGAAGTGCAATAGTATCGAAGGAAATTGACGGAGATCCGAAATGCGAAACAATTTGGGTGAAGGTCACGGTTAAGGCAGGCTCAGACATGGTAATTGGATGTCTCTATAGGCCCCCTGGCTCAGCAGCTGTTGTGGCTGAGCACCTGAAGCATAATTTTAAAATATTTCGAGTAGATTTCCCCACCATGTTATAGTTCTGGGTGGAGATTTTAATTTGCCGGATATAGACTGGGAGACTCAAACGTTCATAACGGGTGGCAGGGACAAAGAATCCAGTGATGAAATTTTTTTAAGTGCTTCATCTGAAAACTACCTTGAGCAGTTAAACAGAGAACCGACTCGTGGCGATAACATATTAGATCTTCTGGTGACAAACAGACCCGAAATATTTGAAACAGTTAACGCAGAACAGGGAATCAGCGATCATAAAGCGGTTACTGCATCGATGATTTCAGCCGTAAATAGAAATATTAAAAAAGGTAGGAAGATTTTTCTGTTTAGCAAAAGTGACAAAAAGCAGATTACAGAGTACCTGACGGCTCAACACAAAAGTTTTGTCTCAAGTACAGATAGTGTTGAGGATCAGTGGACAAATTTCAAAACCATCGTACAATATGCGTTAGATGAGTATGTGCCAAGCAAGATCGTGAGAGATGGAAAAGAGCCACCGTGGTACAACAACCGCGTTAGAAAACTGCTGCGGAAGCAAAGGGAACTTCACAGCAAACATAAACATAGCCAAAGCCATGCAGACAAACAAAAATTACGCGAAGCGAAATGTAGCGTGAGGAGGGCTATGCGAGAGGCGTTCAATGAATTCGAAAGTATAGTTCTATGTACTGACTTGGCAGAAAATCCTAAGAAATTTTGGTCTTATGTCGAAGCGGTAGGTGGATCAAAACAAAATGTCCAGACAGTCTGTGACCAAAATGGTACTGAAACAGAGGATGACAGACTAAAGGCCGAAATACTAAATGTCTTTTTCCAAAGCTGTTTCACAGAGGAAGACTGCACTGTAGTTCCTTCTCTAGATTGTCGCACAGATGACAAAATGGTAGATATCGAAATAGACGACAGAGGGATAGAGAAACAAAATCGCTCAAAAGAGGAAAGGCCGCTGGACCTGATGGGATACCAGTTCGATTTTACACAGAGTACGCGAAGGAACTTGCCCCCCTTCTTGCAGCGGTGTACCGTAGGTCTCTAGAAGAGCGTAGCGTTCCAAAGGATTGGAAAAGGGCACAGGTCATCCCCGTTTTCAAGAAGGGACGTCGAACAGATGTGCAGAACTATAGACCTATATCTCTAACGTCGATCAGTTGTAGAATTTTGGAACACGTATTATGTTCGAGTATAATGACTTTTCTGGAGACTAGAAATCTACTCTGTAGGAATCAGCATGGGTTTCGAAAAAGACGGTCGTGTGAAACCCAGCTCGCGCTATTCGTCCACGAGACTCAGAGGGCCATAGACACGCGTTCACAGGTAGATGCCGTGCTTCTTGACTTCCGCAAGGCGTTCGATACAGCTCCCCACAGTCGTTTAATGAACAAAGTAAGAGCATATGGACTATCAGACCAATTGTGTGATTGGATTGAAGAGTTCCTAGATAACAGAACGCAGCATGTCATTCTCAATGGAGAGAAGTCTTCCGAAGTAAGAGTGATTTCAGGTGTGCCGCAGGGGAGTGTCATAGGACCGTTGCTATTCACAATATACATAAATGACCTCGTGGATGACATCGGAAGTTCACTGAGGCTTTTTGCAGATGATGCTGTGGTGTATCGAGAGGTTGTAACAGTGGAAAATTGTACTGAAATGCAGGAGGATCTGCAGCGAATTGACGCATGGTGCAGGGAATGGCAATTGAATCTCAATGTAGACAAGTGTAATGTGCTAGTAATACATAGAAAGATAGATCCCTTATCATTTAGCAGGGCAGCAACTGGAAGCAATTAATTCCATAAATTATCTGGGAGTACGCATTAGGAGAGATTTAATATGGAATGATCATATAAAGTTGATCGTCGGTAAAGCAGATGCCAGACTGAGATTCATTGGAAGAATCCTAAGGAAATGCAATCCGAAAACAAAGGAAGTAGGTTACAGTACGCTAGTTCGCTCACTGCTTGAATACTGCTCAGCAGTGTGGGATCCGTACCAGATAGGGTTGACAGAAGAGATAGAGAAGATCCAACGGAAAGCAGCGCGCTTCGTTACAGGATTATTTAGTAATCGCGAAAGCGTTACGGATAGATAAACTCCAGTGGAAGACTCTGCAGGAGAGACGCTCAGTAAAGTTTCGAGAACATACCTTTACCGAAGAGTCAAGCAGTATATTGCTCCCTCCTACGTATATCTCGCGAAGAGACCATGAGGATAAAATCAGAGAGATTAGAGCCCACACAGAAGCATACCGACAATCCTTCTTTCCACGAACAATACGAGACTGCAATAGAAGGGAGGACCGATAGAGGTACTCAGGGTACCCACCGCCACACACCGTCAGGTGGCTTGTGGAGTATGGATGTAGATGTAGATGTAGATACCAACCTGACTTTCACTGTCATGAGGCCCAACAACCAGGAATGATGATTGGGGGTCCCATTTCTTTTTATAGCAGAACCTCCGTAGTTGTCATCAGCAGCACCCATACACCCTTCCTGGCAAGACATTCCAGGCCTACATTTCAGCAAGATAATGCCCACATGAACAAGGCGAGGGTGTCTACTGTTTGTCTTTGTGCTTGCCAAACCCTAACTTAACCATAAATGTCGACAGATCCCTCCCCAATTGAAAACTCTTGGATCATTATAAGCAGGGCCCTCCAA
Source organism: Schistocerca nitens (assembly GCF_023898315.1). NCBI lineage: Eukaryota > Metazoa > Arthropoda > Insecta > Orthoptera > Acrididae > Schistocerca > Schistocerca nitens. The sequence continues at coordinate 104,133,993 of NC_064617.1, forward strand.
CCAGCTTGGGATGTTGACGATTTGACGACCAGTTGGACAGAATTTGGTACAGTATTCCTCAGGAGGACACCCAACAACTCTATCAACACCAAGCGGAATAGTTGCCTGCATAAGGGCCAGAGATGGAACAACACATTAATGACTTGTTCAGTTTATGAAGCTCTTTCTCTGGAATAAATACTCTAATTTTTCTGAAATTGCAATCATTTGTTTCTATAAACATGTACATCACACCTACCGATTTCCGTCATATTCGGATAATTCTTTCGCGCCCCGCCTGCATATACAGTATACACCCATGCTCGTAAATTAAGTATAATTGCAGAATGTGATGCCACACAACGTGGCGCTACACAAAACTGGCGCTGATAGCATAGGCACATAGGGAACACACACGGCACAGATCTGTAAGTCCACGGTATTGGAAATCAGTTGAGAAAACCGTCCCGAAACACATGTGCTACTAAACGCCACTGTTTCCTGCGCATGTACCCCGACATCAATATGGGATATGATCATCATGCACACGTACACAGGCCGCACAACGGGTTGGCATACTCTGGATGAGGTGGTCGAGCAGCTGTTGGGGTATAGCCTCCCACTCGTGCACCAGTGCCTGTCGGAGCTCCTGAAGACGTGCAGCGATACATCGACTGAGAGCATCCCAGACATGCTCGATGAGGTTTAGGTCTGGAGAATAGGCAAGCCACTCCATTCGCCTGATCTGTTTCGAGGTACTCCTCGACGATGGCAGCTCGGTTGGGCCGTGCGTTATCATCCATCAGGAGGAAGGTGGGACCCACTGCAACCATGAAAAGCCGGACATACTGGTGCAAAATGACGTCCCGATACACCTGACCTGTTACAGTTCCTCTGTCAAGGATCTGCAGGGGTGTACGTGTACCGATCTTAATCCCACCCCACACCATCAAACCACGACGTACCTTTCAAGGACATTAAGGGGTTGGTACTGGTTTCTGGTTCCACCAGATGAAAACCTGACGAGAATCACTGTTCAGACTATACCTGGATTCGTCTGTGAACATAAGCTGGGACCACTGCTGCAATTACCATGTTCTGTGTTCCTGATACCAGGCTTTATGGGTTCTCCTATGAGTAGGGGTCAGTGGAATGCAACTTTCAGGTCTCCGGGAGAATAAACCATGTCTGTTCACTCGTCTGTAGACTGTGTGTCTGGAGACAACTGGTCTAGTAGCTGCGGTAATGTCCCGAGCAAGGCAACCTCTGTGGCCGTCTGCGGGCACTGTGGTGTTTTACACTGTGGACGTCCCGAACTGTAGCGCCTGGACACGTTTCCTGTCTGCTGGAATCGTTGCCGTAATCTTGAGATCACACTTTGTGGCACATGAAGGGCCCGTGCTACGACCTGCTGTGTTTGACCAGTCGCCCTAATATTCTGCCCCTCATAACGTCATCAGTATGTGTTCTTTGAGCCATTTTCAACACACAGTCACCATCAGCACGTCTGGAAACGTCTGCACACTTACTCACTGCACCGTACTCTGGCTCGCAGCACCTCTGGGTATGTGGACTGCTGCCAGCGCCACTGTGCGACGACCACAGGTCAAATGTAACGTATAGTCATACCCCGAGTTGATTTAAACCCGCAAACCGCCAGCGAGAGCGTTGTTTCGCCATGTATCAGCATTATCCTTAATTTATGAGCAATATCAAATTTCTATTACAGGGCTGGCGGAAAAGTGTATCACGGTACACACTCTCCCCTAGTCTCTCCAACAGCAATGCTCCACTGTCTCGAGTGCTTTAGACCCTATATGGCGGCTTCATAAAGAGCACTGGTGTTCAGATCTCTCTACATACACCTTGGTTTCATCCGCTTGTGGTGGAGCCGCTAAATCTACGACGTCGGTGGTCTCTACCAACGACGCTTCTTACTCCATCGATGGCATAGATGTAACATGATGAGCACAAATTTTACTAGCAGATGAGTTGCGAAAGAGAAGCCTCCTTGATATCTAGGAATGACTGAAGTGCGGCGACGTTAGATTGTGGTGCCCAGTGCGCACTGCTGGCGGACCTGCAGGTGCAGGTGGAGGGCTGCTGACGGCGGATTGAAGTCTCTCCGCGGCGCCCTCGCTCTGGGGCGCTGGGGTGCTGGGATGCCGGGATGATCCCCGCGCAGAGCCGAGGGGAGGCCAGATTCTATCTGCCCGGCTTTCCGCCGCCAGCCCCAATATCCTCTCGCGCAGTCTAGCAGGGAGTCGGCAGCAGCAGCTGCGTGATAAGCGGGAATAACAACTGCTGCTCAGAGGGCCGGCGCAACGGCGAGTGACGGGACATTTTCAGGGGCGCTATAATGAGGATGAGGGGTGACTAGGTACCACTGCCGGGGTTCGGCGGCACTAATAACAAGTAAGGAAGACAGGATGAAAGGAATGGCTTGTCTAAAAGAGCACAGACTTCAGGATGTACAAATCAATGGAGACATTGTGGCAGTGCACACTCTGAATGCTGCAGCGAGAGGAGCGACGTTAGAATTTGCATACAGTGTGAAGAACAACAACCTGCACCAAAGTCGAATCGAGCAATTCTTTCTTTCTTTCTTTCACTGGTGCCATGTCCCGCGCTATCGCAGGTTCGGCATTGTTAGGAACGGATTTGGCAAGGTTGGTGGAAAGGGGTGGCCGGATGCCCTTCCTGCCGCCACCCCGTACCCCCTGGGACGGAATTAGTGTACCCCTGCTGTCTGCGTCGAGTGTAATTAATGGAAAAGTGCGAGCGTGTTCAGATGTCTACGAGTCGTGTAACTGAGGCGGAACGTGGGGACCAGCCCAGTATTCACCTAATGGGATGTGGAAAACCGCCTAAAAACAACATACAGGCTGGCCGGCACACCGACCGAAGACGGTAATTCGCCGGGCGGAGCCGATCTGGGGGTACGCAGCTCGTGGTCGTGCGGTAGCGTTCTCGCTTCCTGCGCCCGGATTCCCGGGTTCGATTTCCGGCGGGGTCAGGGATTTTCTCTGCCTCGTGATGACTGGGTGATGTATGATGTCCTTAAGTTCGTTAGGTTTAAGTAATTCTAAGTTCTAGGGGACTGATGACCATAGATGTTAAGTCCCATGGTGCTCAGAGCCATTTGAACCATTTTTTTTAACCGATCCGGGACCGCTGCACCTACCGAGTCCAGGAAGCAGCGCATTAGCGCTCTCGGCTAACCTGGCGGGTCAACGTCGAATCGAGCAATATTTTCCAAATAACCATACGTCGATATACACCGATAATCTGCGAGTTAAGTGACAAAATGTCCTATCCACCATAAACATTATAACAATTAAATACGTGTCAGTATGTTTGAAATTAATTATAACAGTCTAGATCGCAAGCCCCGTTTATTAAAAGGGGAGCAGTTTCGATCATCACATGATCATCTTCGGACCTACAGCCATATTTATGGACAATGACCGTGCATGGAACAGGAACCGCTGAATGACGATAGTCAACAACATAAAACTGAGTTGTGTCAAAATGACGTAAAAACCGGAGTTGGCTATCGTCATTCAGTGGTTCCTGTTCCATACACAGCCATTGTCCGTCAATATAGCTGCCTGTCTGAAGATGCTCATATTATGATCAAAACCGGTCACATTTTAATGAACGTGACTTGCGATCTAGACCTTAATGAAGTCATTCTTACAGATTTGAAAGATCAGAATGATCCCTCTAATTACAAAAATCAATTCAAACTCAGCTAATAAAATTCAAGTGTATGAAGAAACTGTTGGTCGTGTTGTAATTTTCAGTAATGATCCTACAAGTGCGCTATCAGCGGAAATATTTATGTTATATCAATTTATATTATATCAACGGCTAACATTTTCGAAATAATTTGTGAAATATATACAATATAATATGCAATATTCAATCTTCGTTAGCAGTATCATTTTAGAGCATATAATCATCAAAATTTGATGTAACTAGGAACTGAATACACGATAATCTTCTTCTTTAAATGTACGACGCGGAAGAAAATTAGGTGTAAATATGCGTACAAACTTTTCCTGTATTGATTTTATACTTTATCGCCATCATCATTATTCCTCCTCCACGGCCGACAATTCATTGTATTTTAGCAGTCTGTTTTCTTGCATTCTATCAACATGATCATTCCATTTCGCCCTTTTTCCTTTCTACCTTGTCATTAACTAAAATTATTTCAAATCTGGTCTCAGTGTTTCATTCCTTAATTTATCCATTTTATTACAGTCTCTTACATATCTCATGAACTTCAAGTGTGCTCCTTCTATAAGAGAATTTCCTTTTTTGTCTCTCTCCATGATTCAGAACCATATATAATAGTAGGTACAGTCATAACATCTCGTACATCACATTCTAGGCAATTGAAGTGGTATACTTCTTCTAAAATTTTATCATTTATTATTGTTTTCGATCTGATTGGATTCTTGCCTTTGAAAGCCATTATCTTTGTCTATGGTGATTTGGCTTAATCTAGATTATTCTCTGTTTGCTAAATAATTATTTAGTCATTAGCATGTAACAGAGTATTTAATGGTACGTTAGATCCTATTTTAATTCCTAAGGATATTTCACCTTTCCACTTCATAACTAGGTCTTCAATACATAAATTAAATAAAGTGGGTGACAGATTGCACCTTTCTCGAACACCTGATTTATTAAAATTTTATCTGACAGTTCCGAACCTGAGCTTACAGTATTTTTGTATTTACATATACACTGTTTGTGGCATTAATATGACGTTCAGTAAAACCTTTTATTTCCAGTATTTTCCACAAAAGGGATCTTTTAACCATATCAAAGGCTCCCTCAGAATCTATAAATGTTAAACGCGTTTCTAAGCCAAATTCCCGAAGTGTTTCAATAATTTGTCTTATTATAAATACATTATCATTGCACGAACGTTCCCTTTTGAATCACAATTGTTCCTGTGAGACTACTGCGTTAGTGGTAGTTTGTAATCTTTGATTAAGAATATTCCTGTAAGTTTTATATGCTGTTTTTAGTAAAAATTCCTTTGTGATTTGCTGCGTCTTTCCTATTGTCTTTTTTAAATACAGAAATTACTTTAGCTGTGTTCTATTCTTGAAGTACAAAACAGTTCTCCCAACATGTATTTAAAAAATGGAGGAAGCAAAATTCTAAGATGGTTCCTCCAAATTTGATTAATTCAGCATTGATGCCCTCTAGACCAACGGCTTTTCTATTTTTTAGTTACATTTAAGGCTGCTTTTAGTTCTTTAATTTCAATTTACTCAATAGAGTTACTATACATTTTTGTAGAATAACTTCCTTCACTATATTCATCATATTATAAATTTCTGTAGTGGTATATCCATTGATCGTCTGTTAATATATTAATATTTGCAGTATCTTCCTCCGTTTTATTCACACGCTTCATAAGTTTAAACGCTAAACGCTCTTCCGTGAATGTCATGTTCAACATCAGCAATGAAGCTTTCCCAGTATTCTCTTGATATCTTTTTATTAAATTCTTTGTTTTATATCTTTCTGTTTATATATTTCCCAGGCTTCATATGTTCGTTTTCGTAAACAGACGTTACAAGCATTTTTTAAAATATTTTAGCTATTTCTGTATTCCATATTTTCAGACCCCTTTTCCGGTTTGATACGTTACTTTTCCCTAGTACCTCATTAGCTCTTTCCAACACTGCTGTATCAAATGTTTCCCATTCTGCTTCTGTATATTTTCAACCATTAGCGATTGCTGTGCTGCGAGTCTTTGTTGAGCTTTAAACACAAGAAAGGAGAATGTTGTACGTTCCAAGAAAGTAGATCTTAAGTGAACATGTGTGGAGATATGGAGCACGTGTTACGTAAACTTGACCACAGAGCAAGGAGAATGAAAATAAGTTCGTAGAAACCCCAAATTACGCTCGAATCTAAAATATAGTGCAATACGTGAATGCAAGATACCATATTTCACAAATAAAAAGAGCTCAATGTACCATGTTCCTGGCCGGCCGGTGTGGCCGAGCGGCTCTAGGCGCTTCAGTCTGGAACTGTGCGACCGCTACTGTCGCCGACCGGAGTGGCCGAGCGGTTCTAGACGCTACAGTCTGCAACCGCGCGACCGCTACGGTCGCAGGTTCAAATCCTGCCTCGGGCATGGATGTGTGTGATGTCCTTAGGTTAGTTAGGTTTAACTAGTTCTAAGTTCTAGGGGACTGATGACCTCAGATGTTAAGTCCCATAGTGCTCAGAGCCATTTTAACATCAATGCCTGAAAAGTTATTTGATGTGTGGAAGAGCAATGAGCATTGGCAGCCCAGATATGAGAGGCCACTTCAGTGTAGTGTTGAAGTGCAGCGGGGGTGAAGATGGTGGTGCTGACTAGGAAAATACAGTTGGAAGTTAAAACACTTTAACTTGTACTGCAACATTCATAGTCCGGTGACACCCACTTGGGCGTACAGCATGACTCTAAGCACTATGGAACTTAACATCTGACGTCATCAGTCCCCTAGAATTTAGGACTACTTAACCCTAACGCGTGGTCTAGGGGTAGCGTCTTTGATTCGTAATCAAAACGTCTTCGGCCCCGGGATCGATCCCCGCCACTGCCTAAAATTTGATAAATAATCAGCATTGGCGGCCGAATACTTCCGGCATAAGAAGTCAACCTTATTCTGCCAACGGCCTTGTCAAAGAGGGCAGAGGACCGGATAGAGGCTCAGGGCACTCTCTTGTCCCAGGAGTGGGAAATTGCCCCTAAAGGCGGAAGAATCAGCAATGATCAACGACATGAGGATGCAGAAGGCAATGGAAACCACTGCATTAAAGACACGTAACGTGTATCCACAGGACATGTGGCCTGTAATTGAAGAAGTGTCATGATGATCTCTCCACTGGCAAAAGATTCCGGAATAGTCCCCCATTCGGATCTCCGGGAGGGGACTGCCAAGGAGGAGGTTACCATGAGAAAAAGATTGAATAATCAACGAAAGGATAACGTTCTACGAGTCGGGGCGTGGAATGTCAGAAGCATGAACGTGGTAGAGAAACTAGAAAATCTGAAAAGGGAAATGCAAAGGCTCAATCTAGATATAGTAGGGGTCAGTGAAGTGAAGTGGAAGGAAGACAAGGATTTCTGGTCAGATGAGTATCGGGTAATATCAACAGCAGCAGAAAATGGTATAACAGGTGTAGGATTCGTTATGAATAGGAAGGTAGGGCAGAGGGTGTGTTACTGTGAACAGTTCAGTGACCGGGTTGTTCTAATCAGAATCGACAGCAGACCAACACCGACAACGATAGTTCAGGTATACATGCCGACGTCGCAAGCTGAAGATGAACAGATAGAGAAAGTGTATGAGGATATTGAAAGGGTAATGCAGTATGTAAAGGGGGACGAAAATCTAATAGTCATGGGCGACTGGAATGCAGTTGTAGGGGAAGGAGTAGAAGAAAAGGTTACAGGAGAATATGGGCTTGGGACAAGGAATGAAAGAGGATAAAGACTAATTGAGTTCTGTAACAAGTTTCAGCTAGTAATAGCGAATACCCTGTTCAAGAATCACAAGAGGAGGAGGTATACTTGGAAAAGGCCGGGAGATACGGGAAGATTTCAATTAGATTACATCATGGTCAGACAGAGATTCCGAAATCAGATACTGGATTGTAAGGCGTACCCAGGAGCAGATATAGATTCAGATCACAAAACAGTGGTGATGAAGAGTAGGCTGAAGTTCAAGACATTAGTCAGGAAGAATCAAAACGCAAAGAAGTGGGATACGGAAGTACTAAGGAATGACGAGATACGTTTGAAGTTCTCTAACGCTATAGATACAGCAATAAGGAATAGCGCAGTAGGCAGTACAGTTGAAGAGGAATGGACATCTCTAAAAAGGGCCATCATAGAAGTTGGGAAGGAAAACATAGGTACAAAGAAGGTAGCTGCGAAGAAACCATGGGTAACAGAAGAAATACTTCAGTTGATTGATGAAAGGAGGAAGTACAAACATGTTCCGGGAAAATCAGGAATACAGAAGTACAAGTCGCTGAGGAATGAAATAAATAGGAAGTGCAGGGAAGCTAAGAAGAAATGGCTGCAGGAAAAATGTGAAGACATCGAAAAAGATATGATTGTCGGAAGGACAGACTCAGCATACAGGAAAGTCAAAACAACCTTTGGTGACATTAAAAGTAACGGTGGTAACATTAAGAGTGCAACGGGAATTCCACTGTTAAATAGAGGAGAGAGCAGATAGGTGGAAAGAATACATTGAAAGCCTCTATGAGGGTGAAGATTTGTCTGATGTGATAGAAGAAGAAACAGCAGTCGATTTAGAAGAGATAGGGGATCCAGTATTAGATTCGGAATTTAAAAGAGCTTTGGAGGACTTACGGTCAAATAAGGCAGAAGAGATAGGTAACATTCCATCAGAATTTCTAAAATCATTGGGGGAAGTGGCAACAAAACGACTATTCACGTTGCTGTGTAGAATATATGAGTCTGGCGATATACCATCTGACTTTCGGAAAAGCATCATCCACACAATTCCGAAGACGGCAAGAGCTGACAAGTGCGAGAATTATCGCACAATCAGCTTAACAGCTCATGCATCGAAGCTGCTTACAAGAATAATATACAGAAGAATGGAAAAGAAAATTGAGAATGCGGTAGGTGACGATCAGTTTGGCTTTAGGAAAAGTAAAGGGACGAGAGAGGCAATTGTGACGTTACGGCTAATAATGGAAGCAAGGCTAAAGAAAAATCAAGACACTTTCATAGGATTTGTCGACCTGGAAAAAGCGTTCGACAATATAAAATGATGCAAGCTGTTCGAGATTCTGAAAAAACTAGGGGTAAGCTATAGGGAGAGACGGGTCATATACAATATGTACAACAACCAAGAGGGAATAATAAGAGTGGACGATCAGGAACGAAGTGCTCGTATTAAGAAGGGTGTAAGACAAGGCTGTAGCCTTTCGCCCCTACTCTTCATACATCGAGGAAGCAATGATGGAAATAAAAGAAAGGTTCAGGAGTGGAATTAAAATACAATGTGAAAGGATATCAATGATACGATTCGCTGATGACATTGCTATCCTGCTTGAAAGTGAAGAAGAATTAAATGATCTGCTGAACGGAATGAACAGTCTAATGAGTACATAGTATGGTTTGAGAGTAAATCGGAGAAAGACGAAGGTAATGAGAAGTACTAGAAATGAGAACAGCGAGAAACTTAACATCAGGGTTGATGGTCACGAAGTCAATGAAGTTAAGGAATTCTGCTACCTAGGCAGTAAAATAACCAATGACGGACGGAGCAAGGAGGACATCAAAAGCAGACTCGCTATGGCAAAAAAGGCATTTCTGGCCAAGAGAAGTCTACTAATATCAAATACCGGCCTTCATTTGAGGAAGAAATTTCTGAGGATGTACGTCTGGAGTACAGAATTGTATGGTAGTGAAACATGGACTGTGGGAAAACCGGAACAGAAGAGAATCGAAGCATTTGAGATGTGGTGCTATAGACGAATGTTGAAAATTAGGTGGACTGATAAGGTAAGGAATGAGGAGGTTCTACGCAGAATCGGAAGGAATATGTGGAAAACACTGATAAGGAGAAGGGACAGGATGATAGGACATCTGCTAAAACATGAGGGAATGACTTCCATGGTACTAGAGGGAGCTGTAGAGGGCAAAAACTGTAGAGGAAGACAGAGATTGGAATACGTCAAGCAAATACGTGAGGACGTAGGTTGCAGGTGCTACTCTGGGATGAAGAGGTTAGCACAGGAAAGGAATTCGTGGCGGGCCGCATCAAACCAGTCAGTAGACTGATGACCAAAAAAAAAACCTAACTAGCCTAAGGACATTACACACATCCATGTCCGAGGTAGGATTCGAACCTGCGACCGTAGCAGCTGCGCGGTTCCGGACTGAAGCGCCTAGAACTGCTCGGCCACAGCGGCCGGCTGTTGATAGAAAATCACTGGAAATATTAACAACCGTAAACGACTTTGGACAAACCACCTGGAATGACGTACAGTGGAATGACCACATAAAAGCAACTGCGGGAGGAATGAATGCCAGGCTGAGATTCATTGGAAAAATATTAAAGAAACGTTTTCAGTTAACACACACAAGGCTGAATTAAGTCAAGTCGCTATATAAGTACGGATCACCAATAAAAGAGGCACTATTACAGAAATACATATTTTCAATTTAAAAAGTTAGGCGCTCTGGGTAAAAGATCGACGCTGTGCGGAGAATATGTCTCGAATTGTCGATTTATTGCTTTTTATGATGTGTAACCTCGAAAGTTTCGTTGGGCCAAATTATCCAGTCTTCGATTATCTGCATAGGTTGAAAGTCAGTTTTATCTGGCTTAACATCTGTCTCCATGTATGAATACCTACGATACTGTAAGTTAGCTTTTTACTGTTCTTGTGCTTCTTTGGCATTTCTTCCGCCTGTAGCAACCATCCAATCTCTATTTTCTACCTATATTTAGTGCTAATTACGTTCAGTTATTTATGTTGATGAGAAGCTGAATTGGCAGTCGCATGCTATTCGACTTCTCCTTCTGCAACTTTTGGGTTACGGGTAACAGCGGACTTACAAATAACATTTTTAAAAAGTTGTTTTAATTTTCCTATTTTCATTCATTAATGTCCTATGGTATCATGTCCTAGGTAACACTTAACAACTATAAGAAAGTGTTGCATACAAGGGTGTGAAATGCTAATATTTGGTGTCCATTCTAGAACGTTTTGCAGGCAGTTCTTTAAACAGCTTTTAAGAGGTCCGAGCAGATGTAATTTCGATATATTGCTCACGGCGCTGCCTGCGCTATGCAGGGTATAAGAGAATCACAGACCAGAGAGCAGTGTTGACTGCAGTAGGAACTGTGTAGCTATAATAGTAAGTTGTTGCTAGCGAGCAGTCTGGTCTGGTGTATCGTGTTGGCTGGGCCGGTCGTGGTGTAGCGATGCCGGAGCCTGAGCATTATTGTATAAGGTAAAAGCAGTCTCACGCATATGTAGTATTGTTATCTCAAGTCCCATGTAAATGTTTTAAAAATGTCGTAATAATAATCTTTCTCATAAAAAATAACTTTTAACAACGTTGCCTTAATGCTTTCCACATGCGGTGCCTGAGATCCATCCTCGAAGTAACGTGGAAGGACCGCATGACCAACGAAGCAGTGCTATCTAAAACTAACTGCAATAATATTTCAGTTATCTTGAAGCAGAGACGACTCCGCTGGCTGGGATACGTCCACCGTATGGATCCTGACAGATTACCACGTGAGGTGATGCTTGGAGAGATCTCTGTAGCCAAAAGACGTGTAGGATGTCCTGTATTGAGGTTCAAGGACTCCTGTAAACGAGATATGGAGAGCTTTGGAATCGAAACAAACAGATGGGAGGCACGGGCTAGCATGAGACCAGAGTGGCATGATGATATATCATCTGGAAATGTCAAAGCATGATGTAGGCTTGTTAGACAGATTAAGGCAGAAAAAGCTTCGCAATGCTACCAGTGCTCCTGCCTCAGCAGCCAGATACACTTGTGACAATTGCGTCAAGAGACGCCGTGCTGCCATTGGCTTGACAAGTCATATGAAAAAATGCAACTCATAAACACACAGACACTGCAACAATCATCTACCAAGATGTCGTGGCCAATAATATTATGCCTATGCACGAATCAGTACCCCTGTGGCTCAAGGATGTAGAAAGCTCTGGACCATCCCAAGCTACACAGCGCTTGTGTTACGTCATCTGGACTGCGAGGTGCGCCTTTTCCCGCCTCGTGGTACATAACCATGGCTGTTGATGAAATTGACAGCGTCCGTCGGCTATTTTTGGTTTTCAACACAACCACAGCTGAGCTGAAATTTTCACGGTAATGCCAAAATGTGGTGGCGGCGCTAAAGAGCTAAGTTACTTGAAGGCTTGGGTGACTGAAACAAAATTGTATATTGAGTCCATTTGTTCTGAAAAGTTAAACGTGCGAACAAAACTCTTGCATTTCTCATGTTAAACTCGACTGCAAAGTTTGCATGGAAAAAAAATCTAATGCTGTTTAATCTGAAAAAAGTGCATAGTAATTCTTCCTAGCTGTTATGTCCCTTCGCAGAGCCGTTGCAGTGCCGTGGAAAAAATCTAATACTGTTTAATCTGCTGTTTAATCTGAAAACAGTGTAACATATAATCTTGTAAACGCAGTGCATGTGTGTAAGCCAGCAACCATTGCAAGAACTACCCGTTCGTAGACAGTGGTATAGGGAGCGTACGGTACAAATGGACACACTTTCCCACCCAAGTTTTGCGATAATTAAACCAGGCCGTCCTTAAGCTGACTTAGTGAGGCGGGGCGTAGGAATTCTTCCTACCTGTTATGTGGAGACGCTCTCGTAGTTTTTGTATCCCTTGCAGAGCCGTAGCAGCGCCGTCGGATTCTGAAAGTGCAATATTAGTGTCTATGTTTTACGTAATGAAGCGGGAAGAAGTTTTATGTGCAAATAATTTATACATTATGTTGCGTTTATTTAAGAAACGCCGTACAATGAACTTGTTCACACTGGTTGTAAGCTAACTATTAACGGTCTTCCGCATGACTAGACCGACGACTGCCGACCTATTTATGAACCGTAGATTCCTCCTAATGTCTGAGTCGCAAAAGGCAACTTTCGTCAGCAAGTATTTATTAATAACAATTACTTGATTCGTGCCAGAATAAATATACTTCTCGTCCGTATCTCTTCGCCGACGTCACGAACGATTTCAGCATCAGCACCTCATCCCAGTGGCTCTGTAAGCGCCAAACGGCCAACAGCCTCTGCTAGCCACTGTGGGAACATACCGCCCCCTTCTTACTCTGTATGTACTGCAGCACTAATACATTCACTTCTCGTATGTGATAAAAGCAAAACTGGAAATAAAGTAAAATGTGCTCTTATTTGCAAATAAGGAGTACCTTACACCATCGTACCATAATCCACAACAAAGTCGACTGAATCTGGCCAGTTCACTACCACAACACAAAACGCCTATACTACAGTGTAGAAATGGCACTTCAACATTACAGCAGCAGGTAAAAAGTGAGGGTGTGTGTGACATTGTCTGCTGGACACAGGGCGTTGTGAAACTTCCCTATCGGTTGATTGCTGTCAGAGGCCGGGTGTCTTGCTAAGACACAAGTTGACACCCAAGTAAGTACTGCCACAGTAGACAGATTTGAAGCCACAGGTCTTGGAAGCAGGCAAGCACATGTCAACACGTGTACGAGTACGTGGCGTCAAAAGTGTCTGACAAGTATCTTTCACAGCAGACCTGCAATTCTCAGCTTAGACAACTGTGAAAAAGAAGAGAAATTAAAATTTAATCCCCTTACATTTCAGATCAAATGTTTTACAGAAAATGCTCATATTTTCTCTCTCCAACATGACTCAAAAGTTGTTCTCGTAGAAATGACCCCAGCAGCTTAGTTGAAGGGAATTGCACCGCCAGACAAGCCAACACTGCCTCGCGCTCGTAGGTTATTGTCTTTCTTAGTAGCACCGACCGATGGTTAAGTGGATAATTTTCTTCGATTCGCATCTCCTGCCTTGCTCGACATTATCAGTTTAATCCCATCCACCCTGTATAATTAAGAGAGCTGGTTTGCTACTGCAAATAGAATTAACATAACGTTATTTATTACTAACCACTTAAACGTTAGATCAAAATTTAAGAAAGTTCTGCCTAACCCTCTGAGTCCAGTGGTTTCAGCCTCAAACCACTTTTCCTTAAGTAAGCTTTAGCATGAAACTAACGATGTTGTTGCAAGACGGAGACACCTACTGGTACACCGACGTACTGCGCATTGTATCAGTCAAAGCGTTCAAACCAACAGTCGGCGCGGAGATAGTGCTACGTGACTGTAGGAGATAGTCATATGCGGTTTGTTTTGTTGTGGCCACAACAAGGGGATCACTGACAGTGAGTAAGTATATATAAAGTTGTTGTAATGTAAATTTGAGTTTGTACTTCTCCTTTAATGACTGGTTTCGAAATGAAACCAGTGGGGTACTATGTCGTTTTGTATTTATTAAATTTTAGCACCATATTTGTTGGTTATTTAGGACTAGAAATTGTTTTAGGCGTTACGAGCTCATGGAAGTTTCGAGATGTGGAATTTTGTCTATGAAAAATGTGAGTTTGCTTTCAAATACATCAGATGAAATGATGGGTGGATGAAAACTACATCTCCCAGTGGTTCCAAAGTGAGATCACCTCCTTAAAACAGCTAATTGTATACTCTTGGCCGATTTCTTTTTGTCTTTGTTTCTTGGTATGGCAATAAAGGTTAATTTTTTGAAAATATTAAATTTGTATTGCTAAATGAAACCACCGACATAAAACAATTTATGTATACTTTTTGTCATTTTCTTCTTGTGTTCGTGGCTTACTTTGGTAACAAAGGTTAATTTTGTGAAAAAATTTTAAAATTATACTTGTTTCATACTGTTTGGGCTCAACTGGTGAAAGGAAATACAAGGAAACTAATGAGACAAATTTTCTGAATGACGACAGTCTACCGAGCTGTAGTTAGTGCGTTTAAAATGTGCTTTTATCTTGGACTCTCCGCTACCTCGCAGTTTCGTCAGTGAAACCATTTCCAAGTAAGTCTGAAATAAACACTATATGTAACGTACACTCCTGGAAATGGAAAAAAGAACACATTGACACCGGTGTGTCACACCCACCATACTTGCTCCGGACACAGCGAGAGGGCTGTACAAGCAATGATCACACGCACGGCACAGCGGACACACCAGGAACCGCGGTGTTGGCCGTCGAATGGCGCTAGCTGCGCAGCATTTGTGCACCGCCGCCGTCAGTGTCAGCCAGTTTGCCGTGGCATACGGAGCTCCATCGCAGTCTTTATCACTGGTAGCATGCCGCGACAGCGTGGACGTGAACCGTATGTGCAGTTGACGGACTTTGAGCGAGGGCGTATAGTGGGCATGCGGGAGGCCGGGTGGACGTACCGCCGAATTGCTCAACACGTGGGGCGTGAGGTCTCCACAGTACATCGATGTTGTCGCCAGTGTTCGGCGGAAGGTGCACGTGCCCGTCGACCTGGGACCGGACCGCAGCGACGCACGGATGCACGCCAAGACCGTAGGATCCTACGCAGTGCTGTAGGGGACCGCACCGCCACTTCCCAGCAAATTAGGGACACTGTTGCTCCTGGGGTATCGGCGAGGACCATTCGCAACCGTCTCCATGAAGCTGGGTCACGGTCCCGCACACCGTTAGGCCGTCTTCCGCTCACGCCCCAACATCGTGCAGCCCGCCTCCAGTGGTGTCGCGACAGGCGTGAATGGAGGGACGAATGGAGACGTGTCGTCTTCAGCGATGAGAGTCGCTTCTGCCTTGGTGCCAATGATGGTCGTATGCGTGTTTGGCGCCGTGCAGGTGAGCGCCACAATCAGGACTGCATACGACCGAGGCACACAGGGCCAACACCCGGCATCATGGTGTGGGGAGCGATCTCTTACACTGGCCGTACACCACTGGTGATCGTCGAGGGGACACTGAATAGTGCACGGTACATCCAAACCGTCATCGAACCCATCGTTCTACCATTCCTAGACCGGCAAGGGCACCTGCTGTTCCAACAGGACAATGCACGTCCGCATGTATCCCGTGCCACCCAACGTGCTCTAGAAGGTGTAAGTCAACTACCCTGGCCAGCAAGATCTCCGGATCTGTCCCCCATTGAGCATGTTTGGGACTGGATGAAGCGTCGTCTCACGCGGTCTGCACGTCCAGCACGAACGCTGGTCCAACTGAGGCGCCAGGTGGAAATGGCATGGCAAGCCGTTCCACAGGACTACATCCAGCATCTCTACGATCGTCTCCATGGGAGAATAGCAGCCTGCATTGCTGCGAAAGGTGGATATACACTGTACTAGTGCCGACATTGTGCATGCTCTGTTGCCTGTGTCTATGTGCCTGTGGTTCTGTCAGTGTGATCATGTGATGTATCTGACCCCAGGAATGTGTCAATAAAGTTTCCCCTTCCTGGGACAATGAATTCACGGTGTTCTTATTTCAATTTCCAGTAGTGTAATTAAAATGCAAGTGCAAAACAACCATTACTTGCTTCGTCGAAAGAATAAAATGAAAATGTCGCCTTACGTAATATATACCACCAACTGCACATTTTTTTGGTTACAATGTGACTGTTAGGTTACCCAGACATTTTAAATTATCCATCCCTTGTCCGATAAATATTTGTTCGTGCAGCGACATAATTAACCGTGTGATATTAGCTCGTTATTACATTGTGTCTAGATGTTTTTCAACACACACATAGCTCCTGTTTCTTCTATAATTGCACCTTCACCTATAGAAAGTAAACTTCTCTATTAGCTTATTTCCATTTGTATCCGTAGTAGTAACAATTATTCATCACATTTGTTGCCATTAAATAAATGTGTAAAAAAGGGCCAATACATCTACCAATGAAAATTTTAGTTTTCGTGCAGAATGGAAACAAACAGCGTTATTCCGAAGTTAAGTAACAATCCCACTTTGTTTATTGAAATACGTCTTGTATACACCATGAGCAGCACTAGAAATGTTTTTGCGAACACCGTTTTCCGAGTTTATAAGCTATCAAACCCATCATTCTCCGCCCTCCACCCCATGAACCATGAACCATGGACCTCGCCGATGATGGCGAGGTTTGCGCGCCCCAGCGATGCAGATAGCCGTACCGTAGTTGCAACCACAACGGAGGAGTTTCTGTTGAGAGGCAACACAAACGTGTGATTCCTGAAGAGGGGCAGCAGCCTTTTCAGTAGTTGCAGGGGCAAGAGTCTGGATTACTGATTGATCTGGCCTTGTAACATAACTAAACGGCCTTCCTGTGCTGGTACTGCGAACGGCTGAAAGCAAGGGGAAACTGCAGGCTTAATTTTTCCCGGGGGCATGCAGCTCTGCTCTATGGTTAAATGAAGATGGCATCCTCTCGGGTAAAATATTCCGCAGAAATAAACAAAAGCAAAGCGAGGATAATGGAAAGTAGTTGAATTAAATCAGATGATGATGAGGGAATTAGATTAGGAAGTGAGACACTTAAAATAGTAAATGAGTTTTGCTATTTGGGAAGCAAAATAACTGATGATGGTCGAAGTATGGAGGATATAGAATGTAACTGCAACGGCAAGAAAAGCGTTTCTGAGGAAGAGAAATTTCTTAACATTGAGTGTAGATTTAAGTGTCAGGAAGTCCTTCCTGAAAGTATTTTATGGAGTGTAGCCACGTGTGGAAATGAAACATGGACGAGAAATAGTTCAGACGAGAAGGGAATAGAAGCTTTTGAAATGTGGAGCTACGGAATAATGCTGAAGATTATGTGGGTAGATCACGTAACTAGTGAGGAGGTACTGAGTGGAATTGGGGAGAAGCAGGAAAAATTATTGATTTTCATGAATCGTTCCTGCCTAAAATTTGACAGCAATGACGTACATGTACACTGTGTTGTGTTGTTGTTGTTGTTGTGGTCTTCAGTCCTGAGACTGGTTTGATGCAGCTCTCCATGCTACTCTATCCTGTGCAAGCTTCTTCATCTCCCAGTACCTACTGCAACCTACATCCTTCTGAATCTGCTTAGTGTATTCATCTCTTGGTCTCCCTCTACGATTTTTACCCTCCACGCTGCCCTCCAATGCTAAATTTGTGATCCCTTGATGCCTCAAAACATGTCCTACCAACCGATCCCTTCTTCTAGTCAAGTTGTGCCACAAACTTCTCTTCTCCCCAATCCTATTCAATACCTCCTCATTAGTTACGTGATCTACCCACCTTATCTTCAGCATTCTTCTGTAGCACCACATTTCGAAAGCTTCTATTCTCTTCTTGTCCAAACTGGTTATCGTCCATGTTTCACTTCCATACATGGCTACACTCCATACAAATACTTTCAGAAACGACTTCCTGACACTTAAATCTATACTCGATGTTAACAAATTTCTCTTCTTCAGAACCGATTTCCTTGCCATTGCCAGTCTACATTTTATATCCTCTCTACTTCGACCATCATCAGTTATTTTACTCCCTAAATAGCAAAACTCCTTTACTACTTTAAGTGTCTCATTTCCTAATCTAATCCCCTCAGCATCACCCGATTTAATTTGACTACATTCCATTATCTTCGTTCTGCTTTTGTTGATGTTCATCTTATATCCTCCTTTCAAGACACTATCCATTCCGTTCAACTGCTCTTCCAAGTCCTTTGCTGTCTCTGACAGAATTACAATGTCATCGGCGAACCTCAAAGTTTTTATTTCTTCTCCATGGATTTTAATACCTATTCCGAATTTTTCTTTTGTTTCCTTTACTGCTTGCTCAATATACAGATTGAATAACATCGGGGAGAGGCTACAACCCTGTCTCACTCCTTTCCCAACCACTGCTTCCCTTTCATGCCCCTCGATTCTTATAACTGCCATCTGGTTTCTGTACAAATTGTAAATAGCCTTTCGCTCCCTGTATTTTACCCCTGCCACCTTCAGAATTTGAAAGAGAGTATTCCAGTTAACGTTGTCAAAAGCTTTCTCTAAGTCTACAAATGTTAGAAACGTAGGTTTGCCTTTTCTTAATCTTTCTTCTAAGATAAGTTTGCCTCACGTGTTCCAACATTTCTACGGAATCCAAACTGATCTTCCCCGAGGTCCGCTTCTACCAGTTTTTCCATTCGTCTGTAAAGAATTCGCGTTACTATTTTGCAGCTATGACTTATTAAACTGATAGTTCGGTAATTTTCACATCTGTCAACACCTGCTTTCTTTGGGATTGGAATTATTATATTCTTCTTGAAGTCTGTGGGTATTTCGCCTGTCTCATACATCTTGCTCACCAGATGGTAGAGTTTTGTCATGACTGGCTCTCCCAAGGCCATCAGTAGTTCTAATGGAATGTTGTCTACTCCCGGGGCCTTGTTTCGACTCAGGTCTTTCAGTGCCCTGTCAAACTCTTCACGCAGTATCTTATCTCCCATTTCATCTTCATCTACATCCTCTTCCATTTCCATAATACTGTCCTCAAGTACATAGCCCTTGTATAAACCCTCTATATACTCCTTCCACCTTTCTGCCTTCCCTTCTTTGCTTAGAACTGGGTTGCCATCTGAGCTCTTGATATTCATACAAGTGGTTCTCTTCCCTCCAAAGGTCTCTTTAATTTTCCTGTAGGCAGTATCTATCTTACCCCTAGTGAGACAAACCTCTACATCCTTACATTTGTCCTCTAGCCATCCCTGCTTAGCCATTTTGCACTTTCTGTCGATCTCATTTTTGAGACGTTTGTATTCCCTTTTGCCTGCTTCATTTAATGCAGTAAATACTGTGTTATAGAACATATTTCAGATCCTGTCGTATTAACTGTCAAGCATGTCATTGCTGTAGAAGTGCATAATATTCCACTGACGATGGATTATAAACCCGAAAATCGGTTTACGCAGAAACATTTCTAGTGCAGCTCATGGTATATACAAGATGTCTTTTAATAAGTGTCTGGAAGCTGGGAAGCACCAAGCGTTCAAGATTTATCCAGGTTTTTTGTTGGGGCCATGTGCAGTACGTTAGCTCACTCGACAGACGCTCGTGCTTCGGTGCGTCGCCACACGTGTGCCTGCACAGCGACGCACAGCAGGAAGTGTCATCGCAGGACTGAGTGACGTGTCGCGCCACGCCTCACGAGCCAGCGATGAAGACGCAGCCGCTCCCAGCCATACTCCCACGCGTGTACCGGCAGTTTACGACGAATGTCCACTGCTGCACTGTGCTGTTCCTGCTTACGCTATGTAGCTATCGCCCGTAGGTTGCACTATCGATATTTCAGTCATCGCTTGTGGTGTATTTGGTACTGTTCACTTGACGTGTACCTTCAAATTATACCATGGGTCATTCAGTGTGCTTGATTTTGCTCAGTAAATTTTTAGTGACTGAAACTCTGCAGTAAGGGATTGGCTTCTCGCCGACAGGATAAAGAGCGTAAGCTCTGTTTGGATGGCGGTGGGGGCTTCACGCATTGACGACTGCGAGGTCACCAGCGGATACAGGAGAGGTTCAGGTCTGACGCACGCACGCTGTCTGCACGCTCCCCTCTGTTTAGGGCGATATGCAGCGCATTACTGTGCACCAGGGTGCCAACTGTTACATCCAACTTTTTGAAATCTGTTTTCTGTAACTATCTTCAACAGAGCTCTTATTATAAATTCTTACGCAAAAAAACGTCGCTCTAAATGCATTACAAAACTGGTAGCTAATTTATATTTTGGTACGAACAGGGAGATTTGCTCTATCGTATAATACGAGCATTAATTGTTTTGGTGTAAATGGATCTCGTACCGTCAACAAGTGAGGTGACACGACGTTGTAGACGTTGACAAACGACTGATTTCACTGATGAAGAATTACCGAGGATATAATGATTATAAAGAATCCGCCTCGATTGCTTATAGAAACCGGATGTTGACCTACGTTTCGGCGCGGATAACCACGCCTTCTTCGGAACACACTAAAAAAACAAACTGCCTAAAGAGGCATGGTCCAACATTAATACAGAACGGCCAAAAGGGCAAAAGACTCGCATAAAATGTAAAATAAACGGTACGTGTGTACCATGTCAAAAGCTGTACTTACTGGAACGTCAAAAGCGTGCTTCCTGACCCCAGCCAACGTTCGGTGGGCCACGGGCTCTAAGGTGGAGTATGCCTCTTTAGGCAGTTTGTAGTTTTAGTGTGTTCCGAAGAAGGCTTGGTTATCCGCGGCGAAATCTAGGTCAACATCTGGTTTCTATTTGCAGTCGAGGCGGATTCTTTATAACCATTAAATTATTCACGATTGCTGACGCGCTCCAATGTTAAAAGTTCTCAATTACCGAGGATGTTGGAAGAATCAAAATTTGATGTCGTGATCCAATTCTATCAGAGTTTTTTGACGAAGAAGATGCGTTTGTGGACACAGGTGATTGCGAAAGCAGTGACGATGCCAACGATTGCGTTGTTAACGGTGATAGCGATGGACTGCAAGGAATCTACAACAAATAGAACTGTAAGAAGCCGGAACTGCGATCCAGGTGCTGCTGACAATACCTCGCCAACCCATGATCGCATTTACAGGCCACATTCATCCACAGTGTACGCTCCATCAGGACACCGCATGTAATGGCGATTGTATTACAGACTCACCATGCACAGATACACTGATCAGCCAGAACATTTCGACCACATATCTAATAGCCCGTATGTCCACCTTTGGCACGGATAACAGCGGCGACGCGTCCTGGCATGGAAGCAATGAGATCTTGGTAGGTCACTGGAGTCACCTATTTCCCGTAAATTCCGGGGAGTGGGGGGGGGGGGGGGGGGAAGGAGGGGGGCGATGAGCTCTGACGTCACGTTGAATCACATCCCAGATGTGTTCGATCGGGCTCAGGCTCAGATCTGGTGAATTGGTAGGCCAGCACATCAACTGGAACTCGCCACTGTGTTCCTCGAACCACTCCATTACACTCCCGGCCTTGTAGCATGGCGCATTATCTTGTTGAAAAATGCCACTTTCAGGAAACCTGATCTTCATGAAGAGGGGTGTACGTAGTCTGCAGCTAGTGAACTATACTCTTTAGCCCTGATGGTGCCTTTCACATGCTCCACTGGACCCATGGGTGCCCAAGAGATTGTCCCCAGCCAGCTTGTCTCTGACCCGTAGTACAGGTGTTAAGGAGCTGTTCATCTGAAAGACGACGGATTCGCGCCCTCCCATCGGCATGGTGAAGAAGGTATCTGGATTCACTAGACCATGCCACTCTCTGCCAGTGCGCCAACGTATACTGCTAATGGTCACGTACCTATTTCAGTCATGGCTGCCGATGTCGTGGTGTTAGCATTGGCACAGGCATGTGTCGCCGGCTGCGGAGGCCCGTTGTTAGGAATATTCGATGCACTGTACATATTTGTACTATGGCCAGCATTAAAGTCTGATGTTAGTTCTGCCATGGTTCGCCGCCTGTCCTGTTTTACCACTCTGCCCAGCCTACGACGTCCGACATCTCTAATGAGGTGTGGCCACCCAATCCCACGACATCTGGACGTGGCTTCACCTCGGTTCCGCCACCTGTCTACATCTACATCCATCTACATCCATACCCCGCAAGCCACCTGACGGTGTGTGGCGGAGGGTACCCTGAATACCTCTATCGATTCTCCCTTCTATTTCAGTCTCGTATCGTTCGTGGAAAGAAGGATTGTCGGTATACCTCTGTGTGGGCTCTAATCTCTCTGATTTTATCCCCATCGTCTCTTCGTGAGATATACGTAGGAGGGAGCAATATACTGCTTGACTCTTTGGTGAAGGTATGTTCTCGAAACTTTAACAAAAGCCCGTACCGAGCTACTGAGCGTCTCTCCTGCAGTCTTCCACTGGAATCTATCTATCATCTCCGTAACGCTTTCGCGATTACTAAATGATCCTGTAACGAAGCGCGCTGCTCTCCGTTGGATCTTCTCAATCTCTTCTATCAACCCTATCTGGTACGGATCCCACACTGCTGAGCAGTATTCAAGCAGTGGGCGAACAAGCGTACTGTAACCTACTTCCTTTGTTTTCGGATTGCATTTCCTTACGATTCTTCCAGTGAATCTCAGTCTGGCATTTGCTTTACCGAATCAACTTTATATGATCATTCCATTTTAAATCACTCCTAATGCGTACTCCCAGATAATTTATGGAATTAATTGCTTCCAGTTGCTGACCTGCTATTTTGTAGCTAAATGATAAGGGATCTATCTTTCTATGTATTCGCAGCACATTACACTTGTCTACATTGAGATTCAATTGCCATTCCCTGCACCATGCGTCAATTCGCTGCAGATCCTCCTGCATTTCAGTACAATTTTCCATTGTTACAACCTCTCGATACACCACAGCATCATCTGCAAAAAGCCTCAGAGAACTTCCGATGTCATCCACAAGGTCATTTATGTATATTGTGAATAGCAACGATCCTATGACACTCCCCTGCGGCACACCTGAAATCACTCTTACTTCGGAAGACATCTCTCCATTGAGAATGACATGCAGCGTTCTGTTATCTAGGAACTCTTCAATCCAATCACACAATTGGTCTGATAGTCCATATGCTCTTACTTTGTTCATTAAACGACTGTGGGGAACTGTATCGAACGCCTTGCGGAAGTCAAGAAACACGGCATCTACCTGTAGACCCGTGTCTATGGCCCTCTGAGTCTCGTGGACGAATAGCGCGAGCTGGGTTTCACACGACCGTCTTTTTCGAAACCCATGCTGATTCCTACAGAGTAGATTTCTAGTCTCCAGAAAAGTCATTATACTCGAACATAATACGTGTTCCAAAATTCTACAACTGATCGACGTTAGAGATATAGGTCTATAGTTCTGCACATCTGTTCCACGTCCCTTCTTGAAAACGGGGATGACCTGTGCCCTTTTCCAATCCTTTGGAACGCTACGCTCTTCTATAGACCTACGGTACACCGCTCCAAGAAGGGGGGCAAGTTCCTTCGCGTACTCTGTTTAAAATCGAACTGGTATCCCATCAGGTCCAGCGGCCTTTCCTCTTTTGAGCGATTTTGTTTCTCTATCCCTCTGTCGTCTATTTCTATAGCTACCATTTTGTCATCTGTGCGACAATCTAGAGAAGGAACTACAGTGCAATCTTCCTCTGTGAAACAGCTTTGGAAAAAGACATTTAGTATTTCGGCCTTTAGTCTGTCATCCTCTGTTTCAGTACCATTTTGGTCACAGAGTGATTGGACATTTTGTTTTGATCCACCTACCGCTTCGACATAAGACCAAAATTTCTTAGGATTTTCTGCCAAGTCGGTACATAGAACTACACTTTCGAATTCATTGAACGCCTCTCGCATAGCCCTCCTCACGCTACATTTCGCTTCGCGTAATTTTTGTTTGTATGCAAGGCTTTGGCTACGTTTATGTTAGCTGTGAAGTTCCCTTTGCTTCCGCAGCAGTTTCCTAACGCGGTTGTTGTACCACGGTGGCTCTTTTCCATCTCTCACGATCTTGCTTGGCACATACTCATCTAACGCATATTGTACGATGGTTTTGAAATTTGTCCAGTGATCCTCAACACTATCTGTACTTGAGACAAAACTTTTGTGTTGAGCCGTCAGGTACTCTGTAATCTGCTTTTTGTCACTTTTGCTAAACAGAAAAATCTTCCTACCTTTTTTAATATCTATTTACGGCTGAAATCATCGATGCAGTAACCGCTTTATGATCGCTGATTCCCTGTTCTGCGTTAACTGTTTCAAATATTTCGGGTCTGTTTGTCACCAGAAGGTCTAATATGTTATCGCCACGAGTCGGTTCTCTGTTTAACTGCTCAAGGTAGTTTTCAGATAAAGCACTTAAAAAAATTTCACTGGATTCTTTGTCCCTGCCACCCGTTATGAACGTTTGAGTCTCCCAGTCTATATCCGGCAAATTAAAATCTCCACCCAGAACTATAACATGGTGGGGAAATCTACTCGAAGTATTTTAAAATTATGCTTCAGGTGCTCAGCCACAACAGCTGCTGAGCCAGGGGGCCTATAGAGACATCCAATTACCATGTCTGAGCCTGCCTTAACCGTGACCTTCACCCAAACTGTTTCGCATTTCGGATCTCCGTCAATTTCCTTCGATATTATTGCACTTCTTATCGCTATAAACACGCCTTCCCCTTCACTGTCCTCCGGCGGGAGGGGCCGCGCAATCCGTAACATGGCGCCTCAGCTACCGAAGTTTTAGCCTAATGGTAACCTGTGGTACTTACCTCACAAATTCTACATTTGCGGGCATGGGTTCCTGCGTTCAATTTGTTCCGGAGGATACCCTCTACAGCCGGCCGTGGTGGCCGTGCGATTCTAGGCGCTTCAGTCTGGAACCGCGGGACCGCTACGGTCGCAGGTTCGAATCCTGCCTCGGGCATGGATGTGTGTGATGTCCTTAGGTTAGTTAGGATTAAGTAGTTCTAAGTTCTAGGGGACTGATGACCTCAGAAGTTAAGTCCCATAGTGCTCAGAGCCATTTGAACCAAGACTTCTCTCCATTAAAAATGACATGCTGCGTTCTGTTATCTAGGAACTCTTCAATCCAATCACACAATTGGTCTGATAGTCCATATGCTCTTACTTTGTTCATTAAACGACTGTGGGGAACTGTATCGAACGCCCTGCGGAAGTCAAGAAACACGGCATCTACCTGTGAACCCGTGTCTATGGCCCTCTGAGTCTCGTGGACGAATAGCGCGAGCTGGGTTTCGCACGACCGTCTTTTTCGAAACCCATGCTGATTCCTACAGAGTAGATTTCTAGTCTCCAGAAAAGTCATTATACTCGAACATAATAGGTATTCCAAAATTCTACAACTGATCGACGTTAAAGCGACTGTCGAAGAGATTCACCACAGCACTCCTCACACACCCGACAGGTTGTTCAGTGTACGAAATGCTCATGACGAGCCTCCGGGCCATCACAATCGGCTCTCGGTCAATAGGCAGAACGCGCGCCTACCCCATGCCACACACGGACAGCACGCTCACTGATACTACATGCGCGTGTCTGACTAGCAGTCATTCCTTGCCAGTCACGCTGCTATCGCCTCAACGGGTTTATATCTATAGTAGATGGGTGGTCATAATCTTCTGGCTGATCGTGGTCTACTGTGCTAGACAGAGAGGAACGTGTGTCCACACGCACGCACACTGCCTCTCACGTTTAAGCTCCTCTGTGTCTGCCGGCGGCCTCGTGGAAGCCAGTGTGTTGAGAGCGACTATTGTGTTATTCACCCGAATGATATATGGTAATCCTAGAGACTCTCACTCTGCATGATTAAGTGCGGATTTGAATCTCACGCCTCCTGAAAGGTAGTCCATTGCCTTACCAGCTGCGCCGTCTCCTTCAGGGAATCTTAAGTGTCATATGATTTTTGCACGTCTTTCACGAAAGAAATAGCCATTACTCAATGCACAACAAAACGATATCGTTAAGCTTCGAGTGGCTGTAGAGGGTATCGATTCAACAAAATGGTTCAAATGGCTCTGAGCACCATGGGACTTAACATCTGAGGTCATCAGTCCCCTAGAATTTAGAACTACTTAAACCTAACTAACCTAAGGACATCACACACATCCATGCCCGAGGCAGGATTCGAACCTGCGACCGTAGCGGTCCCGCGGTTCCAGACTGAAGCGCCTAGAATCGCACGGCCACCACGGCCGGCTGTAGAGGGTATCCTCCGGAACAAATTGAACGCAGGAACCCATGCCCGCAAATGTAGAATTTGTGAGGTAAGTACCACAGGTTACCATTAGGCTAAAACTTCGGTAGCTGAGGCGCCATGTTACGGATTGCGCGGCCCCTCCCGCCGGAGGTTCGGGTCCTACCTCGGGCATGGGTGTGTTTTGTTCTTAGCATAAGTTAATTTAAGTAGTGTGTAAGTTTAGGGGCCGATGACCTCAGCAGTTTGGTTCAACATATGGTTCAAATGGCTCTGAGCACTATGGGACTTAACATCTGAGGTCATCAGTCCCCTAGAACTTAGAACTACTTAAACCTAACTAACCTAAGGACATTACACACATTCATGCCCCAGGCAGGATTCGAACCAGCGACCGCAGCTGTCGCGCGGCTCCAGACTGAAGCGCCTAGAACCTCTCGGCCACATCAGGCGGAGCAGTTTGGTCCCTTAGGAATTCACACACATCTGATCATTTTCTCGGTAGCTGACGTATTAGTGGGCTGACGCCACTGCGCCAGCCAAACTCTGCAGCGTTTTCACAGACGGAGAAACATTCGACGCCAACTGTCGTCCTGAATGCTGCGAAAATTATCGCGGCATGTTCAGCGTAGCTGCCGAAGTAGTGGCCTAGCAGCCTCTATAAGATCGACGTTCTGTAGCGTCGCTGAATGACGTTCGCGGCTTTGCGGACCTGGAATCATATCTCCACTTAGATCCTCAGTACATCCTCTCCAGATCTCTAAGATTGTCAGCATCGTTCTATTACGCCCTACACAGTAACATAACACGATGTAAGGGCACTGGTTTTCTGCATATAACCTCATATTTTTGTCTCCGGACTTATCTGGTTCCTCTTTCTCCCTGTTTCATTATTTCGACTACTTTTCCCCCCTCTGTATTCAGTCGAGACGTTACTAAAATGAGGCATCTGTAACCTCGCTTTTATGGGAATTACTATTCTGCATTTGTTACTTTCGCTACATTTCAACATTTATATATAACCTTTTCAGTTTTCCTCTCATTTTAGAGCTTGCGTAAATGCGTTTTTGCCAGTCAAACTTCCTCCATTTTCTCTTTCCCGGCGCTGAAGATTCTCTGTTACACGTGGAGAAGTACGATACTACGAATTTATTCAATCGTTTATCCACGTTTATTAGGTCGTATTTTACTGAATTTTGTTCGGCATTATTTAAGTTATTTATTCAGAATTTTAATACTTACAGTATACACGGAACATTTCAGTTATGAAGTTTGGTTATTAGTCATCTTATACTGTAACGGTTATGCCAAAGTTGTTTATTTTTTCCGCTGTAAAATGATTGTAAAAGCGGTGACTGGAGCAGTTGTTTCGTTTTCATCATTGAAACACTTTCTACTGCCTGACATCAGTTTATTCATTTAGATTGTCTTGTACGGTACACATTGTGTTCGGGAAACATTTCAAAATGTCAAGTGTTGTTTCTATTATTCCATTACGCTGACGTAAATGTGGTGCTTGTTCGAGCTACTGAATCGTTCCAAAAACTTCATTGCAGAACAAAGAAGCGAAAGCTTTATCGATACTAACGTTCCATGTTCCGTGTTCTACCTGGGGTAAAATGGTTGGGTTTTCACACTAGATTTTCGGAGTGCGTAAGTATTTTATCACACTAAAGATACACAAGATCAGAAGTAGACCACCCATTGAATAAAGGTAGGGAAACTGGTTTATGAAAAGGGTTAGAACTACACTTACATTTTTTTAATGTAAACAAAACACTAAATGGAAAACTCGAATCAATTAGTATTATTTATTTATTCGAGTCAGAAACAAATATGCTACCATTAAAACAAATGGAAAAAATAATAATCAGGTTAGCCCAGTTGTTCATCAAAATCTTGCAATCTCAAACACGCTCTGAGTCGCGAGTGGAAGATGGTTTTTGTGTGAGGTGAAGCGTACAGTAGGTGCTCCGTAGTCTGTGACTCCCCACAGTCAAAATTGTTTGTGTCCACAGGGAGATGCCATTTCTGGAGTTAATCCTGGATCTCTCAGCTCCAGAAGTAAGACGATTGAGCGAGCTCTGTACGATCCAATTGCGTTCACGCCCACGGGAGAGGATTTAAGAAGGGAGATGCCAGGTAGAGTCATTATCAAGTCGATATATGGGCAATTGTTTCTTTGTTTTAGTTGCTGTTGCTTTCGAGACAGAAGTGGTCCGGACGAAATTTTTTCTGGACCTTAGCCGTGGAGCCGCTTAAAAGTGCCCATGTACTGGATAGCTTTCCTGATGAGCCTGATTTGTCCACTCCGCGTTGGCAACTACTGCCAACCAATATCTGGCGGCGCTATGCCTGCGAAATGGTAGAGTTTTACAAGTGAACCTGTGAAACCCATTCCTGCTCGCAGTGCCCTGAACTACACATCAGCGCTTCAGAAGAAGAAGGAGGACAAATTACACTCCTGGAAATGGAAAAAAGAACACATTGACACCGGTGTGTCAGACCCACCATACTTGCTCCGGACACTGCGAGAGGGCTGTACAAGCAATGATCACACGCACGGCACAGCGGACACACCAGGAACCGCGGTGTTGGCCGTCGAATGGCGCTAGCTGCGCAGCATTTGTGCACCGCCGCCGTCAGTGTCAGCCAGTTTGCCGTGGCATACGGAGCTCCATCGCAGTCTTTAACACTGGTAGCATGCCGCGACAGCGTGGACGTGAACCGTATGTGCAGTTGACGGACTTTGAGCGAGGGCGTATAGTGGGCATGCGGGAGGCCGGGTGGACGTACCGCCGAATTTCTCAACACGTGGGGCGTGAGGTCTCCACAGTACATCGATGTTGTCGCCAGTGGTCGGCGGAAGGTGCACGTGCCCGTCGACCTGGGACCGGACCGCAGCGACGCACGGATGCACGCCAAGACCGTAGGATCCTACGCAGTGCCGTAGGGGACCGCACCGCCACTTCCCAGCAAATTAGGGACACTGTTGCTCCTGGTGTATCGGCGACGACCATTCGCAACCGTCTCCATGAAGCTGGGCCACGGTCCCGCACACCGTTAGGCCGTCTTCCGCTCACGCCCCAACATCGTGCAGCCCGCCTCCAGTGGTGTCGCGACAGGCGTGAATGGAGGGACGAATGGAGACGTGTCTTCAGCGATGAGAGTCGCTTCTGCCTTGGTGCCAATGATGGTCGTATGCGTGTTTGGCGCCGTGCAGGTGAGCACCACAATCAGGACCATACGACCGAGGCACACAGGGCCAACACCCGGAATCATGGTGTGGGGAGCGATCTCCTACACTGGCCGTACACAACTGGTGATCGTCGAGGGGACACTGAATAGTGCACGGTACATCCAAACTGTCGTCGAACCCATCGTTCTACCATTCCTAGACCGGCAAGGGAACTTGCTGTTCCAACAGGACAATGCACGTCCGCATGTATTCCGTGCCACCCAACGTGCTCTAGAAGGTGTAAGTCAACTACCCTGGCCAGCAAGATCTCCGGATCTGTCCCCCATTGAGCATGTTTGGGACTGGATGAAGCGTCGTCTCACGCGGTCTGCACGTCCAGCAAGAACGCTGGTCCAACTGAGGCGCCAGGTGGAAATGGCATGGCAAGCTGTTCCACAGGACTACATCCAGCATCTCTACGATCGTCTCCATGGGAGAATAGCAGCCTGCATTGCTGCGAAAGGTGGATATACCCTGTACTAGTGCCGACATTGTGCATGCTCTGTTGCCTGTGTCTATGTGCCTGTGGTTCTGTCAGTGTGATCATGTGATGTATCTGACCCGAGGAATGTGTCAATAAAGTTTCCCCTTCCTGGGACAATGAATTCACGGTGTTCTTATTTCAATTTCCAGGAGTGTAGTAATTTTTTTCATGTGTTCACGTTATCTTCTCACATCAATCGAAATTAAAAGAATAGTGTGTAGCAAATATAGGCATATAGTTGTTGCGCAGAAAAAATTTCAAGGATGAAGGCCAAGTGTATCAATTTTATGTTGGAAACAATGATTCGGAAAAGACTTAATCGAAAATTATAAGCGGGAATAAGAAAATTTATAAATTACTGTTTGCTTGTTGAGGACGAAGCTCCAATTGCAGTCATTCTTTAAATAATTATATCTTCGCTACTTGCACAAGGTGCTGTGTACACAATCGTTGTTTACTGTGACGACTCCAGTTTTTTTGCTGGCATGATATCATGGCAGAAAGTTGCATCCCGGCAACCTATGCCCTGAATGAATTTTCTCTCTTCTCTGAAGCCGCCTGTTGCTCTAGCGACTGAGCTATCCAGGCACGACTCCATCGCCCCCCCCCCCCCCCCACCCAAGATATGCAGTACATCTTATGCCAGGCTTGGAAGGCAGAAGGAAGGGAGTTACTGGCTGAAATAACTCTGTGAGCACTAGACGAGCAGATCCCCTTCAGTCTCGACAGATCTCTCGTACACAAAACGTTTCACGTGTCCAAACTCTAACCAATAAGAAATTAAGCAGGTTAAAGATTAATCAAGTGAATGAACTGGCAACGAAGCAGGACCTCTTCTTTCCAGACACCTTATAAGAAATTTCTAACGTTGCTAGTAGGCACGTACAGAACTAATCAGTTTATCATAGTGTAGAAACAACGATTCAAATGTTCTAATATTCCATCTGGTAGATTTATCTCATTAAAAGTTTGGATCAGTGGCTTTCGAGTCAGTCGTTTCGGGACCAGGCTTCCTTATCTCAGACTGGTATGTTTGTCCTCCCCATCCTATTCACAGTGCCTAAAATCATATCTTTCTAGTTGGTTTGTCTGTGTTTCTGTTTTGGCGTGTGAGTAACATCCGCGTGTCTGGTTTGTTTATGTTCACTTTTTTGATGCACGCAACTAAACTGTGTGACAGAATGAATGAATTTATACGTAACACGTCTCCTTCAAAATTCTGTGAGTAATATTACTTTCACATTTTCTACAATCCATAATATGCAAAATGTCTAATACAGATTTTCGCGTAGTTATATGACAGTACATTTTCCAGAAAATTCTAACTGCTGTCACGCACCAAGCAGTCATAACACGATAATTTAAAAAATATTTCCTGACACAGATGAACAAGATAAATAAAACAAATGAAAATCGTGGACGGCTGCAGCAAATGTTTTCACAATAAAGCAAAACCATATCATAACAACACCCATTTTGCGGAATACGATATAGTTGTCTGATGATAACTCTCACACAGTGTGACTGCGCTTTGTTATTCGCTACGGTGGGCGATGTAATGCGCTTCCATTCGTGGAGGTGACCAGAAATGCCAAAGTGAGTCCTTTATACTGACAACTGAGAGCGGCCCCATTGTGGACAACCCACATTGTCCTCTCGACAAGGACGAGGTAGGCATTGCATTGCTCTGACTGGGTGTAAAGAGTGCTTTCGCTCTGTAATTTTTCTCGTACTCCACTCGAACAGAAGCTACGAGGTCTGACTTCTGAGGTTTTCTTGTCCTAATTGATTGATATTACATTTTCGGTTGCCCAATCAAACTGACGGCTTCACATTAGCACGTTGTAACGCTCAGAAGGTGCTGCCAGCAATGGTCTTACGTGAGCTGGCCACCAATTTGTTTATAATTAAATAAGATAGTCACGTATGGCAAGATAAGGCACAGAGACTTAGAGAAAGCTTTTGACAATGTTGACTGGAATACTCTCTTTCAAATTCTGAAGGTGGCAGGGGTAAAATACAGGGAGCGAAAGGCTATTTACAATTTGTACAGAAACCAGATGGCAGTTATAAGAGTCGAGGGGCATGAAAGGGAAGCAGTGGTTGGGAAGGGAATAAGACAGGGTTGTAGCCTCTCCCCGATGTTATTCAATCTGTATATTGAGCAAGCAGTAAAGGAAACAAAAGAAAAATTCGGAGTAGGTATTAAAATCCATGGAGAAGAAATAAAAACTTTGAGGTTCGCCGATGACATTGTAATTCTGTCAGAGACAGCAAAGGACTTGGAAGAGCAGTTGAACGGAATGGATGGTGTCTTGAAGGGAGGATATAAGATGATAATCAACAAAAGCAAAACGAGGATAATGGAATGTAGTCGAATTAAGTCGGGTGATGTTGAGGGTATTAGATTAGGAAATGAGACACTTAAAGTAGTAAAGGAGTTTTGCTATTTGGGGAGCAAAATAACTGATGATGGTCGAAGCAGAGAGGATATAAAATGTAGACTGGCAATGGCAAGGAAAGCGTTTCTGAAGAAGAGAAATTTGTTAACATCGAGTATAGATTTAAGTGTCAGGAAGTCATTTCTGAAAGTATTTGTATGGAGTGTAGCCATGTATGGAAGTGAAACATGGACGGTAAATAGTTTGGACAAGAAGAGAATAGAAGCTTTCGAAATGTGGTGCTACAGAAGAATGCTGAAGATTAGATGGGTAGATCACATAAATAATGAGGAGGTACTGAATAGGATTGGGGAGAAGAGGAGTTTGTGCACAACTTGACCAGGAGAAGGGATCGGTTGGTAGGGCATGTTCTGAGGCATCAAGGAATCACCAATTTAGTATTGGAGGGCAGCGTGGAGGGTAAAAATCGTAGGGGGAGACCAAGAGATGAATACACTAAGCAGATTCAGAAGGATGTAGGTTGCAGTAGGTACTGGGAGATGAAGAAGCTTGCACAGGATAGAGTAGCATGGAGAGCTGCATCAAACCAGTCTCAGGACTGAAGACCACAACAACAACAACAAGGCACAGAGAGGATCGCCTAATGTCGCAGCTGATATAAGAAGCTAGACATATGAAAAATTATAACACTTTCACACGACTTGACTGTGCAACAGTGGTGGAAGATCTTCAGAATCCTCGGCAAAACACTTATACCTGTGGGGAGAAAGACGACTAATATATAATATGTACGAGGACCAAGATGGAAGCCGGCCGCGGTGGTCTAGCGGTTCTGGCGCTGCAGTCCGGAACCGCGGGACTGCTACGGTCGCAGATTCGAATCCTGCCTCGGGCATGGGTGTGTGTGATGTCCTTAGGTTAGTTAGGTTTAAGTAGTTCTAAGTTCTAGGGGACTTATGACCTAAGATGTTGAGTCCCATAGTGCTCAGAGCCAGCCAACCAAGATGGAACAATAAGAATGGAAGACCAGGTGAGACTTGCCCAGGTTAAAAGGGCCTAAGGTAATGCGCATGTCTCTCTCTCTTCTATTGTTTAACTTCGAAGAAGCAATGAGGGATATAAAACAACAGATCAGCTGTAGAATTGAAGTTCAAGGTAAAAGGATAGCAAATATAATATTCGTTGATGAGACTGCTATCCTCAGTATAAGTTAGAAGAATTGCGGGACCTACTGAATTGAATGAACAGGATACTGAACACAGAATAAAGGTTGAAAGGAAACTAAACAATGGCGGAAGTATTGAGGATTAGCAGAAATGAGATTAGCAACGAACTACATTAAAACTGGAGACCCTACCCTATCCTACCCAAGAAGTGACGGAAATCTGCTCCTATGCAAGCACTATGACGCACGACGATCAAAGCACAAGAAGTACGTAAGAAACACACTAGTCAACATTACTCAACAACAAAAGACTACTGGTGCCAAACATAGGCCTTAATTTGAGAAAATAACTTCCAAAAATATGCACCTGAAGCACAGCATTGTCTCGAAATGAACCTTAATGACGGACTGTGGGAAAACCATATATCGAAGAGTTTGAGATACTCAAGAGTTTGAGAAGGACCTTGAAAATCGAGAGGACTGACACCATAAGAAATGAAGAGGATGTCCGCAGAGTCGACAAGGAACGTCTAGGTTGATAGAGGAAATCGTACGAGGTATAAGCTGTAGGGGAAGACAGAGATTGTAATATATACAAGTAATTGAGGGCATTCAGTAAATGCAACTCTGAGATAAAGATTGCATAAGAAAGAAGATCCCCTTTAAGGGTGAGGCTATGCTATTCGTAATTTCAGGAATTTAGTTGTTGACTTTGATGAAAAAAAAAAGGGGTCACTCTCTTTCTCCCCATTGAGAATTTATACAGGGGAAATCAGCCTAGCTTCTTAGCTGAGAAAGTTAACGCTCTCTCGTGTGGTGGATCTCGTCAGAATTCTGTATGAAAAAACCTTTTCAGCGTTAGTATTTGATCGACATAGGAAGGGGACATGGTGTCGCCAAGTTGTCTATCATCTGCGTCCTGAGTTAAATGACAAACGTCTCGACATTTCTCACGGTGTGAGAGCCTGTTGCTGGTGATATGTCCGTCAGAAGACGTCACGATCGACGGCCTCCTTGCTGCTATTCAAGAGGAGTGGCACCTGGTTTCAGCCTCTCGCTTCCATATCATCGTCATCAAGAACACGAAGGCGACATAAAACATCACACGCCCTTGTTATATAACATCTGCATTTGGCGAACGAAAGGTGATAAAGTACACGTAGAAAGAAAACGTTTCCAATTAGGCCACTGAATCTCTCTCTCTCGGAGTCTTCCACTCAATAATATCATACGAATTTATTTTGCACGAGGAATCTGAAGAAGGAAGGAAATTAGTGTTTAAGACCCCACGACGGCGGGTCCATTTAAGCCGTAACACAAGCTCGGATTGAAGTATGATGCGAAAGAAAATCTGCAGTGTCCTTTTCAAGGCAACTGTCGTGCAATTTGCCTTAACCTATTCAAGGATTATTAGAAAAAACTAAAACTCAATTTTGGTAAGAGGATTTGAGCCACTGTAATCCTGAGTCCAATTTTTTTACCACTGCCTCACCTGCACTGGTGGGAATACACGGTCGGAGGGACCACGAGAGATTCACCTTAGCGCCAGAGAAAACCGCCAGAGTTCATGTAATTGGGTGTTGAGATCTAGACGTGTGGTGTCGTCCAGAGAGCAGGATGCCAAAGAAAGGTTGGCACCTCGCAACGAAACCACAGGAAACTACAATTGCTGCATGGCGCATCAACGAAGTGCCCGGTTTACAGTCAACTATCAAGATGACATCATCAGTTTATATAGGCCACGACTGTATTAAATGTTTTAGGCAGAACTTAATGCGAAAATTATGTCAGTTGTTCTTCAAGTGAAAACTCTTGTAAAATTGTCTGCATCAAGTGGTACTTAAATAATACGATACAGTCGTAAATATTCAGGACATTCCTGTAGGAATAGATTTTACGAAGTTAAGTAAATCTTCATGTGTATATTGTTATAAAGTGATTGGTGTTACCGTTCCTCTCAGTCTCCTCCCGGAGCAAAACAAAGAACCCACCAGTGTGCCAGCGAGTGTCTTTTCGGACGGCAAACAAGCTCCTTGCTAGATTTCGGTTCTTTTCAAACCCCGACCAACTGGAAGCACAGCAAAGGGAGTTGCCAACCAGGATTTCTTTTAGTGGCAATAGCAGTTCCCGCGCGTACCTTTAAACCAATGGAAACCTTCCGAAAACCTCGCTTTATAGTACCGTTCGACTCGCGTTACCCATTCCATCGTAACGCGTATTGTTCTTCGGCTCTCCAGTGCCGTTATTTGGCGAAACGTATGGTGTGTTTCGGCTAGTGAGCCCACCATTGCTGCATCTTGACTATTTTAGATATGTTTAGTCTACTATTCAGCTATATACAATCGATACAATAACAACCACGACGAGATGCCATAACGAGTAGTTCTGCACCTTTGGGCTCTCGCCACTGGTTTTGGTTATACTAGCGCGGCAGTCGAGTGCAGTGGTCAAACGAAACGACAGAGAAATTGAACACTTGTCTTTACAATCGCATTTACGGCGGAATGATTTTCTCGAGTGCCATTAATAATGCCTAATAGTATTTCGGAAGCAGAGAGTATCATCCACGGAACATTCATGAAAGTTAGTTTTATTTAAGTTTCAGTTCATCAGAGAAGCTACGGCTGAAGAAGGGTCTGGCATTTGACCTCGAACGTAAGTAAATGTAGCGTATTACAGGCGAAGAGATTGAACACTGCTCGATTACGCTGTTGATAGAAAAAATGGTTCAAATGGCCCTAAGCACTATGGGACTTAACATCTGAGGTCATCAGTCCCGTAAACGTAGAACTACTTAAACCTGACTAACCTAAGGACATGACACACATCCATGTCCGAGGCAGGATCGAACCTGCGACCGTAGCAGCAGCGCGGTTCCGGACTGAAACGCCTAAAACAACTCGGCCACAGCGGCCGGTTGTTGATAGAAAATCACTGGAAATATTTACAACCGTAAACGACTTGGGACAAACCATCCGGAATGACGCACAGTGGAATGACCACATAAAGTAACTCCATGAAAAAGCTCGTCGCTGTGAGGAGAATATATCTCGAATTGTCGATTTATTGCTTTTTATCATGTGTCACCTCGAAACTTTCGTTGCCCCAAATTAGCCAGTCTTCGATTATCTGCATAGGCTGAAAGTCAGATTTTATCTGACTTACATCTGTCTCCATGTGTGAATGCCTACGATACTGTAAATTAGCTTTTTATTGTTCTTGTGCTTCTTTGGCATTTCTTCCGCCTGTAACAACCACCCACCCCCTATTTTCTACCTGTATTTAGTGCTAATTACGTTCAGTAATTTATGTTGATGAGAAGATGAATTGGCAGTCTCATGCTATTGGCTTCTACTTCTTCTGCAACTTTTGGGTTACGGGTAACAGCGGACTTATAAATGACATTTTTAAAAAGTTGTTTAATTTTCCTATTTTCATTCCTTAGTGTCCTATGGCATCATGTCCTAGATTAACACTTAACACTGTAAGAAAGTGTTGCATACAAGGGCGTGAAATGATAATATTTGTTGTCCACACAAGAACGTTTTGCAGGCAGTTCTTTAAACATCTGAGAATATGAACAAGGGCCCGACAATTTATTTACTCCCACAGGAAATTTGTTGTCAATAATCAGTCGTAGTTCCAGGTCAATAGTAACAATAAGTACTGTACAACACCAGATCGGAAGCGACTTATACTGTTTACCACTGATGGTTATTGTGGCGCAGATAGGAGCGAGGTATTTCAGCCAAATGTGTGTGTGTGTGTGTGTGTGTGTGTGTGTGTGTGTGTGTGTGTGAGTGAGTGAGATAGAGACAGAAAGAGAGAGAGAGAGAGAGAGAGAGACAGACAGACAGACAGGCAGACAGAGATTGCACCTAGGGTTAACTATAAACGGGCATATGTGAGAAATTGTAGCTTAAGATAAATATAAAATTCAAACACATAAATGCTCAGTGTGTTACGTTATTTTTCACTGAGAAAAAGGTTACATTCTGAAACTGACTCGTTCTGCATCTGCGCTAGAAACTGGAATTATGACCTTGGAACACTCAAACGACTTCCTAACTGGCGAATATGCCTTCACTCTTGCCCTAAGAATGGGAAGTCGTGTGCGCTATTTCTCTGTGAGTCATGTAAACGTCCGTCCCTCCGTGTCTGTTTACACAGAGTGAATGACCTAAAACTTGCACCTCAGATATTTCAGTAATGGAAGGCGCCATTCATACGCGTATTTCACAGACTGGAATGGTAGGCGGGGGGGCCCGCCTTTGCAGCCCAAACACAGTGTGTTACGAGTTTCAATTCTGTATTTATTTACAAAAGGTACAAATACTTAAATTGGAAAATGCCTACTGACAGTACCACAATCAAAGTAGACGAAACCGGAACGTCACTGGTGGTTGTTGCAGGAGTCTAGTACAAATAGTTCATGAGATATCGCAGTTTAAACATCGTTAACACCGACAGTTGTTGGCTCCATGTTGTCGCACGTAGGAGCGTATGTATAGCCCTACAAAGATGTTAATACGTCTCCACAGGCGTCGTGTTGTTAAAGGAGACATTGCCTAGGAGAAATTAAAGACAAACAAAGGCGAATACATTACCTCTGTGCACAAAATGACAATCACCAGCGTCAACACAAGCTTGCAGTCTGCCACGCAACGGTTGCTGTGCATGTTCTAGCATTCCAGTGGGAATTGCAGCGTAGGCAGTAGTAATGCGCCGTTTCGTATCATCTGTGGTTGTTTGAACAGGTTGATGTCTATTGGGGTATCTTTCGGGGTACACGGCACACGAACGAACGGCTTACTTCCTACATTCACGATAAATAGTGAGCATGTTCGCCTTTTTCGCACTGGGAAGTACCATTTTCGAAGCACGTCCTACAACGTCCGCTATCACACAGTAAGTGACAGGGCCGGCCGGTGTGGCCGTGCGGTTCTAGGCACTTCAGTCTGGAACCGCGTGACCGCTACGGTCGCAGGTTCGAATCCTGCCTCGGGCATGGATGTGTGTGTGCTGTCCTTAGGTTAGTTAGGTTTAAGTAGTTCTAAGTTCTAGGGGACTGATGACCACAGATGTTAAGTCCCGTAGTGCTCAGAGCCATTTCAGCCATTTTTGAGTAAGTGACAGGTCCCTGCGATGCAATCGCATTATACACACAACGCAATGTAAACAAACATAATGTCGTCGCCTAGCGTCTAAGTACCAGAATGGAATATACAGCTGTCGGTCTTTACATTGTTCACAATACGATAACTCGTAAACTGCTTACACTAGCTTCCTGCAACAAACACCACTGACATTCTCATATAAGCTATTTTCAGAATTTTACTGTCAATCGTCACTGTCCGAATTAAAAATTTGTAATTGTTGTATAACACCACACTTCCGTCAACGCCTGATAATCTTTGAGTTGGTTGCTACGACGCGCCCTTGTTTACAAATCAGTCCTGCGAAAACCGCATAGCAATAGTGCCTTCCATGTCAGAAATATCTGCGGTGCAAGTGTATGTGAAACTGTGTGCTGCGTTTCCGAGGCAGAGATGAGTATCTCAGTCCCGTGTTCGAGCAAACGAGTGTGGAAAACCGCCTGAAACCCCACTGGTCTGTGTACAAGACCTGCTACTCGGCCCACCTCGCCTCACTGTCACGCTAGCCAGCGCGCTGTAACGTAGACAGATCTCAACGAGCTGCGGCGTAGACAGGTTCCACTGCCACATTCGATACCATATTAGCTATCGACACCAACACCAAAAATTGTATCGGTGCCGCGATCATATCTAACGATAGTATCGATACCGACAATATCGCAAGACTCTGATTGCTCATATATTTTTCAGCTTTTCTAGAAATATGTAAATTACGTTGTTTCAAGAACCAAATTGAGTACGAGCCGTGCGTGGCTCATGTTCCCGCCACCATGTATTTTACACCCTGTTTTTAACGTGCTTCCACCTCACTACGTTAATTTACAGGGTGTTTCAAAAATGACCGGTATATTTGAAACGGCAATAAAAACTAAACGAGCAGCGATAGAAATACACCGTTTGTTGCAATATGTTTGGGACAACAGTACATTTTCAGGTAGACAAACTTTCGAAATTACAGTAGTTACAATTTTCAACAACAGATGGCGCTGCCGTCTGGGAAACTCTATAGTACGATATTTTCCACATATCCACCATGCGTAGCAATAATATGGCGTTGTCTCTGAATGAAATTACCCGAAACCTTTGACAACGTGTCTGGCGGAATGGCTTTACATGCAGATGAGATGTACTGCTTCAGCTGTTCAATTGTTTCTGGATTCTGGCGCTACACCTGGTCTTTCAAGTGTCCCCACAGAAAGAAGTCACAGGGGTTCATGTCTGGCGAATAGGGAGGCCAATCCATGCCGCCTCCTGTATGTTTCGGATAGCCCAAAGCAATCACACGATCATCGAAATATTCATTCAGGAAATTAAAGACGTCGGCCGTGCGATGTGGCCGGGCACCATCTTGCATAAACCACGAGGTGTTCGCAGTGTCGTCTAAGGCAGTTTGTACCGCCACAAATTCACGAAGAATGTCCAGATAGCGTGATGCAGTAATCGTTTCGGATCTGAAAAATGGGCCAATGATTCCTTTGGAAGACATGGCGGCCCAGACCAGTACTTTTTGAGGATGCAGGGATGATGGGACTGCAACATGGGGCTTTTCGGTTCCCCATATGCGCCAGTTCTGTTTATTGACGAAGCCGTCCAGGTAAAAATAAGCTTCGTCAGTAAACCAAATGCTGCCCACATGCATATCGCCGTCATCAATCCTGTGCACTATATCGTTAGCGAATGTCTCTCGTGCAGCAATGGTAGCGGCGCTGAGGGGTTGCCGCGTTTGAATTTTGTATGGATAGAGGTGTAAACTCTGGCGCATGAGACGATACGTGGACGTTGGCGTCATTTGGACCGCAGCTGCAACACGGCGAACGGAAACCCGAGGCCGCTGTTGGATCACCTGCTGCACTAGCTGCGCGTTGCCCTCTGTGGTTGCCGTACGCGGTCGCCCTCCCTTTCCAGCACGTTCATCCGTCACGTTCCCAGTCCGTTGAAATTTTTCAAACAGATCCTTTATTGTATCGCTTTTCGGTCCTTTGGTTACATTAAACCGCCGTTGAAAACTTCGTCTTGTTGCAACAACACTGTGTTCTAGGCGGTGGAATTCCAACACCAGAAAAATCCTCAGTTCTAAGGAATAAACCATGTTGTCTACAGCACACGTGCACGTTGTGAACAGCACACGCTTACAGCAGAAAGACGACGTACAGAATGGCGC
Organism: Schistocerca nitens; assembly: GCF_023898315.1. Lineage (NCBI taxonomy): Eukaryota > Metazoa > Arthropoda > Insecta > Orthoptera > Acrididae > Schistocerca > Schistocerca nitens. Next base: position 104,174,911 of record NC_064617.1, read on the forward strand.
ACCCACAGACTGCGTTGTCTTCTATATCTTTCACATCACTTGCAGCGCCATCTGTTGTTGAAAATTGTAACTACTGTAATTTCGAAAGTTTGTCCGCCTGAAAATGTACTGTTGTCCCAAGCATATTGCAACAAACGGTGTATTTCTATCGCTGCTCGTTTAGTTTTTATTGCCGTTTCAAATATACCGGTCATTTTTGAAACACCCTGTATATTACCGGTCTCACTGAGTTGCTGCTTTGTCTGACCGTGAGCGACGCTAGCAGCGCGTATCACTATATCCCCTCTCGTAGTATCTTTGCTCGACTGCTATTACTTAATGGTCGTTGTCTGTCGTAAGCCAGCTCGGGTCGCGAGTTCGGGTCTGCCAGTCAGTTGCAACGCGTCTGGAGCGCAGTCCGGACCTGCCAGTCGGGGAGTTGCAGTGCGGCACTAGTGCAGTCGGGTTGGAGCTGTGAGGTCTGCGTCGACATGGCTCGCCCGACCATTGCCGCCACGCATCACTTGAGCCAGGCCACGGTCTTGGTGGATCGTCGGTCGGTCGTTATACCGGACGACGCGTTTAGGCTCGCCGATCGTTCATGAGTCGGCTGCGCACGCTCATCGACTCCCGATTTGTGTTCGTGCGTGCTTAGCTACTGTTGGGCTTCGTTCAGGTCTTCGTGCAAGTTTTTGTCAGGTTGTGTGTGTAGTTGGCGTTATTTCCGCTGACGACTGTTTTAGATGTTATCGGCATTCTGAGGGCAGTCGGTCGGTTGGTAAGGACCAGGGAGGATATCTCCGGGCGGCGCGATCGGCTGGGTCTGCCGGCGGTCCCTGCGCAGTGTCGGAGCGTGTGTGGAGCTGTACGATAGCTACGAGCTTCGTGGCTCACCGACCCAGGACGTCAAAGTTGAGTGGTGTGTTAAGCACCCAAGCCACGTCAGTTCATGTTGTGTTGTTCGTTTAGGTGGTTCGCTGTTAGGGAGCTTTTCCTGTGAGCAACACAGAGTGTTTGTAGTGGTGAAATCGAGCCACCGTGCGGTGGAATTAACTATATTGGTTCACTGCAATTCAAGTGCACCAGCGGAATTTTCTGCTTTGGGGCCGTTAGTGTTCTGGTTACCTGCCCTGGTCACTGACGTTAATTCAGCAGTGTTCGTTTTTCCTGGAGCTAACTATATCACGTTATTTCAAATTCAGGACACTTAGAAGATGCAACAAGTCCACTAAAGAGACAGCTTACACTACACTCGTTCGTCCTTTGTTAGAATATTGCTGCGCGGTGTGGGATCCTTACCAGGTGGGATTGACGGAGGACATCGAAAGGGTGCAAAAAAGGGCAGCTCGTTTTGTATTATCAAGTAATAGGGGAGAGAGTGTGGCAGATATGATACGCGAGTTGGGATGGAAGTCATTAAAGCAAAGACTTTTTCGTCGCGGCGAGATCTATTTACGAAATTTCAGTCACCAACTTTCTCTTCCGAATACGAAAATATTTTTTTGAGCCCAACCCACGTAGGTAGGAATGATCATCAAAATAAAATAAGAGAAATCAGAGCTCGAACAGAAAGGTTTAGGTGTTCGTTTTTCCCGCGCGCTGTTCGGGAGTGGAATGGTAGAGAGATAGTATGATTGTGGTTCGATGAACCCTCTGCCAAACACTTAAATGTGAATTGCAGAGTAATCATGTAGATGTAGATGTAGATTCAAGTGTAGCAGCGGAATTTTCTGCCCTGTGGCCGTTAGAGTTCCGGTACCTGCCCTGGCCACTAACGTAATTCAGGCAGCGTCCTTTCCTCACCTGTTGTCGCAGTCCAACATGATGTGTAGTTTAGACAGCTTAATACATATTTCATTGTGGATAATCACGCCCGTAACTGTTTGGTCTTTGAGTTTTTATGTACGGAATCGTGGCTAGTAAGTCGTTTGGTCGGTCGGTCCGTGACTGTCTCTTGGTTGGGTTACCGACGGATCAAGTGGAGTTGAGCCCACCACCTGCCTCACTTAAGTGAACGTTAATGTTTTGAAGGCAGCCCCCACCCCCTGGACATGTCTGAGTGCCGTTGTCTATACTGTTCTTTTCATGCGTGTTTAATGGTCTGTTGCTAATCTATTATAGCCAATACTTAAAAAGAAAAAATATTTTATTGTGTTTATGTCAATCAATTGTAAGCCTTCAGCCGCTTGAAACCTTATACTTAAATTTAGTTATTGTCGTTGCGTTGCTTTCTCTTTTAGTGGGCGTTCGGCCATTGAATACTTAACATTTAAGGTATTTTTGAATTTTGCATAATCAGCTGTAGGCCTTCAGCCGCTTAAAGCCTTATTCTAAATATTTCCCCTTAAGCCAAAACATTGGGGCCTTCTGGTTTAAAGATTATGGTAATATATTTTAAAATTTCGAAATTTAATTGTGGCCTTCAGCCGTTTGTATCGCACCTTGTATATGTTTGTTCTATCCACTTTTGCCATGAGGCTTTCCGCCGAGCTGTGATATATATATTTTATTTGCAATTTTAACTGCATGTCTTCAGTCATTTGAAATTTATCTTGTTCCTTTTGAAGATTTGTTGTTTGGAGGCCTTCAACCGTGAAAGAACTGGATTTTGAAACTCGTAGTTGTAAAGGTTCGGCTATGTGCCGTTTTGGTTTAAAGGTGTTATTAAATTACAATAAATAACAATTTCAAGTTAAATTGACTGATATCTTATCTGGCTCTTTTCACAGTCCTAATCACCTGCCCAGCGAGTTTAGCGGGCGTATCAAACACAAATAAAATGTACTGGATACGGACAATGTTCACTAGCCAGCCTGCTGCTTGTATACTAATAAGGCAGCCCTCCGCCAAATGTGAGGCAAACTTTATAAAATTTTAACAAATAACACACTTCTTTATTATAAGAACAAAGCGTAACCAATACGCACACATAGTTCGGGACTGCACAGTATTATAGTGCAATGTGTCTTAATAAGCAGGATGGCGGATCGTTGGCACAGAACACAGGGATTTTTCAAAAGTCCCCTCTCTGGCAACCAATGGCAGTAAAGCTATGTTTACCGTAGTTACCTTGTTGGTGTTGGATGAGATTAAATCCGCCACAAGCCCCTGCCCACCAGGCACGGCAGCGTATTTAGGGAGTCGTTTTTCAACCCACAACTCCCCACTGCCCGAGCAGGAAGCGAACAGCCGCTTCCAACAGCGTGGCTGCTCCTTAAAGGTCAACACGACCGCCTCGATATTCCATGCGGACCTAGGTGCCGAAGCCAATCCCTCGGTTGTTTTACGGAGCCATCAGCAGAATGTCGCCCACACATCTCAGTATTGCTGTGGAAGCTGAACCAAGAACCTCACTGGTGTAGCTCATGCTCGATCGAGCCTTTATCATCGCGAAGCAATTATGTCACTGACGTCTGTCAGGACGCCCAAGCCGCAGTTAACGGCAACGAACCAAAGACGTTACGCTGGAGAGGAAGGTATCGATAAAGCCTCTCGCACGACTCAGTGTCCGGACATCCCTATGAAACCTGGAATTCACTACTTTTTTTTATGGTCATCAGTCTACTGACTGGTTTGATGCGGCCCGCCACGAATTCCTTTCCTGTGCTAACCTCTTCATCTCAGAGTAGCACTTGCAACCTACGTCCTCAATTATTTGCTTGACGTATTCCAATCTCTGTCTTCCTCTACAGTTTTTGCCCTCCACAGCTCCCACTAGTACCATGGAAGTCATTCCCTCATGTTTTAGCAGATGTCCTATCATTCTGATTTTCAACATTCGTCTATAGCACCACATCTCAAATGCTTCGATTCTCTTCTGTTCCAGTTTTCCCACACTCCATGTTTCACTACCATACAATGCTGTACTCCAGACGTACATCCTCAGAAATTTCTTCCTCAAATTAAGGCCGTTATTTGATATTAGTAGACTTCCTTTGGCCAGAAATGCCTTTTTTGCCATAGCGAGTCTGCTTTTGATGTCCTCCTTGCTCCGTCCGTCATTGGTTATTTTACTGCCTAGGTAGCAGAATTCCTTAACTTCATTGACTTCGTGACCATCAATCCTGATGTTAAGTTTCTCGCTGTTCTCATTTCTACTACTTCTCATTACCTTCGTCTTTCTCCGATTTACTCTCAGACCATACTGTGTACTCATTAGACTGTTCATTCCGTTCAGCAGATCATTTAATTCTTCTTCACTTTCACGCAGGACAGCAATGTCATCAGCGAATCGTATCATTGATATCCTTTCACCTCGTATTTAAATTCCACTCCTGAACCTTTCTTTTATTTCCATCATTGCTTCCTCGATGTACAGATTGAAGAGTAGGGGCGAAAGGCTACAGCCTTGTCTTACACCCTTCTTAATACGAGCACTTCGTTCTTGATCGTCCACTCTCATTATTCCCTCTTGGTTGTTGTACATATTATATATGACCCGTCTCTCCCTGTAGCTTACCCCTACTTTTTTCAGAATCTCGAACAGCTTGCACCATTTTATATTGTCGAACGCTTTTTCCAGGTCGACAAATCCTATGAAAGTGTCTTGATTTTTCTTTAGCCTTGCTTCCATTATTAGCCGTAACGTCAGAATTGCCTCTCTCGTCCCTTTACCTTTCCTAAAGCCAAACTGATCGTCACCTAGCGTATTCTCAATTTTCTTTTCCATTCTTCTGTATATTATTCTTGTAAGCAGCTTCGATGCATGAGCTGTTAAGCTGATTGTCCGAAAGTCAGATGGTATGTCGCCAGACTCATATATTCTACACACCAACGTGAATAGTCGTTTTGTTGCCACTTCCCCCAATGATTTTAGAAATTCTGATGGAATGTTATCTATCCCTTCTGCCTTATTTGACCGTAAGTCCTAAAAACCTCTTTTAAATTCCGAATCTAATACTGGATCCCCTATCTCTTCTAAATCGACTCCTGTTTCTTCTTCTATCACATCAGACAAATCTTCGCCCTCATAGAGGCTTTCAATGTATTCTTTCCACCTATCTGCTCTCTCCTCTGCATTTAACAGTGGAATTCCCGTTGCACTCTTAATGTTACCAACGTTGCTTTTAATGTCACTAAAGGTTGTTTCGACTTTCCTGTATGCTGAGTCTGTCCATCCGACAATCATATCTTTTTCGATGTCTTCACATTTTTCCTGCAGCCATTTCGTCTTAGCTTCCCTGCACTTCCTATTTATTTCATTCCTCAGCGACTTGTATTTCTGTATTCCTGATTTTCCCGGAACATGTTTGTACTTCCTCCTTTCATCAATCAACTGAAGTATTTCTTCTGTTATCCATGGTTTCTTCGCAGCTACCTTCTTTGTACCTATGTTTTCCTTCCCAACTTCTGTGATGGCCCTTTTTAGAGATGTCCATTCCTCTTCAACTGTACTGCTTACTGCGCTATTCCTTATTGCTGTATCTATAGAGTTAGAGAACTTCAAACGTATCTCGTCATTCCTTAGTACTTCCGTATCCCACTTCTTTGCGTATTGATTCTTCCTGACTAATGTCTTGAACTTCAGCCTACTCTTCATCACTACTATATTGTGATCTGAGTCTATATCTGCTCCTGGGTATGCCTTACAATCCAGTATCTGATTTCGGAATCTCTGTCTGACCATGATGTAATCTAATTGAAATCTTCCCGTATCTCCCGGCCTTTTCCAAGTATACCTCCTCCTCTTGTTATTCTTGAACAGGGTATTCGCTATTACTAGCTGAAACTTGTTACAGAACTCAATTAGTCTTTCTCCTCTTTCATTCCTCGTCCCAAGCCCATGTTCTCCTGTAACCTTTTCTTTTACTCCTTCCCCTACAACTGCATTCCAGTCGCCCATGACTATTAGATTTTCGTCCCCCTGTACATACTGCATTACCCTTTCGAAATCCTTATACACTTTCTCTATCTGTTCATCTTCAGTTTGCGACGTCGGCATGTATACCTGAACTATCGCCGGCCGAAGTGGCCGTGCGGTTAAAGGCGCTGCAGTCTGGAACCGCAAGACCGCTACGGTCGCAGGTTCGAATCCTGCTTCGGGCATGGTTGTTTGTGATGTCCTTAGGTTGGTTAGGTTTAACTAGTTTTAAGTTCTAGGGGACTAATGACCTCAGCAGTTGAGTCCCATAGTGCTCAGAGCCATTTGAACCATTTGAACCTGAACTATCGTTGTCGGTGTTGGTCTGCTGTCGATTCTGATTAGAACAACCCGGTCACTGAACTGTTCACAGTAACACACCCTCTGCCCTACCTTCTTATTCATAACGAATCCTACACTTGTTATACCATTTTCTGCTGCTGTTGACATTACCCGATACTCATCTGACCAGAAATCCTTGTCTTCCTTCCACTTCACTTCACTGACCCCTACTATATCTAGATTGAGCCTTTGCGTTTCAGATTTTCTAGTTTCCCTACCACGATCAAGCTTCTGACATTCCACGCCCCGACTCGTAGAACGTTATCCTTTCGTCGATTATTCAATCTTTTTCTCATGGTAACCTCCCCCTTGGCAGTCCCCTCCCGGAGATCCGAATGGGGGACTATTCCGGAATCTTTTGCCAATGGAGAGATCATCGTGACACTTCTTCAATTACAGGCCACATGTCCTGTGGATACACGTTACGTGTCTTTAATGCAGTGGTTTCCATTGCCTTCTGCATCCTCATGTCGTTGATCATTGCTGATTCTTCCGCCTTTAGGGGCAATTTCCCACTCCTAGGACAAGAGAGTGCCCTGAACCTCTATCCGCTCCTCCGCCCTATTTGACAAGGCCGTTGGCAGAATGAGGCTGACTTCTTATGCCGGAAGTCTTCGGCCGCCAATGCTGATTATTTATCAAAATTTAGGCAGTGGCGGGGATCGAACCCGGGACCGAAGACGTTTTGATTATGGATGAAAGACGCTACCCCTAGACCACGGGTACCATCACTACTAGATATCACGAAAGCCAGATACGCCAGTATGAAAGGAATTGGGGAGTACTGTGTTGTCAGGAGAGAAGCAGTCATTTCAGAATGGGTCCATCAGGAGAACCCACTGACCTCGACCGTAGACTACTCATTTCATGTCATCTGATAACAAGTCCATCAGGGACATTCTATCCTGTCTAAAGCCGCTTAAGCCGACTGTTAGTGGGGAAACGAGACAGAACGACCACAGCTAGATCAAGACCAGACTGACCTCACGTACTGATGAACTGTCACAGCTGAGAAACGTGGAGGAGCGCGGGATTAGCCGAGCGGTCTGTGGCGCTGCAGTCATGGACTGTGCAGCTGGTTCCGGCGGAGGTTCGAGTCCTCCCTCGGGCATGAGTGTGTGTGTTTGTCCTTAGGATGATTTAGGTTAAGTAGTGTGTAAGCTTAGGGACTGATGACCTTAGCAGTTAAGTCCCATAAGATTTCACACACATTTGAACATTTTGAAATGTGGAGGATGGTTGCAAAAACTGTTATGGAGTCAGTAGAAGGGACCGCTCGTGAGTTCCTAACTGTACCCAGCAGTACAGCTGACACTATGAGTGTGCGTAGGGAGTTGAAAAGAATGGTCTACAATGGTTAAGCAGTTCCTTATAAGCCACAAATTCCTGTAACCTGCGTTAAGCAACGTTTGAGGCGTCGCGCTGGACAGTAGACGACTGGAAGCGATTTATTTGGAGCGGTGAATCACGCTGTACCCTGAGGCAAATCGATGGGAGTGTTCGAGTTTGACGAATGCCTGGAGAAGTTACCTGCCATCATGTATCGTAATATATGAAAACACAATACTGGCCAACAACACGCTGTTTACTGCTCTGAGATAACTGACTCGGGACACACAACAGAATGCCCACACTCTCAAAAGAACCACTCCCTCATCATACCCAGAGACATGTATAAGAAGACTTCGTAACTCCCGTTACAGTTTTCACAGCCTTCTCGCAACATGCAATACACTTCTCGCTACACGTGCGAACAGCAACATGGTGTAATGCTTTGGATTATGAACGAAGTGCGATAGTTAATGTTTTTCTGAGTATAAAAGTACACCCATGCACATAAATTAAGGATAATGCTGATACATGGTGAAACAACGCTCTGGTGGGCTGTTTGCGGGTTTAAATCACCTCGGGGTATGACCTAGCGATGCATTTCACCTGCGGTCGTCGCACGGTGGCGCTGGTAGCAGTCCAAAAACGCAGAGGTGTGTTCGTGCATGCCAGAGTGTACTGTGCAGCGAGTAGGTTTGCGGACGTTTTCAGACCTGCTAATGGTGACTGTGTGTTTAAAATGGCCCAAAGAACACATATTGATGATGTTATGAGGGGTAGAATACTAGGGCCACAGGAGGCTGGTCAAACACAGCAGGTCATAGCACGGGTGTGATCTCAAGATTATGGCAACCATTCCAGCAGACAGGAAACGTGTCCAGGTGCTACAGTACGGGACGTCCACAGTGTGCAACACCACAAGAAGACCGATATCTCACGTTCAGTGCCCGCAGACGGCGACGGGCTACTGCAGGTAGCCTTGCTCGGGACCTTGCCGCAGCCACTGGAACAGTTGTCTCCAGACACACAGTCTACAGACGACTGAACAGACATGGTTTATTCGGCCGAAGACCTGCAAGATGCATTCCACCGACCCCTGGTCACAAGAGAGCCCTTAAAGTCTGGTATCAGGAACACAGTACATTGCCATTGGAACAGTGGTCCCAGTTTATGTTCACAGACGAGTCCAGGTATAGTCTGAACAGTCATTCTTGCCGGGTTTTCATCTGGCGTGAACCAGGAACCAGATACCAACCCCTCAATGTCCCTGAAAGAGACCTGTATGGAGGTCGTGGTTTGATGGTGTGGGGTGGGATTATGATTCGTGCACGTACACCCCTGTAACAGGTCAAGTGTATCGGAACGTCATTTTGCATCAGTATGTCCGCATTTTCAGGGATACAGTAGGTCCTGCCTTCCTCCTGATGGACGATAACGCATGGCTCCACCGAGCAGCCATCGTTTAGGAGTACCTTGAAACAGAAGACATCAGGCGAATGGAGTGGCCTGAATGTTCTCCAGACCTAAACCCCACCGAGCACGTCTGGGATGCTCTCGGTCGGCGTTTCGCTCCACGTCTTCAAACCCCTACGACACTTCAGGAGCTCCGACAGGCACTGATCCAATAATGCGAGGCTGGACCCCAGCAGTTGCTCGACCACCTGATTCAGAGTATGCCAACCGGTTTTGCGGCCTGTGTACGTGTGCATGGTGATCATATTCCATACCAATGTCGGGGTACATGTGCTTGGGGACGGTTTTCTCAACTTATAACCGGTACCGTGGACTTAAAGATCTGTGTCGTGTGTGTTCTCTATGTGCCTAAGCTATTAGTGCCAGTTTTGTGTAGTGCCACGTTTTATGGTACTACATTCTGTAATTATCCTTAATTTATGAGCATGAGTGTAGTTGGAAGCCGCCCAACGAGCGTGAGTACACAACAAACTGAGTAATAGCCTAGTACACACGAAAACTGTATCTACAACAGTACCGCAATACCAATTCTATTTCTGTTCACGTTTTTGTATGTGTTTACTAAGAGCCGCTCACACAGTTGCAGGTGACATGATGTATGCCCAGAAAAACGGCAACAGAAAACACAGTAAATATGCCACATACAGCGACAACAGTCTTAAATCCATGCTGTAACGTGTAACAAATAAGGTATTACGAAAGAATTCACAGAAAACAATTGTAAGTGGGCTGTTTGGGTTTCTATGTTGGTAAAACCACGTAGCGCTCTGTATGAAAATCACTGACTGTGCTGTGTGCAGTCTGTGGCTGGTTGGCATTGTTGGAATATTCACTATCGGAATTTTGGGCAGTTGGATGTGAACAGCGCGTAGCGTTGCGCAATTTGAGGTGAGCCGCCAGCAGTGGTGGATGTCGGGAGAGAGATGGCAGAGTTTTGAGAGCGGACAGTCTGGACGTGTGTCCGTCAGAAAAAGGAAATTTGTAAGACTGGATGTCATGAACTGATATATATATATATATATATATATATATATATATATATATATATATATATATATATATGACGTTTGGACACTATTAAGGTAAATACATTGTTCTCCATCAAAATCTTTCATTTGCGAACTATGACTATCAGTAGATAGTGCCTTCAGTAGTTAGAATCATTCATTTAGCTGGCAGTATTGGCGCTCGCTGTATTGCAGTAGTTGGAGTAACGAAGATTTTTGCTAGGTAAGTGATTCGTGAAATGTGTAGGTCATTGTTGGTCAGGGCCATTCTTTTGCAGGGATTATTCAAAGTCAGATTGCGTTGCGCTAAAAAAAATATTGTGTGTCAGTTTAGTGATGATCAGAGTAAGTAAAGAGAGAAATGTCTGAGTACGTTCAGTTTTGATCAGCTGTTTCAAAATCAAATAACGGAGAGGTTTACCAGCACAGTCATTCTAAATTTTTCTAAGGGGATGTTTCACAATATTAAAAAAAGAAAGAAAACAGAACAAATGTAATAATGTCTTACAACGTTTTATAACTACGCTATTTTGTTCGTGTTTCAGAGGTGAAGAATCGTCTGAAGATGGCGATATTTGTTGTTGAAACTAGTTTGAGGCATAAATAAATAACAAAAGTGTTTTGCATCAAGGCGGACTCACAATTCCCATATTGTTGTTTTTGCATACAAACACGGACCATATTGAAGAGATCCAAGATAATATCATGTATAGTGCCAATAGTGAAGCACGGAGCGGGTGCTGTTTTCCGTGGTTACGGTGTGGTCCCCTTATTGCGCTGCAGTAAATGCTACATGCGGCAGGATACGAACACATTTTATAACCTTATGTACTGCACATAGTAGAGCAAAGCTTCTGGTACGACGATTGTATGTGCATGAGAATACACCTTGTCATATGTGAGGCAATGGTATATGGACAATGATATTCCTGAAACATACTGGCCCATCCAGAATACCAACCTGAATCCAATAGAAGAACTTCTGGATCTGAAGAACGTCATCTTCGCTCCAGCGTCCACCATCACTATCTTCTCTGGCAGGGCTCTTGAGGAAGAACGGGCTGCCATTCCTCTCCAGCAGAGATCAAGCCGTGAAAAGGCGGCGTGTGCAGACACTACATATTAACTTCTACTAACATGTGTCCACATAGTCTTCATCAGTGTATTAACTGTACTCTGTGCGTGATACACATTCTTAATAGCGCCCTTGCATTTCCTTTATACTACATGAGCATACATTTTAATTCTCATTAAACTAGCTGCGAGATATTTGAGGTTGAAATGCAAACAAATTTGAAACTGTACTACCAATACGTGTCGGAAGAATCCATTAACATGACTAACAGTGAAAGGTGGTTGCATCTCCAACGTCACTCGATATCACCGATAACGATACCCTCATATATCTTACGATAGTATTATTGAGTACTTGCTATCGATGCCGATATCTTAGGTAACGAAACAACACTACCAATATTTACTTGTATCAGTTATACCGCAACGTCCTCAGTTGCGCATTAAGTTACGCGAGCAATATCGAAAGGAACTGCCTTATCATAATAAAACCAAACACAAATGGTCCGTGTCAGCGTCGTCCTCCGCAACATAACTTTTTAAGTTATTCTGACAACTATCTGTAAGTAACATAATTGTGAACCAGTGGCTGATGAGCCCTGTACTAGTATGAACCCAGCAGATGATCTGGGTGAAAATCAGTAGGAATATAAGAATATTAAAGCTACCGCCACTGGTGACATCCTTCTAGGGGAACGAGCGCCGGATGCAGCACAAATCGGGTTTTTTTCCTCGCATTCGCTCAAAGCTGTGCAGCTATCGCGAAGGAATCGCTAAACAATGAAAAAATAACACCCATTGCCGGTTCGAGTTGTTGTCTTAGCGCTTTTCTTCCAAAGTTCAATATTTGTTTTAATTAATTCGCTGGCTTTCATTTGCATTCAAATACAAGAGGGAAGAGAAATTTTTCTGTCCTTCAATATACGCAGCTATACTGAAATTAATTTCACTTCCCTCTTTATGTAAAGACACCCATTTAAGTCTTGTTGGACGTCTATCTCACTTGCATGCAGACGGAATTTGTAAGAATAAATTTATGTATGATTTTATTTCATTTAAGCTTCCATGATACAGTGAATCAGACAAAGACTACTCACAGTTTTACTGATATCTTTCATAATTCCTACTACAGTTTTCGGTATTTTTAATGTACAAGCTCAATTCAACATTATATAAATATCGAATACGCGATAAGAATTAAAAAGGATTAATCGTATGCTGTTTATGAGGTTATTTTGAATCGTGCAAGAATTAGAAGCAAAGAAAGCAGCAATCTGACGTTATTACGTCTTGCGCGCGGCCGTCGTAACAGTGTCATCTCGAAGTAGCGTTCCGCCTTGTGAAGTCGCTTAAATATTCGTTCTGTAAGTTGAAACACCTTTTCCGTGCTACAGTCTGCATTTATTTATGTTCCATGCACGTTTCGCCTCTTAACTTGAAGTCATCTTCAGTGGATTTGATCTGAGACAATACAGTCTTGTTTCTATATGCGATACTTATTGATCAGAAAAGAGTTCAAGCCTTTCTTTGGTTAAAAATGGCTCTGAGCACTATGGGACTGAACATCTATGGTCATCAGTCCCCTAGAACTTAGAATTACTTAAAGCTAACTAACCTAAGGACATCACACAACACCCAGTCATCACTAGGCAGAGAAAATCCCTGACCCCGCCGGGAATCGAACCCGGGAACCAGGGGCGTGGGAAGCGAGCTGCGGACAAGCCCTTCTTTTTTTACATTAGTAAAATATTACTGACGGTTATTCGTTACTCCGGCCGGAATCTGCGTTTCCTCTCATCTGTTCACAAGTCAGAGGTTGCACTGTCATTCACTTACACAACGCCGACTCATTTTTGCATGACTATCTTTTTGTTTTGTAGTCTTCATATTTCGTTTGTTAACTGCTGAGGAACAGCACTACTGATCTGGCTAAAGTTGCAGAACTGTGAGCGATTTCTGTCGTAACGCTACCCATTTTGTGCGTCTTTTCTTATTATATTTTTACGTAAATGTTGGCTACCTAACCACTGTTAATTTCTGTTGTCTCTATCGTCTTCCTCGCGTCTGTGACTCATAGGCCCAACTACAGAAACACCTTTAATACAAAAATAATACACGTTAAATGGTTAACTGTCAAGAAACGGCCGCACAGTAAAGAACTGCGTGCGTTGCCTTTCTTGAGAATACTAATGAAATTTCAAAAGGTAAGACGGACCGAACTTAAAGATATGTTAGTATACTTGCTTAATATACCCACACAATATGTAGCGTAATTCAGACTGTGTGTATTTGCCGCGTCTTTCGAGTAATTACATATTCTATAAATCACTTAGCAGTGGTGTTTCCACTGAATGAATGAATTGAGAACGTCGACAGCTCGTTGCGGAAATAATAAAAGAAATGAAGCCATGTGGCAGAGTGTTTTCGAAACGTACGATTTGGGCATAAGCTAGGGCGTCTGTTGAGTTCATCATCTGATCACGGCCATGGCGGTTCATAAACTCATTTCGGAAGATTCACGTAATGGGCCATGTTTAAGTGAAGACGCATTATATTCAGAATTCTTAGCAGTGTCGGAAAGCCGGGATATTTGTTGTCCTACGTAAGGCTACCTCGGTACGGGTCGTGACGGCCTTAAAAATTCAAACATCTGCCGAAAATTGGGGCATCTGGCAACGCTGGCTACAATCTCGTGTGACTCTCCTCGGATACGACCTCTCTTTCATATCCTCCGTCTCTTATCACTGCAGTCTGATTCCAGTATAAGTGCCAGACATTCTTTCGTTCCCTACATTTTGTCCGTTATAACTTGGCTGTGTGGTAAAGTGCTAGATGACCTACGAAGGTCTCGTGTTCGACTCTCCGAAATTCACTCAGTTTCATCTGTCATCTGTCATCGTTGCATTCATCTCTGTCAATGTTTGTTAACGTGAAAAGTGCTGAGTTGCGTCGTGGCCAAAGTCTTCGTCACATTGTAGGCCCCCTATAAATGGCTAAGTAACAGGGATGGCGGTAATCACTGAAACAACCTGTTTTCGGTTATATCGGTTTTTCCACGCTAGTTTAAATCGTCTGGTAAAACCGCTCTGTTTCTTTCTTTAAACTTAAAAATCGAACAAAGATTGAAAAATTTTGACTCAGTTTCAAGATAGAATCAAAATATTAAATTAGACGGGCAAATAAAGGAAAACTTAGTCCGTCAATCGTTTGCTGCTTTTCTCGAAAAGTGATAAGTGGTTGAGTACTGCAAAAAATCGCCAGTATTCTCCTATTGATTCCAAATTTTTAGAACTCTGCTCAAAAATCGTATTGTAATCGAGAATCATGCCGTATTTCGGCATTACGAATAGTCGGTGCTAAATGGGAAAAACTGTGGTTGAAAAACTGTTTTTCGTTTTAGTTTGTCCGTTTTCAAGGGCTGCAGGCAGATAAAGGCGTGTTATATAAACAAAGACAGCAGATAAGATACTTTCTGTTGTTATTATATACTATGAATGAAATGTTAAATTTTCAGTATGTTACCCGTACCATAATTTCCTTCCTCTTTCATTATCTCATAGAAATGGCAGACAGATCTTTAATCTTTTAAAACAGATACACTATTTATTGCATTGCTTTGTCACTTCGTAAAAATATTTTGTGCCATTTTGCAATATAACGGATGTCCGGAGGCGACAGAGAGAAACTACAGTGCAGACAAGGTGCGGGCTAGTCTTGCATACTGCAGTGCATTAAACTATGACACACAGCGACATCAACATTATTCCCTCAGACACGCTGTATCAGTTCTTATCCCATGTGTTGGTTGCCTGTTTCTGTCAGCACTGTTATTAAAACAGCATTGATAACTTTTCCCATTTACTGTAGAAAAGCGATATTTCAGTCTACATCTACATCTACATTTATACTCCCCAAGCCACCCAACGGTGTGTGGCGGAGGGCGCTTTACGTGCCACTGTCATTACCTCCCTTTCCTGTTCCAGTCGCTTATGGTTCGCGGGAAGAACGACTGCCGGAAAGCCTCCGTGCGCGCTCGAATATCTCTAATTTTACATTCGTGATCTCCTCGGGAGGTATAAGTAGGGGCAAGCAATATATTCGATACCTCATCCAGAAACGCACCTTCTCGAAACCTGGACAGCAAGCTACACCGCGATGCAGAGCGCCTCTCTTGCAGAGTCTGCCACTTGAGTTTGCTAAACATCTCCGTAACGCTATCACGCTTACCAAATAACCCTGTGACGAAACGCGCCGCTCTTCTTTGGATCTTCTCTATCTCCTCCGTCAACCCGATCTGGTACGGATCCCACACTGATGAGCAATACTCAAGTATAGGTCGAACGAGCGTCCTGTAAGCCATCTCCTTTGTTGATGGACTACATTTTCTAAGGAGTTTCCCAATGAATCTCAGCCTGGCACCCGCCTTACCAACAATTAATTTTATATGATCATTCCACTTCAAATCGTTCCGCACCCATACTCCCAGATATTTTGCAGAAGTAACTGCTACCAGTGTTTGTTCCGCTATCATAAATCATACAATAAAGGATCCTTCTTTCTATGTATTCGCAATACATTACATTTGTCTGTGTTAAGGGTCATTTGCCACTCCCTGCACCAAGTGCCTATCCGCTGCACATCTTCCTGCATTTCACTGCAATTTTCTAATGCTGCAACTTCTCTGTGTACAACAGCATCATCCGCGAAAAGCCGCACGGAACATCCGACACTATCTACTAGGTTATACAGGGTGTTTCAAAAATGACCGGTATATTTGAAACGGCAATAAAAACTAAACGAGCAGCGATAGAAATACACCGTTTGTTGCAATATGCTTGGGACAACAGTACATTTTCAGGCGGACAAACTTTCGAAATTACAGTAGTTACAATTTTCAACAACAGATGGCGCTGCAAGTGATGTGAAAGATATAGACGACAACGCAGTCTGTGGGTGCGCCATTCTGTACGTCGTGTTTCTGCTGTAAGCGTGTGCTGTTCACAACGTGCAAGTGTGCTGTAGACAACATGGTTTATTCCTTAGAACAGAGGATTTTTCTGGTGTTGGAATTCCACCGCCTAGAACACAGTGTTGTTGCAACAAGACGAAGTTTTCAACGGAGGTTTAATGTAACCAAAGGACCGAAAAGCGATACAATAAAGGATCTGTTTGAAAAATTTCAACGGATTGGGAACGTGACGGATGAACGTGCTGGAAAGGTAGGGCGATCTTGTACGGCAACCACAGAGGGCAACGCGCAGCTAGTGCAGCAGGTGATCCAACAGCGGCCTCGGGTTTCCGTTCGCCGTGTTGCAGCTGCGGTCCAAATGACGCCAACGTCCACGTATCGTCTCACGCGCCAGAGTTTACACCTCTATCCGTACAAAATTCAAACGCGGCAACCCCTCAGCGCCGCTACCATTGCTGCACGAGAGACATTCGCTAACGATATAGTGCACAGGATTGATGACGGCGATATGCATGTGGGCAGCATTTGGTTTACTGACGAAGCTTATTTTTACCTGGACGGCTTCGTCAATAAACAGAACTGGCGCATACGGGGAACCGAAAAGCCCCATGTTGCAGTCCCATCGTCCCTGCATCCTCAAAAAGTACTGGTCTGGGCCGCCATTTCTTCCAAAGGAATCATTGGCCCATTTTTCAGATCCGAAACGATTACTGCATCACGCTATCTGGACATTCTTCGTGAATTTGTGGCGGTACAAACTGCCTTAGACGACACTGCGAACACCTCGTGGTTTATGCAAGATGGTGCCCGGCCACATCGCACGGCCGACGTCTTTAATTTCCTGAATGAATATTTCGATGATCGTGTGATTGCTTTGGGCTATCCGAAACATACAGGAGGCGGCGTGGATTGGCCTCCCTATTCGCCAGACATGAACCCCTGTGACTTCTTTCTGTGGGGACACTTGAAAGACCAGGTGTACCGCCAGAATCCAGAAACAATTGAACAGCTGAAGCAGTACATCTCATCTGCATGTGAAGCCATTCCGCCAGACACGTTGTCAAAGGTTTCGGGTAATTTCATTCAGAGACTACGCCATATTATTGCTACGCATGGTGGATATGTGGAAAATATCGTACTATAGAGTTTCCCAGACTGCAGCGCCATCTGTTGTTGACAATTGTAACTACTGTAACTTCGAAAGTTTGTCTGCCTGAAAATGTACTGTTGTCCCAAGCATATTGCAACAAACGGTGTATTTCTATCGCTGCTCGTTTAGTTTGTATTGCCGTTTCAAATATACCGGTCATTTTTGAAACACCATATATATATATATATATATATATATATATATATATATATATATATATATATATATATATATATAATCCGCGAAAAGCCGCATGGAACTTCCGACACGGATGATGCTGTTTGCCAAATGCTCTTCAATCCAGCCACGCAGCTGGTCTAATATTCCTTAGGCTCTTACTTTGTTTATCAGGTGACAGTGCGGTACTGTATCGAACGCAAATTTTACGAATAAAAGAGACTCCTTTTTTAAAAAACGGTTTACTTAAAAGCGAAAAAATTGAGCACTGCTGCTATCGCTAACTGACCTTTCGGTTTTTCTACTGGTTACTAGTAAAAAGTTAAAGACACTTATTACCACTGAAAGTGTTGTTAATAAAAATTCTCTATTTAAACTAGACTGAACTGCATGTGACTGCTTTAGTCTTTAATAAAACTTGCATCTGACTGCGTATTTAACTGAACTGAACTTTATCTGACTGCATGAAAATGTTGTTGGAAAATTAATAATCAAAATACACATCTGAGTGCATGAAAGTTTAGTGGTAAAAATAAATGAAAGTCACCAACCTGCATCTGACTGCGTCTGTGGACTTAGCTCGTGCACTCCTTCCCGTTTAGCTGATAATAAAACATATATTCAACTCAGCCGTAGTGCAATGGCATAAAATTGTCATTCTAGATAACTTTACTCATTCTGGCCCTGTTTGTTACTTAATAAAAATTCTGTTCTGGTCTTAATAATTGCCGTGCAATGGGATATAGATTATTTTACTCTGATAAATGAAATTATTAGCTTTACTCATGGGAACTTTACTTTAATGTACCTTTTGGTTCAACGCAAGCACAGGATGCGGAGAACGACATAAGGTGTGAGATGAAACTCTAATTTTATCTAAAAAATATTTATTGGTCAAACTTTTAAGGCACATTTGAAAAATTAAACAAACTTCTATAGCATGGATTTACGAGAAAGTTTCACAAAACGCTTATTGCATCAACAATGGGATTTCTATCTAGCTTTTAGACATTATTTAACCAAAGAAAACCTATTTTATTAATTATTCTTTCTAGTTTCCCCAGGTATGTGCCGAGTTTCGCTCAATATATAGCTTATTATGTGCGTAGCGCCAACTCTTACTTTGATGCTGTCACGACCCGGCTGCCTCCTGCAGGCATCTAGCTCCGACTCGAAACGCGTCTGCTGTCTCTGCGCATCTCCTCACCACTACTCAAACTTTTACCGCGTGCACCTAGCTCTGTTAGCTGTCAAAGATCTTACTACTCGAAGATGTACTACTCGTCCAACCTTGCGGTTAGGAACTATCGACATTTTTCACTGGCTATATCCTGATCGAATCTCAGCACATACCTTTCACAACCGAAACCAGAAAAAAAAGAAAAAATAGTTGTCATTCCGAACTAAAATAACGGTATCGCTTTTAACAGGTCGCTTTTCCTCGTCGCTGCTGAGTAACTCAGCTCGAAGCTCGAGCAGAGGCAACGGCATACCATCTTCAATAGCACCACTCCTAGAATAGTACTGTGGTGCTCAAATCAGTCTCCGTGTTAATGACAGCCTTACGCTTTTAACTTGAGGATTTTGGAGTGCTTTCCAGTCAGCGTACAAGGCTCGAAACCTTAAAGCGTCAAGAACGCCGGCAGATGAGAAAGCTAGTAGTGGCGCCTCCACGTGGAAGTGTCCCCGCGCGCACGTGGCCGGGCTTATTGCGCCGTTCCGCGGCGCCCTTGAGGCGACGCGCCCTTCGCGGTGCGCTCTGAGTGGCCGCCCTGCCACTCACTTGTCGCGCCGGCGCCACGTGGAGGGCGACAAACAAGACCGCCGGCCCTTACCGAGCCCGAATACCGCACCGCCGCCACTTCACCGTCAAGCACCGCGTTACCCTCTAGGGCGCATTCTCGCGGCTCTTGCCTTCCTTTCTTTTACGTCTTAATCAGCTTCCGTCTGTTACACTTATTATTTTTATTAATTCTTATACTCTCTCATATATTTTTCTTCTCTCATTTTCATCATGTGCAGAAGTTGGAAAGAAGACATGCGGTTACTAAGTTAGATTAAATTTCCTTTATGTTTGGAACACGTATTATGTTCGAGTATAATGACTTTTCTGGAGACTAGAAATCTACTCTGTAGGAATCAGCATGGGTTTCGAAAAAGACGGTCGTGTGAAACCCAGCTCGCACTATTCGTCCACGAGACTCAGAGGGCCATAGACACGGGTTCACAGGTAGATGCCGTGTTTCTTGACTTCCGCAAGGCGTTCGATACAGTTCCCCACAGTCGTTTAATGAACAAAGTAAGAGCATATGGACTATCAGACCAATTGTGTGATTGGATTGAAGATTTCCTAGATAACAGAACGCAGCATGTCATTCTCAATGGAGAGAAGTCTTCCGAAGTAAGAGTGATTTTAGGTGTGCCGCAGGGTAGCGTCATAGGACCGTTGCTATTCACAATATACATAAATGACCTCGTGGATGACATCGGAAGTTCACTGAGGCTTTTTGCAGATGATGCTGTGGTGTATCGAGAGGTTGTAACAATGGAAAATTGTACTGAAATGCAGGAGGATCTGCAGCGAATTGACGCATGGTGCAGGGAATGGCAATTGAATCTCAATGTAGACAAGTGTAATGTGCTAGTAATACATAGAAAGATAGATCCCTTATCATTTAGCTACAAAATAGCAGGTCAGCAACTGGAAGCAGTTAATTCCATAAATTATCTGGGAGTACGCATTAGGAGTGATTTAAAATGGAATGATCATATAAAGTCGATCGTCGGTGAAGCACATTCCAGACTGAGATTCATTGGAAGAATCCTAAGGAAATGCAATCCGAAAACAAAGGAAGTAGGTTACAGTACGCTTGTTCGCCCACTGCTTGAATACTGCTCAGCAGTGTGGGATCCGTGCCAGATAGGGTTGATAGAAGAGATAGAGAAGATCCAACGGAGAGCAGCGCGCTCCGTTACAGGATCATTTAGTAATCGCGAAAGCGTTACGGAGATGATAGATAAACTCCAGTGGAAGACTCTGCAGGAGAGACGCTCAGTAGCTCGGTACGGGCTTTTGTTAAAGTTTCGAGAATATACCTTCACCGAAGAGTCAAGCAGTATATTGCTCCCTCCTACGTATATCTCGCGAAGAGACCATGAGGATAAAATCAGAGAGATTAGAGCCCACACAGAAGCATACCGACAATCCTTCTTTCCACTAACAATACGAGACTGGAACAGAAGGGAGAACCGATAGAGGCACTGCCGGCCGCGGTGGCCGTGCGGTTCTGGCGCTGCAGTCCGGAACCGCGGGACTGCTGCGGTCGCAGGTTCGAATCCTGCCTCGGGCATGGGTGTGTGTGATGTTCTTTAGTTATGTTTAAGTAGTTCTAAGTTCTAGGGGACTTATGACCTAAGATGTTGAGTCCCATAGTGCTCAGAGCCATTTGAACCATTTTGATAGAGGTACTCAGGGTACCCTCCGCCACACACCGTCAAGTGGCTTGCGGAGTATGGATGTAGATGTAGATGTCTATGGTCACTTTTTTTGTCATATCAGACTACTGATTTCGGCCTGTAATGACCATCTTCATATCTGTTTTATAAAAAATGGTTAATGGCTCTAAGCACTATGTATCTGTTTTATAAAAACATGTCCTAATATACTGGAGCATAGTGGCATCGTCAAATGGAACACATGAAATCAGCACCACCAATGTGTTTAGCATTTGACGATATCACTATGGCTCCAGTACATTACAAGGTGTACAATTTTGCTTCCGCCGTTTGCTGGTAGGTGGCGACAACTGTAAGTAGCGGTCGAATGAAACAGATCGCAGACATCAGACAGTTAGCTTGGACTTCGGTCAACATAACCTCATTTCAACATTAGTCGATTTGTGTCTGCATCATAAAGTTGTTCTTGACTGAAAATGTCAGTTTACGAGCGTAATTCTCATCATTTGCGGGAGGTGTTACTGTTTTGTTTCAGTATGAAGAAAAATGCGGCTGAGTCTCATCGAATGCTCTCAAGTGCGCATGGCACGGGCGCTAATAGTGAAAGAACACGTTATGAGTGGTTTCCACGCTTCAAGAACGGTGATTTTAACGCCATAGACCGGTATTGTGGTGGAAAAGAGAAAGTTTTCGAAGATGCATACCTGGAGACATTGCTGAGTGAAGACTCGCGTCAGACTCAAGAAGAATTGGCACGATTAGTGGGAGTGACACAGCAAGCCATTTCAAAACGTCTCAGGACTATGGGCATGATTCAGAAAGAAGGAACTTGGGTCGCCTGTGAGCTGAAACCAAGGTACTTTGAACGGCGTTTGTGTGTTTCTGAACAGTTGCTTCAGAGGCAAAAACGGAAGGGATTTCTACATCGCATTGTGACCGGGGACGAAAAATGAGTTCATTACAATAACCCTAAACACAAAAAATCATGAGGTATCCCGGCCGCGCTTCCACGTCGACGGCCAAATCCGAATATTCATGGCTCCAAGATCTTACTCTGCATTTGGTGGGACCAGCTCGGCGCCGTGTACTCTGAGGTGTTAAGACCAAGTGAAACAATCACAGGTGCTCGTTATCGAATACAGTTAATGTGTTAGCAGAGCATTAAAAGACAAACGGCCGCAGCACGACAACGCTCGTCCCCACGTTGCAAAAATAGGTCAAGTCGCACTTGGAAACGTTAAAATGGGAAGTCCTACCCCACCCTCCGTATTCTCCAGACATTGCTCCCTCTATCACCTGTTTAGGTCTATGGAGCACGGCCCGGCTGACCATCACTTCCGATCTCATGAAGAAGTCACAAATTGGATCGACTCGTGGACCGCTTCAAAAGATGAACAATTTTTTCGACGCGGGTTTTGTACACTGCCCAAAAGATGGGAGAAAGTAGTGGCCAGCGATGGAAGATACTTTGAATGATACATGTGTAACCAATTTGTTTCATTAAAGGCTCAAACGTTGGAGGAAAAACAGCGGAAGCAAAGTTGTACACCATGTAGGACATGTTTTTATAAAACAAATCTGAAGATGGTCATTATAGACCGAAACCGGTAGTCTGATGACAAAAAAACGTCACCATAGATGTAAAGCAAAGAATATTTATGCTATATTCAGCTCACTGTTTTATTCGCGACAATGCCTCAGCTTGTGGTATTATTTAGAGAATGGATGTTCATAACATCATTCGCCCGTTTCTTTGCTTAAGATTGTAGATGCCCTATTTCCGCTGTGCTTTTCTACGTCTACATTTACATTCCGAATTCCATCTTATGGTGTGCGGCGGAGAGTAATTCTGGTATCCTCCGTTCTCCGTTCCATTCACGGATAGAGCACGGGATGAATGAATGTCGGTAAACCTCCGGTTTAGCTCTAATTTCTCGAATTCCCTCGTTCTGATATTTCGCAGGACATATGTGGGAGGAAGTAGTACGTCCCGGATCGAACTCTCTTGGAATTTCCATGCTAAACCTTACAGCGATACGCAACGTCTCTCCTGTACCGTCTGCCACTGGAGTTTGTTAAGCATCTACGTTATCTTGTCTACTGTCTCTTCTATCAGACCAACCTGGTAAGGGTCCGACATTAATGAGAAATACTAAAGAATCGGTCGAACAGGTCTTTTGTAAACCACTTGTTTCGCTAATTAATTACATTTCCTTAAGGTTGTTCCTATTAGCCTCAGCCTAACAACTGATTTTCCTACATTTTATTTTATGTGTTCATTCCACTTGAGGGTGATCCGGATGGCTAGTCCTAGGTCTTTTATGGTAGCTACTGTTTCCAGTGATCTGTCACCAGTCGTACAGTAGTCGATTTCCTAACTTATTTTTCTTTCACTTTGTACTGTCATTAATCACTATTGAAATCTGCTTTTCCTTGCCATCTGGTATCACGCGCTTTCAAAATGTCTATTTCATTCTTGTTAATAATAATTTTGAGGTCACTCATAGTTTTTTCTCAGCGGATATGTTCAGTATATGACTCTCGGCTTTGCCACCCGATCACTGTTTGTGTGTCCCACAATATTTCGTCGAGGCAGCATTGTCAAGTTGTGGCTGTTGGCGGCAAGTAGGAACTCGAGGACATATTACGGGATAGACAAAACATGACCCAGCAACATTGCCGAGAGCCATATATTAAATAATTCTGAACTTTTGTGTCGTCTCGTTGCCACGGTAGGTTTTGTACCAGGGGAAGCAAGGAGAGGATGTTGTTTGGTGGCCAGTATCCTCTTTCTGTAACACAACTGCAGGCATGTATTAACTGGGTTCTTTATTAAGTAGACAAAGAGCTACTTAACTTAAGCTTCCATGTGCTGTAGTACAAGCTCTTCCATAGTAGTCCACGTTAGCCTCAGTGCTGGTGAAATACAAGTCTCGCTATGTACAGTACTCTGGCCGCCAGGTACTGACTAAGGTAGAGGCTAAATGCCACTGCGACTCCCACGGGGCTGGGACTGATGACTCAGCTCGTTGACCCACTGGGTGACTGACTGGCTGTAACTGAATGAGCCCTCCGGTCCACGGCGGCGATGTAAATACGCCGGCCGATGTGGACGAGCGGTTCTAGGCGCTACAGTCTGGAACCGCGCGACCGCTACGGTCGCAGGTTCGAACCCTGCCTCGCGCATGGATGTGTGTGATGTCCTTAGGTTAGTTAGGTTTAAGTAGTTCTAAGCTCTAGGGGACTGATGACCTCAGATGTTAAGTCCCATACTGCTCAGAGCCATTTTTGATGTAAATACTGGTGGTCGGGAGGGCGTTGGCGGTACGTTCTTGCGAGTTTGTCTTTGGCCTCTCTCCTGAGAGGCTCGGTCGCTCCGATGCCTATTATCGATCTTCTAGCAGCCTCTTCGCTGCCTGGTATGCTGGCGACAGCTTACGCCAGCACATGAGCTCTTACAATTTACCTTCTTTTTACTATGTCCTAGTCAGTTTCTTCGCTTTCTTCACAGAGAGACACTTTTCACTGGATATCAGCTAGTTATGTGCCCATTCCAGATCTTAGCTTACGTCTCGCATGTTAATAAAGTGAAAATTAATTACTGTACTTTTCATGGTTGCTTTAGTTAGGAGATACTGCGGTGGTATCCTGTTACCTTTAAAGTCGTGGAGCTACTTCCATCCACACTGTCCTGACCATACCAGTAAATATTGTCACAATCCATATTGACAGCCTGCATCTTTTGCAGTTTGCTTACTGAGGACGCTTTTTCATCATCAAGACGAAAGACCCTTCCTCCTCGTCTGCCGTTGGCATTATCTTCTTCCACCATGGAAGACACTCTCTTGTAATCCATCAAGGAAAGTGGGAAAACTGCCGGATTGAAGTACTTGAATCATGATAGCTAAACTAACAGTCGTACTGGAATAAACGAGGTTGG
The DNA here is from genome assembly GCF_023898315.1 of Schistocerca nitens. Classification (NCBI taxonomy): domain Eukaryota; kingdom Metazoa; phylum Arthropoda; class Insecta; order Orthoptera; family Acrididae; genus Schistocerca; species Schistocerca nitens. The sequence continues at coordinate 104,199,667 of NC_064617.1, forward strand.
ATCCCAATGCAACTGTTGGCTTTGTTACCATTATTCAAGTACTAACTGAAGTCTTTGGTTTTCCTCATCTGTAGACCTCGACAGGGCCCTTTACGAGGTGCCATCATGTGGAGTCTGATGAAACCTGATTTTGTAACAAGGTGTTACTCCTCCTCCTCCTCCTTTTCCAGCGTGACGTACAGCTCTTGTGTACGCAGGGCAGCGCCCCTGCATATACAGCCATCACACTCACAGATGCGCATTGTGGGTCAGATACGGCCCTTTCCTCGCCTCGGAGTTTGTTTCTCAACAGAAAAGTCACTGAGTTGTTTACCTCCACGCCTCCTGCAACGGCCACAGGGACTGTCAGCGCAAGCCGCTTCTATATGCGGCGTGCACGCATTAGTAAAAATATTTTGTAACGTGTTACAAGCAACTGCGCAGGTGACCTATTGTTGTTGGTCTGCGCGATTGTCTGGCCTCGGCAGCAAATGACAATTGCGAGAGGGCCCGTGGTGCGCCTGCGTGATGCGCGGTCGTAGTCGGGTAAATAGAATACAATCAGTGAGCTTAACAACCACGATCGTTACGGTAACATTGGTGCAGAAGTACCGAGTTTAGATTCTGCTGCAATAAATTTGGGCGAAGATACGCCCGGATTCGGAACGCCGCGGTGGCAAACGCACTGGGAACTGCGGCCGTTAACTGTTTGTTGTCCCTGTAATGTCTGCACCGCTCCACGTAACGTTCTTAAACAAAGTCTAGTACACTGCATTTGAAACTCAATGGTCTTTTAGGGAAGTTTCAAAGTCACTGTCCTCCCCATGTTTACTGGTCTACTTACGTAAAAGAAGCATAACAAATTCAGGCACTCATTGAGTATCGTAGTCTTTTACGCAAAATTATATTTTGCTGTGATGTAAAGAGGTTGCCCTTTGTTTGCGTGCGGATATGATACACGCTGACATGAGGTTATTACCACACGGTCCGACCCAGCCACCTGCTTTGCCCCACCACTCCAGACAACTAAATATGAACTTCAACTACCAACACAAACCACAAAAGCTCAAAAATACTGCTCCAGCATCAGCTTTGATACCCACACAAAGAATATTACGAACACAAATAAGCACACTACACTTCTTACACTAAAGCAAAAAAATACATAAAAAAGAATGTGCCACCCAAAGTCAGCTAACAAATAAATCTGGACTGACACAAAAAACACACACACACACACACACACACACACACACACACACACACACATATACAAAATTAACGGTACTGTAACCCACTGAAAACGTCACCACAAAAAGTCTTCTCTGGTTTCAGAAGCAGAGACTTTGCTTAACCTCATAAATTTAACGCACTGCTGACACTTCACGCACACTGCCACGTGGCAGTATACCTCGTGAAAGACAACTGTAGACGCCACATCGTCGCCCGTAGCAGCAAACGACGAACGACTAGTAAATTTCGTTGAAAGATCTATACATAGTATTAAACGAAATATCCAAAAAATAACTTTCAAACCACGAACAACACGGCGAACTAACAATTTCAGAACCGAAAACAAATCAGTACCCAATAACTAACGACATAAAATAATTCACTAACAAGACAACTAAAATGAACTACCGAAACACCGACCAACACATGAAGGGCTTATTTCAATAGTGATACAAGTCCATCACCTCCACTTTTCTGCCTATAATGGTTCTGAAATTAATGATCCAAACAAACAGAAAGAAAGGTTCATCTCTAGCAAGAATCCATATGCTTGAATATTTCTGGTATCTCAACTGCAGATTTTTCAGCGCTCATTTAACTTTAGTACTCTGTATCTCAGTATGAACAAAAATGGACTTGTACCACTTTGAAATAAGCCCTTCACATAGCATTAACTCTAATGACGCGCTAACATCACTCACAACTAATTTAGAAACATACACATCCCACACTAGAATGCGTCACCGCTTACTACAACAGACCCTCTACAAACACAATCCATTTCAAATACGCCGCACCTCCATGACGTCACAAACGCAACACAATTACGTCATGGGTCAAAAACGACTAGTGCGAGTAGGAGCGAACGGTTGGACCTGGGTTAGTTTCCTTCCATTTTCTGATTTCTCCTGCTTCGTGACGGAACCGACGTTGTTGTAAATCTGCGCTGCCGATACAATGTTTCCCACATTTACATGGTATTCGCGATGCTATTTTCACTTGTGTAAAATGCTAATAAAATCAGTGCGTGTTTATGTGTATTACCTAGTGAGAATTCTAATTTCTCTTGTAAGTGTGCAATACTTGGGCATACTGTCACGGAAAACCTAAAACTACTGTCATACTGTTTACCCCCTATACTGCCAATAGCAACCTTAATGGGGAGGAGGCCGGCCGCGGTGGTCTCGCGGTTCTAGGCGCGCAGTCCGGAACCGTGCGACTGCTACGGTCGCAGGTTCGAATCCTGCCTCGGGCATGGATGTGTGTGATGTCCTTAGGTTAGTTAGGTTTAAGTAGTTCTAAGTTCTAGGGGACTGATAACCACAGCAGTTGAGTCCCATAGTGCTCAGAGCCATTTGAACTTAATGGGGAGCGCGGAGGGGGGCGGTCTCTTGCAACCCTCCCTCATCTCAAATCTGAAGTACAGAGTTCTGAGTGGCTAACTATCAGTTCTCTGGGACAGAATGAGTTTTTAGGGTCATATATAAAATTTGGTTCTTGTGGCATGACGTGTTTCGAAACTCGCCATTTCATTTATGAACTTCCAGCACGCTAGAGTAATCGCAGAGCAGTAACTTGTATTAACAGTGCAATGGAAAAACAGCCAAAATTGCAAATTTCACTTTTGTTTACTCGATCACTTGTTTCGTGTCGGGACCCATTTTCAAATAATCCAAACAGTCAAAATGATATTTCCCAAAGCATAATAACCCTGTGAAGACAACTGTATGCTCTGCCACTGTTGATTTGCACTTTCTTGTTCAAACATGTTCGTCATCTTGGCATGGTTCTTATATTTTTGAAAATACCATTTTGACTATCTGGATTATTTGAAAGTGGGTCCCGATCCGAAGCTAGTCATCATGTAATTAAAAATGGAATTTGTAACTTCGGCTGTTTTTCCTTTCTATTAACTTATTTATATTAAAAATAGTAATTTTAGAGTCACCCATCCACCCTGGAAGAACTTCTGTGGACTCCCACAATAGTAACGGCATCAAGTACAGATAAGCAGCCAGCGTGCGTATGTATATATGTTTTCTTCTGGCAAATAAATTCTAAATTCAGTCATTAAAGCGTATATCTGCAAAGCAGCCTAAAGACATGCAGACACATTAGTGAGGAGAATGGCCCTCGATATGCCGACCTTATTAAGAGGTGCGTTAGTAAATCGGTACACGTTATCATTATAGTTATTTTAAACCTTTCATTCTCGTCTTCTGTATCGGACTTCGGAAATAATTTTTATCTGTCAAATTACAGTCGCTCCGTTTTTATCGGTCAAATTACGGTCGTTCCGTTACACTCGGACATGGCTGGTCTGCTATCTACAGAATCACGTGACACTGTGGCATTACGTGTACAGGGGCACACACAAGGTACATGTAACTGCAAATCGCTACCGCGAATACCAAGGGCGGATCTGGATATTACAGGCAAGCAAACCTGCTGTGATACAGAAGTGACACGCAGAACTGTATGCAATGGACTACAGCACGAACGACTTCCTTCCCCATCCTTCCCTAATCCGATGGGAGCGGTGACCTCTTTGTTTGGTCCTTCCCCCCCCCCCCCCCCAACCGACCAACCGATCGACTACAGCCAAACGAAGCTCCTGGTACAACGTTTGCACTATTTGTAGTGCCGTATAACACATGAAACTGGCATTACAGTTGGACACAGTCAAATATATGAAGTATCATAGAATAACCTCCTCCATGCCACTAGCAGAATTTATTGTCTTTCGAAAGCATTTAAATCAGAACCACGTCAACGCCTGTTAACAAAAGTTTGACCATGTGGGACGTAAAAGACATTTTGCGACTGGACTGAGAATTTCTTGACAGGCAAGACACAGAATGTTATCTTAGGTGAGGAATTGCTGACAGAACTAGAAGTAATCTCAGTCGTGCTCCAGGAAAGCATGTTACAAAGCATACTCTTAGCGCTATATATTTATGTCGTGGCAGAGAATTTTAAAGATAATATCAGAATGTGTGTTGATGATGCATTTATCTATAACGATGCGCTATGTTGGAAAAGAGCCGCATAAATATCCAGTCAGATCTCCATAAGGTTTCAAAGTGGTTCAAAATCGGCGACTTGTTTTAACTATCAGAAAAGTAAAATTGAGCTCTCCACAAAATGCCCCAATGTAGTATTCTATGACTACAACTTCAAAGACCCATATTTGTAAAGAGTCAATTCATGCAGATATCTGGGTGTAACAATTAGTGATGACATAAAATGGAATTATATTAATGGTAAAAAAATACATTGTATTCCAGTTGCTGATGATGTAGTATTCTTAGCAGATTCTGAAAATATCATGAACTGAACGTCAAAAATTTTACATGACGCCTTGGACAACCACAAAATGAAAACAAAATACAACAAGACTAAAATAACGATGATAGATAAATCCGACACACAAATAAGGGCAAACATTAAGATAGAAAATATAATTTCAATGCAAGTAAATTAATTTTGCTATTTGGGGAGTGCAATAACAGATAACAGAAGTGTAATGGATGTTAAAAGAAAAACTGAAATGAATAAACAAACACCAGAAATGAGAGTAACTTACTAGCAAAAACAACCACCTTAATAGAGAAACAGGAATTAAATTGATCACAATACTTATTTGGAACATTTTTACTATGATTATGAAGGGTGGTCTCTGAGGAATCGAAAAATGAAAAAATTAGGATCAGTAGAGATGTGAATATCGAGAAGACCCACAAAAACATTCTCGATCGGAGGGAAATCTAACGAACAAATATTGAAAGAAATTAGAGAGAAGATGACATTGATTAACATGATGTAGGGCAGAATACTAAATTAATTGGACACATACTTTGACATAAGAGGTTCGCGATAAACATCTTGGAAGGAAAAATATCGGGAAAAAATCAACAGTTAGGCCAAGAACATCCACACTCGTATTCCAAATCGTCGTCAATGGAACGAAATGTAGTAACTACAACCAGATGGTACAGACGGCAAGGGAAAGAGACGGATTGCTACATCAACAAGGCGCTTCTTTTAGCGTCTGGCGATGATAAAATGGAAAGGTCACCTAAGCTGAGCCGTACGTAAAACATCCGACAGACTTCCGTTCATTTGTATGATACTGGGAAAATGTAGTAGGTCTATAAGGTAAGTTGCTTACAAATCCATCCTAGTATAATCATTAATGCGTGGGACCAATACCATATAGGGCCGGCCGGAGTGGCCGTGCGGTTCTAGGCGCTACAGCCTGGAACCGCGCGACCGCAAGGTCGCAGGTTCGAATCCTGCCTCGGGCATGGATGTGTGTGATGTCCTTAGGTTAGTTAGGGTTAAGTAGTTCTAAGTTCTAGGTGACTGATGACCTCAGAAGTTGAGTCCCATAGTGCTTAGAGCCATTTTTGAGTACCATATAGGTCTAAGAGGGGATGTTGAATGTGCACTAAGTAGAGCAGCAAGAATGGTCACTGGATTTCTTTTTAGTCACGGTACAATGCCATAGAAACGCTGAAAAACCAGAAGTGGCAGATTCTTGAAGAATAACGCCAACTATCCCGCAAAAGCCTACTCACAAGGTTCCGGTAACCACTGTATTGTGAAAAAACTAGAAATATAATACTGCCTCGTATGTATAGCTCTTGTAGGCACCAGGAAGACAGGACTAGTTCAATTACCACGCTCTTTGGAACAGGAAGATATCCTAGTACATTATACAATGTGTTCAAAATGGTTCAAATGGCTCTGATCACTATGGGACTTAACATCTGTGGTCATCCGTCCCCTAGAACTCGAAACTACTTAAACCTAACTAACCTAAGGACATCACACAACACCCAGTCATCACGAGGCAGTTATACAATGGGAAGTATCCTTTGCCACGCACCTGACAGTGGTTTGGGGAGAATGGATGTAGGTGCAGATAGCGATTGAGAATTCTAGTTCAACAAAACCAGGAAACCCGATTTTAGAATAATTAAAATTCGCTACTGATACCCATTAACATCATTTTCACTGCTGCGCTCTCCCGATACCTTTGGGGTCAAATATAAATGTGACAGGGGGCGAACCACCTAGCACACAAAGTGGTTTCTTGCTGTTCCTGAGGTGGCTTGCTCGCACCCAGCCTTGCCACAGGGCCACATAGGATTAGGCAAACTACGGCAAAAATGGTGCCGACACATATCAGCAACATTTACAATAATTTATTAAATGAAAGTGTACATTACGTAACTGGAGTGTCAAGAGGATAGTTGGCAATGTAACTAAATGTCCATTTGCACTGACCAATCTTTGAACACTGCTCTCGTCCTGAATCCAGGTAATGAATATAACTTGTAGAATACCCAGTTTCGCTCACCTGGACGGCGACTATAGGTGCCGATTTGAAACACAGTTGACACTGTGAAATGAACTCTCTGGAGGCTGCCCATGCCGTGTGGCGCACTCTCTGCTTATGATTGTTTTTCGTATCTCTGGCAGGCACGGAAAATGGATTTCTGATACGAGCGAAGCACCAAGCAATCCGCTGTTCATCGAACACTCCATTGTGCGTGAAAACCCGACGGAGCGCCAGACACGCCTCAGAACCGTGGAACGAACTTCTGCTGAATCAACGCTGGAGGCAAGCGTGTCTGTGGGGCGCATGGGGGTAGCAATATGTAGAGCAAAATAAGCGCCCCTTGCTCAGTCGTTTCGACACTGGTCGTGATAAAAGCAACGTGGTCCTTTGCTTAACTACTACCCCCACTGGGCACCCCATTCAGACTCTACACCTGTGAGATCTGAATTATGGACAGAGGACAAAAGTATCTTGGGACCTAATATAGAGCCTTGGGGTACATCATAGCTATTCGTGACAAGGCGTGTCACGCTTGTGTCAGGTTGACGCCTTTGGTTTCGTCATTCAGAAAGGTCTCTGTGAGCCCAGCTGAGCCAGTGGCAGTGGCAGGCAGCAGCTCCGCCGGCATTCTGGTCACGGCGGCCGCGACAAACTGTGCCTCTCTGGCGGAAGGGCCCGGCAGGGGATCAATATCGGCGCGTCACACGCCGCCCGTCCGTCCTAACATTTCCGCTGGCCCTCGCCCTAGCCCTAGGCCTCCCTAAAACCCACCCCCGTCGCCTCCCCCCCTTCTCTCCCCCCACCTATAGCGGAGACATCGATCCGGATTTTAACCTTCGCGACCGCCGCCCCTTCTCTCACAGGGTGTCCTGGCAGCTGGACCACCGTAGCCTACCGGTTGGCTGCTATGGTCTGCCAGTAGACTGAAGATCGAGCAAGAGAGGTCCACTTCTTTGCTCCGAGCTACGGCACAAACTACAACTACAAGCAGTTTCTCAAAAACACGTGAATCATTCCGCAGCGTGACATTTAAATCATCCACGTTCAGGGAGTGTCTGTGTTTCTCTAAATGTGGTAACACTGCATGGAGTGCTGAATGGCATTTCCTTCCTTCAAATTATAACATTATAAAGTTCATAAGTACGAAGATCATAAGGCTTAAAAATTTTATGTTAATACATATGGCTCTGCTGCGTAAATGGTGGCCCAAAGCTTAAATTCGAAGTGTTCTGCACTAATATACGTAGAAAGGCGATGCCGCTGAACTGGTGTACAGACTACCGCCCGCAACGAGTCTAGTTGGATATCTACAGAGAAATGTTAGATCCATTGTCGATGTTCATCCAGTGTCTACATCTACGTGATTACTCTGCTATTCACAATAAAGTACCTGACATAGGATTCAATGAACCACCTTCAAGCTGTCTCTCTACCGTTGCACTCTCGAACGGCACGCGGGAAAAACGAGCACTTATTTTTTTCTGTGCCAGCCCTGATTTCTCTCATTTTATCGTGATGACAATTTCTCCTTATGTAGTTGGGCGCCAACAGAATGTTTTCAAAATCGGAGGAGAAAACTAGTGATTGAAATTTCATGAGAAGATCCCGTCGCAACGAAAAACGCCTTTGTTTTAATGATTGTCACTCTAATTCACGTATTATGTCTCTGACACTACCTCCACTATTTCGCGATAATACAAAACGCGCTGCCCTTCTTTGTACTTTTTCGATGTCACCCGTCAGTCCCACCTGATGCGGATCCCACACCGCACAGCAGTACTCCCGAATAGGGCGGACAAGCGTGATGTAAGCAGTCTCTTTAGCAGACCTGTTGCACCTTCTAAGTGTTCTTCCAATGAATCGCAGTCTTTGGTTTGCTCTACCCACAATATTATCTACGTGATGGTTCGAATTTAGGTTATTTGTAATTGTAATCCCTAAGTATTTAGTTGAATTTACAGCCTTCAGATTTGTGTGACTTATCGCATAATCGAAATTTGGGTGATTTCTTTTAGTACTCATCTGAATAACTTCACACTTTTCCTTATTCAGTGTCAATTGCCACCTTTCGTACCATACAGATATCTTATCTAAATAATTTTGCAAGTCGTTTTGATCATCTAATGACTTCACAAGACAGCATCATCTACAAACCATCTAAGACGGCTACTCAGATTGTCTCCTGTGTCGTTAATATGGATCAGGAACAATAGAGGGCGTATAACACTTCCTTGGGGAACGCCGGATATTACTTCTGTTTTACTCGATGTCTTTCCGTATGTTACTACGAACTGTGACCTTTTTGACAGGAAATCAAGAATCCAGTCGCACAACTGAGGCGATACTCCGTAGGCACGCAGTTTGGTTAGAAGACGCTTGTGAGGAACGGTGTCGGAAGCCTTCTGGAAATCAAAAAATATGGAACCAGTTGACATCCCCTGTCGATAGCACTTATTACTTCATGTGTTTCACAAGAACGTTATTTTCTGAAACCGTGCTATGTGTCAATAAATCGTTTTCATAATGTTCGAATACAGTATGTGTTCCAAAACCCTACTTCAAATCGACGTCAGTGGTATGTGCGCGTAATTTAACGGATTACTCCTACTTCTCTTTTTGGGTATTGGTGTGACTTGAGAAATTTTCCGATCTTTAGGTACGTATCTTTCTGTGAGCGAGCGGTTGTATATAATTGCTAAATATGGAGCTATTGTATCAGCATACTCAGACAGGAACCTGACTGGTAGACGATGTGATTTAAACTGCTTCGTTACTCCGAGGATATCTACTTCTATGTTCCTCATATTGGAAGTTGTTCTTGATTCGAGTTCAGGAATATTTACCTTGTCTTCTTTGGTGAAGGAGTTTCGGAAAACCGTGTTTAGTAACTGTGCTTTAGTGGCACAGTCATCAGTGACTTCACCGTTGTTATCGCGCAGTGAAGGTATTGATTGCGTCTTGCCACTGGTGTGCTTTATGTATGACCAGAATCTCTCTGGGTTTTCTGCCAGATTTCGAGTCAGAGTTTCGCTGTGGAAATTATTAAAAGCATCTCGCGTTGAAGTAAACGCCATATTTCGAACTTTTGTAAAACTTTGCCAATCTTTGGAATTTTGCGTTATTTTAAATTTGGCATGCTTTTTTCGTTGCTTCTGCAACAACGATCTGACCCGTTTTGTGTACCATAGGGGAGATCAGTACGATCACTTATTAATTTATGTGGTATATATCTCCCAACTGCTGTTGATACTCTCTCTTTGAAAACATTCCACAACTTCTCTACGCTTACATGATCAGATCGGAAGGAGTGAAGACTGTCTCTTAACAAGGCGTTAAGAGCATTTTTATCAGCTTTTTTTAATAGATATACTTTGCGTTTCTTTTTGATGGTTGTAGCTGTTACGGTATTCAGCCTAACAGCAACTGCCTTGTGGTCGCTAATCCCCGTATTCGTCACAATACTCACTATTTGTCCAGGATTATTTGTTGCTAAAAGGTCGTATGCTTTCGCAACCATTTACGCTTCGAGTGTGTAGTTTTTGTCTAGTGTTCCCCGTAGACGAAAGTCCAGACGCGTTAAGTCTGGTGCATACTCCACAGCACCTACTCCGTCTGTCCAGTGTGCGGGTAGATTTTCGTTGACATACTCCCCGACACTATTGTGGTAATGGGGTGGGACACCATCTTGTTGAAAGCAAAACTTTTCTTGCTCGTACAACTCATGGACGGCAGGTAAATTGGATGTCTCAAACTTCCTAGCTAAACCTCACCAGTAACTATGCCATCAGACGCAATCAAACCCCGATAAGATAACCAGCACCATACATTCATTAGCACTGACGTGCAGACTTGCGGCGGCGCAGTAGATACAGCGGTCACAGTTTTCTGTACCGCTGTGTTTAAATTGCTCCTCTTCACATCACACAATCGTCTCTCCAAACGTTCATTGATGTGAACGCGAGGTGCCTCTTCTTTCAAAGATGTCCGAAATAAGTGTCACTAAGAATTCATATCACTGCTACGCCTCGATCAGCGATGAATCCACACCTTCAGTGCGGATGCACATTTACTCGTAGGTTCGACCTCCAGCTGGAATCAGAAATAAGCGAGTACGGAGGACATGGACGGCGACTGGACATAGGTGGTGCTAGGTGGGAGTGGCAGTCTGGCGCGGAGCGTGCCAGGATAGTCCGCGCGTTTGTGATAGACACCGTGTCCGGCTGCTACAGTGGTTAACGCAACTCCTTAGTTAGCAGGAGATCCCGTGTTCGAGTCCCGGTCTGTCACGGATTTTCACTGGTCCCCGCTGATTCCGCATTCGGTCCCGATGCAGCTGAATAGTTACTTCCCCTCCTTTCCTCTTCCCCTTCCAACTTCAATTTACGTAAACACTTCATTGTTGCGCACCATGCCATTAAACTAATCGCAGTACTCCGTTCTACGATCTGAGTTGTCCTTGTTTAATGAAGATAACAATCTTGTGATGCAACACTTTTTAGCAGTCTGTAAAATGCGCTTAACACTTGAACGACTCAGTCTGGTTTCACAGGCACACTGCCTCAAAAACAGGTGTGGTGGGCGAGTGAACTGCTGTAACACAGCACGGGGGTTCAGTAGACTTGTTGCTGTAATAAGTTGTTCAGGTTGTTGTTTGTGTACATCAGTAACACAGCTCCAAAAATAGTTCAAATGGCTCTGAGCACTATGGGACTTAAATATCTGTGGTCATCAGTCCCCTAGACTTAGAACTACTTAAACCTAACCAACCTAAGGACATCACACACATCCATGCCCGAGGCAGGATTCGAACCTGCGACCGTAGCAGAAGCGGGGTTCCGGATTGAAGCGCATAGAACCGCTTTTTTTTTCATTTTGTTCGCTTTCGTTTGTTGCATCTGCTCGGGGCGGATCGATTAACCCAGTTTTTTTTTTTTTTTTTTTATTACAGATGGCAGCTAACCCGCTGACCGAACACGCTGCGCTACCGTGCCGGCATTCGGCCACAACGGCCGGCAGTAACACAGCGTTAGACTTCATATGTCTCTCAGATGCGCGTCAGTGTTACATACTGTATGTCGGTGGCTCTGTTTTGAAACTCATTCCTCAATTGAGGTTGTACTACATTTACGTTTTCCTATTTAATGAAGCACTTCAAAATAGCATTCCTTTCATCGAATGTCAGAATTGCACCAGCCATGTCTACTCACGTATCTGAAAGCAAAACAAAACATTATGATAACAAAACAAAATAACTCTTACGTGGAGGCTATTACGTACCAAACCGGAAAAACGCCTGTGTAGCGAAGCCAGTACAATTCTGTCAGTTAATTTGTGAATTATGTACAACTCAATTGTATATACACTCCTGGAAATTGAAATAAGAACACCGTGAATTCATTGTCCCAGGAAGGGGAAACTTTATTGACACATTCCTGGGGTCAGATACATCACATGATCACACTGACAGAACCACAGGCACATAGACACAGGCAACAGAGCATGCACAATGTCGGCACTAGTACAGTGTATATCCACCTTTCGCAGCAATGCAGGCTGCTATTCTCCCATGGAGACGATCGTAGAGATGCTGGATGTAGTCCTGTGGAACGGCTTGCCATGCCATTTCCACCTGGCGCCTCAGCTGGACCAGCGTTCGTGCTGGACGTGCAGACCGCGTGAGACGACGCTTCATCCAGTCCCAAACATGCTCAATGGGGGACAGATCCGGAGATCTTGCTGGCCAGGGTAGTTGACTTACACCTTCTAGAGCACGTTGGGTGGCACGGGATACATGCGGACGTGCATTGTCCTGTTGGAACAGCAAGTTCCCTTGCCGGTCTAGGAATGGTAGAACGATGGGTTCGATGACGGTTTGGATGTACCGTGCACTATTCAGTGTCCCCTCGACGATCACCAGTGGTGTACGGCCAGTGTACGAGATCGCTCCCCACACCATGATGCCGGGTGTTGGCCCTGTGTGCCTCGGTCGTATGCAGTCCTGATTGTGGCGCTCACCTGCACTGCGCCAAACACGCATACGACCATCATTGGCACCAAGGCAGAAGCGACTCTCATCGCTGAAGACGACACGTCTCCATTCGTCCCTCCATTCACGCCTGTCGCGACACCACTGGAGGCGGGCTGCACGATGTTGGGGCGTGAGCGGAAGACGGCCTAACGGTGTGCGGGACCGTAGTCCAGCTTCATGCAGACGGTTGCGAATGGTCCTCGCCGATACCCCAGGAGCAACAGTGTCCCTAATTTGCTGGGAAGTGGCGGTGCGGTCCCCTACGGCACTGCGTAGGATCCTACGGTCTTGGCGTGCATCCGTGCGTCGCTGCGGTCCGGTCCCAGGTCGACGGGCACGTACACCTTCCGCCGACCACTGGCGACAACATCGATGTACTGTGGAGACCTCACGCCCCACGTGTTGAGCAATTCGGCGGTACGTCCACCCGGCCTCCCGCATACCCACTATACGCCCTCGCTCAAAGTCCGTCAACTGCACATACGGTTCACGTCCACGCTGTCGCGGCATGCTACCAGTGTTAAAGACTGCGATGGAGCTCTGTATGCCACGGCAAACTGGCTGACACTGACGGCGGCGGTGCACAAATGCTGCGCAGCTAGCGCCATTCGACGGCCAACACCGCGGGTCCTGGTGTGTCCGCTGTGCCGTGCGTGTGATCATTGCTTGTACAGCCCTCTCGCAGTGTCCGGAGCAAGTATGGTGGGTCTGACACACCGGTGTCAATGTGTTCTTTTTTCCATTTCCAGGAGTGTACATTTTTGTTGGCCACTCTGCACATGGAACTCAGTACTCATCCGTATGAATACTTGAGTTTTCTCTATATAGTCCTACTACACGGTTAGATGTATTTCGCGAAGATAATCCCGAAGAATTTAATATCGCCTCTTATTTTAAAAAGCACGGTTTATCATTGAGACTGCATTGATAAGTAACAAAGTACGAATGAAATTTTTTAGTGTATAACTCGAGGATTGTTGTACGAATTTCGATGGCGCATTCAGTACTATACAGCATAGCTGATGCGAAAGTACTTTATGTGAGTAGCTTTTCACGTTTCTGACAGCTAAGTTGCTTCCAGGTACTTTGTCTGTTATGATCTCGTTTTGTTCCATTCGACCACTTCTCAACCCAACTAAGGAGGCGGCGTTACTTCCTGACTTTTTTGCACAGCCGTTGGCTTCGCCGCAGTAGACGTCACAACCCTGATCTTTGTACAGCTTTGCTAATGCCTACTGTATCACACATGGCCCACTGTGACAGATACACAATACTACATAATGAGCACATTTATCAAATGAGCCGTATAGCTAATCTTCATCAGAAAATGCTGAACTATGAAAGAAAGATCGAACTGCAGTAAATCAGCCAGAGTGACACCTAGGTTTAAGAAAGAAGTGCAAATTCTACGATCGTTTCTTTACCCAACACTGGATATAAAATATTTAGGAAAATAATATCACAAAGACCCCCAATAATTTTAGAAAATATCTTGCTGGAGGGGCAAACTAGCTACAGGAAGGGTATCGTCCTGTCGAGACAACACAGTTGTCATAGGACACATAATCGAAATGTAATAGAGAAAGACGTATTTTGTTTGTTTATCGCATAGAAGCCTTTGAAAACGTATATACGAGAATGTTTTGGAAAATAGAAGAGGCTTACCACAGAACTCAATAAGTGTAATTCAGTAAGAGCAAACCAACAAATGTACCATGACTCAAGTATTGCTACTGCCGGAGAATACACAATTAAAACAACGGCAAATTTAGGTTTCGACAAGGACGTTAATATGTTGAGACAATGGCTAAAAGAAAATTTGAAAATATAATGTGGTATGCACTTCACTCGTTCGTCATACATCACAAAGGGTTGAGCTTAACTCAGTTCTCGTTTCGTATAGTTACTGTCATAATTTTTGCTAGGCTCTCTGAACGCTTTCATTACCGTCCATAGACCAATTCAGCCTATACATATATAATTTCTTGGCATTTTTTTATGTTCGTTGTTGGTACGAGACTCCATAACTCATATTCTTGTATAACGGCACAATATGCAGGGTGAGGCAAAAGTGTGGATACACCCCTATAAAACTCGAACGGTGTGAGGAATCATAAAGGCAACTGGTATGAAGGTGTCTGCAGTTGTAAGCTTATTTGTCCGTCGCTGACATAGATGACCGCAAAACTTCTTTCCTTCCCGTCTGGGCAAGCTGTGCAGTGACTAGAGTACATGTAAAGCTTACTGGGACAGAGTAAATGCTAGCTACAATGAAGTAGATTATTAGATTGTAATACTGGCATTTTAATTTGATATCCCCCACAACTGCCAAATTTACAAAAAATGTGAATTTATTTGTCCACCCACACACTCCTGAGAGTGGCACATTAACCATTTGAAATTACGCGCCCCTATTACCGGCAGCTAAGTCGATAAATACTCGGCACCTCGCAAGGATAACTACCAGATCAAGAATATTAGGTAAGTTGTTGGAAGTGGTTAAGCGTTGGTGAAAATCTCGCTTCTGAGCACACAAAGAGCTCTAACCGCAGAACTCTGCACGGAACACGCGTTGGTGCAGTGCTGCGATACAGGCGGTATATGTCCCTTCGAAGACGATGGCCAAGACGCCGTCTCCAAGTCCGTACCGCTCAACGGCTGCAGGCGAAGTCCTCTCTCTCCACAATTCTCCCGTCTCACACGCGTACGAAAACGCAGCGGAAGAATACACCGTTTCGGGCAATGTCGAACGCTCTATCACCGCCGAAATCCCTCCAACGGCATTTCTCAGATCTAGCCAATGATCGAGTAGGTCATATCGCCCCTAGGCAAACGAAATTCCTGTCTTCGCCACGTGTTGCCCAGCACAGCTGGCTCCGGACGCAGGGCTATCCCCAAAGGCGCCGTATTGTCCCGCGTTTCCGGTGACCGCTACCTGCCGCCCAAGGCGGCCCGGCGAGCTACGGCCAGCTGACTCTATATTCCACAATTCTCAACTTCCGACGCTTTTCACCAACTCTTAAAGTTAGTGGCTCAATCATGCAGACATGCAGGGAATACTGCTCGAGAGTGCCTAATATTTATCATTATTCAATAGAGTCATGATCTGATGCCCTTGCCAGTCCCTTTATTATTAATACTAATGTTGGTAAGCTAACGTGTAAGTGCCCATGTCCTGGCACCTTACACAGTTAGGTTAGGAAGTTACCTTACTTTGCCAACAGCGGTGGCCGTCTTGAAATCCGCCATCTTGAATTTAGGATACGTGTTTCAAATGGGAAGGGGGTCATGTAACACATCATTTTGAACTGCCTGTTTCTCAGGAAAACACACGTGAAATCTGTTTTAAGATATCTTTATTTCTGTAGGAGTCATGATCTGTTAACATTTGAAATTGAAATTGCAAGGAGGTGATCAATTCTGTCCATTGTTGCAGGCGATCAACAGTGGCACTTACACAGGAGGAACGCATTGAAATTGTGTTAATGAGCGGTGGACGAAGTAACAGTGTGATTGCTGCTGACTTTAGTGTCAAACATCCTGAGAGAAATGGCGTTACACTATACTGATAAGCTAAAACCGGAACGATGGATGCCGCCTGATGGCGTTGAGGGCACATGACACTGTAACAAAAGTACATAAAGGGAGCAGACACGGACAGGGGATCACCCTAGCGAAGACATGGGCTGCAAATGGGTAAATCCACTGAGATAAGCGACACTGGAAAAGGGCAAATTGTTATGCAGAGCCTGTGAACGAGTATCTCGAAAACAACGAAACTGGTCGAATGTTCGCGTGCTACTGTCTTGAGCACCTACAGTGAAACCACCACTAGGCGATAAATGGTTGGACATCCACGAATCTTCACAGAACGTGGGGTTCGGAGGTCAGTAGAGTAGGATAGATGGCGATTTGTGGCATCTCTGCCTAAAGAGCACAATCCTGGCGCACCCACAAGTGTTTCGGAGAGTATCGTTCATCGTACATTATTGAACATGGAGCTCTGCAGCAGACAACCCCTACGAGTTCACATGTCGACCCAACGACATTGTCAATTACGATTGCAGTGGGCACGGGACCATCGGGTTCGATCGCCGATCAGTGGAAACGAGTCTGCTCTTCGGGTGAATCACATTTCTGCTACGCTAGGACGATGGTCGTCTCCACAAAAGCCGCCGTCGAGGTGAACGGCAGCTCGAAACGTGCAGCGCGCCACGTACGGAGATTGATGGGAGCAGTATTATGGTGTGGGAGACATTCTCCTGCGCTTGCATGTGATCTGTGGTAGAAATCGAAGACACTGACAACTGCGAACCACCTCCTTTTCTTCACGCTTGATGTCCTCGCTCCGACGACGATGTCATCTTTCGGCAGTATAAGTGTCCGTGGCCGGCCAGTGTGGCCCAGCGGTTCTAGGCGCTTCAGTCTGGAACCGCGCGACTGCTACAGTGGCAGGTTCGAATCCTGCCTCGGGCATGGATGTGTGTGATGTCCTTAGGTTAGTTAGGTTTAAGTAGTTCTAAGTTCTAGGGGACTGATGACCTCAGATGTTAAGTCCCATAGTGCTCAGAGCCATTCGAACCACACGTTCCGCCTCAGTTACACAGCTCGCAGACATCTGAACACATTCACACTATTTCATGGATTCCACTAGACACAGACAGTTGGGGAAGAGTGACTGACCATCCGGTCTGCCGAACGCTGTTCGCAAGCGGGGTGCACTCGGCCCTCCTTCCTGGAGGGGGGGGGGGGGGGCGGCAGGAAAGGTATCCGGCCACCTCTTAACATGCCAAATCCGACTAACCATGGCTGACCCTGCGTAGCTGCGGGACAAGGCGCAAGCGATAGAATGTGGTCAGCACACCACTCTCCCGGCCGTATGTCAGTTTCCGAGACCGGAGCCGCTACTTCTCAGTCAAGCAGGTCCTCAGTTTGCCTCACAAGGGCCGAGTGCACCCCGCTTGCGAACAGCGTTCGGCAGACCGGATGGTCAGTCACTCTTCCAAGTGCTACCCCTGCCCGACGGGGCTTAACTTCGCTGGTCTGACAGGAACCGATGTTACCATTGCGGCATGGCCGTTGGCTGGGCTACTGTCACTTACGGGGAGGTTTACTATCTTTGGCCAGAAAAAAGCATGTTCTTTGAGAATTTTTTTCTCGGGATGTGTTACAGATATGAATGTCGAATTTGGTCAAAATGTTTATTGGTATTTCCTCTACAAACTGGAGTTTTCCGACTGGAAATGTCGAAGAGCAAAGGCGGAAGTGCCCTCGGAACGAAACAAAATTTCGATGTAGACCTCCACGCGCGGTATGTCACAGGTCAGCAGGCTCGTCTGAAATCAAATTTGAGTTGACTTTAGCGAAGTATATAAGATTCTTTAGGAGTTGTACCTCGCTTAAGTTATTTGGACCGTAGTAAACAAAATGGCGGCCATTTGAAGAAAAATAGGGGCTCTTTATCGATTTTTCGACTTCGTCGGCCAAGTAAAAGTTTTTGTAGTTGATGGATAGTAATAAAAGTGGTACAACTCCTAGACAATTTAGTTAGCTTCGTCGGAAACAAAGAATCATTCCAATCTGTTCAGTAGATTTGAAGTTACCATACCGCGAGATAAAAAAAAGTCTTTTCGAGAAAAACGCATTTGAAGTTTTAACTACATATAAATGCAATATTATGCAACTTACGTTCAATCTCCTATTCCGGGCCCATAAACTAGTCCTCCCTCTTCCTCATAGAGGCCGTTCTGCTCGATATGGGCCATCCTGCGCTGCTCCAGAGCCGCTCGTACGGCCGGACACAAGCGGTTTTCGGCCGCTTGAATCCGGTGGTCGTCCGAATGCTTGGTGAACTGCGTCGAATAGAGTCCCAGGGTGACGTCCATCGTTGTCATGGTCTTCATAATTGCTGAATACCCTTCGTTGAAGCTGCTCACTGCCAGGAAAGTCGCAATCTCCACAGTCTTCGCACCAGAATGCAAATGCATGGGGGCTAACTTCCAGACACACGCGTTCAAACTTTATATGAATTTTGTGTGTTTCCTCCCAAGCACCGGTACAATAACTCGTCCTCCGAAAGAAAAATAATTGGTGCTTGAAAAAGGCCGATTTGAGGCAGGTGCAGTTTCTTGTTCAACCGCGAACAACACACATTTCCGTTCCGTATTCGGAAAAACCGTTTCAGGGGTGGATTCTAAATATTTTTATGGATCCAAAAATGCAAGTTTCGATTTTTTGAACCAAAAGATAGTAAACCTCCCCTTAAGAAGTTTTCACGCCATTCACACATTTTGGAACGTATTGTGTATGCCAGTACCCCAGTCAACAGCGTGCAGTGGGACACCGTGGTAGCCCCGAAATCAGTCACGGCACAATAAAAGGAAAAACATCTAAACCTATCACACGACTGCGTTCCTGGGTTCCATCAGATTGGAAAGATCCTTTCAAAGAAACATGACTCCTTGTAGCGATACATTTGCAGTAACATCAGGAAAAAGAATGATTCAATCGCAGTACGTGTATATGTTTATTCTGCTGTGTCTGTCGATTGCGCCAACTTCACTGCTAGACCCTATGGTATTCGACTTTAACCTTTTTTTTTTCTCAAAAACCCCTGACAAGCACATTAAATGCTTTTTTCAGTATTCCAATTTCTACTGTTTTCCTCCCCTAAGTGGGAGACACTGATGCAATAAGGCAAGATATGTGGGGAACCAATCGCAATTTGCTCCCAACAGTGGACCACACGAGTAAAATCTTCATGAAAGGCACTCTGCCAGAAATGTTATTCAAGTATTAGCACTGACGATAGAAATGAATATCGGCTGCCTGTTTCGCGCGTTGAAATTCGTAAACTGGAAAAAGGGAGTTTTATACGGCATTATTTCTCTCTCCTCAAAGAAATAATAAATTTCCTCGGCTGTTCCTCCTTTTTTTCCCGGTGGCAGTAGAAACATTTTTCGTGTTTACGGAATAGTACGGTGGTTGAGCGCTTTAGCATAAAGGAAAATGTTATTAGCGGGCGTAAAAAGATAAAAAGAAGTTGCGCGGAGGAAAAGCGTCGAAGTAAAGAGCGTACATTCACCGATAAACATTGCCGACAAAGTTATTGTGATCGATAAAGCCTCTAAAAGAATCGGAAGGCCGCTGACGAGCTGACGCCGGCAAAGCAGGCGAGAGAGCCGCTTTATTTCGACACTAAACGAGGCCGCCGGCGATTAGAAGTCGACAAGTGACACATCAAACAACAATGCCAGCAGTTTCCTCGACTGCGGGCTAAAGTAACCTGCTCCCTCCCTCCCTGCGCCTCGCCTTTCCCCTCCCGAGATAAATGGCGGCCCTCTTTCTGCTCGCTGTCACCGAGCTGTCTCGCTTTCCCCCCTCAGGTGGGAACAGGCCGCCCGCCCTTAATGTAAACGCGACGTTGAAAACTGTCCGTAAAGGCGATGTCGCTAAACCGCGCCCTCGGGACGCAATACCAGAGGTTCAGTGTTTGCACAACTATCAAATACTGTCGACACTAGCGTAACGCATTATTACTTTTCTTGCTTCAAGCACTTCGCAACGGTAATGATCAATGTATACCTTACAGACTCCAGTCTCTAAAGGGGCATCCTCCTCCAGCATTACTTTTCCTCAACAGTAGTTGTCGATACCAGTAATATTTTTCGAAATTTGGACAGTTCAGTATTATCTCAGCTATTTTTCTGAAAAGTTTCATATAACTTTATAAATAATATGTTATATTTCAAGCTGAAATTTATGAATAGGAATTATTATTTTGGGTGTTACAATCGATAAACACTAGTTCTGAATGTGCAGTTAAAATTATATTTTTCACGAACATTTGAAATTACGAATCATGTGGCACACTTAAAATTTCTATTATTAATTACGCAATCTAGTACAGTTTATTATGTTTGTTTCTGGATTCATTTATGAAATAATAATCGAAACTAATAGAAATTCATTTGTCAAGAAAAACTGTAAACCCTTTGGAATACTGTTATTACCGCAGAGTGAAGAAATAGTAAGCTTGCCCACGATGTGATCGGACGTATTTTTGTATTTTGAACGAACAATGTAATTTCGGCTTTGTTAATGTGAAAATTCAAAAGACTGTGTGATACACTAAACTGGGAAAAAAATAACGTAAAAACAAAATTTATGCAACGACAGTCTTCAAAACTATTTAGATCAATTCAACCATTGTGAGAATTTCAGCTTGAAGAATCAGACTCCTAGACATGAAGAACTGGAGCCAGCTCCACAAGAAAAGATAAGTAAACTAAAAAGTTTATCATAATCTTACTCCTCTCTAATCTCCAGAAAAGATTTTGCTTTGTGGACAGAAGGGGCAAGCATAAAGGAGGGGGGTAGATAACAAGTTTCAGTATAACTTGTGTAGTAGAATATGTTTAAGTTACTCAGTCAGTGGGTTTAGCTATATATGTTCACATTTTTAGTGTCTGAAACATTCAGTACATTATACATAATGTGTCTTATTTTGTACCCATATCAAACTGAAGCATTGCAACTTGTGTAGGCGCATAATCTTCAAATCGTCATTTATCCTTAGAAATTGTATACCCAGAAGCTCTCGCTGATGTGTTGACTGTGTTTTCATTCTAAGTTATGTGACGTCGCCTAGAAACACGAAAGTTGATTCACAACGAAACGTAAAATACTGTTGCAGAACGGTAACACTGTGAGTCTCAGTATTTAAGAAAATTTTAATCGTAAAGGTAATATTATAGAAGTACCCCAGGGTCTTATGTGCATGTATGTAAATGAAATACATTGTAATATCTGATCGTTCTTTTGGAAATAAATACCCCGTAGTCTTCATTCGTGCAGAAGATATAGTCTTGAGTAAACAAATGTATCTCTTTGAAACACCATTCAGTTTCCATTTTCTCCTGCAAACGAAACTTTATTTATAGGCTTCTGTAGGTTACTCGAACATAATACTGCGCTGTCATCTTACTGCAATTTAACCCCGCTACAACCAAGT
The DNA here is from genome assembly GCF_023898315.1 of Schistocerca nitens. Lineage (NCBI taxonomy): Eukaryota > Metazoa > Arthropoda > Insecta > Orthoptera > Acrididae > Schistocerca > Schistocerca nitens. Next base: position 104,221,267 of record NC_064617.1, read on the forward strand.
ATAGCTGTGAGAGGAATTAGGTCAGTCCAGCAATCCACTGTTGCGTGACTGTGACTCGCAAATACTGTTTCCATCCCTTGTTATTGACCCTGGACATGCAGTCCAATTGTTTCACGAATCGCACTTCAATATGACAGATGGTTACTGCCTTCCAGATTATTCCCAAGGAAATCACCCACACTGCCGGATTTCGGATACTCTTAAATTACGTGTTGTGCACGAAGCGACCCTACACACGCCTTGTCTGACTGTATGGTGTGGATTCACAAGCTTTATTCACAGTACATTCTTCTTTACAGAGAGTACACGAAGAGGTCCTGCCGACCGCCGTGGACGAGCGGTTCTAGGCGCTTCAGTATGGAACCGTGCGACCGCTACGGTCGCAGGTTCGAATCCTGCCTCGGGCATGGGTGTGTGTGATGTCCTTAGGTTAGATAGATTTAAGTAGTTCTAGGGGACTGATGACCTCAGATGTTAAGTCCCATAGTGCTCAGAGCCATCTGAACCATTTTTGAAGAGGTCCTGTCAGGTGTACTGTGACGTCTGCACGTTATCGAGAGCTCGCACAGCATGTGATTCCTGCTCTGGAAGGGCGCAACTGCTTGGAAGTCAGTGTTTTATGCAAGGTGTGGCAACACCTCACCTCGCTCCCCCAGTGAAAGATCTCCTTAATGCAAACGTCCACGAACGTGTATTCTCCAGAGGTTTTCCAGATGCATGATCTGTCGGATCACCTGACCCGAATCCATGTGACTTTTGGCTCTGGGGATAGCTAAAAGAACGTGGTTACCGAGACACGTTCGGTCTCTACCTGACCTGAACACCATTATGAAGGAACATGTTGCGCAGATTCCAATGGAATTGCTGCGAGCAACTGTCGATCACATCGTTTTACGGATGCAGCACCTCGTCGACGTTTTCGGTGGTCAGACTGAACAAACTGTGTAAGGGGTGGTTATTAATAAAATCACCATTATCCCTTTCTCACTTGTTCGACGTTTTCTGCCAACCCGTTCGTAAATCATAGTGAGCCGCGGCGCCACTGAGTTTCTTTTGTCTGGCGCCACTGGCTCACCTGTAGTATCGAGTAACCCTCTTGCGGCCCCATTGCCACTATCTATGAGGAAGAGTTAGTATCTGTGGGTTGTGTCCTTAGAGGGTCCTTGCTTGCCGATATACACACACCAAAAAAAGTTTTGCATCACCCTTGTTCTCAGAACTCCTGAAGACAGACGTTGACTGTGAATATTGTATTACAGACACAGTCGCTTTGACTGTTCAGAGATGTCACTAAACTCGCCCAGAGATGTAAACAACCATGCATTAGCAGCGCCTATTAGACGGAGGGGGTCCGACAGCCGATCTGTTCCAGTCACTGCACCAGGAAGGAGGTACACGGCTCGTGTTTCCTATAGTTCAACCATGCCTCGACGGTCAGTACCGCAGTTCGATCGCGTCCGTATTGTTACTTTGTGCCAGGAAGGGCTCTCAACAAGGTAACTGTCCAGGCGTGTCGGACTGAACCAGAGTGATGTTGTTCGGACATGGAGAAGATACAGAGAGACAGGAACTGTCGATGACAAACCTCTTTCAGGCCGCCCACGGGCTACTACTGCAGTGGATGACCGCTACCTACGGATTATGGCTCGGAGAAACCCTGACACCAACGGCCTCATGTTGAATAATGCTTTCCGTGCAACCACAGGACGTCGTGTTACGACTCAAATTGTGCGCAATAGACTGCATGATGAGCAACTTCACTCCCAACGTCCATGGCGAGGTCCATCTTTGCAACCACGACACCAAAAAGTGCCGTACAGATGGGCCCAACAATATCCCGAATGGCATCATGTTCTCTTCACCGATGAGTGTGGCATATCCCTTCAACTAGACAATCGTCGGAGACGTGTTTGGAGGCCACCCGGTCAGCCTGAAAGCAGTCCAGCGACTGCAGCAAGGTTCCCTGCTGTTTTGGGGTGGCATTATGTGGGGCCGACGTACGCCGCTGTTGGTCACGGAAGGCGCCGTAACGGCTACATGTTACATGAATGCCATCCTCCGACCTGTAGTGGAACCATATCAGCAGTATATTGGCGCGGCATTCGTCTTCATGGACGACAATTCGCGCCCCCATCGTGCACAACTTGTGAATGACTTCATTCAGGATAACGACATTGCTCGACTAGAGTGGCCAGCACGTTCTCCAGACATGGACCCTATGGAACATGCCTGAGATAGATTGAAAAGGGCTGTTTATGGACGCCGTGGCCCACTAACCACTGTGAGGGATCTATGCGGAATCACCGTTGAGGAGTGGGACAATTTGGATCAACAATGCCTTGATGAACTTGTGGATAGTATGCCAAGACGAATACAGGCATGCATCAATGCAAGAAAACGTGCTACTGGGTATTAGAGGTACATCAGTCTGGACCACCACCTCTGAAAGTCTCGCTGTATGGTGGTACAACATGCAATGTGTGGTTTCCATGAGCAATAAAAAGGGTTGAAACGACGATGTTTATGTTGATCTCTATTCAAATTTTCTGTACGGAACTCTCGGATCCGAGGTGATACAAAACATTTTTTGATGTTCACTGGCCCGAGAGGGCAGCACGAAGTTTGGGGATTGATGGCAGCGTCGCGACAAGAGGTGGTCACGAGTTCCGAACGGCCGAAGCCACGAGCTGCGCAAGGAGGGCCTGCGCGGTGCGAAGATACCGGAGTACTTCACCGCGGTAAGCGTCGACTAGAAGCAGCTCTCCGACATCCCGTGGGCTGGTTGGCAACATTCGTGTCGGACGACAGCTGCCCTCTTCGTCGGCACCATTCAGTATCCGCTGCGACGCACCGTGGATCCATGGAACTGCTTGCTGATAAAGGGGAGTAACCTTCTGTAATCCTACTTGCATTCCTTATTATTTTCTGGTTTGTACCCGACCCTCTGGGTTTTACTCGGTCGGCTCTTTGGTCGTAAATATGGGTGGTAGTCTTGTACTAAGACACTCGTTGTCGTTTAAACATTTGTCCCGCTATTATATTGCCTTTCCTTTCTCATTTGTACCCGACCATTAATGCTGTTATTAATCAGCTCTTGGTCATTAATACAGCCGGAACAAGTGTACTAAGGCACAGCTTGCCGTTAAACAAATGAGGGACCTTGTGGTTAGATTTAGCTGTGAACCGGTTCAATTCTTGGATTGTAATTGCATTTCTCAGTCATTAGTTATAATCTGAATAACCTGTTGGCTGTTCGTTTCTGTGTTTGAAAGATTGGGTTATTATTGGTGTATTTTAGTTGGATCTTGTGGTTCCGCCGAGTGAGTTCTCCTGTAATAAGTACTGTTTTAAGACGTTCCTTCAGAGCGGTCTTAATAACTGACAATCAGTTTAACTTTGAAAATATTAACAGCCACCTGTCACCAGGGCACTAGTCAAAATAAAATTGTCAGAAGGGACGGGTTGGGATCCAGTCGCACCTTGGTTGCCGATTGAAATTGAGAGGTTGGTTGCTTTTAAGTAAGCCTTATCATTGTCATCTTGTTTCCTACTCGTAATCTGTTTAACCTTTAAGCACAGGTGCGCTTCTTAACTCCGAACCTTTCGATACACTGCTTTCAAATTGAATGTTAAGTCTTCTGTTTTGAGTAACTGAATCACTCTTGTCATCAATGGTGCTTATATACGAGGGTTGGAAATTAAATAGTGGCAACTATTTATTCAAAGCAATACTAGCAGAGCCGGCCTGTTGATGGTGCGAATGGAGCGGTCTACTGCCTGTCGAATCTCTGGAACAGTGCTGAAGCGAATGCCACGAGCCAGCCGCTGTGGCAGAGCGGTTCTAGGCGCTTCAGTCCGGAACCGGTTGCCGCTACGGTCGCAGGTTCGAATCCTACCTCGGGCATGAATGTGTGATGTCCTTAGGTTAGTTAGGTTTAAGTAGGGGACTGATGACCTCAGATGTTAAGTCCCATAGCGCTCAGAGCCATTTAAACCATTTGAATCGGCTTGGTGGCCTCGTCATGCCAAATGGAAGTACAAACTAGACAAACACGTTTCGCTTAACCCGCTGAATCATTGCCTGATGGTTGGAAGCAAGGTAACGGGCTCAGCTTGGCGCTATTCATTAAAGACTTGCCCACACGATGTTATAACTTAGGGTGGATACGGTTACTGCAATGTTACTAGTGAGTGAAAAATGCACAACATATACGCTAGTTTTCCATAATTCTCTGGACTGGAGTATATATGCAGTCTCCCCCTCCCCTCCCCTCCCCTCCCCTCCCCTCCCCTCGCCCATCTACATCTAGACACTTATTTCTCATGCCACCGTGGCAGAGGGTACCCTGTACCACTACTTGTCATTTCCTTTCCCACAGCGAGGGAAAAACGATTGTCTGTAAGCCTCCGTATGAGCCCTAATTTCTCGTATTTCATCTTCGTGCTCCTTAGGAGAAACGTATTTTAGCGACAGTGGAATCGTTCTGCAATGAGCCTCAAATGCCCGTTATCTAAATTTTCTCAATAGTGTTCCCCTTAAAGACTGTCGTGTTCCCTCCACAGATTCCCGTTTGAGTTCCCAAAGCATCTCCGTAATACTTGTTTGTTGTTCGAACCTACAGGTAACAAATCTAGCAGCCTGCCTCTGAACTGCTTCGATATTTTCCGGCCTGGAGCGGATCCCAGATATTCGAGCAGTACTCAAGCTGTACTCCTATAAGCGGTCTACTTTCCTAAAATTCTCTCAATAAACCGAAGTCTACCATTCGCCTTCCCTACCACATTCCTTACAAAAAAAAATGGTTCAAATGGCTCTGAGCACTATGGGACTTAACATCTATGGTCATCAGTCCCCTAGAACTTAGAACTACTTAAATCTAACTAACCTAAGGACATCACACACATCCATGCCCGAGGCAGGATTCGAACCTGCGACCGTAGCGGTCGCTCGGCTCCAGACTGTAGCGCCTACAGCACCACGGCCACTCCGGCCGGGAACTGAAGTAAACATGCACATTAACAACAGTTGATTTATTAACCAAGCGCTAAACTGATTACAGATTCTGAGCACGGGTGTCCACACAACTTGGCTACTACTGAAGTGCCGATGGTTGGAAGACGTCTAACAGGTGCTCACTGAGACGAAGTACGTGAACCTGGAGCGCCGAGGAGCAGCGGGAGTCATGGAAGAGTGAAACGCCCGCTAAACCCGCTGGGCAGAACAGGTGATTAGGATTGTGGAAAGAGCCAAATAAGACTGGGGTCAGTTCCACCCTAAAATTGTAATTTATTGTAATTTAATAACACATTTACAACCAAAGCGGCACATATCCGACCTCTTTCAGGTACAAGTTTCAAACTCCAAGTCTTTCACGGCTGAAGGCCAAGAAACAAGAAATCTTAAAAATCAATAAGGTAAATTTCATGTGACTAAAAACAGGCAGTTACAATTACAAATAAAATTTATATATATATATATATATATATATATATATATATATATATATATATATATATATACTCCTGGAAATTGAAATAAGAACACCGTGAATTCATTGTCCCAGGAAGGGGAAACTTTATTGACACATTCCTGGGGTCAGATACATCACATGATCACACTGACAGAACCACAGGCACATAGACACAGGCAACAGAGCATGCACAATGTCGGCACTAGTACAGTGTATATCCACCTTTCGCAGCAATGCAGGCTGCTATTCTCCCATGGAGACGATCGTAGAGATGCTGGATGTAGTCCTGTGGAACGGCTTGCCATGCCATTTCCACCTGGCGCCTCAGTTGGACCAGCGTTCGTGCTGGACGTGCAGACCGCGTGAGACGACGCTTCATCCAGTCCCAAACATGCTCAATGGGGGACAGATCCGGAGATCTTGCTGGCCAGGGTAGTTGACTTACATCTTCTAGAGCACGTTGGGTGGCACGGGATACATGCGCACGTGCATTGTCCTGTTGGAACAGCAAGTTCCCTTGCCGGTCTAGGAATGGTAGAACGATGGGTTGGATGACGGTTTGGATGTACCGTGCACTATTCAGTGTCCCCTCGACGATCACCAGTGGTGTACGGCCAGTGTAGGAGATCGCTCCCCACACCATGATGCCGGGTGTTGGCCCTGTGTGCCTCGGTCGTATGCAGTCCTGATTGTGGCGCTCACCTGCACGGCGCCAAACACGCATACGACCATCATTGGCACCAAGGCAGAAGCGACTCTCATCGCTGAAGACGACACGTCTCCATTCGTCCCTCCATTCACGCCTGTCGCGACACCACTGGAGGCGGGCTGCACGATGTTGGGGCGTGAGCGGAAGACGGCCTAACGGTGTGCGGGACCGTAGCCCAGCTTCATGGAGACGGTTGCGAATGGTCCTCGCCGATACCCCAGGAGCAACAGTGTCCCTAATTTGCTGGGAAGTGGCGGTGCGGTCCCCTACGGCACTGCGTAGGATCCTACGGTCTTGGCGTGCATCCGTGCGTCGCTGCGGTCCGGTCCCAGGTCGACGGGCACGTGCACCTTCCGCCGACCACTGGCGACAACATCGATGTACTGTGGAGACCTCACGCCCCACGTGTTGAGCAATTCGGCGGTACGTCCACCCGGCCTCCCGCATGCCCACTATACGCCCTCGCTCAAAGTCCGTCAACTGCACATACGGTTCACGTCCACGCTGTCGCGGCATGCTACCAGTGTTAAAGACTGCGATGGAGCTCCGTATGCCACGGCAAACTGGCTGACACTGACGGCGGCGGTGCACAAATGCTGCGCAGCTAGCGCCATTCGACGGCCAACACCGCGGTTCCTGTTGTGTCCGCTGTGCCGTGCGTGTGATCATTGCTTGTACAGCCCTCTCGCAGTGTCCGGAGCAAGTATGGTGGGTCTGACACACCGGTGTCAATGTGTTCTTTTTTCCATTTCCAGGAGTGTATATATATGGTGAGTCACCTAACGTTACCGCTGGATATATTTCGTAAACCACATCAAATACTGACGAACCGATTCCACAGACCGAACGTGAGGAGAGGGGCTAGTATAATTGTTTAATACAAACCATACAAAAATGCACGGAAGTATGTTTTTTAACACAAACCTACGTTTTTTTAAATGGAAGCACGTTAGTTTTGTTAGCAATTCGAACCTGCGACCGTAGCAGTCGCGCCGCTCAGGACCGAAGCGCCTAGAACAGCATGGCCCCCGCGGCTGGCACACTCCTCCCAAGCTCGCTCCACTTCATATGGCTTTGCAACGCTACGCCCAGATATTTAAACGACGTGACTGTGTCAGGCAGGACAGAGGACAGTACTATCATGGTATCCGAACATTTCATACTACTAATGCTGTATCCGAATTTCCACACTACTAACGCTGAATTCGAACATTTCTGGGTTATTCTCCTCCTCATCCGAATTAACTTACATTTTCCATATGGAGTTTATGACCAGATAAACTAAAAATTTTGTCTAAGTTATCTTCCTGAAGCCACTGAACGACTGTACTTCTCAGCATGCTAGAGCGTCATCGGTAAACAGTCGCAGATTGCTGCTCACCTTATCTCTCAGTTTATTTACGCATCCAGAAAATAATAGCGGTCCTATCACACTTTCCTTGTCTCTGATGAACACTCGCCTTGGAGGACAGCGTACTACGTTCTATTACTTAAGAAGTTTTCGAGCCAGTTACATATTTGGACACCTGTTCCGTATGTTCATACCTTCGTTAACAGTCTGCTGTGGAGCACCGTGTCAAAAGCTTTTCGGAAATCTTCGAATATGGAATCTGCCTGTCACCCTTCATTCATAGTTTGCAGTACACCATGTGAGAAAAGAGCAAGCTGAGTTTCTAAAATCGTGTCGGTTCGTGACAGAAGCTTTTCGCTCTCAAGGAAATTTCTTATATTCGAACTGAGAATATGTTCAAGAATTCTGCAGAAAACCGAGGTTGGGGATGTTGGTCTATAATTTTGCGGATCAGTTCGTTTACCCTTCTTACATACAGGAGTCACCTGCGCTTTCTTAGCGTGAACAGTCGTGGTGACTTACCTACGTCAGGAAACATCAGTGAACTGCCTGTTCCGTGGTTAAGACCCACCGGACGTGGTTCCCGTTCGACCCTCTATACGTTTGATTAAAAGCTTAACGTTATCTCCTCATATCGGTGAATCTATTACATCCGTTTGAGTTCAACGACACAGCTTTTGTCTGCGCTGGAAGAGTCAGCTGACGCGCTTTCGGCCGATAACTGGGATCGTGTGTAAACCATGGAGGTAGAATAGGGGAGATGGCGCTACGGACTTATACGCTGTACGTTGTTTTAAAGCCAGTGGGCGGGGCCTGCCGCCATCTTGGATCCCCCAAAACATTAGCAGACGACTTTACAATTCCTTCTGGTTCGTTATTTCTGTCGTCTGTACGCGATATTTATTTTATATAGTAAATGTTACACTGTTTTAGTGAACAACACAGCATAAGGATCGCAACTTCAAACGTTTTTCTGGTCTTAAATGCGTATTCGATACAGTAATGCGACACGAAACTATGATGCTTCCGGCCTCAGTACTGTAATTCCTTTTTGTTTATACAGTTCGAATAACCGAGAAGAGAAGTATGTGCTATGAAAAGCGTGCTTTCGTAATCAATTTCTATTCACTTTCATTGTGTTTGTGTCGATAATTGATAAAGCCAGAACTCCAACAGCAATTATTGATAGTTTAGAGGCACCGATTTCTATTCGTTGCATTTTCAAGTCAAATGCAAATTTTAAATGTTCAAGTTCGCAAGAAAATTGCCTTATTTCCTTTGGTGTCCCATAGATGTATGCAGGTATGATATAAACAAGCCAGCTGTCATGTCAACAAAGTGAAAGATTCGTTAAATTACGAAGGAAAAGAACTGAATTTAAGATTGCCAGGCCCATTGTAGTTTACACATGTGCTTTGTTTTTAAATTGTACCTACCAAGTGACATTCAGGGTGGCAAATGACAGCAATATACAGGGTAACACGGCGACACAGTGATTACTGCAATGATCTAAATAGCCTGGACTTAGGTAGGGAACTCTGCTTTAGCAAAAATGTAACCCTTTAAGTACTTATAATTTGACCACTGTAACAGGTGTTCCGCACATTTTACTGACGATTTAATTAACTACATGTAGTTACATTGCTTTTATATTAAATCATCGCATTTTAAAACATTAGTCCCCATTTCCAGGATTTTTCTAGCCAGGACTTGGGAATAACCAAACAATGAAAACCACGTGTATTGCTCACCTCCAGAGAGCTCTATGCGTTGGACTGATAGGAAATCTAAAGTCAAATCACAGAAATAAATCATACTGTAAAACCTTACAGTGCATCAGAATTCCAAGTATATATATGAAAAGAATGGCTCTGAGCGCTATGGGACTTAACTGCTGATGTCATCAGTCCCCTAGAACTTAGAACTAGTTAAACCTAACTAACCTAAGGACATCACACACATCATCAGGATTCGAACCTGCGACCGTAGCGGTCGCGCGGTTCCAGACTGTAGCGCCTAGAACCGCTCGGTATATATAACAAAACAGCGATAAATAATTCAACTTAGAACACAAATGTGATTTGTTTAAACTTTAGACTACAATCAGAACGATTAGTACTCCAGTAAGCGACGCAAGCCGACGTCTTTTATCAAAACACTTCACGACTACACGGAATCAAACTACCAGAAGCGAATGTTTTGGGGTAGCTAACATGGCGGATATTCACTTGGGTCGGCTTCAAGTTTGTGACAACTCCTCTTATTTTTACCTCCATGGTGTAAACAGTGATTAGCCTCTGCCTTTGGTGCGGCCCTTCTTTGTCACGGCGCAGCGCTGCAACGCCATCTATCACGGGAGAGGCGCGATCCACCTCGCCGGAAAAAGAGTCGCTCGCCCTGATCCGCTTTGGCCGCCCTTGTAGTATATATATATATATATATATATATATATATATATATATATATATATATATATATTCCTGGAAATGGAAAAAAGAACACATTGACACCGGTGTGTCAGACCCACCATACTTGCTCCGGACACTGCGAGAGGGCTCTACAAGCAATGATCACACGCACGGCACAGCGGACACACCAGGAACCGCGGTGCTGGCCGTCGAATGGCGCTAGCTGCGCAGCATTTGTGCACCGCCGCCGTCAGTGTCAGCCAGTTTGCCGTGCCATACGGAGCTCCATCGCAGTCTTTAACACTGGTACCATGCCGCGACAGCGTGGACGTGAACCGTATGTGCAGTTGACGGACTTTGAGCGAGGGCGTATAGTGGGCATGCGGGAGGCCGGGTGGACGTACCGCCGAATTGCTCAACACGTGGGGCGTGAGGTCTCCACAGTACATCGATGTTGTCGCCAGTGGTCGGCGGAAGGTGCACGTGCCCGTCGACCTGGGACCGGACCGCAGCGACGCACGGATGCACGCCAAGACCGTAGGATCCTACGCAGTGCCGTAGGGGACCGCACCGCCACTTCCCAGCAAATTAGGGACACTGTTGCTCCTGGGGTATCGGCGAGGACCATTCGCAACCGTCTCCATGAAGCTGGGCTACGGTCCCGCACAGCGTTAGACCGTCTTCCGCTCACGCCCCAACATCGTGCAGCCCGCCTCCAGTAGTGTCGCGACAGGCGTGAATGGAGGGACGAATGGAGACGTGTCGTCTTCAGCGATGAGAGTCGCTTCTGCCCTGGTGCCAATGATGGTCGTATGCGTGTTTGGCGCCGTGCAGGTGAGCGCCACAATCAGGACTGCATACGACCGAGGCACACAGGGCCAACACCCGGCATCATGGTGTGGGGAGCGATCTCCTACACTGGCCGTACACCACTGGTGATCGTCGAGGGGACACTGAATAGTGCACGGTACATCCAAACCGTCATCGAACCCATCGTTCTACCATTCCTAGACCTGCAAGGGAACTTGCTGTTCCAACAGGACAATGCACGTCCGCATGTATCCCGTGCCACCCAACGTGCTCTAGAAGGTGTAAGTCAACTGCCCTGGCCAGCAAGATCTCCGGATCTGTCCCTCATTGAGCATGTTTGGGACTGGATGAAGCGTCGTCTCACGCGGTCTGCACGTCCAGCACGAACGCTGGTCCAACTGAGGCGCCAGGTGGAAATGGCATGGCAAGCCGTTCCACAGGACTACATCCAGCATCTCTACGATCGTCTCCGTGGGTGAATAGCAGCCTGCATTGCTGCGAAAGGTGGATATACACTGTACTAGTGCCGACATTGTGCATGCTCTGTTGCCTGTGTCTATGTGCCTGTGGTTCTGTCAGTGTGATCATGTGATGTATCTGACCCCAGGAATGTGTCAATAAAGTTTCCCCTTCCTGGGACAATGAATTCGCGGTGTTCTTATTTCAATTTCCAGGAGTGTATATATATATATATATATATATATATATATATTTCGCAATTTGTAGCCATCGAGCCGTGTGATGGCGGTACGGTACGATTCCAATACAGTTGCCGCGCTGCGAGCTTTCAAGCTGTGGCGCAATTTACGGAGTAGGACGGCTATTTTGTAACTGCCGGTCCGTTTCACTCGGATAGCCCTGGAAGGGCGATCTGTGTCCGCCACAGTCCAGCGACCCGCCGAGTACCGCCACTTCCGATGAACACGCCGACCTGTGAGTACTGCACCTAATGCACATCGCGTACCCGCTCCTACTAAACAACTCAGCAGGTAATATCGCAGCTTCCTGACGGACTGAAACTGTATACCAAGTGAGACATCTGACAAGGGACATGGAACAGGCAACGAGGTCGTGTACCTAGTTAGAGGACACAAACAGCCAGGTCCTAAAGGAAGGACTGGGGAAAACCATTGGTTTGGTTGGCTGATTTGGGAGAGATGACCAAACGGCGAAGTCATCTATCCCATAGGATTAGGGAAGGATAGTGAAGGGAGTCGGCCGTGCCCTTTGAGAGAAACCATCCCGGCATTTGCCGGAAGCTATTTAGGGAAATCACGGAAAACCTAAATCAGGATGGCCAGACGCGGGATTGAACCGTCGTCCTCCCGAATGCGAGTCCAGTGTGCTAACCACTGCGCCACTTCGCTCGGTGGAAAACCATTCAACATCATTTACTATTAAGCAACTCCGCCAAAAGTTTACTAACCAACAAGAAATTAATTAATACTTGTGCTTCCAAGCTTATAAATTATCACTTGCGGAGAACGATTGTTATCTATTAAGAAAGGAAACAAATATTAATGATCAGCCCCATTAAAATTGCTACACCAAGAAGAATTAAAGATGATAAACGGGTATTCATTGGACAAATATATTATACTAGAACTGACATGTGATTACATTTTCACGCAATTTGGGTGCATAGATCCTGAGAAATCAGTACCCAGAACAACCACCTCTGGCCGTAATAACGGCCTTGATACGCCTGGGCATTGAGTCAAACAGAGCTTGGATGGCGTGTACAGATACAGCTGCCCATGCAGCTTCAACACGATACCACAGTTCATCAAGAGTAGTGACTGGCGTATTGTGACGAGCCAGTTGCTCGGCCACCATTGACCAGACATTTTCAATTGGTGAGAGATCTGGAAATTGTGCTGGCCAGGGCACCAGTCGAACATTTTCTGTATCCAGAAAGAACCGTAAAGGACCTGCAACATGGGGTTGTGCATTATCCTTCTGAAATGTGGAGTTTCGCAGGGATCGAATGAAGGGTAGAGCTACGGGTCGTAACACATCTGAAATGTAACGTCCACTGTTCAAAGTGGCGTCAATGCGCACAATAGGTGACCGAGACATGTAACCAATGGCACCCCATACCATCACGCCAGGTGATACGCCAGTGCCGGCCTGGGTGACCGAGCGGTTCTAGGTGCTACAGTCTGGAACCGCGCGTCTGCTACGGTGGCAGGTTCGAATCCTGCCTCGGGCATGGATGTGTGTGGTGTCCTTAGGTTAGTTAGGTTTAAGTAGTTCTAAGTCTAGAGGACTGATGACTGAATCGTGTGTACTTCCATCTTTCCACGGCTCGTTTCCTGAGCGTCGTGTGGAGCCAATATTTTTGGTAATCGACAGTGTTTGGGCGCGATCGGGCTCTAGCATCTCGTTGCTGTCTTTTATTGCTTCGCTTCTATTTCGTTTTTCCGCGGTTGTTCAGCGTTGGTCTTTTATGAAACTCTTTCAAATGGTTCAAATGGCTCTGAGCACTATGGGACTCAACTGCTGAGGTCATTAGTCCCCTAGAACTTAGAACTAGTTAAACCTAACTAACCTAAGGACATCACAAACATCCATGCCCGAGGCAGGATTCGAACCTGCGACCGTAGCGGTCTTGCGGTTCCAGACTGCAGCGCCTTGAACCGCACGGCCACTTCGGCCGGCGAAGCTCTTTCGTTTGAACTCCCGCCCGTAGTGTACCCACTATCGATTGCGAGTTTTGTCTTTGGTGTACTTAGAAACCGTAGGTTGGTAACACGACCGACTCACGTGTTTACTGCAGCAGACTCTTTGGCCTGTACTATTCCTAGGCGAGCGCGGTCACGCTGGAGGATGTTGTCACGCAGTGACCTTCGTGTCTGCTCTGGTGACGCCGACATCCTGCCTTCTGCGTACGGGTGTTGTTATCGAACCCGCACTTCTACCCGTGGAGGAACGCCGGCCTGGTTGGGCCCCTCTGTCCGCTCTTCACTGGTTGTCCGCGGGAGGCGGATGGCAGTCTAATCATCGCCTGCGTCGACGAAGGCAAAGAAACAGTAACCATCATGGGGCAGTGGAGCCGCCGTTCGGCGAGGGTTTGAGTCCGGGAGCAGTTCGGCTGGGTCGGTGTCTGCCGGGATGACTGGTGACGGCTCAGAATTGTGCACAGCAGTCCCGGACAAACGACGAAGTGCGCCGAGGGAAAGGAGAAAAGAAGTTAAGTGTGAATGTTTCAAGTTGATCGTCCTTTGGGATTGAGTTCACCCAGTCGTCTTTCCCGCCTTGTGGCCACCGCTGTGGCAATTGTCTGTTCACTGGTGCAATTCTGAGAGTGCAGATTCCTCCACGCATCGTTGCTAACCGGTGTAGTGGTGTATTTTGGTAGTTATTTGTGTACGTTTGCACTTCTGTGTTTTGGTAGTTCATCCTCCTGTCCTGTGGTTGCAGAATCTCGGGTGGGGAGTTAGTTCCTTGTCTCCCAAGATCTAGTGCTGTATTATTAAGGTTAATTCTAGTTCAGTCTAGTGTTCTGTTAATTCCTGGGTATATGTGCCCGCCATACCATTTGCGCTGTATTTATTCTAAGTGAGTTGCACTGACAGTAGTTGGGGGTTCGAGTCCTGTCACGGAGCTGATAAGGGGTCACATTGATTTCGGCTTGTCAGTTGGAGGGTGTTGCCTTAGAGGTTTGTTAACATTGGCATGTCAGCGTTGTCTAGCGCTACTGGGACCTAAAGAAGAACATTGTGCTGATTAGGGAATGTTGTTACACGTTCTTGTTGTCATTTCGACACCTGTATTTGAGAAGGCAACCGCATTAAGTAAGATCTGTTCTGAAGCTATGCTGGATCTTGCGCTCTTGGGATTTTTGGTTTTGTTTTGATCCCGACTATTTGGGTGTCAGGAATATGGAACTGTGTTGTTAATGTTTGGCTTGAACAGCGGATACGCGGCTAGTTCAGTACGTGTGTAGTGGCATGGTGCCCTCGTGAAGGCGTGCGCGCTAGATTGCTCTTGCGTCTCCTCAAAGTGTAATTTACAACTTACTAAAAACCCCTTGTTAAAAGGGAGGAAGAAAAAAAAACTTTAGAAATACCTTCTATTTGCATTAACTATCTTACCTGTCGCTTAAGTAAATATCTGCTCAGTGATTAAGCAAATGGGAGCACCTATCCTAAAACCAACTAGCGCACTTCTGTTATGGTGGCCCTCGTGCCTATTTTGGTCCGAAAGAATGTATAAACAGGCTTACATGCTCCGTATCGAACTTCTGATGTTGTTTTTTGAGTGATTATTGTGCAAACGTTTGTATTTTACCAACCGTGTTTATAAGTTATTAATGTGATTGGCTGGAATGTAATACGAAAATTTTAGGACCCTAGGTTGTCCAGGTAGAAATTTTGAAGCCATGCTGTGTTGTGAATTCATGTATTTATGTTTTATATTGCAATGAGAATTTACATGTGGTAAATCCACGCTTTGTGATTAATAATTAAAGATTTAAGAGTACGTTCGCTTAGCGCTTACTTATGTGTTGTGTTATTATCATTTTTAAAAATTATAATAGGCGTTTTAGTTTCTTAAATTAAAGCCTTTCCAATTCGAAAGTGGTGGCCCTCCAATTTTGGGCAATTGTAAGCATCGAAGCAGAATTTACGAAGTTGGTGTTATGTATTGTATGTTATGAATAAATTATTTATGTGTTAAATCACGTCTGATATGTCAATTCCTTGGCCCCCTCCACACCTCGGTCGTAGTCTTTTAATATTAAATGACCGTTCCAACGACCTCACATGTTAAGTCCCATAGTGCTTAGAGCCTTTTTCTGAAGTACAGTTAGTCGCTGGGCATGGAGGATTAGATCATCAGAAGGCGGCTCGGCGGAGCTTCACGATTTGCAGCGGTCAGGGAAACCATCCACGGCTGTCACACCTGACCTGTTGCAGCGAGCTGATGACGTCATTCGCGAGGACAGACCCGTTACGACTCAGCAGTTGGCGTTGCATCTGTCAATCAGCAAAGGAAGTGTGGATTCAACTATCCACACTCTTGGATATTCAATTCACAAATCGCACCAAAAAAAATTTGTCTTGATCTGTTGCAACGTTTTGAAGCTGAGGCGGAGGCCTTCTGACAGGTGATGAAACCTGGGTTCGCCATTTTGAGCCAAAACAAAACGACAGTCGATGGAATGGCGCGATTCCCACTCACCACAGAAGAATAACCTCAAAGTAACTGCTTTCGCCGGTAAGGTCATGATAACCGTGTTCTGGGACTATGAAGGTGTGATTCTCACTAAGTGATGCCAAGAGGCGGTACCATTAATTCAGAAGCATACGTCAACACATTAACAAAGCTCAAGACGCGCCTCCGGTGACTTCGGCGCCACGGCTATCTAGGAGATGCTTTGCTGCTGCACCGTAACGCTCGGTCCTACACAAGTCTGAGAACTGCGGAAGAAAACAGGGTTGGACAGTGTTACCAAAAAAAATGGTACAAATGGCTCTGAGCACTATGGGATTTAACATCTCAATGTTACCCCATCCACCGTAGAGTCCTGACTTAGCCGCCTCGGACTTCTCCTTGTTTGGGCCATTAAAGGATGCCATTCCTGGAAGACATTTTGAGGATGATGAAGTGATTCACATACTGGAACTATGATTGGTACCGACAGGGCATAGTTGCCCTTGTTTCGCGCTGGAGAGATGGAGATTACGTGGAAAAATAGGGTGTGCAGACAAAACACCATTCCGTCAGTGCGGACGGTATTTGCTTCGTGATACATTACCCGCGTTAAAATGAATCGTTTACCAACTGTGGAAAAGGTCGATATCGTGTTGATGCATGGCTGTTATGATCACAATGCCCAACGGGCGTGTGCTATGTATGCTGCTCGGTATCCTGGACGACATCGTCCAAGTGTCAGGACCGTTCGCCGGATAGTTACGTTATTAAAGGAAACAGGAAGTGTTCAGCCACATGTGAAACGTCAACCACGACCTGCAACAAATGAAGATGCCCAAGTAGGTGTTTTAGCTCCTGTCGCGGCTAATCCGCACATCAGTAGCAGACAAATTGCGCGAGACTCGGCAATCTCAAAAACGTCGGAGTTGACAAAGCTACATTAACATCGATTGCATCCGTACCATATTTCTACACACCAGGAATCGCATGACGCCGACTTTGAACGTCGTGTACAGTTCTGCCACTGGGCACAAGAGAAATTACGGGACGATGACAGATTTTTTGCACGCGTTCTAAATAGCGACGAAGTGTCATTCACCAACAGCGGTAACGTAAACAGGCATAATATGCACTACTGGGCAACGGAAAATCCACGATGGCTGCGACAAGTGGAACATCAGCGACCTTGGCGGGTTAATGTATGGTGCGGCATTATGGGAGGAAGGATAATTGGCCCCCATTTAATCGATGGCAATCTAAATGGTGCAATGTACGCTGATTTCCTACGTAATGTTCTACCGATGTTACTACACGATGTTTCACTGCATGACAGAATGGCGATGTACTTCCAACATGATGGATGTCCGGCACATAGCTCGCGTGCGGTTGAAGCGGTATTGAATAGCATATTTCATGACAGGTGGATTGGTCGTCGAAGCACCATACCGTGGCCCGCACGTTCATCCGACCTGACGTCCCCGGATTTCTTTCCGTGGGGAAAGTTGAAGGATATTTGCCATCGTAATCCACCGACAACGCCTGACAAAATGCGTCAGCGCTTTGTCAATCTATGTGCGAACATTACGGAAGGCGAACTAATGGCTGTTGAGAGGAATGTCGTTACACGTATTGCCAAATGTATTGAGGCTGACGGACATCATCTTGAGCATGTATTGCATTAATGTGTTATTACAGGTAATCACGCTGTAACAGCATGGGTTCTCAGAAATGATAAGTTCACAGAGGTATATATATCACATCGGAACAACCGAAATAAAATGCTCAAACGGACCTACGTTCTGTATTTTAATTTAAAAAGCCTACCTGTTACCAACTGTTCGTCTAAAATTGTGAGCCATATGTTTGTGACTATACAGCCTCATCTACCGCAAAGCGAAATAAGTGGTCCATCTAAAACATTCATATTTCTTTACGCACTATACGAATATGTAATAAAAAAAGGGGGCTCCTATTTAAAAAAAAAAAACGCTGTTGATATCCGTTTGACGTATGGCAGTGCCATCTAGCGGGCCAACCATAGCGCTATCTGGTTTTCCTCTTCAATCTAGACAAGTTTCGTTCTTTGTAGTTTTTTCGTTTGACACTTATTTCGTGAGACATTTGGCCCGGTCACGATCAATGGACCACCGCCGGCCGGTGTGGCCGTGCGGTTAAAGGCGCTTCAGTCTGGAACCGCGTGACCGCTACGGTCGCAGGTTCGAATCCTGCCTCGGGCATGGATGTGTGTGATGTCCTTAGGTTAGTTAGGTTTAATTAGTTCTAAGTTCTAGGCGACTGATGACCTCAGCAGTTAAGTCGCATAGTGCTCAGAGCCATTTGAACCATTTTTGAATGGACCACCCTGTATACATTACAGCGTCATTCAGACATGCATGCATGTATACATGCATATGTGAAGGAACAGGCACTGTTCTGACCATTATAGTTGTTGTAAATAACACGAATTTGATGGGCATTTTGCGAATCCGGTTGCAAGCACTCCTGAAGGACACTGTAATGTGAAGATACAAATACCACTCGGAAGTACTGTTTTAATTCCTCCGTGCGCAGCACCTTGCCCACAAGGTCACTGACGCCCCTCACATAAGATAAGCGAGCAAGAGGAAATCGTTCTTGTCTACTTTTGTCTGTTTTTTCTTGTTGTCCTTCAGAGATCGTCGTATGTTCTCGTTGCTACAGCCACTCACACGGCATGTTGTTCAGAACTCACGCATTTCTCCTTGGAGATGGCCCGTGTCGCTAATCTGGTGAGCTCGGGCTGTCAGCCTACGTAGCACAGCGTTCTGGATAGTGGTGGACTCCATTTACAAATATCTCTTGGCATGTATCGGTTTCCTATAGACTTTGTCGTGTATCGGCGCTCGAGCGTGTCGTTCGCGTGCTTTAGCCAACAACCTGGGTGCAGCAGGCCGCAACTGTTCGAATGCTTGCATCAATACGTTACCTGCTGCAGGTGAAAAGGGAGAGCCCATTGCCACCTCTACCGTCTGCTCATATTCCTGGTTTTGTTTTCCTTTCACAGTAAAGATGTACACTGCGGTGGAAAAAGTCATGAAATACCTCCTAATATCGTGTCGGAATTCCGTTGGCCGGAGTAGTGCAGCGGCGTGGAATGAACTCAACAAGTGGTTGAAAGTCCCCTGCAGAAATACTACTGCCTCTGTAGCCGCCCGTAATCGTAGAAGCGTTGCCAGTGAAGGATTTTGTGCACAAAGTGACCTCTGGATTACATCCCCTAAATGTTCGATGGGGTTCAGGTCGGACGATGAGGATGACCAAACCATTCGCTCAAATTGTCCAGAATGTTCATCAAACCAATGACGGACAAATGTGGGCCGGTGACATGTTTGGAAAATGAAGTCTACTAATGGCTGTTAATGGTTTCCAAGTAGCCGAACACAACCATTATCAGTCAATGATCGGTTCAGTTGGACCAGGAAACCCGGTTATGGAGCCACCACCAACTAGCACGGTGTCTTGTTGACAATTTGGCCCCATGGCTTCGTGGGGTGTGCACCACGCTCGAACCCTACCCCTAGCTATTGTCATCCGAAATCGGGACTAATCTAACAAGGGCACGGTTTTCCAGTCGTCTATGGTCTATGAGATCTATGGTTCATGAGCCCAGGAGAGGTGCCGCAGACGGTGTTGTGCTGTCAGCAAAGGCACTCGCGTCGGTCGTCTGCTGTCAAAATCCATTAACGGCAAATTTCGCCACACTGTCCTAATGGATACGTTCGTCGTACATCCCTACTTGATCTCTGCGATTATTTCACACAGTGTCGCCTGTCTGTTAGCACTGGCAACTCTGTGAAGATGGTGTAAAATGGAAAACCTACAGCCTTCCTTACAACGTTATTTTTTCTATGGCTACCAGTTTCAGTGCACCATCTTCAGGCCTTAATTGACGCTAAATGGGTTAACTCCAGTCGTATACGCTACTCATCAGTGGCCGACATCTATGAGCTGGTTTTCGCAGACTACCTGTAACAACAACACTGTGTCGCTAACCGTGGCACCGAAACCGGTAGCCAGGAAATAAATGAAATTACAAGGAGGAAGCCTTTAGGAGTTGCATTTTATTACATAAGTGACGGCCGAAGTCCCTCAAACCTCCACTTCAAAAATGGTTCAAATGACTCTGAGCACTATGGGACTTAGGCCGGCCGGTGTGGCCGTGCGGTTCTAGGCGCTACAGTCTGGAACCGCAAGACCGCTACGGTCGCAGGTTCGAATCCTGCCTCGGGAATGGATGTGTGTGATGTCCTTAGGTTAGTTAGGTTTAAGTAGTTCTAAGTTCTAGCGGACTGATGACCACAGATGTTAAGTCCCATAGCTCTCAGAGCCATTTGAACCATTGAACCACTATGGGACTTAACATCTATGGTCATCAGTCCCCTAGAACTTAGAACTACTTAAACCTAACTAACCTAAGGACATCACACAACACCCAGCCATCACGAGGCAGAGAAAATCCCTGACCCCGCCGGGAATCGAACCCGGGAACCCGGGCGTGGGAAGCGAGAACGCTACCGCACGACCACGAGATGCGGGCAAACCTCCACTCAGAAGAAAAACTACGCTGCTCTCGGTCGTTAAGTGAAGGTCGTCGGCCACTGCGTTGTCCGTGGTGAGAAGTAATGCCTGGAATGTGGTATTCTCGACACTCTCTTCACTCTGTGTCTCTCGGAATACTGAGTTGCCTAGCGATTTCCGAAATGAAACGTCCCGTGCGTCCAACACTAACTACCATTTCGCGTTCAAAGTCTGTTAATTCTCTTCGTTCAGCCATATTTAATAACATTGGAAAACCTTTTCACATGATTCACCTGATTACAAATGATAGCTTCGCCAATGCACTGCTCTTTTGTAAGCTGTGTACGTGATACCGCCGCCATCATCTGTATATGTGCATCTCGCTATCCCGTGATTTTTGTCACCTCAGTTTATCTTTTTCATTGTTTGTTTCATAAGACTCCTACTTGGGTTCGCCACTCTCCTTGACTGTGAGCGCATACACGTTCGCAGCTGTGTAAGCGGTGCAGGATCTTTTTTTGACATGTTTATGGAAAGGTGGCGAAGAAAAAAAGCGTCAACATGCAAAGCAAGTGGAACTGGCGATGGGGGGGGGGGGGGGGCGTAGTGAAGGGGGGAGTTTCGCGTGCGAATCTCCTGAAACTACAGGACTGTTGTACCTGGTTTCCAGTAACACAGTTCTTTTGGTTGCAGAGTTTGGCTGCAAGTTTCCCGCCGGCAGAGAATCGCCCTGCAGCGAACTGGCGGTAGATGGAAACTCGGCATCCTCGTACTGGCGCGGTTTGGCTGCCAATTCTGCAGAGTTAGCCCACGGGTTAGGGAGCATAAAAGCTGGCCGGCGCGCGCCGCGGCAGATGCTCGGGGCCGCCGTAAAACGGCGATTCTTCTCTCTCTCCGGCCGTTTTTTATTTCGGGAGACGTCGGCGATGAGGCATTTTTAAGAGTCGTCGACGAAGCAGCGCAACGCAGCCAGAGACCTGCCGTCACGGATCGTATTCTCCCCGCGTTCCGGCTGCCGCAGCTTGTGCGGCTACGCCTTGTGTTAACGGGCTCACACGTCACACCCCGGCAGCCGATGAGGAAACACTTGCTTCTGCTTCAGGTTTTCAGTTGGGAGACTGGTTCGATGCAGCTCTCCACGTTCTCCTATCTTGTCCAAGTCTCTTCCTCTTGAACTAATATCCACCTGAACCTGTTTACTCTATCGAGCCTGAGTTCCTCCTGCAATATTTACCTCTAAAACTATTCCTCGATACCCCAGGATGTGGTGGTGGTGGTGGTGGTTAGTCCCTTCGACAACGAGGTCATTGGAGCTCATGCTCGGGTTAGGGAAGGATGGGGAAGGAAATCGGCCGTGCCCTTTCAGAGGAACCATCCCGGCATTTGCCTGAAGCGATTTAGGGAAATCACGGAAAACCTAAATCAGGATGGCTGGAGACGGGATTGAACCGTCGTCCTCCCGAATGCGAGTCCAGTGTGCTAACCACTGCGCCACCTCGCTCGGTCCCAGGATGTGTTCTGTCAACCTGTCCTTACTTTTAGTCAGGTTGTACCTGTAACTTCTTTTCTCCGCCATTCCCTATAGTTTTGACTTCCGCAAGGCGTTCGATACAGTTCCCCACAGTCGTTTAATGAACAAAGTAAGAGCATATGGACTATCAGATCAGTTGTGTTATTGAATTGAAGAGTTCCTAGATAACAGAACGCGGCATGACATTCTCAATAGAGAGAAGTCTTCCGAAGTAAGAGTGATTTCAGGTGTGCCGAAGGGGAGTGTCGTAGGACCATTGCTGTTCACAATTACATAAATGACCTTGTGGATAACATCCGAAGCTCACTGAGGCTTTATGCGGATGATGCTGTGGTATATCGAGAGGTTGTAACAATGGAAACTTGTATTGAAATGCGGGAGGATCTGCAACGTACTGACGCATAGTGCAGGGAATGGCAATTCAATCTCATTGTAGACAAGTGTAATGTGCTGCGAATACATAGAAAGAAAGATCCTTTATCATTTACTTACAATATTGCAGGTCAGCAACTGGAAGCAGTTGGGAGTAGGCATTAGGAGTGACTTAAAATGGAATGATCATATAAAGTTGATCGTTGGTAAAGCAGATGCCAGACTGAGATTCATTGGAACAATCCTAAGGAAATGCAGTCCGAAAACAAAGGAAGTAGGTTACAGTACACTTGCTTGTCCTCCGCTTGAATACTGCTCACCAGTGTGGGATCCGTACCAGATAGAGTTGATAGAAGAGATAGAGAAGATCCAACGGAGAGCAGCGCGCTTCGTTAGAGGATCATTTAGTAATCGCGAAAGCGTTACGGAGATGATAGATAGACTCCAGTGGAAGACTCTGCAAGAGAGACGCTCAGTAGCTCGGTACGGGCTTTTGTTGAAGTTTCGAGAACATATCTTCACCGAGGAGTCAAGCGGTATATTGCTCCCTCCTACGTATATCTCGCGAAGAGACCATGAGAATAAAATCAGAGATTAGAGCCCACACAGAGGCATACCGACAATCTTTCTTTCCACGAACGAGACTGGAATAGAAAGGAGAACCGATAGAGGTACTCAAGGTACCCTCCGCCACACACCGTCAGGTGGCTTGCGGAGTGTGGATGTAGATGTAGATGTATAGGTGTGACCCATCCAGTCTTTCAGTATTATTCCGTAGCACCATATTTCAAAAGCTATTCTTTTATTGTGCAGCATGTTTATCTTCCTCGTACACTTCTACATAAGGTTACAACCCGAACAGATACTTTCAGGAATGACTTCCTCGCGCTTAAATTTATATTCAGTGTTAACAAATTCCTTATTCCACAAAAGCTTTTCTTTGTTATTGTCACTCTGCAATTTACATCTTCATTTTTATCATAATCAGTTACTCTGCTGACCAAATAGCAAAAGTTACTTAATAGTTTTAGTGCCTCACTACATTCCATGACGTTTGTTTTACTTTTTTACGTAAATCTTATAACCTCTTTCCAAGACACAATACACTCCGTTCAACTAATCATCCAAGTGCTTTGCGTTCTCGGCCAGAATTACAATGCCATCTGCAAACTAAATTACGTTTTCATCAGTAAACCATAAAGTTTTACATTTCTTTTCCCTGAAGTTTAACTCCTTCTTCAGTTTTTCTCGTCTATAAATTACATCAGTTAGGGAGAAGATAATATAATATTAGAATATCAACAAAGAAAACTAAAGTCATGTCTCATTATGGAAAATACCCGACGCACTGAAAAATAGAGAATACACCATTGGAGCAGGTCTTTAATTTAAATTTTTTAGGATGTAAAGTAAGCTATGACATGTACAAGGACATATAAAATAAGATTAACAGCCGGCCGCGGTGGTCTAGCGGTTCTAGGCACTCAGTCCGGAACCGCGCGACTGCTACGGTCGCAGGTTCGAATCCTGCCTCGGACATGGATGTCTGTGATGTCCTTAGGTTAGTTAGGTTTAACTAGTTCTAAGGTCTAGGGGACTGATGACCTCAGAAGTTGAGTCCCATAGTGCTCAGAGCCATTTGAACCATTTAAGATTAACAAACATCAGCCAGTGTACAGAATGATAGACAAAACATTCCAAAGCAAGATACAGAAGGAAACGTAATTAAAATTTTATAAAACCATGGCTACATCTTTATTGCTATGGAAGCGAGTCATGAATCCCTAAAGAACTCGACGAAAGCAAACTACGGACAGCACAAATGAAATTTCTTAGGAAAGTGAGAGGAGTTACCGTCGAAGATGGTATGAGAAATCAACATATGAGTGAACTAGGCATTTATAATATTAAGGAAAAGATTAAACAAAACAAAAAAATTATGGAAACATCACCTGCAAGGAATGAATGCAGAGAGCATCCACGTCTGACGATGCTGTACCAGCCACGAAGAAAAAGGGACGTAGAAAGACTCATAATGAGGTGGAGACAGAACAGACACAAGTAAGTGCCTTGAAGTGCGGAGGAAGAAAAATTTCTCCTCGTTGAGTTCCTTTACTGCTTTTCCTCTATATACACTGATTCACAAGGGAGTAGGACGCAGTCCTGTCTCACTCCCTTCTTAACAGCTGCCTCAGTTTCACTTCTTACAACTCTTCACACCGCAGTTTAGTTTCAGCACAAGGTCTGTAAAATCACAACTCCCTCTCTTCTGTTCCTCCTAGCTTCAGAGAATTACTAACAGAGCATTCCAACCAACACTACCATCTAATGCTTAAAACAGCAAATTCATCTTTTTCTTCACAACCACCAAAACCTATTAGTCCCTTACTCACTTCTCTTTCTGCTCTGATATAGTTTTCGCGATATCCATATTTTCTTCTTTATTGCCTCGGAAGAATTATGACAGAGATATTATTCATTTGCAAAGATTGCGTTTCGTAAGGATTATACGTCACACACTTGAGAAAAAATTGAATTTTTGCTATTTAAAGTGAAAGAAAAAGAAGTTGAAATTACATCGCGTTGTAGACATCGAGATCCACGAAGATGGAGAGGACATTTCTCTTGCCTTTTTTTTTCTTAAGGAAACATCCCGTTACATTGGACTGAAGTTATTTTCATCTCTCCCTCACACACACACACACACACACACACACATACAGGCACACACACGCGTGCGGCCACTGGTTCACTCGCTCGGGCACGCCCCCTTGTTCCCACGCAAAATTTTAAGTATTCAGTAAGTGAAGACGATCTTGCGTTATTTTGTCTACTTAAAAAAACTTGTAGAAACCAAGCAGTCAACAGCATGGAAATAGAATATGTATATTGAATTCTTCTTCTGATTCATCGAAGCACCATGTGAACAAAGCACTCCAACTCATCGCAATACAGTTGCTACGTATGTGAAATACTCTGTGTAAGTAACTGAAGTTCGGAGACGCGCCTGCAACCGATTTCGCAAACTAGGTTCAACGTTAGCCAGCGACTGGCTATTGTCCTATTCCACAGATACCGAGTTGATCCGATGCCTTCCGGATAAAACATTATTCCTATAGCTACAAACTTCATTCATAATGTTTATTTGAAAGGCCGTAAGAAATCAGATTGCTTCACAAATGATCAGTAAACGTTTTCTGACGAGAGCATATCTTTTTTGTAGTAGACATTCTTTATGCCTACGTGGATTTTATGAAGATATTGAGGCTTATTTCTCTGTTTTGCATTCCTAAGAAGGAATTCTTAAATGTCTTGTTTAGTTCCGTGTTGTCGAATACCTCTAACTAACTGTTAGAGGTATCCACTAACTGTTTTATTTAGCCTGATAAACACACTGCACAAAACATTATTCAAGCAAAGCAGACGTCAAACTAACACCGTCCAACACCGCCTCCCGCCTTAATTACAATAGCCTGAACTCGCTGAGGTGGGAAGTCGACAAGTTTCTTCAGGTGTGCCAGGTCCGTCTGATGGCACTCAACGAACAGCTACGAAACTGCAGAAATGTAGGTTCCAACGCTTCACCCAAATAGTTCTACACATTTTTATAAGATTAAGATGGTGTGAATTAATGGGCCAGTCGAGGCATGATGAGGTGCCTGTGCCTTTTATTTCACTACATGAAGTATACACATTAGTTATTGGTTCTACATACTGCCTTGTATATAGAGCGATTCAGCTTCCCCTACCGATTCCTTTCATGCAACCTGCCCTACATCTACATCAGGAACGGTATCCAGACAGGAGCCAGCCATGTCATCGATACGAGTTTCCTCTAGAGCATTGGGCGACTGTCAGCAAACGAAACCATACTTCAAAAAAATAGAATGAGGATTGGCCATGTGTTACGTGGTATTTTTGAACCAAGGTACACCTTTCTCCTGCCATACTTATCCAAATGTCTCCAATCGTTCTTTGTGTAATTAGCGGTGTACTCGAACAGATTTTATATGACTCAGCAAGTTTTTTCCGTTTATAGTACTTAATTTTTCGTAAATGGTTCAGAAACGTTGCCATATGAAGTGTGATTCACCATTGGGAAAAATTAAATCAACGGGAGGTATCTAAATGGGAAGCATGGAAGAAATAGCTTTCCCAGTATATAACGTCTGAACCATTTACGAAAGATTAAGTACTGTAAACGGAATAAACTTACAGAGATATCCAAAACCTGTGTGACTACACCGCTAATTACGCAAAGAAATATTGGAGACCTTTGGATAAGTGCAGCAGAAGTAAGGTATATTTTTGGTCCAAAAATACCGTGTAAGTCGTGGCCAATTCTCACTTGTATTTTTGCAATATGATTCCATTTGGTAACAGTCGTCCAGAAGCTCTGAGAGGATACCAGCAAGGATTACGTGGCTGTCACGTGTCTAGATTCCATTCCCAATACGTAGTGCAGGTTGCATAAACGTATCTGTAGCGGCAGCTAAATTTCCCTTTATAATCGACAGATATAATTAACGTGAATTAATTTCTGATGCCGTATGAAGTGATAAATCCAACACTATATAAATCAGCTTATGAAAGCACTTCCTTGCTAAACTGACGGCTTTCGAATTTTTTGCAAAAGCTAATGTTCCTTCACACGACATCGTTACAAAAGCAACGGGTAACTTTACCGGCGTATTTCTCTGAATTAACTTCTATCCAGGTGATTAATTTTTATTTATTCACTTATTGTCATTTTGTCAAGACGTGCCCATTCGCCCTAACTCTCCACGTCGTTTGACATACAAGGGGCACTACATTATATCTATTAGTGCTCAAACTGCTATCGTAAAAAAAAAATTGTTTTGAAGGAAAACAGGCGAATGATTTATGAAATGACTTTTCAAAAAGACATAAATAAAAAAGATTAGGCAAACACATGATGCGCCTTTGAATGTTGCTGGAAATCAAGCAAGCAAATTAGGCATGTCGCAGGTTTCTCTAATCTATTCTATTTCTTTATTTAGACACATCATTCGCAAATTATTTGACCTTTCTCGTGGTTTTTTTTATTTAAGGTATTCTTCAGACAACATAAAATATACTATGCACACATCATTTAGCATCACCTTGGTTCCCAGAACTCCTGAGGATAGATATTGACTGTGGATATTGTATCAAAGACACAATCCTTTTCATTGTTCAGAGATGTCACTAAACTCGCCCAAAAATGTAAACAACCATGCATGAGCAGCGCCTATTAGACGGAGGGGGTCCGACAGGCGATCAGTTCCAATCATTCCACCAGGAAGGGGGTACACGGCTCGTGTTGTCTGTAGTTCAACCACCCCTAGACGGTCAATACCACGGTTCGATTGCATCCGCATTGTTACTTTTTGCCAGGAAGGGCTCTCAACAAAGAAAATGTCCAGGCGTCTCGGAGTGAACCAAAGCGATGTTGTTCGGACATGGAGGAGATAGAGATACAGGTGCTCCCGATGACATGCCTCCCTCAGGCCGCCCAAGTGCTACTACTGTAGTGGATGACTGCTACCTATGGTTATGGCTTGGAGGGACCCTGACAGCAACGGCACCATGTTGAACAATACCTTTCGTGCAGCCACAGGACGTCGTGTTACGACTCAAACTGCGCGCAATACGCTGCATGATGCGCAACTTCACTCACGACGTCCATGTCGAAGTCCATCTTTGCAGCCACGACACCATGCAGCGCAGTACAGATGAGCCCAAGAACATGCCGAATAGGCATAGGATTGGCATCATGTTCTGTTCACCGATGTGTGTCGCATATGCCTTCAACCAGGCAATCGTTGGAGATATGTTTGGAGGCCCCCCGGTCAGCCTGAACGCCTTAGACACACTGTCTAGTGGGCGCAGCAAGGTGGAGGTTATTTGCTGGTGTGAGGTCGCATTATGTGGCGCTGACGTGCGCCGCTGGTGGTCATGGAAGGAGCCGTAACCGCTGTATTATACGTGTATGTCATCGTCTGACCGATAGTGCAACCATATCGGCAGCATACTGGAGAGGCATTCGTCTTCAGGGACAACAATTCGCGCCCCGATCGTGCACATCTTGTGAAACACTTCCTTCAGGATAATGACATCGCTCTACTAGAGTGGCCAGCATGTTCTTCAGACATGAACCCTATAGAACATGCCTGGGATAGGGCTGTTTATGGACGACGTGATCCACCAGCCACTCTAAGGGATCTACACCGAATCGCCATTGAGGAGTGCGACGATCTGGACCAACTGTGCCTCGATGAACTTGTGGATAGTATGCCAAACAAATACAGGCATGCATGAGTGCAAGAGGTCGTGCTACTGGGTACTAGAGGTACCGGTGTGTACAGCAATCTGGGCCACCACCTCTGAAATTCTCGCTGTATGGTGGTTCAACATGCACTGTGTGGTTTTCATGAGCAATAAAAATGGCGGAAATGATGTTTAGATCTGTATTCCAGTTTTCTGTACAGGTTCCGGAACTCTCGTAAATGAGGTTATGCTAAACCGTTTTTGATGTCTGTATTTAAGTCTTGTTCGTTGCTGTATAATTATTAAGAACATATAGATGAAGAGAAATCAGAGGTTCGAGTTAAACGGCCGGAGTAGCCTTGCGGTTCTAGGCGCTACAGTCTGGAACCGCGCGACCGCTACGGTCGCAGGTTCGAATGCTGCCTCGGGCATGGATGTGTGTGATGTCCTTAGGTTAGTTAGGTTTAAGTAGTTCTAAGTTCTAGGGGACTGATGACCTCTGAAGTTAAGTCCCATAGTGCTCAGAGCCATTTGGACCATTTTTGGTTCGAGTTATGCTGTAATTTGATATTTATATTATGTTTTAAGATTTAAACTTCTTATATGCACAAAAGCTAGCTCTTGAGGAGATGAACCTTTTGGCTTTTCATTTACATAGCTCGCAGCAGTTATTCATGAAATATTTCCATTTTTCTCAAATCACTAATTAAGTTTGATTAATTACGCTGATTGCTGTCAAGTAGTGAAATCATTTGGTCCCTTAGGAATTCGCACACATTTGAACATTTTGAAAACTAGAGATTTGGCTGGTGAATTGGATACCCCGTTTGTCCATTTCCCACCCTTCTTTTCGCTATGAAAATTCGAACAAAAATCCATTGTGTAAGATTCCCTCAAGCCGCTAAATTTTTCTTTACTACCCTGGTTACTTTCGAGCGATTAAGTAGTATTTTGCAGAACTAAACATCACGCTGGTGAATTTGATACCCTATATGTCCATTTCCGACTCTTCGTTTGGCTATAAAATTCGGACAAACATCCCTTGTACAATTTCTAGTGCGTATTGTTTTCGCTCCTTTGAAACAATCGACCTATACAATTATTTGTAGCAAAACAGAGAATTTAAGATAACAGGGGATTAATACTATTGTTCCATAGATGAATCTAACTTTAATGCGAATTTTGTGTGAAAAAGCACCGAAAGAAAATGCATCGAACGTACGTCACCGTCACACACACACTGGTTTCACAGATACGCGGACCGTAATGTTATTGGTCGGGACAGAGGAGTATCTGTGGAGCGGTTCGCGAACGCTGCTGTCGGATCGAACGCAGGTAGAGCCTTGTTACAGACAGGTCACTCAGGCGTGAAATGAGGATAAATGAAACGGGAGCGACGAACTCAGAACGACAAGCGTGTTCAGATTAAAACTGGAAACGTCGAGAGCAGCTGCGCGCAAATGAAGCGGCGCGCGTTTGAGGCTGTGAACTGTAATTGTGCGTAATCCCGCGTGCCGCGCCACGCCGCCGTCTCGCTAATTGATGGCCGACCGGGCGCACGCATCTCCCACGTGTGCGCGTCCCCACAGCGGGGCCACGTGGCGCGCGCTGCGCTTTGCATAATAGCGACTGCAGCCCAGCCGGTGGCGGCGCCACTGCTGCAGTAATTTTGTGTTTGACAGCGGAGGCCGGCTGTTCTCGTGCGTGTAAACGTCCAAATAACGTGTTGCCTGCTGTTTCAAAGTGGTGTCGCCCATGCTTCTACACAGCACTGTCCGAGTTTCAGGACTGGAAAAATCGTTCCCGTAACTCACCGTGTTTGCAACTACAGAATGCAAGCAGGGTTACAGAGCAACGTCGCGTCAACGACGACGTGACGTAACGCTAACCAGTCTCATACGGAGTAAGGTCAACACCGACTCAAAGGAAGGCCTCGGCGCTTGTTCGCGACGTCACGTCAGCTAGGCACGGCGAACGCCAGGTCTGTTGCAGGCATACTCATAATGGTGGTGTCTCCCTCTCTCGCACAGGAAAATGTGAAACTATTGGCGGTAGTTGACCAACACACATTGTTCTGAGAGATTTCTGCAATCAATTAATTGTGCAATTCATTACACTTCTTAACAAATAGTGTACTCCTGTACTGTCTCACCTGTTTTATGGATTGACATGCAAAAACAACTTCATGGTCCAGCAGCAACTTCTGCTTCTGTACCTTATTTGTAAATATGAGGAAGTTACGTTTGTACTGGGTTGCTTTTACAAGAAATTGTTAACATATTGGTGCTCTTCTTTAGGTATCTTGGTTGACTATGGGGTGAGGAGCACTGAATGTTAATGAAATGTCTTGCGATTGTGCATGTTGGGGGAGGGGGTGGGGGACAGAAGAAGAGGCAAAAGAGAGAACTTGTTTTATCAAATACATTTTTTTATCTTATAAAGTTTCTCCTTTCAGTTGCAAGAGGAGGATATTTATCTCTTCTAATGTGCATGTTTAAAAAAGTTTAAGCTCAGCAGTATTTTCGATGTAAGAAGTTGTTTCCTGTTTAGAATTCCTTTCGTTGAAAACTACTGTAATCTAATGACTGGCAACAGTTGGACATTTAAACATGTAAATTAGTTCACATTTCCAGTGACGATGTCAAACGAAAATAAATAAATAAATAAAAGAAACGAGTTAATTGTAAGGGGATTGGGGTAAGTTTCGATAACAAAATGGATCAAGTAAATATAGTTACTTGAATGTAAAATTTCCGAAGCTTGCAATGGGGCAAAGTATCTTCTCATATTGATCTACGTTTGTTTCAACACGATTCAGTAATACAGAACTAAGATCTTCATTTGTAGCTTTACGATAGTAAGAAAATCTTTCATCTAAATAAAATCGCAGAATCCAAAACAATACCAAACATTTTGTCCAAAAATAAGAGATTTATAGTGATAAGCACGCCCAGGCGTTTCTGCCTGCAACAGACCTGGCGTTCGCCGTGCCTAGCTGACGTGACGTCACCAACAAGTGCCGAGGCCTTCCTTTGAGTCGGTGTTGGTAAGGTTCGCCAAAGTTCGATAGCTGGCGCGCTTGACTGTTCGATATCAGAGAGTGTGGACGGTTAGTTCGCACGCTGAAGTTGTAACACTGTGTAATACACTGAAGAGCTGAAGAAACTGGTACACCTTCCTAGTATTGTGTAGGGCCACCGCGGCTGCAGAATCGTCCTGGAGTCAGATTCAAATGCCGATTGTCTAAATTGTCTCAACAGCTTATGTGGATATCCGAAAGAACAGACACCACGCATTCATACAATTTGATTTTCCTACCTGGGCAATGGATCGTCTGCCTTCAGTGCGGATGCACAGAAACGTCCACCCTCCAGTGGGAATCTCAGAGAGCGAGCATGGAGCAAATGGACAGACACTGTGTGGATATGTGGCGCTCGATGAGAGGCGTGCCGACGTAGACCGCGCAGTTGCGATAATGCTGTGTTGCGGATGGCGCAGTGGTCGCTGCACCTGCTTAGTAAGCAGGAGGTCCCGGGTTCGAATCCCGGTCCAATACACATTTTTCACTCCTCGCCTCTGATTCCGTGTAATGTCCCGATACAGCTGATAGCAGTGATCCCCTTCCTTTCCTTTCTTCTCCATCTCCAATTTACATATCTTTACAGTGTTTCGGCAAAGAGACAGTCGTTTTCCCTCTACGGATTCTCATTTGACTTCACGAAGCATCTCCATGTTGATCGAACCTACCGGTAACAAATCTAGCAGCCCGCCTCCGAATTGCTTCGATGTCTTCAGGTGTTTCTAATGTTCTGTACGTGGTCTCCGTTGTAGATAAGCTACACTTTCTTAAAATTCTCGCAATAAACCGAAGCCGACCATTCGCCTTGCCAACTACAACTCTTACACGCTCGTACCATTTTATATTGCTCTGCAGTCGTACGCATAGATATTTAATCGACGTGACTGCATCAAGCAGAACACTACTAATGCTTTTCCTACTCATAAGCATTAAATTACCTTTTTCTACCTTTAGAACAAGCCGCCATTCACCACACCAACTACAAGTATTGTCTAAGTCATCTAGTATTCTCCAACGGTCACTCAGCGACGAGACCTAACCGTATACCACAGCATCATCAGCAAACTGCCGCAGATTGCTCCTCTGCCTTTCCGTCAGATCATTTATGTATAACGGGCGATCAAACAGTTTCCGCTTGTCGGCGTTGCTGCAGCGTACAAGCAACCTGGCACGACTGCGATGTGGTTGTATAAGCACCGACATGTAGGGGGGTTAGTGTGGCCTTCGAATGTAAGCTTCTGATCGTCCCTCATATACACGGTGGTCCATTGATCGTGACCGGGCCAAATATCTCACGAAATGAGCGTCAAACGAAAAAACTACAGAGAACGAAACTTGTCTAGCTTGAAGGGGGAAACCAGATGGCGCTATGGTTGGCCAGCTAGATGGCGCTGCCATAGGTCAAACGGATATCAACTGCGTTTTTTTTAAATAGGAACCCCCATTTTATTACGTATTCGTGTAGTACGTAAAGAAATATGAATGTTTTAGTTGGACCACTTTTTTCGCTTTGTGATAGATGGCGCTGTAATGGTCACAAACGTATAAGTACGTGGTATCACGTAACATTCCGCCAGTGCGGACGGTATTTGCTTCGTGATACATTATGCATGTTAAAATGGACCATTTACCAATTGCGGGAAAGGTCGATATCGTGTTGATGTATGGCCATTGCAAATAGCTCAAAATGATGTCCGTCAACCTCAATGCATTTGGCAATACGTGTAACGACATTCCTCTCAACAGCAAGTAGTTCACCTTCCGTAATGCTCGCACATGCATTGACAATGCGCTGACGCATATTGTCAGGCGTTGTCGGTGAATCACGATAAAAAATATCCTTCAGCTTCCCCACAGAAATAAATCCGAGGACGTCAGATCCGGTGAACCTGCGGGCCATGGTATGGTGCTTCGACGACCAATCCACCTGTCATGAAATATGCTATTCAATACCGCTTCAACCGCACGCGAGCTATGTGCCGGACATTCACCATGTTGGAAGTACATCGCCATTCTGTCATGCAGTGAAACATCTTGTAGCAACATCGGCAGAACATTACGTAGGAAATCAGAGTACATTGCACCATTTAGATTGCCATCGATAAAATGGGGGTCAATTATCCTTCCTCCCATAATGCCGCACCGTACATTAACGCTTCGTCGCTAAATAGAACTAGTGCAAAAAATCTGTCATCGTCCCGTAATTTCTCTTGTGCCCAGTGGCAGAACTGTACACGACGTTCAAAGTCGTCGCCATGCAATTTCTGGTGCATAGAAATATGATACGGGTGCGATCGATGTTGATGTAGCATTCTCAACAACGACGTTTTTGAGATTCCCGATTCTCGCGGAATTTGTCTGCTACTGATGTGCGGATTAGCCACGACAGCAGCTATAATACCTATTTGGACATCATCATATGTTGCAGGTCGTGGTTGACGTTTCACATGTGGCTGAACACTTCCTGTTTCTTTAAATATCGTAACTATCCGGCGAACGGTCCTGACACTTGGATGATGTCGTCCAGGATACCGAGCAGCATACATAGCACACGCCCGTTGGGTATTTTGATCACAATAGCCACACATCAACAAGATATCGACCTTTTCCGCAATTTGTAAATGTTCCATTTTAACACGGGTAATGTATCACGAAGCAAATACCGTCCGCACTGGCGGAATGTTACGTGATACCACGTACTTGTACGTTTATGACTATTACAGCGTCATCTATCACAAAGCGAAAAAGTGGTCCAACTAAAACATTCATATTTCTTTACGTACTACACGAATATGTAATAAAAAATGGGGGTTCCTATTTTAAAAAACGCAGTTGATATCCGTTTGACCTATGGCAGCGCCATCTAGCGGGCCAACAATAGCGCCATCTGGTTTCCCCCTTCAAGCTAGATGAGTTTCGTTCTTTGTAGTTTTTTCGTTTGATGCTTATTTCGTGAGATATTTGGCCCGATCACTATCAATGGAGCACCCTGTATAATGAATCTTTCCACATAATTATGATTTATCTTGTAAATGATACGTGGAACATGATTATTGGTATATCACACAGCATGGTATAGGCTTATATACTCCGGAAACCTCAAAATGAAATTGAAAAGTCGAATCAAGCAGATGATCAAAGCAGATGTCCATTGCAGTTGTGCTTTGTTTGGTTAGCCATATATCTCACACGGGTTAGGCAATCATTACTAAAAAATTACTTACACGTTAAAGAAAAATATCCGTTTTATGGGGTCTTAAGCCTTTGAGACCATTCCCTTAGACACATTCATAGCAGTCCGCAACGCTGGAAGATGTTTAAAAAATTATATCTTGTTTTTAGCCTGTACTGCTACTATTGGCCATACACTGATTGACGCTTCATAGATAAGATTTCAAAGTGAGAAAATATGTAAGCTACAGAGAAAGTAATTCACTGACAATCTAATAGAAAGAGGAACTCTATTCTTGATGTTAGCCGGCTAAGCAGCGTGGTAACGTGCTCGCCTCCCATGCAAGTGGGCCTACCTCTATGCTGTTCTGTTCCTTTGACATTTCAATAATCGTTCACTTCGTTCACATGCATGAGATATAACAGCAATCCTTGCTTCTTTATTCATTGCACACATTTGTGGTCTAACAAATATACGTAGGTAAGTTGTTTGGAAACGTGAATATTAGAAATGTTGTGCATACGAGTTAAAAGCTGAAAACGTAACGCACAGAAGCATTACCAGTAAGAAAACGAGTACTAGTTTCGGAGTTCCCGCTTCATTTGCTATAGCTACAAATATTGTAAAAGTGCAATAAAATGCATTACGAAAGCACTCTTTTCAAAAAAATGGTGCAAATGGCTCTGAGCACTATGGGACTTAACTGCTGTGCTCATCAGTCCCCTAGAACTTAGAACTACTTAAACCTAAGTAACCTAAGGACATCACACACATCCATGCCCGAGGCAGGATTCGAACCTGCGACCGTAGCGGTCACGCGGCTCCAGACTGTAGAGCCTAGAACCACTCGGCCACTCTGGCCGGCCACTCTTTTCACATCACGTCCTTCTCTTCTTCGTTATTCGAAGAGCATCAACAACAAGTTACATTAACAAGGCCAAATGTGTCGTATTACGACAGCAAATACGCATTCAGGACCAGAAAGACATTCGAAATAGCCTTCCCGACACTAAGTTATTCATGTAAGCATTGAAATTCTTAGTATTTAGAATGGTTCAAATGGCTCTGAGCACTACGGGACTTAATATCTGAGGTCATTAGTCCCCTAGAACTTAGAACAACTTAAACCTACCTATCATTAGTCCCCTAGAACTTAGAACAACTTAAACCTACCTAACCTAGGGACATCACACACATCCATGACCGAGGCAGGATTCGAACCTGCAACCGTAGCGGTCGCGCGGTTCCGGACTCAAGCGCCTAGAACCGCTGGGGCCACATCGACCGGCCTTAGTATTTAAAACAGGTGTTGGATGCATACGACAGAAATAATGAGCAAGAAACTATCGTAAACAGTAGTCTGCTAAAGTTTTGGCCAACTTAAAATTGCGGTAGGCCCCACTCACTCTGGTTGGTTGGTTGGTTGTTGTGGGGAAGGAGACCAGACAGCGAGGTCATCGGTCTCATCGGATTAGGGAAGGGTGGGGAAGGAAGTCGGCCGTGCCCTTTGAAAGGAACCATCCCGGCATTTACCTGGAGCGATTTAGGGAAATCACGGAAAACCTAAATCAGGATGGCCGGACGCGGGATTGAACCGTCGTCCTCCCGAATGCGAGTCCAGTGTCTAACCACTGCGCCACCTCGCTCGGTCCACTCACTCTGGCTTCAAAACAACATACAGCGTATGTCTGTAGTGCCACCTCCTTAGCGATGCTATTCTTTGCTGTTATAACATCCTTACACTGGATTAATAATACTTGTTAGTATGGATTGAGATACTGGAATAGAAAGATGTGTGATCGGAGCGGATCTAATTATATTGTCGCAAGGCAGCCATTGCGATATTAGTTGCAGAATTAACTTTTTTTAACGCTGAGGCGTAATATATTGTGAGTAAAAATACCAAAGTGGTTGTTTTGTTAAAGAGAACTATCGTCTAAATAAATATTTATTCGAAGGCTGAAACGTCCCCTTAGAAAAATTGTGCAAGGCTGTGCTTAGACTGACACACAATATTTTTAGCGCAACGCAATCTGACTTTCAATAATCGCTACAAAAGAATGGCCCTGACTAACATTAACCTATACCTTTCACAAATCACTTACCTCACAAAAATCTTCGTTATACGAACTACTGCAATACAGCGAGCGCCAATACTGCCAGCTAAATAAAAGATCCAAACTACTGAAGGCACTAAATACTGATAGGCATAGTCAGCAAATGAAAGATTTTGATAAAGAACAAACAATGTATTTACCTTAACAGTGTTCAAAAGTCATATTATATATATCAGTTCATGATATCCAATATTACAAATTTACTCTTTCTGATGGACACACGTCCAGATCGTCCGCTCTCAAAATTCCGCCACCTCTCTCCCCACATCCACCACTGCTGGCGGCTCACCTCCAACTGCGCAACGCTACGCGCTGTTAACATCCAGCTGCCCAACACTACAATAGCCACCAACAATGCAAACCAGCCACAGACTGCACACAGCACAGCCAGCGATTTTCATACAGAGCGCTACGTGGCGTTACCAATAAAAAACCTAAACAGCCTACTTACAAGGTGACCAATTTCATCATTTTAACTGCTTAGGAAATTTGTGCTTCAAATTTACATGTACATCTGCGGCTTTTATAGTCTGGGAGACGAGTCTTTGGTATTGACAGCTCGGTAGCGTCTTTCCGTTGCCTAGCGACCGCAGGCAGGCAGCCAATGACGGCCTGACTTTGAGCGGGTAGCAAGGGCCACGTTGCCGCTCTGAAACCCGGTCGCGCGCGCTTATGAAACTTACCAGTGTCTCGTGTGCAGGCGGTGCGGTCGTTCGTCGTTTGTCTGAAGTTGAATTCGCAGTTTATTTCGTTTTTGTTGTTTTTAGTGTTTCTTTATTTATGTTTCGTTGTAAACAATGTCTAGTGCGGCGGGTAGTACCAGCCCAACGCAAGAAGTGAAACGGAGGAAGAAAAGTGTGCTACACACCCAGGCCCGTGAATTCGTGTGCTTTGAGAAAGAAAAGGACAAAGGTGGGCCCTTAATTCCTGTTATTCAGGTTGTGAAGAGAACTGAAGCAGCATTGAAAATAAGTAAGAACACTGTTGTAAAGATAGGGAAAGAACAGTATAGTGTAGATTGTGACGAGAGTGGCACAACAAAGCTGCACACACCAGGAAAGAAGCGACCGAGAAATAAGCAGGTGACAGCTTTGGACGATTTTCAGAAAGACGCTATTCGTCGTCATATATACAGCTATTATAAGAGAAGGGAACATCCCACTCTATCTAAATTACTGGTGTCGCTTCAGAAAGACGATCTTTTTAAAGGGAGCAAATTTTCATTGCGTACAGTGTTGAAAGACATAGGCTTCAGCTATTCACTGTTTAACGGACGCAAAATATTAATGGAAAGGACAGATGTAGTTGCATGGCGGTGCAGATTTCTGCGCAGGATCATGGGTGTGGAATTCGAAAGTATAGTGTGGTTAGATGAAACTTGGGTCAATGCCAGCCACTCTTTACGTAGAGGCTGGAATGATGGAACGCCCGAGGGGACAATGGCAGTGCCTGTTGGCAAAGGAGGGCGTATTATTGTCTTACATGTAGGAACATCGAAAGGTTTTGTGCCAAACTGCTTGAAAATGTTTCGGTCAAAAAAGACGGGAGATTACCATGAAGAAATGAACAGTGTAGTATTTCAAGAATGGTTCGAGACATCGCTTATGACGAATCTGACAAGTCCATCAGTGATTGTTATGGACAATGCGCCTTATCATTCCGTTGTTCATGATAAGGCACCAACCTTGGCAACAAAAAAAGACGATATCATTCAGTGGTTGAAACGGCGAAAAGTATATTTCAGAGAAGTTTTAAGGAAGGCGGAACTGCTCGAAATTGTGGCACAAAAGAAACCCCAATTTCCAACATATGTAATTGACGAGATTGCTAAAAGGCACGGGCACGAAATCGTTCGGCTTCCTCCATAACACTGTCACTTCAATGCAATTGAAGGAGTGTGGGCGCAGATAAAAAATTACATTGCTGCAAACAATAAAAAATTCACGATCTCTGAAGTGGAAACTCTCCTTCCAGCAGCTATCAATCAAGTGACAAGCGAGACGTGGGCTAAAATTGTAAACAGCACTGCAAGTGCCATCAGAGAGGCGGCCAAAACCGAAGGGGTTGTGGAAGAATGCATCGAAAATTTAATTATACATCTGGGAGAGAGCAGTGATAGTTCGAGTAGTGCTGAGGAAGACAATGTCACATCAGATTCTGACAGTGATGTGAGTGGTGTTTTTCCATTACAGTAACTACAACGTATTCAGGAATGTAAGGAGGGAGTCTGCTATCGATCTACAACCAGATCATCATATTGTACTTTCTTCAGATTATAACTCTTAATACACTGACCAATTACTCTGTAGCTTGTAGTAGAACAAATTAATAATGCTAATACTTAACAATGGAAACCAAAACTGCTAATGTTCAACAACTTGCGAAAATAGTTTTCATTTCAGTTGTGAAGTTTAACAAATAACTTTATTATGTTTCAGCATCTTAGATACTTGTACTAAATAGCTCTTATCAGTTTTCGAGTTAATATGTTTCAAGCATCAACTTTAAATAAATTCACGCGTACCAATACGACTTGTATTTTGTCTCGCTTTTATTTCTGCTGCTAGAGAATGCGTGTAGCAGGCAGGGCGCCGCGTGCTGTGAGCCACGTTCGGCAACAGCGCCGTCTGCCCGCCGGAACTGTCAGTACCAATCACTCGTCTCACGGACTATAGGTGTTAGTAGAGCCTGCACTGGTTCCATTTCCGTTGCAATAAGCCATTTTTGCATCGGAACTGTAATTTATTAATGGTTTCTGCCATCAAAAC
Organism: Schistocerca nitens; assembly: GCF_023898315.1. Lineage (NCBI taxonomy): Eukaryota > Metazoa > Arthropoda > Insecta > Orthoptera > Acrididae > Schistocerca > Schistocerca nitens. The sequence continues at coordinate 104,261,042 of NC_064617.1, forward strand.
TGCGACGACTACATTTATTCATCACAGAATGTGCCACGAGTGTAGGTGGCCACGCATGTCTAAGGTGAGAAATAAACTGACGGTAAATAAGTTTTTCAGGAGAGCGGCGTGCAATGGCAGCGGTGTGTGAAATGTCGTGGGCAAGTGCTCTACAGACTGAGCTATCCAAGTACGACTCATGGGCCGCCCTCCCAGCTGTACTTACACCAGTATCTCATCTACGTTCCGAACTTCGCACATGGTCTTCTGCATACCTTGCGGGACTAGCAGCACTCCTGGAAGAAACGCTTAGTAAAACAGACCTCATAACTGCACTGAAGATGTTCGAAACTTGTTGTTGTTGTTGTTGTGGTCTTCAGTCCTGAGACTGGTTTGATGCAGCTCTCCATGCTACTCTATCCTGTGCAAGCTTTTTCATCTCCCAGTACCTACTGCAACCTACATCCTTCTGAATCTGCTTAGTGTATTCATCTCTTGGTCTCCCTCTACGATTTTTACCCTCCACGCTGCCCTCCAATACTAAATTGGTGATCCCTTGATGCCTCAGAATATGTCCTACCAACCGATCCCTTCTTCTGGTCAAGTTGTGCCACAAACTTCTCCCCAATCCTATTCAATACTTCCTCATTAGTTACGTGATCTACCCATCTAATCTTCAGCATTCTTCTGTAGCACCACATTTCGAAAGCTTCTATTCTCTTCTTGTCCAAACTATTTATCGTCCATGTTTCACTTCCATACATGGCTACACTCCATACAAATACTTTCAGAAATGACTTCCTGACACTTAAATCTATATTCGGTGTTAACAAATTTCTCTTCTTCAGAAACGCTTTCCTTGCCATTGCCAGTCTACATTTTATATCCTCTCTACTTCGGCCATCATCAGTTATTTTGCTCCCCAAATAGCAAAACTCCTTTACTATTTTGTTGTTGTTGTTGTGGTCTTCAGTCCAGAGACTGGTTTGATGCAGCTCTCCATGCTACTCAATCCTGTGCAAGCTTCTTCATCTCCCAGTACCTACTGCAACCTACATCCTTCTGAATCTGCTTAGTGTATTCATCTCTTGGTCTCCCTCTACGATTTTTACCCTCCACGCTGCCCTCCAATGCTAAATTTGTGATCCCTTGATGCCTCAAAACATGTCCTACCAACCGATCCCTTCTTTTAGTCAAGTTGTGCCACAAACTTCTCTTCTCCCCAATCCTATTCAATACCTCCTCATTAGTTACGTGATCTACCCACCTTATCTTCAGCATTCTTCTGTAGCACCACATTTCGAAAGCTTCTATTCTCTTCTTGTCCAAACTATTTATCGTCCATGTTTCACTTCCATACATGGCTACACTCCATACAAATACTTTCAGAAACGACTTCCTGACACTTAAATCTATACTCGATGTTAACAAATTTCTCTTCTTCAGAAACGATTTCCTTGCCATTGCCAGTCTACATTTTATATCCTCTCTACTTCGACCATCATCAGTTATTTTACTCCCTAAATAGCAAAACTCCTTTACTACTTTAAGTGTCTCATTTCCTAATTTAATCCCCTCAGCATCACCCGATTTAATTTGACTACATTCCATTATCCTCGTTTTGCTTTTGTTGATGTTCATCTTATATCCTCCTTTCAAGACACTGTCCATTCCGTTCAACTGCTCTTCCAAGTCCTTTGCTGTCTCTGAAAGAATTACAATGTCATCGGCGAACCTCAAAGTTTTTACTTCTTCTCCATGAATTTTAATACCTTCTCCGAATTTTTCTTTTGTTTCCTTTACTGCTTGCTCAATATACAGATTGAATAACATCGGGGAGAGGCTACAACCCTGTCTCACTCCTTTCCCAACCACTGCTTCCCTTTCATGCCCCTCGACTCTTATAACTGCCATCTGGTTTCTGTACAAATTGTAAATAGCCTTTCGCTCCCTGTATTTTACCCCTGCCACCTTCAGAATTTGAAAGAGAGTATTCCAGTTAACGTTGTCAAAATCTTTCTCTAAGTCTACAAATGCTAGAAACGTAGGTTTGCCTTTTCTTAATCTTTCTTCTAAGATAAGTCGTAAGGTTAGTATTGCCTCACGTGTTCCAACATTTCTACGGAATCCAAACTGATCTTCCCCGAGGTCCGCTTCTACCAGTTTTTCCATTCGTCTGTAAAGAATTCGCGTTAGTATTTTGCAGCAGTGACTTATTAAACTGATACTTCGGTAATTTTCACATCTGTCAACACCTGCTTTCTTTGGTATTGGAATTATTATATTCTTCTTGAAGTCTGTGGGTATTTCGCCTGTCTCATACATCTTGCTCACCAGATGGTAGAGTTTTGTCATGACTGGCTCTCCCAAGGCCATCAGTTGTTCTAATGGAATGTTGTCTACTCCCGGGGCCTTGTTTCGACTCAGGTCTTTTAGTGCTCTGTCAAACTCTTCACGCAGTATCTTATCTCCCATTTCATCTTCATCTACATCCTCTTCCATTTCCATAATACTGTCCTCAAGTACATCGCCCTTGTATAAACCCTCTATATACTCCTTCCACCTTTCTGCCTTCCCTTCTTTGCTTAGAACTGGGTTGCCATCTGAGCTCTTGATATTCATACAAGTGGTTCTCTTCTCTCCAAAGGTCTCTTTAATTTTCCTGTAGGCAGTATCTATCTTACCCCTAGTGAGACAAGCCTCTACATCCTTACATTTGTCCTCTAGCCAGCCTTGCTTAGCCATTTTGCACTTTCTGTCGATCTCATTTTTGAGACGTTTGTATTCCCTTTTGCCTGCTTCATTTACTGCATTTTTATATTTTCTCCTTTCATCAATTAAATTCAATATTTCTTCTGTTACCCAAGGATTTCTATTAGCCCTCGTCTTTTTACCTACTTGATCCTCTGCTGCCTTCACTACTTCATCCCTCAGAGCTACCCATTCTTCTTCTACTGTATTTCTTTCCCCCATTCCTGTCAATTGTTCCCTTATGCTCTCCCTGCAACTCTCTACAAACTCTGGTTCTTTCAGTTTATCCAGGTCCCATCTCCTTAAATTCCCACATTTTGCAGTTTCTTCAGTTTCAATCTGCAGTTCATAACCAATAGATTGTGGTCAGAATCCACATCTGCCCCTGGAAATGTCTTACAATTTAAAACCTGGTTCCTAAATCTCTGTCTTACCATTATATAATCTGATACCTATTAGTATCTCCAGGATTCTTCCAGGTATACAACCTTCCAGGTATACAACCTTCGAAACTTAGGTTTTATGTAACAGTCAGTTATTTTACGTTATTAGTAATGTGTACATCAATTAGTTGTACTACGAAATACACCAATGATGTAGAAAGAGATAATAAGCGATAAATGCTTTCGGAATGTACAGATTGGCAATTACTGAAGTACACAAAAACAAGTAAATTAGCTACAAACTACGCCATGCACACACTTTAACAACATGCAAACGTTGAGCACTACCCACTCCCAACTACGTGTTTTCGTGAACTTCGCTGCCTATCTGTGTTTGGTTTCCCGCCCTTGTCGCGGTTACGGTGTGATTCTTCTGCCTTCTATGTGTGGCAGCAGTGATTTGTATCGATATTTGCGCCGTGTACCATCTTTGGTTTTGGTGCATATAGTTTCCGGCAAGGGGGTCTGGAATGAGTCGGTCGGTTGTTATCTCCGCGCAGTGCAGTCGGCTGGGGCCGCTGACAGCCCCTGTGCAGTGTCGGAGCGTGTGTGGAGCTGTCCGATCGCTACGAGCTTCGTGGTTCACCGACCCAGGACGTCAAAGTTGAGTAGTGGTTTCAACTACCCAAGCCACATCCATTCATGTTGTGGTGGTTCGTTTCGGTGGTTTGCTGTTGGGGAGGTTTTCCTGTGAGCAAAACCGAGTGTTTCTACTGCAGAAATGTAGCCGCCATGCGGTGCAATTAGCTATTTTGGTCGACTACAATTTGAGTGCACCAGTGGAATTTTCGGTCTTGTGGCCGTTAATGTTCCGGTTACTTGCCCTGGCCACTAACGTAATTTCAGGCAGCGTCCTTTCCTCACCTGTTGTCGCTGCCCAACATGGTGTGTAATTTTGACAGTTAATACATACTCCATTGTGGATTATGACTTTGGTAACTTTTCCGGTTTGAGTTCTCATGTACTGATTGACGGGAAGCAAGTCGTTGTGTCGGTCGGTCCGTGGCTGTTCCCTGGTTGGGTTACGACAGGTCAATTATAGTTGGGCTCACCACCTGTCTCGCATACGTGAACGAGGGCAGACCGACCTCCCTGGAGGCTTCTGAACGTCACCAAAGTTTAATTATCTGTTGACAGCTACTTTAAATTTAAGGGTTATGGCTAATTTTTTATTTTCTTAGAAATTTTGCAAAATTAATTTTTAAATTTGTCTTTCAAGCTTAAACACTGCGGTCTCCTGCCTTTAAAAGATTATGGTAATATATTTTAACATTTTCAAACTTAATTGTGACCTTCATTCATCTTGCTTACGTATGTTCTATCTGCGTAGCCTTTGGGCTTTCCACATAGCCGTGTACATTCTTTTTTTATTTGATTTGCCTCTTTAATTGCGTTTTAATCTTATTGATTTTTAAGATTTCATGTTTGGAGACCTTCAGCCGTGAAAGAGTTGCATGCAGTTAAGGTCTGGCTATGTGGCACTTTGGGTGTAAAGGTTATTAAATTACAATAAATGACAATTAGAAGAGAAACTGACCTCAACCTTTGGGCCTTTTCACAATCCTATTACCTGTTCTGCCCAGCGGGTTAAGCGGACGTATCACGTCATTACAGATATTCGGATTTAGGTTGTGACATGTTCGACATGCCTGTCGTCATTAGCGATGATGTGGCGCAGACGCATATCGAAATTCTGCATGGCCCGCTGAAGTGTTGGAACATCGATGCTGTCGATGACCTCGTGAATGGCTGTTTTCAGCTCAGCAATGGTTTTGGGGTTATTGCTGTACACCTTGTCTTTAACATAGCCCCACAAAAAGGAGCCGCATGTGCTCACAGCCAGAGAATATAGCGGCCAGTCGAGGCCCATGCCACTGGCCTCTGTGTACTCCAGATCCAGAATGCAGTCCCCAAAGTGCTCCTCCAGGACATCACTCTCCTGCTTCCATCTTGCAAAACCTTCACGTACTGTTCCGTAATCACCGTGCCATCAACGAATATTGCACCGATTATTCCGTGAGTGGACATTGCACACCTCAAAGTCACCCGTCGAGGGTGAAGAGACTTCTCGATCGCGAAATGCGGATTCTCAGTCCCCCAAATGCGCCAGTTTTACATGTTGGCGAACCAATCCAAATGAAAGTCGGCTTTGTCGCTAAACCAAACATACTAATTCCCATCATGCCCCGCGACCAACCGTGCAGTTTGAACGCAAACGGTTCAGAAGTTATGAGGATTTTATTTCAAAACGTTGGAAGCTGAAGAATTAAAATTTGTGCTGTGGTCGGGACTCGAACCCGAATCATCTTGCTTATTTTTTTGTAACATATTCTGTCTTCTTCCTTTTTTTTCAATAATCTTTATTGAACAAACTAACGGTGCATGTATATACACTATGCAATAGTTCTTCGACTTACCATTTAAACATATACAAAGGACAGTTAAACAAAAAATATTAGAAAAACATTCAATACGACAAAATATAACACATTCTGTCTTCTTGCTTCTTTTGTTTTTGTTCAATGCATGAGAACGTGGATAACGATGTTGCAACATGTGACAAGTAGGAATGGCAAATCCCAACTTTGAGGGGGGTCAAGGAAGACGCTGCGGAGATAACCGGCAAAAGTTTGTCGGTAAGATGGTTTTCGGGTGAGGGTGCTATGCGCGGTCACAACTTTGTACCAGCAGTCAAGGACTGTATGCGGACCACTCTGAAAGAGGCATTCTAAAGCCTGTCCTCGAAACCAGATTAGGGTATGGTGCTTAGCAAGAGGGTAGTGAAATGTCTGGCTTATTAGGTAGATATGCTGACCATTACGCCACCACAGCATTATGGCCAACATAGCTGCACGAACTACCGAAGTCGAAGGGGAAAATTTAATTCAAGATTTTATTTCATTTAGTTCAAGAATTAAGTTGTAAGTAACAGGTATTTTTTATGGGTCGTGGCAAGTTACTGGAAACGTATATTCCTGAAAAATGACACTTTTCTGGATCGAAGTTATTGGTTTTAAATCTTTACATTGGTTGTTCTTATTACAGATATTGAAAGGTATTTGTGACCAGTTTGATTTAAGGATTAAATACGTTAGGAAGCAGGGGTAGTTAGTATTCGCAGTTCCTTAAGCAGTTCTCCACAGGACAGGACGTTAGTGAATTCAGAGTACAGTGAGCAGTTAAGAAAAACTAAACAACAGCTTCCTTTTACAGCAATTACTGTTGAATCTCAAGCCCCAAGACATGAGATTCGAGTAATAACAGCAGATACCGTGAGAACAGCAGGGTAATTAACTTCACAGCTCATCGCTTTCAATTTCTCTTTCGCGTGTATTACGCGCAGAGAGTAGTATTTACATAAACATGACTGAAAACTAATTACACGGCCTAGGTTTGTCGGCCGCGCCACGTTTTTGCCGCGCCCACGCGCCGCACCGACTGTCCTGTCGAGCATTCAAATGAAAACGGCAATTAGCACCTCATTACCCGCCGCTCCGGCGTGCATAGAACAGTAAGGGCCCGCTGTAGTAGGGGCTTTTTCCGGCAAAACTCGATAGCGGCCGGCGGGCAGCGCGGCGTGGCATTCGCTTTGCTGTGTTAGCGCCCATCCGTGACGCCATGTGATGTGATGTGATGTGACGGCTGATTACTGAGGGCAGGCAGTAGCAGATGGCCGCAGGCAAATGAACCACGAACCGTGTTCTCTGAGGTTCCGGCGCCGGCGAGGCACAAACTGCCCTCGATGCTGTTCTCTCACTGCGTTCTCTTTTCCCTGGCACTGTCCTGTGTCCGGCACACATCTCTCCCATCCCCACGCCCATCCCGCTATACCCACCACACTCACAGTAGCAATAATTCATACGCCTGTCAATTAACAACCTGCCACTTATCATGCAGAATAATTAACTGGCGAATAAAAACTGACAGGTAAACAGTACCTCCCCCAACCCCCACCCACTTTCCCCCAAATCTGTGAGTATACATAGCTTTCCAATGCGTCATTATACGCGGTTGAAATATTTTTAAAAAAAATTCGCTGCATTTTCCACCTGTCCGAAGCAAATGCTCGAATTCATTTTTCTCCCATTCACAGTTACTCAGTGATAACGACTCCGTTAGACTGATTCACGAACATGTTGGTGCTATAAGGTACCACATCTACACTACTGGCCATTAAAATTACTACACCGCGAAGATGACGCCCTACAGACGCGAAATTTAACCGACAGGAACACGATGCTGTGATATGCAAATGATTAGCTTTTCAGAGCATTCACACAAGGTTGGCGCCGGTGGCGACACCTACAACGTGCTGACATGAGGAAAGTTTCCAACCGATTTCTCATACACTAACAGCAGTTGACCGGCGTTGCCTGGTGAAACGTTGTTGTGACGCCTCGTGTAAGGAAGAGAAATACGTACCATCACGTTTCCGACTTTGATAAAGGTCGGATTGTAGCCTATCGCGATTGCGGTTTATCGTATCGCGACATTGCTGCTCGCGTTGGTCGCGATCCAATGACTGTTAGCAGAATATAGAATCGGTGGGTTCAGGAGGGAAATACGGAACGCCGTGCTGGATCCCAACGGCCTCGTATCACTAGCAGTCGAGATGACAGGCACCTTATCCGCATGGCTGTAACGGATCGTGCAGCCACGTCTCGATCCCTGAGTCAACAGATGGGGACGTTTGCAAGACAACAACCATCTGCACGAACAGTTCGACGACTTTTGGAGCAGCATGGACTATCAGCTCGGAGACCATGGCTGCGGTTACCCTTGACGCTGCATCACACACAGGAGCGCCTGCGATGGTGTACTCAACGACGAACCTGGGTCCACGAATGGCAAAACGTAATTTTTCCGGATGAATCCAGGTTCTGTTTACAGCATCATGATGGTCGCATCCGTGTTTGGCGACATCGCGGTGAACGCACATTGGAAGCGTGTATTCGTCATCGCCATACTGGCGTATCACCCGGCGTGATGGTATGGGGTGCCATTGGTTACACGTCTCGGTGACCTCTTGTTCGCATTGACGGCACTTGTGTTACGACCCGTGGCTCTAACCTTCATTCGATCCCTACGAAACCCTACATTTCAGCACGATAATGCACGACCGCATGTTGCAGGTCCTGTACGGGCCTTTCTGGATACGGAAAATGTTCGACTGCTGCCCTGGCCAGCACATTCTCCAGATCTCTCACCAATTGAAATCGTCTGGTCAATGGTGGCCGAGCAACTGGCTCCTCACAATATGCCAGTCACCACTCTTGATGAACTGTGGTATCATGTTGAAGCTGCATGGGCAGCTCTACCTGTACATGCCATCCAAGCTCTGTTTGACTCAATGCACAGGCGTATCAAGGCCGTTATTACGATCAGAGGTGGTTGTTCTGTGTACTGATTTCTCAGGATCCATGCACTCAAAGGACGTGAAAATGTAATCACATGTCAGTTCTAGTATACTATACTTGTCCAATGAATTCCCGTTTATCATCTGCATTTCTTCTTGGTGTAGCAATTTTAATGGCGAGTAGTGTACATATACATACATACTCCTCTAGCTACCGTACGATGCGTGGCCGAGGGTACCATGTATAATAACTAATCGTTTTCTTTCCTGTTCCACTCGCAGAGCGAGGGAAAAACGACTGTCTGTATGCCTCCGTATGAGCCCTAATTTCTCGTATCTTACCTTCGTGGTCCCTACGAGAAATCTATGAAGGCGGTAGTAGGATCGTCCTGCAGTCAGCTTCAAATTCCAGTCTCTAGACGTTCGCAGTAGTGTTCTTCGAAATGACTGTCGTCTTCCCTCCAGGGATTCCCACTTGAGCCCCCGAAGCGTGTCGGTAACACTTGCATGCCGATTAAACCTACCGGTAACAAATCTACTACCTCGCCTCTGAATTGCTTCGATGTCTTCTTTCTGTCCGACCTGGTGCGGATGCCAAAGACACTAGCAGTATTCAAGAATAAGGTCGCACTAGCGTGCTATATGCGGTCTGCTTTACGGATGAATAACACTTTCCTAGAATTCTCCCAAAAACCGAAGTCGAGCACTTGCCTTCGCATGCTCGTTCCATTTCATATCGCTACGCCGCGTGGGATTAGCCGCGCGGTCTAAGGCGCTGCAGTCATGGGCTGTGCGGCTGGTCCCGGCGGAGGTTCGAGTCCTCTCTCGGGCATGGGTGTGTGTGTTTGTCCTTAGGATAATTTAGTTTAAGTAGTGTGTAAGCTCAGGGACTGATGACCTTAGCTGTTAAGTCCTATAAGATTTCACACACATTTGAACATTTCAACATATCGCTACGCTCAGATATTTAAACGACGTGACTGTGTCGGGCAGGACACTGCTAGTGCTGTATCCGAACATTAGGGGTTTGTTTTTCCTCCTCATCCTCATATACTTACATTTTTGTGCCTTAAGAGCCAGCTGCCATTCATCACACCAACCAGAAATTTTGTCGAGGTCATTTTGTATCAACCTACAGTCAATTATCTTCGATACCTTCCTGTACTCCTGTCTGCAGATATTGTTGCTGTAACCGATATACAATGTCTGCAAGAGCAAAGTGTACGTAATAAATGTTTTAAATAACAAAGACTAGATAGTGCTAAGGAGCATGTAAGAGAGCCGGAACCTATCTGCACTGCTGTCGGGCGAGGATACCGTGAAGAACGTTATGTTTCAGAAAAGGAATAAATGTGCAGTCGGAAGAGATATAATAGCTAGGATCTGAGCTACGGTGTGGGGAATATACAGGGTGATTCAAAAAGAATACCACAACTTTAAAAATGTGTATTTAATGAAAGAAACATAATATAACTTTCTGTTATACATCATTACACAGAGTATTTAAAAAGGTTTTTTTTTCACTCAAAAACAAGTTCAGAGATGTTCAATATGGCCCCCTCCAGACACACGAGCAATATCAACCCGATACTCCAACTCGTTCCACACTCTCTGTAGCATATCAGGCGTAACAGTTTGGATAGCTGCTGTTATTTGCCGGCCGAAGTGGCCGTGCGGTTAAAGGCGCTGCAGTCTGGAACCGCACGACCGCTACGGTCGCAGGTTCGAATCCTGCCTCGGGCATGGATGTTTGTGATGTCCTTAGGTTAGTTAGGTTTAACTAGTTCTAAGTTCTAGGGGACTAATGACCTCAGCAGTTGAGTCCCATAGTGCTCAGAGCCATTTGAACCATTTTTTTGCTGTTATTTCTCTTTTCAAATCATCAATGGTGGCTGGGAGAGGTGGCCGAAACACCATATCCTTAACATACCCCCATAAGAAAAAATCGCAGGGGGTAAGATCAGGGCTTCTTGGAGGCCAGTGATGAAGTGCTGCAGACAGTGCTTGAACCAATTTCAGACGATAAGGTTTCATAACTAACCTTTTTCGTAGGACTCTCCATACAGTTGATTGTGGAATTTGCAGCTCTCTGCTAGCTCTGCGAGTCGATTTTCCTGGGCTGCGAACAAATGCTTGCTGGATGCGTTCTACATTTTCATCACTCGTTCTCGGCCGTCCAGAACTTTTCCCTTTGCACAAACACCCATTCTCTGTAAACTGTTTATACCAACGTTTAATACACCACCTATCAGGAGGTTTAACACCATACTTCGTTCGAAATGCACGCTGAACAACTGTCGTCGATTCACTTCTGCCGTACTCAATAACACAAAAAGCTTTCTGTTGAGCGGTCGCCATCTTAGCATCAACTGACGCTGACGCCTAGTCAACAGCGCCTCAAGCGAACAAATGTACAACTAAATGAAACTTTATAGCTCCCTTAATTCGCCGACAGTTAGTGCTTAGCTCTGCCTTTTGTCGTTGCAGAGTTTTAAATTCCTAAAGTTGTGGTATTCTTTTTGAATCACCCTGTAGTTTCGTAGAAAGGGAGAGAGGTGGAGGAAACGAAGCACAATTACTTAAGAAATACAACCCAAAAACTATTGATAAAATAGGCTTATTAATCATCACGGGTGCTGTAATGGTATTGTGTTTGTGTTGACCGCTACACTTACACCAGTGTTGCCGGCCGGAGTGGCCGTGCGGTTCTAGGCGCTACAGTCTGGAGCCGAGCGACCGCTACGGTCGCAGGTTCGAATCCTGCCTCGGGCATGGATGTGTGTGATGTCCTTAGGTTAGTTAGGTTTAATTAGTTCTAAGTTCTAGGCGACTGATGACCTCAGAAGTTCAGTCGCATAGTGCTCAGAGCCATTTACACCAGTGTTGCGGGATGGGCACTTCTGCCCCCAGAATAACGTGTGGCCGTGAGGCTGGTACTTCCCAGTACCATGACGCGGTGTCAAGCATGCTGGTTCAGTACAACGATACATGTGACGTAGTTGAGCTATGTTTGTCTTCAGCATTTTTCAAATGGCAACGAAAATACTATGAGCAGACAGACGGCACAGCAGTGGGGTCTCCCTTATCCCCTTTCGGAGCAAATGAATTCATGGAGGCCTTTGCAGCAACTGCACTTTGATCTGCTCTTTAATGCCCACTGTGCTCGGTCAGATACGCGGACGATACGTTCCCTACATGGTCTCACGATGAAACGGAGTTACACGGATTTCACGAACACCTGAATGAAATGCACGGGGAAATGTTCGCGCTGTGGGCAGAGAGGAATGGAGTGATTCCATTCCTGGACGTGGAAGTATACAGGACAGCCGACGACAGACTAGGACATAGAGTGTATCGAAAAACTACACTTACTGACAAATATTTGCACACCCAGTCCGACTGCGACCTAGCGCAGAAGTCAGTTACCCGTTCTTTGGCCATCCGTGCGCAGCGTCTAAGCAATGTTCAAAACATAACACATGAGCACAAAAGGCTACGTACAACTTTCGATGCCAATGGATACAGCCATAAATCGTGCCAAGCACCCATGGCAACAAACAAATGGAAGCGAGGTAGGCAAGAAATTGAGAAACTGCAGCTGTCAAATGTCACTGACCGGATCGGTAAACTCCTTCTCCGGTTTGGCCCTTCTACTACGTTACCCGCATGATCCAGGATGTGCCAGGTTCCCAAAAGACAGGATAGATGCTTTACACACTGCAGATACGTACGAGGTGGAACGCCATATGGAGAAGTGTACATCGGTGAGACAGGTAGGCCGATAGCAATGCGCGTCCGAGAACATAAGCACTACATTCGTCTGGAGCAGTGGTCGGCCGTTGTGGACGAGCGATTCTAGGCGCTTCAGTCTGGAATCGCGAGACCGCTACGGTCGCAGGTTCGAATCCTGCCTCGGGCATGTATGTGTGTGATGTCCTTAGGTTAGTTAGGTTTAAGTAGTTCTAAGCTCTAGGGGATTGATGACCTCAGATGTTAAGCCCCATAGTGCTCAGAGCCACTTTAACCGTCTGGAGCAGCACGGCAAGTCTGCAGCGACCGAACACGGGCAAGACGGCGGCAAATTTAGCGAAACCCACGTGCTGGCCGAGCAAATAGGTTTGACGAAATGCAAGATCCGGAAAGCCATAAAAATAATAAAACGTCCTAATAACATGAACAGACAGGATGGATACAGGCTAGCGCCACCCTGGCTGCCAGCCCTTAGAGTCCAACAGGCCCCACCAACAACAATACGTGACGCAGAGCTACTGGCGAGTTGCGGCAGCCCGCCACCTGCTTCCAGCAGGAGGAAAACAGGATCTCACGCCTCGTTCGCCGATGAGCATCAGTCATAACAAACAATGCAAGAAGCAACAGACGGTAGCAGATCTCCACTACCTCCACCGTAGCAACCACTACACTTAATTACTAAGGAAACTGGTATGGGCATGCGTATTCAATACAGAGATATGTAAACAGGCAGAATGCGGCACTGTGGCCGGCTACGCCTAAGTAAGACAACAAGTATCTGGCGCAGTTGTTATATCGGTTACTGCTGCTACAATGGCAGGTTATCAAGATTTAGGTGTGTTTGAACATGGTGTTATAGTCGGCGCACCGAAGTACCAATGACGTGAGGATTTTCCAGCACGACCATATCACGAGTGTACCGTCAATTTCAGGAATCCGGTAAAACATCAAGACGTCGTTGGGGACGGAAAAAGATCCTGCAAGAACGGGACTGACGACGACTGAAGAGAATCGTCCAACGTGACAGTAGTGCACCCATCCGCAAATTGCTCAGATTTCAATGCTGGGCCATCAACAAGTGTCAGCGTGCGAACCATTCAAAGAAACACCGTGATATGGGCGTTTGGAGTCGAAGGCCCTCTCGTGTACCCTTGATGACTGCACGACGCAAAGCTTTACGCCTAGCCTGGGCCCGACATTGGACTGTTGATGAGTGGAAATATGTTGCCTGGTTGGGCGAGTCTCGTTTCAAATTGTATCGAGCGGATGGACGTGTACGGGTATGGAAACAACCTAATGCATCCATGGACCCTGTATGTCAGCAGAGGACTGTTCAAATTGGTGGAGGCTTTGTAATGGTGTGGGGCGTATGCAGTTGGAGTGATATGGGACCGCTGATACTTCTAGACTCTCACACGCGACATGTACCTAAGCATCGTGTCTGATCACCCGCATCCATTCATGTCCATTTTGCATTCTGACGGACTTGGGCAATTCCAGCAGGACAATGTGACACCCCACATGTCCAGAACTCCTACAGAGTGGCTGCAGGAACATGAGTTTAAACACTTCCGATGGCAATCATACTCCCCAGACATAAACATTATTGAGCATATCTGATATGCCTTCCAAAGTGCTGTTCAGAAGAAATCTCCACCCCCTCGTAATCTTACAGCCATGCAGGATTGATGATGTCAGTTCCCTCCAGCACTACTTGAGACTTTAGTCGAGCCCATGTCACGTCATGTCGCAGCACTTCTGCGTGCTTGCGAGGGCACTGCTCGATAATAGGCAGTTGTACCAGTTTCTTTGGCTCTTCAGTGTGCAACAAAGTTCTCGGTTCTTCCGCGTTAGCTGACCAGTCATAACAACGAGCCTTTTTAAAATTATGAGGTAAATTCGTGGTAGTGACCAGCAAAATGTAAGCGACTCCACACAGGTAAAGCACATCAGTAGACCTAGAAGAAGGCCACTCTTACCGTGACCGAAACTTTCGTTTCTCTGGTATAGTTTTTTTTACATTTTGACTCGGTTCGACATTCACAAGGGGAAGGCTCGACACCGGGTTCACAAATTTACTTCAAACGTTGTACACCTTTAGTAGGTCATTAAAACAACTTACTGTGCAAATAGTCAGGTGCACTACTCTGGAAATTCCGAGAAAAACGCGAGAGACGTTTTACGCGTCTATTATGTCGCGTATGAATCTATGCGTAGTGCGGGACGTTTGTGGACATAGTTATCAAATGGTTAGCGTTTGAACGTTATAAGACGAACCTGTATGAGGCGACAGTTCGATTCTCACTTAATTTTTAATTTACAGTTTCTTCATCACTGGGCATATACGGTTTGCATCCAAACTATCGGAAAAAGAGATTTTTTTTTCAAAATGTCAACGAGGATGTGTTCCTTAGAAACTCTGAACATTCACTGTAAATGCGGGAAAACTGCGTTCATTCGATGTATCCAGATACCGTTTCAGTTCATGTTTTCCATGTATGTATGACAAGTACCTACCTGGAATATATGACGTCGAGAGCTCACGTGACGAGCAATCTCGTGGTTTGGCACATTGTCACTTACTACTAGGTCTACAACTTTGCTTCCGCCGTTTTTTCTCGATGTTCGGGGCTTTATTGTGAAAAACCTACAAAAAAATTATTATTCATAGTATTGCCCATCGCTGGCCACTACATTCTCCCACCCTTCGGCGGAAGAACTGGGCGTCTTTTGTGGGGATCCGTGAAACGATTCAATTTTGCACTTGGTCATATGATTGGAACTGCTGGTCAGACAGACTGTATGCCACTGATAGAAAAAGGTGGTAGTCAGAGAGAGCAACGTATGGAGAATACGGCGGGAGGGATAGGACTTCTCGTTCCAACCTTTTCCATGTATATTTTGACGGGTTTTGCGACATGGGGTTGTGCGCTGACCTGCTGCAACATTACCTTTACGTGTCTATCGCTGTATTGTGACCGTTTGTGTTTCAGTGCTGGGCTCGAACGCATCAATTGCTTTCGATAATGATGTCCTGTGACTGTCTTTCTTTCAGTAGCTACGAAAACGTTCTGTCTTCCCCCGCCATGCCGGTCTTTGACATCAAAATCACCGTTCTTAAGGCGTTGAAAACTATCTGCACGTTCTTCCACTAATAGTTCCCTCACCATTGGTCTTACCCAGCATTTTAAGAGCCACAGCCGCAGATTTCTTCATGTTAAAGCAGAAAATTAAAACTTCCTGCAAATGGCGAGAAATGGGTACGTCAGTTGACGTATTTAACCGAGAATTACCTTATGATGCAATCACAAATCGACTAATATTTTGATGGCGTTATGTTTGCAGAAGCCTAAGCTTATTGTATTACACCTATGACCAACCATCTGAACCCCACTTGCCGCTACAGCCGTCTATTGCAAAACGGCGGAAGAAAATTGTAGACCTAATATATTACTGAGAAACGTCATTCGCATCAATATTTATGGATGTTTTACTTGGGCTTTACCTCGTCCTTGAATAGTTTATTAAAAATAGTAAATAGTCAAGTAGCATATGAAATTCACTACAACTTCCTGAAAATGCACGTGGATGTTTTTTAGTTACATTACTTCTCAAGTGTCATATAAATTAAATAACATGACCACCGATGAAAAGAAATATAGATTAAAGAACAAGTGTTGAAGTTTTCTTTTACTTTGCTTTTGTTCGGGGTGGACATCCCATGACAACAGTTCAAGTTCTTTGTTCGTCCATTCGCTCAGTTTTTTTAATAAGGGGACAGCTAACCCTCTGACTGAACACATTGAGTTACCGCGCCGGCTGTTAGGTGTTGACGGGATTCGAACCGTCGCCTCGTCCGAGACCCTCTCGCTGAGCGCGAAAGCTAACCGCGTGACCACACTGCCATCTTCCGTGCGGCACTTTCGCACAGGTACATTGGCTACATAACAGATGCGTAAAACTTCTCTTGAGATTTTCTCGGAATTGCCAGAGTAGGGCTCATCATGTACTTTCAATGGCCTACTAAAAAAGTTTGAAGTAACTCCACTATCCCAGCGTCGTGGCCTCTATGTGAACTGACCGTGGCTGGCAGCAGTGAGTGGATCTGCTGAGACGGCGTAACAGCATTTGGCGGTTAAGACTGCCTCGAGACGCATTTCCGCTCCGCAACACACTATGACCGTGCCACAATATGGCTTGCATTAGCGTGCAGGCGTCCAGAGTCGAACCCCTGACTCTCCGACGCTGGCCGGGGTGCCAGGCAAAGGCAGTCAATGATAGGCCTCACCCAGCCACTACCAGTTCGGAGGCTGGAACTGTCGGAGCTAGCTGACTGCTCCTAGAGCAGCGGCTTTGCCAAGTTTGTGGAGCTGCTTAATGAAGCTGTAACTGCTTGGCTGCTCATGTGGCTGATGACCGGCACAGAGAATGCGCCAGACAAATACACGACGCCGATGAAGTAAAGCTACCGGATGAACTGGTGGCACTATGCTTGCCCTGGCCAGGTGTACTGTGACAGGAGCTCAGTCCCCGTCACGTACCCGGCTGTGAAACGTTGCTTTACGCCACAGCACGTAGCAATCTGTGCCGCCGCTACGGCAGACCGCTACACTGCACAACACTGTGCCACGATTAATGCAGCTGCAGAATTACGCAGGTGACTGGTCCACATACATGTTGGCTGTCTACTGCAGTCCGATTGCTACCGATGCGGCGCCAGTGGTAATGCTGACGCTTCACAGTAGGTACCTGCTCTCTGCAATGTACTTAGCTGACATGGTATGGTACGAGATTTGTACATATTATTTTGCTTTCAGGCAAATGACGTTTAAATATTGTTTTTTTAGTGGTCTTCAGTCAAAAGACTGGTTTGATGCAGTTCTCCACCCTCGCCACTCAATGGTCTTATTTTAGTCACAGTAGGACATTATACAGAGGATGGGTAGGCAGTACGTTGTTTGATATTTTATTCTTCTATATAAGTTTCACGTCGAAACAAGGCCCCTGGAGTAGACAACATTCCATTAGAACTACTGACGGCCTTGGGAGAGCCAGTCCTGACAGAACACTACCATTTGGTGAGCAAGATGTATGAGACAGGCGAAATACCCTCAAACTTCAAGAAGAATATAATAATACCAATCCCAAAGAAAGCAGGCGTTGACAGAAGTGAAAATTACCGCACTATCAGTTTAATATGTCACAGCTGCAAAATACTAACGCGAATTCTTTACAGACGAATGGAAAAACTGGTGGAAGCCGACCTCGGGGAAGACCAGTTTGGATTCCGTTGAAATGTTGGAACACGTGAGGCAATCCATCCCTACGACTTATCTTAGAAGATAGATTAAGAAAAGGCAAAGCTACGTATCTAGCATTTGTAGACAATGTTGACTGGAATACTCACTTTCAAATTTTGAAGGTGGCAGGGGTAAAATACAGGATGCGAAAGGCTATTTACAATTTGCACAGAAACCAGATGGCAGTTATAAGAGTTGAGGGGCACGAAAGGGAAACAGTGGTTGGGAAGGGAGTGAGACAGGGTTGTAGCCTCTCCCCGATGTTATTCAATCTGTACATTGAGCAACCAGTAACGGCAACAAAAGAAAAATTTGGAGTAGGAATTTACATCCATGAAGAAGAAATAAAAACTTTGAGGGTTGCCGATGACATTGCAATTCTGTCAGAGACAGCAAAGGACCTGGAAGAGCAGTTGAACGGAATAGACAGTGTCTTGAAAGGAGGATACAAGATGAACATCAACAAAAGCAAAACGAGGATAAAGGAATGTAGTCAACTCGGGTGATGCTGAGGGAATTAGATTAGGAAATGAGACACTTAAAGTAGTATAGCTGTTTTGCTATTTGGGGAGCAAAATAACTGATGATGGTCGAAGTAGAGAGGATATAAAATGTAGACTGGCAATGGGAAGGAAAGCGTTTCTGAAGAAGGGAAATTTGTTAACATCGAGTATAGATTTAAGTGTCAGGAAGTCTTTTCTGAAAGTATTTGTATGGAGTGTAGCCATGTATGGAAGAGAAATAGTTTGGAAAAGAAGAGAATAGAAGCTTTCGAAATGTGGTGCTATAGAAGAATGCTCAAGATTAGATGGGTAGATCACATAACTAATGAGGTATTGAATAGAAGTGGGGAGAAGAGGAGTTTGTGGCACAACTTGACTCGAAGAAGAGCTCGGTTGGTAGGACATGTTCTGAGGCATCAAGGGATCACCAATTTAGCATTGGAGGGCCGCGTGGAGGGTAAAAATAGTAGAGGGAGACCAAGAGATGAATACACTGAGAAGATTCAGAAGTATGTAGGTTGCAGTAGGTACTGGGAGATGCTTGCACAGGATAGAGTGGTATGGAGAGCTGCATCAGACAAGGCCACAATAACAACATATAAGTTTCTGTCGGCTTTATTGCCTTCATCAATACATCTGCAAACAGTCGCATTTATTCATATTTTACATAATAAATAATTTGTAAAGGTTTTTTACATTGGATCTTGACTCACGTCCTGACGTTCTAAATGGACATATTTCAACTTTTGCTGTTGTCTGTAGTTATTCGATGCAATATTTTTCAGTAACGTTTATAGTTGTCCAATGATTTTATGGTGCACGTATATTATAACAGGTTTTTGATTATTTTGACAGTAGCAGAGATTAACAGCCGCTCCGTGTTCTGGCTTTCTTCAGACAGGTGCAGAACTGACACTCGTGTGTGCTTGCCAGGGCATTGTGTGAGTGCGCAATGCGAATATGATTTTTTATCTAGGGTTGGGGGCGACTGAGAAGGAGCTGCAGCTGCCTTTCCCAGGCATTCGTCGGATACGCACTCTGCTTGCTTGATTAATTTGCTGTCAGATTTGCTCACTGTCGACTCCCACGCTCTCGTGCACCACGTAGGTTGAGGTTCGGGCACTGTGCTCGCCAGTTCGTTTGTTGGGAGACTCTAGAAGGTGCCTCAACATAAAGTTTAAGAATTCCGAAATCGTGTTGCACGTGATTTAATAAATTTTCAAAGAACACAGGTGTATGAGCAACTAGTTGAGTAAACAGATATCGATGCTAAGCTTAGCCTCTGACGTAACCATTCTGACAGAACTGTCACGTAGGAGGTACAAGGTTCTCACTCGTTTTCTGCTGTTGTAAATAATTTACCTCTACTGTACTGGGACAAAAATGAATGAGTGCACTGCATGTGTAGCGAATAAGATCCTTGACTCTGAGTTTAGTTTTATCTGTGGTTGACTTGCTGGTCCGTCTGTTGTGCAACTCTGCGCATTCTTATTTGAGGCATGGTAGAGAGCAGTTGAGTTCTTCCGACAAGATATCTGTATTTGTGAGTCTGCGAAAAACCATCTGCAATATTTTAATATGGAGAAGAAAAATGATATACAGGGTGATTCAAAAAGAATACCACAACTTTAAAAATGTGTATTTAATGAAAGAAACATAATATAACCTTCTGTTATACATCATTACAAAGAGTATTTAAAAAGTTTTTTTTCACTCAAAAACAAGTTCAGAGATGTTCAATATGGCCCCCTCCAGACACTCGAGCAATATCAACCCGATACTCCAACTCGTTCCACACTCTCTGTAGCATATCAGGCGTAACAGTTTGGATAGCTGCTGTTATTTCTCGTTTCAAATCATCAATGGTGGCTGGGAGAGGTGGCTGAAACACCATATCCTTAACATACCCCCATAAGAAAAAATCGTAGCGGGTAAGATCAGGGCTTCTTGGAGGCCAGTGATGAAGTGCTCTGTCACGGGCTGCCTGGCGGCCGATCCATCGCCTCGGTTACTTGACGTTCAGGTAGTTACGGACAAATAAGTGCCAATGTGGTGGCGCTCCATCCTGCTGAAATATGAATTGTTGTGCTTCTTGTTCGAGCTGAGGGAACAGCCAATTCTCTAACATCTCCAGATACTGCAGTCCAGTTACAGTAGCACCTTCGAAGAAAAAGGGACCAAAAACTTTATTGGCTGAAATGGCACAGAAAACGTTCACATTAGGCGAGTCACCTAATACACAACCTATCAGGAGGTTTAACACCATACTTCGTTCGAAATGCACGCTGAACAACTGTCGTCGATTCACTTCTGCCGTACTCAATAACACAAAAAGCTTTCTGTTGAGCGGTCGCCATCTTATCATCAACTGACGCTGACGCCTAGTCAACAGCGCCTCAAGCGAACAAATGTACAACTAAATGAAACTTTATAGCTCCTTTAATTCGCCGACAGATAGTGCTTAGCTCTGCCTTTTGTCGTTGCAGAGTTTTAAATTCCTAAAGTTGTGGTATTCTTTTTGAATCACCCTGTATAATACTTTCTTGTTTTTTACTGGGAGGAATTGTTGAGATATGTTTGTGATTTTTGTAATAAGAGTCTTCTTATGTTGTGCTATCTTTTTCTCAACGATCAGAGTTTGAAGGTTCCTGGCAGATTAAAACTGTGTTGCGGACCGAGACTCGAACCAGGGTCGTAGGTTGTGTTCCAAAAACAAACAGCACAGAGACAGAAGTGATGACACTTACTGCAGGACCTGATCATCATTTTGCAAGACAATGCTCAAGCACGTACAGTGCAAGCTGTTACTGATTTGTTTGACTGATGGGGCTGCTAAGTGCTATACCACCTACTGCACTTCCCTGACCTAAGCCCTCGTAAGTTCAACTCGATTTCTAAACTGAGGGAAACTGCACGGCATTCGCTTCAGAACTGCTACAAATTCGTCGGGCAATAGACCGCGCCGCTCGAACTGTCAACACAACTGGCACTGCTAAGAGTATCCAACGACTTCCACATCGCTGGCAACGGGTTATACACATTGCTTGTGACTACTTTGAGGGTCAGTAAAACTTTGAAACACGCATCTGTTTTGTACCAGCTGTAAAATAGTTGCCACAGTAAAGTTCCAACCCTCGTAGATAATGTGCTGTATTTTTGTTTCTTGTATATTTTTGCCCAAGCACTGTACACTGAGAACAGTAACGATGCTGTGATCTGCACGGAAAGTTTACTGTGCGTAATTTAAGAAGGAAAGCTATCTGTTAATTACGGTGGGATTTTTATGTAGATTTCGTGGGTTTATCGCAATTACAGAAATTTAAGAGAGCACTGTATTACGTGACTGTTTATTAGTATTGTGTGGAAAGTTGGCGGGTTCTTACATCTAGATTATGAAAAGAGTGAAGTAGGGAGCAAAAGTGCAACCGGTACTCGCTGCCGGGTTTTATGTGTGACCATTGTGCGGCACGCAATCTCCTGTGCTGTGGGTTGGCGATATACGATACGCGCTCCTTAGGAAAGCACAACGGAGGCGGTTTCTGTGCCAAAGCGAGATAGCGCATTCAGTAGCCGTGTATCCGCCAGCCAGGTGTACGCAACCGGCGCTCGCACCAACGCCTATCGGCTGGGGCCACGACCCGCGTCACGCCGAGCCGTATCTGCGTCTCAGATAACGCCGGCCTCTCAAAAAATGGCTCTGAGCACTATGGGACTCAACTGCTGAGGTCATCAGTCCACTAGAACTACTTAAACCTAACTAACCTAAGGACATCACACACATCCATGCCTGAGGCAGGATTCGAACCTGCGACCGTAGCGGTCGCGCGGTTCCAGACTGTAGCGCCTAGAACCGCTCGGCCACCCCGGCCGGCGCCGGCGTCTCGAAGCCTGCCGAGGTGTCTCTGCACCGCTCTCTGTGGGGACAGGACTGACTGCAGAATGCCAGTCGCACTTTACAAATGAAGACCACGGCACAAAACGGAGATATATGTTTGTACACTCTAAGACAGAAAAAAAGATGACCCACCGCGAAGGAATTATCCGTATGGGACGGAAATCGGGAGAACTGATGTACATGTGCAGACGAACAAATGATTACAATTTAAAGAAAGCTGGATGGTCTATTCAAGTGAAAGAGCTCCACAAATTGAGCAAGTCAGTAACGCGTTGGCCCACGTCTTGCCCTTGTGCCAGCAGTTATTCGGTTAGGCAGTTGATTCATGGAGATGTTGCATGTCCTCCTGAGGGGTATCGTGCCAAGTGATACGTGGTAAAAATTGCTGTTATGAAGAGCGCGCCGCAGCGCGTATTGTGAAGCAGTCGCCTTCCGTTTCTGGCGGTGGCGCCGCTGTGGCAATCGCAGCTTTGGTGTCTCCCTCTGGTGGGAAATGTGAATGGTTGCCTGTTCACGTGCATTTAAGAGGCGCTATGAGCTCGCCAGGGGTCAGTCTGGGTCAGTTTCTCGTCTCCAGCTTGCTAGTCTGTCTCTCGTCCGCATTTGTTAGGCACGTAGTATCTGTCTGTCGTTCGGGGCTGCCTCTGTCATGTTTCACGGATTTTGTGTGTTAACGAATTTATTGCTTGGAGTGTAACGGCCAAATACCTGAAATATGTTTTCATCTTGCCTACGATCTTGAGCAGCGGTATCTGTGTACTGTAGAGCATCTTAACTTGTTTGGCCTACCTTGTATACACTGCTGGCCACCGTAAATGCAACACCAAGAAAGACAAGAGGTAGCACAACAAAATTTATTTTGTAGATAACATGTTGACCAAGTATCAAATGATTACGTTTACAGAAGTCTGTGACATGTGGTTCCTGCCAGAATCAGTAGCCAGAGTAGCCGCCATTGTTGGAGATCACCGCTGCCACACGTCTTGGCATTGAGTCAAAGAGACTTTGGATGTGTTCCTGGGGTACAGCAGCCCAAGCAGCTTCCACACGTTGCCAAAGATCATCTGGTGTGGCAGCTGGGGATGTAATCTGGGTCACTCGTTGAGCAACCATGGACCATATGTTTTCTATCGGCGAAAGATCCGGAGAGCGAGCCGGCCAGGGAAGCACTTCAATCTGGTTATTGACGAAGAACCTTTGGACAATGCGTGCCACGTGTGGTCGCGCATTATCCTGTTGAAATATGGCTGTGGCCGAGCCCTGAAGGTAAGGAAGGACAACTGGCTCCAGCACCTCGGATATGTAGCGCCGGCTATTTAAAGTACCGGCAATGCGTACTAGAGGCGTGCGAGAGTAATATCCAATACCGCCCCATACCATAATACCCGGTGCAAGACCAGTGTGGCGGTGCATAATGCAGCTGTCCAGCATCCTCTCTCCACGGTGTCTCCACACTCGAATCCGACCATCGTGGTGCTGCAGACAAAAGCGTGCCTCGTCAGTAAAGACAACGTCATTCCATTCTGCCGTCCACATCCGTCTGTCATCACACCATTGGCGACGGAGACGTCTGTGGTTCTGCGTCAATGGTAGACGAAGCAATGGACGTCTTGCGGACAGACCACTCTGCTGTAAACGGCGTCGAATGGTACGCGCAGACACTGAATGATGCGTTACAGACGCAATGTGCTGTGCTATGGTTCGGGATGTCACTGAGCGATCCGTCACTGCCATGCGCACAATTTGCCTATCAGCACGTGCAGTGGTGCACCGAGGTGAATGCGATCGACCACGTCGGTCCGTCGTACCCTCCTGCATCCAACGGTCACATATCCGCATTACAGTTGTTTGGTTTCGTCCAACACGACTAGCGATTTCTCTGTATGATAATCCACATTCTCGGTAAGCCACTATCCTTCCTCTATCGAACTCGGATACTTGATCAAAAGATGTTCGCTGTTGTCTACGAGGCATAACTGATCGTCTTGTGAAACAACCACAAGGTAAACACACGTGCCGAACGTACACTCGTCGAAATTGCCAAGCCTTAAATGGCGCTATGAGGTGGCGCCACAGGCGCGCGTGATGTGCGTCTGCGCTGAAATTCTAATCAGTTGCATATCTCGTCGCTGCAAACTCATGGTGTAAATTTCACTCGATTCGGATGCTTCCTTCAGGGTGTTGCATTTACGGTGGCCAGCAGTGTAATTTTATGTAAGATTGCATTTCATGGGCTTTTATTTAAATGATCATTTTAGTATAAAAAGTTGCCACCCTTTCACCGTAAGACTTTTCTTAGAAGTTAAAATCACGTTGCACCATCGGTGGCAAAATTAATGTTTTAATTGTTAGTGTTTACTACCATTTCCATCCCTCCTACGGGGGTGTATAGTTTGTGTGCTTGTGTAAACTGTGAAAACTTTTAGTTTAAAGTAATCTGGTGTGTTAAAGATTTGCACCAGTGTAGTCTTTCATAGGCTGTTGCGAGCGCTCGTAACTACGGCCGTGTCAAAAGGGAGCGGCAAGGTTCTCTGCCCGAGAGCACATACAGTCAAAAGTTGTTTCTTTCTGCCTTGGAATAAATTTTAGCTCGATATTTTTAGAGGGTGCTTTCTGATTATAATTTTAAATCTGTTTCTTTAAAAAAATTCTTTTAGGCACTATTAAAGTGAATAAAATTCCCATTTGTTAAAAGGAATTCAGTTGTGATTTCATCAGATACTTCCTGTCAACTACTTCTACGCTTACATAGTGTGATTAACTGTGTTAATGTTCTTGATGAATCTCTAGTAAATAAAATGAATTCTTAAGTATATTCCTTCAAAATAAATCATGGTTCACCAAGTTCTGTCCAACTGACGCGTTAGGTCGTGAAAATCCCGAGCTGATTGGAGGGCCCTGCCAACAACGCTCCAAACGTTCTCAGCTGGGGAGAGATCGGTCGACCAGGCTGCCCAAGGTAGGGTCTGGCGCGCACGAAGACAAGCGGTGGAAACTAGAGATGGCCAAACTCTTTCACCTTTGGGAACTAGTTCACTGGTGATCGCTCTTTTTTGGGAACCGTTCATTTTTACTCGTTCACCGTTCATTTTTACACGTTCACAGTTCATTTTTACTCGTTCGCCATTCATTTTTACTCGTTCGCCGTTCATTTTTACTCGTTCGCCGTTCATTTTTACTCGTTCGCCGTTCATTTTTACTCGTTCACCGTTCATTTTTACTCATTCACCGTTCATTTGTGCATGGTGTACGATTCTTACGAAAAATTGAAAATTAGTAGCACAGGTGACTGAAGGATGGAAGGCTCCCAGAGCTCCCCCTGGAGTACAGAGTTTTTATTCATTACAGAACTCTCACACACTTACAGAAGTAATTTCCGTGATTTGGCAAAACCTCTCGTTTAGCGAACTGTAGCGTTATGTGGCTGATCGCAGTAAAATAATATAAGGTGGAGCACGAAAAACCGGCCCCGAGTACAGGCTGCTCGCCAGTTACGCACGATTTGTTGACCGCTAAGAGCAGAATAGATAAACAGGTAACAATTAGGCAGTACAGAAATAACAAAAAAAGCTAATGCAAACAACAACTTCGAAACAACAGATGGCGATTGGTGGGCGACAATGAGCAGTCTAGTACTCGGGCCGACTTTTCGTGCGCCTCCCTGTACCACGGAAATAATACTGTGAAGTTATCATTTTCTGAATAAAACGTTCTCGGTTTTCAAGCCGCGTCAATTCCAATAAAATCCTCTAGCTTTTGGTGACCATCTCCGCCATCGTCGTCATGAGTTCTCTGATTGAAGGGGCTGCTACGGTTTCTCCCTTATATAGGCGTGATGACGTCATCACCGGCCAATCAGATAGACCCAATGTGGCGCGCGCGCGCGTAAGTCGACCCGGGCAGCTAGCGGAGCTATTGCCCGTGGCAGCACCGGTGACGTCAGCTGGCGCCAGGGGCAGGCGCCACGTTTGAAACTGACGCTCCCGCGTCACGCATCTGTCTTTCCTTTCTGTTGATGTCCAGCGCCCGCCCCCATGCCCTGCTGAGTGTGTACCCCTGGTCTCTATTGAAACTGTTCTTTAAACGAATCTCGGCCGCTTCCTTTATAAAGGAGTCCCAATATGTAGATGCATGAGCCAACACTTTTGTATTTTCAAACTGTATTTTATGTCCGTTTTCTAGGCAATGCTCCGCTATGGCCGACTTGTCAAGCTCCCTTTGTTTTATGTGGCTCTTGTGCTCAGCACAACGCTCCGCAACCGTGCGAATTGTTTGTCCGATATACATACTGCCACATTCACAGGGAACACCATGCACACCGCACAGTCGAAGAGCAATGTCGTCTTTAACGGGGCGCAACATATCTCCTATCTTGGGGGCGAGCCGGAACACTGGTCTTAGCCCAGCGCATGCTGTTTTACCCTGGATCAAAAGAAGACGGAAAATGGCTATTCGTGTGTGCCGTGCCGACTTTCTTTGCATGTGTAATGGCGAAAAACTTGCCTTTTTGTATGTCGAAATAACGAAGTAAGCTGATATGCCATTTTGCTACTTAAAAAGATGTATGTATTACATACAATGTAATTTTTATGTAATTAACGTAATTACAAAATACATTTTTAATACCGGTCGTGGACGCTGAATAGAATACGAAAAGAACAAGAAGTCCAGAGTTCAAGAAAGGCTTGAAACAGATCTAGAATGGGAGTGCGCCGCGAACGAAACGAACGACAACTCTATACTGAACTAACTGGGCGCAGTCGGCAGTGGAACTGCGACGAGTGGCCACGCGAAGGAGTAGTCCAGCCGAGGGAGACCGAGACAGAGACGGGAACGAGACCGGCCGTTTCCACTCCCAGGAACTACGAGGGCGTTCGAAAAGTCCGTGCGAAGTCCGAGAGATGGCACCACAGGCGCCTATCGAGGTCATGTTTAGTTAGTAGCATCTTTGGAAAAGCGCACACGTAGTTTCAGCCATCTTTGGCATTCGTGTGAAGCAAGTCATCTCCCTGTAGAGCTGAAAGCGAGAGGAAGCTGTGACGAAGCATTTTATGAATGGGTAGACTTCTTTTGTCTTGTGACAGCCAGAGCGAGAGCACCAGCAGCAGCGAGTACTGTTTGTATAAAGCGTTTATTTTGCATTTTGTTTACGACCTTCCACTAAGGAAGGGATTCTATTAGTGTTTATCTGCTCTGCATAGTAACTAACAGTTCTTGATAAAACTTTACGTAGTTTTCGTGTTAGATTTCTTAGTGTTTTCTTGATCGTTTAGAACAGAAAGCGCCCTAAAACCGTCTTTTGTTTGTTTCGCGGCCGTTAGCCACTAGTCACTTGAATCAGCAGTTGTCTTGTGACAGCCAGAGCGAGAGCACCAGCAGCAGCGAGTACTGTTTGTATAAAGCGTTTATTTTGCATTTTGTTTACGACCTTCCACTAAGGAAGGGATTCTATTTGTGTTTATCTGCTCTGCATAGAAACTAACAGTTCTTGATCGTTAGGAGAGAAATTTATTTTGTACTTAATTGCTGCGCTTAGCTTTTAAATAGTTTTTCTGGGAAAACCTAGCGTAGTTTTCGCGTCTCGTATTTCAGTGAGTGTCTCTTGATTATCAGAGTAGCTCATCAGAAGATTATCTTGGGAATTTGTCACCGTATAGAGTAGGGTAAACATAGTCATGTGTAGGGACTGTGGTTGTTGTGAGCGGACGCAAGGAGAATTGGCCACTCTTCGGGGGCAGGTGGAGGCTTTGTCTGTTAGGCTCATCGAGCTCGAGGCGCAGGCGTCGGCTCGTAGTGGCGTTGGGGCAACTGTGGTGAGACCTATGCCTACTTCGGTGGCCTTGGAAATACATGGAACCCATGATGTCGCTGCGTCTTCCGGCAGTGAGCATCTTACCGGTCAGCCATCACTCCAGGGTGAATGGCGAACAGTGGTGGGCTCGCGCGTGCCTGGCCGAAAGGCGAAGGTGGGATCTGGCCGCGTGGCAGCTGCCTTACCCCTTTCCAACAGGTACGGGGTGCTTCCTAGTGGTGATGACATCGTTTCCGAGCCACCACAGGATGCCTCGCCTGTTGGGCCAGTGGCCGATTCTCCGGCAAGGTCCCGACAGTCACAGAGGGCGGGCCTATTAGTTATAGGGAGCTCCAACGTTAGGCGGGTTATGGAGCCCCTCAGGAAAATAGCGGGTAGGTCGGGGAAGAATGCCAGTGTGCACTCGGTGTGCTTGCCGGGGGGTCTCGTCCGTAATGTGGAGGAGGCCCTTCCGGCAGCTATTGAACGCACTGGGTGTGACCGGCTGCAGATAGTAGCACATGTCGGAACGAATGACGCCTGCCGCTTGGGTTCTGAGGCCATCCTTGGTTCCTTCCGGCGGCTGGCTGATTTGGTGAAGACAACCAGCATCGCACGCGGAGTGCAAGCTGAGCTTAATATTGCAGCATAGTGCCCAGAGTCGATCGCGGTCCTCTGGTTTGGAGCCGTGTGGAGGGTCTAAACCAGAGGCTCAGACGACTCTGCGACCATAATGGTTGCAAATTCATCGACCTCCGTTATTGGGTGGAGAACTGTAGGGCCCCCCTAGACAGGTCAGGCGTGCACTACACACCGGAAGCAGCTACTAGGGTAGCAGAGTACGTGTGGCGTGCACACGGGGGTTTTTTAGGTTAGAGGGACCCCCCCTTGGGCGAAACGATAAAATACCTGACGGCTTACCAGAGAGAACATCATCATCGTTGATAAAGAACGTCCGTCCTCAGAGACCAAAAACAGGAAAAGTTAACGTAATATTGGTAAACTGCAGGAGTATCCAGGGCAAGGTTCCCGAATTAGTATCTCTTATTGAAGGAAATAGTGCGCATATAGTATTAGGAACGGAAAGTTGGTTAAAACCGGAAGTGAACAGTAACGAAATCCTAGACACAGAATGGAATATATACCGCAAGGATAGGATAAACGCCAATGGTGGAAGAGTATTTATAGCAGTAAAGAATTCAATAATATCCAGTGAAGTTATTAGCGAATGCGAATGTGAAATAATCTGGGTTAAGTATCAAAGGTGGGTCAGATATGATAGTCGGATGCTTCTATAGACCACCTGCATCAGCAGCCGTAGTAGTTGAGCGCCTCAGAGAGAACCTGCAGAACGTCGTGAAGAAGTTTCGTGATCATACTATTGTAATAGGGGGAGACTTCAATCTACCAGGTATAGAATGGGATAGTCACACAATCAGAACTGGAGCCAGGGACAGAGACTCTTGTGACATTATCCTGACTGCCTTGTCCGAGAATTACTTCGAGCAGATAGTTAGAGAACCAACTCGTGAAGCTAACGTTTTAGACCTCATAGCAACAAATAGACCGGAACTTTTCGACTCCGTGAATGTAGAAGAGGGTATCAGTGATCATAAGTCAGTGGTTGCATCAATGACTACAAGTGTAATAAGAAATGCCAAGAAAGGAAGGAAAATATATTTGCTTAACAAGAGTGATAGGGCACAAATCGCAGAATATCTGAGTGACCACCATCAAACGTTCATTTCTGAGGAAGAGGATGTGGAACAAAAATGGAAAAAATTCAGAAACATCGTCCAGTACGCCTTGGATAAGTTCGTGCCGACTAAGGTCCAAAGCGAGGGGAAAGATCCACCGTGGTATAACAATCATGTACGAAAGGTGCTACGGAAACAAAGAAAGCTTCATCATAGGTTTAAGAGTAGTCGAATCATAGCTGATAAGGAAAAGCTGAACGAAGCGAAAAAGAGCGTAAAGAGAGCAATGAGAGAAGCATTCAACGAATTCGAACATAAAACATTGGCAAACAATCTAAACAAGAACCCTAAAAAGTTTTGGTCATATGTAAAATCGGTAAGCGGATCTAAATCCCCTATTCAGTCACTCGTTGACCACGATGGCACCGAAACAGAGGACGACCGAAGAAAGGCAGAAATACTGAATTCAGTGTTCCAAAACTGTTTCACTGCGGAAAATCGTAACACGGTCCCTGACTTCAGCCGTCGCACGGACGCCAAAATGGAAAATATTGAAATAAACGATATCGGAATTGAAAAACACCTGCTATCACTTAGTAGCGGAAAAGCATCCGGACCAGACGAGATACCCTTAAGATTCTACAGTGATTATGCTAAAGAACTTGCCCCCTTTCTATCAGCAATTTATCGTAGATCTCTGGAAGAACGTAAAGTACCTAGCGACTGGAAGAAAGCGCAGGTCGTTCCCATTTTCAAGAAGGGTCATAAATCAGATGCGAATAATTATAGGCCTATTTCGCTTACGTCAATCTGTTGTAGAATAATGGAACATGTTTTATGTTCTCGTATTATGACGTTCTTAGATAATACAAATCTCCTTCATCATAACCAACATGGATTCCGCAAACAGAGATCATGTGAAACTCAGCTCGCCCTATTTGTCCAAGAAGTTCACAGTGCCGTAGACACTGGCGAGCAGATTGATGCCGTATTCCTGGACTTCAGGAAGGCATTTGATACGGTTCCGCACTTACGTTTAGTGAAAAAAATACGAGCTTACGGAATATCGGACCAGGTTTGTGATTGGATTCAGGATTTCCTAGAAGAAAGAACACAACATGTCATTCTTAACGGTTCAAAATCTGCAGATGTAGAGGTAATTTCGGGAGTACCGCAAGGAAGCGTGATAGGACCTTTATTGTTTACAATATACATAAATGACTTAGTTGACAACATCGGTAGCTCCGTGAGGCTATTTGCAGATGACACGGTTGTCTACAAGAAAGTAGCAACATCAGAAGACTCGTACGTACTCCAGGAAGACCTGCAGAGGATTAATGAATGGTGCGACAGCTGGCAGCTTTCCCTAAACGTAGATAAATGTAATATAATGCGCATACATAGGGGCAGAAATCCATTCCAGTACGATTATGCCATAGGTGGTAAATCATTGGAAGCGGTAACGACCGTAAAATACTTAGGAGTTACTATCCGGAGCGATCTGAAGTGGAATGATCACATAAAACAAATAGTGGGAAAAGCAGGCGCCAGGTTGAGATTCATAGGAAGAATTCTAAGAAAATGTGACTCATCGACGAAAGAAGTAGCTTACAAAACGCTTGTTCGTCCGATTCTTGAGTATTGCTCATCAGTATGGGACCCTTACCAGGTTGGATTAATAGAAGAGATAGACATGATCCAGCGAAAAGCAGCGCGATTCGTCATGGGGACATTTAGTCAGCGCGAGAGCGTTACGGAGATGCTGAACAAGCTCCAGTGGCGGACACTTCAAGAAAGGCGTTACGCAATACGGAGAGGTTTATTATCGAAATTACGAGAGAGCACATTCCGGGAAGAGATGGGCAACATATTACTACCGCCCACATATATCTCGCGTAATGATCACAACGAAAAGATCCGAGAAATTAGAGCAAATACGGAGACTTACAAGCAGTCGTTCTTCCCACGCACAATTCGTGAATGGAACAGGGAAGGGGGGATCAGATAGTGGTACAACAAGTACCCTCCGCCACACACCGTAAGGTGGCTCGCGGAGTATAGATGTAGATGTAGATGTAGATTGATTGTCAAAAAATGGACGAAAAAGAATTTTTCAAACATTACTTTATGAAAGGTAAAACGCCTCAGGAGACTAAAGAGAAGCTTGATAAACATTACGGTGACTCTGGACTTTCGATTAGAACAGTTTATAAGTGGTTTCAAAATTTTCAGGGTGACCATATGGGCACATGTGATGCTGAACGTTCTTGACGCCCTGCGGAGGTTACGATTCCAGAAATCATTGATAAAATCCATGATATGGTGATGGATGACAGAAGAGTTAAGGTGCGTGAGATTGCTAGCGCTGTGGGCATCTCGAATGAACTGGTACATAATATTTTGCATAAGCATTTGCACATGAGAAAGCTATCCGCAAGATCGGTTCTGCGATTGCTCACGCTTGACCAAAACGGAATTGTGTGAAGTGTTGCAAGGATGGTTTGCAGCTGTTCAGGAAGAATCTGCAGGACTTTAAGAGTCGTTTCGTCACTGTGGATGAAACATGGATACATCACTATACTCCTGAGACCAAACAACAAAATAAACAATGTGTCACCAAGGGAGAAATGGCTCTGAGCACTATGGGACTTAACATCTGAGGTCATCAGTCCCCTAGAACTTAGAACTACTTAAACCTAACTAACCTAAGGACATCACACACATCCATGCCCGAGGCAGTATTCGAACCTGCGACCGTAGTGGTCGCGCGATTCCAGACTGAAGCGCCTAGAACCGCTCGGCCACACCGGCCGGCTACCAAGGGAGAATCTCCACCAAAAAAGGCGAAGACCATTCCTTCGGCCAGAAAGCTTATGGCGACTGTCTTTTGGGAATAGCAAGGGATAATCCCCATCGACTGTCTGGAAAAGGGTAAAACTATTGCAGGTGCATATTATTCATAGCTATTGGACCGTTTGAAAGCCGAGTTGCAAGAAAAACGCCGGCGATTGGACCGCAACAAAGTTCTTTTCCATCACGACAATGCACCTGCACACACCTCAGCAGTTGTGGTCGCAAAATTAATGGAAATACGATTCCAGCTCGTTTCACAATCCCCCCTATTCTTCAGACTTGGCTCCCTCGGACTACTATTTGTTCCCCAATTTGAAGAAATGGCTAGTGGGGCAAAAATTTTATTCAAACGAGCAGCAACTAATAGCTGTTTTGCAGACTTTGACAATTCCTGTTATTCAGAAGGGATCAACAAATTAGAACAGTGTTGGACGAAGTGTATAAGTCTAAGAGGAGACTATGTCGAAAAATTAAAAAGGATTTACCCCAAACACGTAAGTAGTTTTTATTTTTGCGCGGGATTTTCAAACGCCCCCCGTATAAGTAGAGAGCCGCGACCGATGTGAGCTATGAAAGACCGTTCCTTAGAATTCGTTCGTCGCTCCTTCCGTTCACCTAGGTGAACGGTTCCTTTGGATCCGTTAGTTCGCGAACGACCCATCTCTAGTAGAAACTCTGGCAGTGTGCAGGCGCGCGTTGCCTTGCCGATATGAGCTCAGGACGGCCTGCCATGAAGGGCAACAAAACGGGGCTTGGAATGTCGCCGACGTACCGCTGTGCTGCCACTGTGCCACGGATGACAGCTATGAAATGAAAAGCCGCCCCAAGCCGTACAGCGGGTCGTCGTCAGCTTGATATCCACCGCTGTCCGGAGCGTCTCGAGGCACGTCTTCTCTTGTCTTCGGGGTTCATTTCGAAGCGAGACTCAACACTGAAGGCAATTCTACTCCAGTCAGTGAGATTTCAGGTCAAATGCAGCCGAAACCACAGCAAACGGACTTGTTGGTGTACAGAGGTCAATGGTTGTCGACGAAAGGGACACCGCGATCTCAGTCCCCTTTCTGTGAACCGCGTATCAGTGGTCAGTGGTCCTTGTGCTTGCTGAAGCAGAAGTTGCACTTCGGATCGATGATAATGATGAATCCAGAGCTCTGAGTGCCTCTCTGACGATTGCTCGGTCCTCACATTCTGCGTCTGCATCTCTCTAGGTTAATTGTGTTCGGCTATGGTTCACCCACTCGTGCCAGCATCGCCGAATAGTGGCATCATTCCTATTCAAACGTCGATCGATTCGCTTCTTTGAGTGCAAATACACGTCTTCTCTCGAATCTTGTCACCTGCTCATGTTTTTCGCGAGCCCGTCTGCAGGGCACGACTACTGTCCAACTGGCCCGTCCGGTTGACCGTGCGGTCTAACGCACGCCTTTCCGGGCGGGAAGGAGCGCTTGGTCCCCGGCACGAATCCGCCCGGCGGACTTGTGAAGAGGTCCGGTGAACCGGCCAGTCTGTGGATGGTTTTTAGGCGGTTTTCCATCTGCCTCGGTGCATGCGGGCTGGTTCCCCTTATTCCGCCTCAGTTACACTATGTCGGCGATTGCTGCGCAAACAAGTTCTCCACGTACGCGTACACCACCATTACTCTAACACGCAAACAGGGGTTACACTCGTCTGATGTGAGACGTTCCCTGGGGGGGTCCACCAGGGGCCGAACCGCACAATAACGCTGGGTTCGGTGTGGGGCGGCGGAGGGGTGGACTGTGGTAGTTGTCGTGGTGTTGTGGACCACTGCGGCTGCGGCGGGGATGGAGCCTCTCCGTCGTTTCTAGGTTCCAGGTTAACATACAATACAATACAATACTGTCCAACTGAGTTCACGGAATGACATTCTCAAAGACTTAATGCCCTGGGCCCTGGTGTTGTCGTGTCCCCCTTTTACTACCCTTGCGGTGAAACTGCACTGCAGCATCACATTCATCCATCGGCCGCCAAAGTTTACAATTTTGCATGCTCCGTCAATACATATACACTCCTGGAAATGGAAAAAAGAAAACATTGACACCGGTGTGTCAGACCCACCATACTTGCTCCGGACACTGCGAGAGGGCTGTACAAGCAATGATCACACGCACGGCACAGCGGACACACCAGGAACCGCGGTGTTGGCCGTCGAATGGCGCTAGCAGCGCAGCATTTGTGCACCGCCGCCGTCAGTGTCAGCCAGTTTGCCGTGGCATACGGAGCTCCATCGCAGTCTTTAACACTGGTAGCATGCCGCGACAGCGTGGACGTGAACCGTATGTGCAGTTGACGGACTTTGAGCGAGGGTGTATAGTGGGCATGCGGGAGGCCGGGTGGACGTACCGCCGAATTGCTCAACACGTGGGGCGCGAGGTCTCCACAGTACATCGATGTTGTCGCCAGTGGTCGGCGGAAGGTGCACGTGCCCGTCGACCTGGGACCGGACCGCAGCGACGCACGGATGCACGCCAAGACCGTAGGATCCTACGCAGTGCCGTAGGGGACCGCACCGCCACTTCCCAGCAAATTAGGGACACTGTTGCTCGTGGGGTATCGGCGAGGACCATTCGCAACCGTCTCCATGAAGCTGGGCTACGGTCCCGCACACCGTTAGGCCGTCTTCCGCTCACGCCCCAACATCGTGCAGCCCGCCTCCAGTGGTGTCGCGACAGGCGTGAATGGAGGGACGAATGGAGACGTGTCGTCTTCAGCGATGAGAGTCGCTTCTGCCTTGGTGCCAATGATGGTCGTATGCGTGTTTGGCGCCGTGCAGGTGAGCGCCACAATCAGGACTGCATACGACCGAGGCACACAGGGCCAACACCCGGCATCATGGTGTGGGGAGCGATCTCCTACACTGGCCGTACACCACTGGTGATCGTCGAGGGGACACTGAATAGTGCACGGTACATCCAAACCGTCATCGAACCCATCGTTCTACCATTCCTAGACCGGCAAGGGAACTTGCTGTTCCAACAGGACAATGCACGTCCGCATGTATCCCGTGCCACCCAGCGTGCTCTAGAAGGTGAAAGTCAACTACCCTGGCCTGCAAGATCTCCGGATCTGTCCCCCATTGAG
This sequence comes from Schistocerca nitens, assembly GCF_023898315.1. Classification (NCBI taxonomy): domain Eukaryota; kingdom Metazoa; phylum Arthropoda; class Insecta; order Orthoptera; family Acrididae; genus Schistocerca; species Schistocerca nitens. The sequence continues at coordinate 104,296,459 of NC_064617.1, forward strand.
CATGTTTGGGACTGGATGAAGCGTCGTCTCACGCGGTCTGCACGTCCAGCACGAACGCTGGTCCAACTGAGGCGCCAGGTGGAAATGGCATGGCAAGCCGTTCCACAGGACTACTTCCAGCATCTCTACGATCGTCTCCATGGGAGAATAGCAGCCTGCATTGCTGCGAAAGGTGGATATACACTGTACTAGTGCCGACATTGTGCATGCTCTGTTGCCTGTGTCTATGTGCCTGTGGTTCTGTCAGTGTGATCATGTGATGTATCTGACCCCAGGAATGTGTCAATAAAGTTTCCCCTTCCTGGGACAATGAATTCACGGTGTTCTTATTTCAATTTCCAGGAGTGTACTAAAATCACTTCGTGATCAACTTGCATAACTCCTTAGTAGTGCGATGGCTTTCTTTTTTTTAAAAAAAAAATAGAGAATACAATTTTTACATGAAAGAAATTTCAAAACATGAAACACTGTGATTCCTGATACCTTCCCCTATTTTTGTCATCTGTCCTCTCCTGTGTCAAGCCCTTCATCTCTGAGTAACACTCATATACAACGTCCTCATTTATTTGTTGGATATAGTTTTTACCCTCTACAGCTTCATCTAGTACCCTGGCAGTTATTCCTTCTGTAATCCTGTACCTCCTCCCTGTCAGTGTTTCAAGTATACTCATTTCATCTCACCGATCCTGCAGAGAATCCCATCACTTCATATCGTTTCAATCCACATCATTTTCAACGTTCTTCTATAGCACCGCACCTTACACGCTTCTGTTCTCTTCTTTTCCTGTTTCCTCAGCATGTTTCACTTGCATACAATGCTATACTCCAAACGTACATTCTCATAAATTTCTTCCCCAAGGCCGCTGTTTGAAGCTAGTTGAATTCTTTTAACCAGGAATGCCCTACTTGCCTGATATATTCGGCTTTTTTATGCCTTTCTACCTGAGTCCGTAATACTACTTTCATTACGATTTACCAGAATTCTTTTACTTCTTCTACTTTCTCATCGACGGTTTTGTTGTTAATTTTATCGCTAATCACATTTTTGCTACTTGTCATTCGGTTTCCATTCAGTCCATATTCTGTGCTCAATAGATCGTTCATTCCATTCAGTATGTTCAGTAATTCTTCCTCCATTTGACTGGGTATAGTAATGTTATCAGCGAATCTTATCATTGATAACCTTTCAGACTGCACTTTAATTCCACTCTTTAACCTCTCTCATATTTCCGTCATTGCTTCTTCGATGTAGAGATTAAACAATAGGTGAGAAGTACTGCCTCCCTGTCTTACACACTTTTTAATCCAAGCACTTCATTCTTGGTCTTCCATTGTTATTTTTTCCTCTTGGTTCTGGTATACATTTATATTACCCTTGTTTCCCTATAGCTTACTTCTATTTTTCACAGAATTTCGAACACCTAGCACCATTTTACATTGTCGATCGGTTTTTTAGTTCCATAAATCCTATGAAGGTCTTGCTTCCGTTAACAACCACAACATCAGGACTGTATTTAGTAGTTACTTGCTTCTCTTCTAGTTCTTATAGGAGCATTTTGTAATAAATAAAAAACGGAATGCAATGTAACACGAAACTGTTCAGAAAAAAAAGAGGTTGAAACGCCCACCAAACCCGCTGGGCAGAACAGGTAATTAGGATTGTGGAAAGGGCCAAATAAGGTTGAGGTCAGTTTCACCCTCTAATTGTAATTTAATAACACTTTTACAAACAAAGCGCCACACAGCCGGACCTTCACCGAATGCAACTCTTTCACGGCTGAAGGCCTCCAAACAAGAAATCGTAACAAATCAACAAGATAAAAAATCCAATTAAGATAGCAATGAAACAATTTAAAAAAATATCATAGCAAAGTAGATAGAACAAACATATGCAAGGTGCAGTACCAATGGCTGAAGGCCACACTTAAGTTTGAAATTTTTAAAATATGTTACCATAATCTTTAGGCAGAAGGCCGCAATGTTTAAGCTTGAAAGATAAATTTAAGAATTAATTTTGCAAAATTATTGAGATGAAAGGAAAATAAAATAAGCCTTAAATTTTAAGCAGCTGAAAACAGATAATTAAACACCGGTGGCACTCAGAAGCCTCCAGGGAGGGAGGTCGGTCTGCCCTCGTTCACTTAGGCGAGACAGGTGGTGAGCCCAACTACAATTGATCCGTCGGAAGCCAACCAGGGGACAGCCACGGACCGACTGATTATTTTGGAAACACCGGCCACAGCACGGCTGTACAATGCTTCTCACGTTCGTAGTTATTTAAGTCACAAAGCGTGCGTGGGCTATTGTGATACACTAAAATTTTGCTGCTGCCCAAAGAAAAAAAGTCTGGTGCAGTAAAGTCCGGCGAGCGAGGGGGTCATAGATATTTTCATGTGACACGTTCCCCAAAAACTTACAGAAGGTACATAGTGTTGTTATCTGTGCGTGCAGTAGCGGCAGCTTATTGAAATTATGAGTACTTGATCTGGTCTTCCTCTAGCAGACCAATAAAAATCGTGGAATAACAGTGACGTTCATTGTTCACTGTTCGCGGTTTCTTCAAAAATAAAGACCCAATAACTCGCCGTCTGGATGTTGCACCCAAAACCCAAATTTTTTATCATACAACGGCGTTTCAAGTACAGGGCGAGGAGTCTAGTTTGACCATAATCGCGTGTTTTGGGTGTTAACACAACCAGACTGGTGGAACCCCGTCTGTATAAAACGCGACATCAAGGATGTCAGTATCAAGATGAAAACTATTTGTAGTAATGGATTCGCTTTTGCTGATCCGCATCCTTCAATTCAGGGACTGCTATCGCTTTATACGGGAATAATTTCAGTGTTTGCCTAACCGGTCAGCAATATGGAACAACTTCTGTCCGTCTAGTTTACGTCGTTTACCAGTTCGTTCGGCATCTAATACTGAGCCTGTCTCTCGAAATTTCTCAATAAGTCTACGAACTTCATTAGGGAATTTTTCGGCAAATGACTACTTAAACTACATGAGTTATGTGATGTCACTGAGTTTCATTTAAGAAATTTATTTTAAGTCTTTTATTAAAATGTTTATGTTCTAGAATTATTATAATTATTATTTTTAGTTCGTCTCAAGCAAGTCCTAGTTTATTTAGTTTTGCTATTTAGCTATTGTTCATTTACTTAATTGGTAATTCCGGGACTTCAGCGGATTTTGAATGGCTCACAAAGTTTCAGAGAATTTCCAGACGTCCATGTGCTGGTCTGAAAATATCTCGCCGATTAGCTACAACTCTGGTAATGAACACATGATCGCCTGAAACTCGATATTGTACTTACTCTCACATAAAGAATCTTCGGAGCCTGTACTAGTGAATTACAGCACTCAGATGACTAGACATAGATTTCCACACAATAACAACGTGTTAGAAATTCTCCCGGTGAAGAGACCGTGCTTGCAGTCTCGCCAGGAAACATCCAAAAAACAAAGTCAGAAAATCCTACGGCAATATTAAACCTGCCCGGTCAGATCAGTCACTGTTGGATAAATAAATAAATGCCGTGTACCTTAAACTTTTGCTTTGTTATTTTACTGAAAATATTACACTACTGTGAACCGAGATAACATTAATTGGACACTATTTGTGTCGACAAATTGACGCTGCATTAATACAAGTCGTAATGGGGCCAAAAAAGTACAAGTTGTTCCTAATCAATAGAAAGGTCCGTACTCGTTAAGTCTTCTAACCAAAGTAAGTCACAATAGTTGCATACTTTCATTACAAGATTTGCTCTCCTAGGAGAAGCGCTAAGGTTACAGGACATGTACCGCGCTCTCGTAGTCGAATTAAAGTCGATATATCATTAAACATATTGTAGTAGCAGATGACATGCCGCAAGAGTGAATGTATGTTGGGCCACTACAGCGCGTGTTATATGAAACTGTAACATGAAGTAGTAGTAAATCCTCTTCGAAAGTCCGCATCGTGCTTCTGCAGTTCAATACACCACCTGCTAAATCCAACGCCCAAGATAAGAGAGGGTTGACAGTAACCTTCCACATTCCCGAGCAAATTATTTCTTTCGTACTGGAGGATGTCGACTAAATTCTGGAAACGAACAAATGGAAATGAATTTGGCACGTAATGTAAATCGCACTCCTGATAGTATCTGTGTATGCATGCGAGACGAGTGCCGCGTGCCGCTTGTGTGTGTATATGAATAAATAATGTAACATTAGTTCTGGCGTAACTAGCTAACTTGTTTGGAAGTTTGTACACACAAAAAAAATCAATGTGCACAGTGTATAAATTCTAGTCAAACTAAACCTGCACGTAATTATGTCTACATGTATAAATTTATTATCTCTTTGTATTAAGTAGATATATCTAAATTGGTTCATATGATCTGTGTGTAAATAAATCAACAGCTGCTCGTGTTAATATTACTGAAATCGACTCTCAAACAGTTTAGTTTGGGATGACGTAAATTATTTTACGTCAATAAAACAAAACGCTTCCTCTTAGTAAAGGAAATGTTTGAATTTAGACGTTCAATTCAGTCGAGAATGTTGTTTAAAACAAGAATTTTAATTTATAGGAGAAAAGGCTAATACGAGGTATTGAATATTTTGCGATAATTCCCAGTATAGCACAAATTAAGCAGGTGATCCTGCAGACAGAATGGTTCCACGAGGCACCTCGGGAACAAGTGCGTTGTTGTAACCAGAGTGTGGGATAACGTACAAGTAATCAGTGTGGGCTAACATACAAGAAAGGAGTTTTGTAAACACAAAGGCCAGGGTGAGCCACCTTACCTTCTAGTGCTAGTACTCACATCTGGCGGTCGACAATCTTAGCCACATAAATGTCCAAATTTGCTATCGTTTTCGTATAGTGACTTAAACGCCAATTTCTGGAATACAGCGTCTTTTTTCGAGGATGTACCACGTGTTCGAAGAATCGCTTTGTTTGATTTGCGCAGTACGACTATTAATTTTCCTCTTGCTGATCCTGGCAGAAATGTCGGAATCAGAATGAACGGAATCCCTAATAAATACGGCCTGTAATGGAACTCTGTTTTAAGTAGTGGTCTTCGCACGGATTGTACGAATCACCTTTGAAAATAATCAGCGACAATATCGAGGACTGCATCTTACTTGCCACCAGAACATCTAGGTAAAGGCAGAAGTGGAAATCGAAGTTTAATGTTAATTTGAATAAATTTGTTATTAAGCTGCTTACTTTTGAAACGCTGATTTTCCAGTCTCTTCTCCTAACAGTAACACTGTCCGCCCCCGGTAGCTGAGTGGTCAGCGTGACAGACTGTCAATCCTACGTGCCCGGTTTCGATTCCCGGCTGGGTCGGAGATTTTCTCCGCTCAGGGACTGGGTGTTGTGTTGTCCTACTCATCATCATTTCATCCCCACCGACGCGCAGGTCGCCGAAGTGGCGTCAACTCAAAAGACCTGCACCAGGCGAGCGGTCTACCCGACGGGAGGCCCTAGTCACACGACCTTTCATTTCACAGTAACACTTGCATTCTACGTCCGCAGTTACTTGCTGGATGTATTCCAATCTCTGTCTTCCCCTATAGTTGTTAGCCTCTACAGTTCTATATGATACTGTCCCTGATGTTTAATACACACGTTAATCTGTAGTGGCGTAGTAGCAGTTCTAGATTTACTTCTGGAGGAGGCCACATGTCCTATCTGTAGTAGCATTGTAGCAATTCCAGACTTACTCCTGGAGGAGCCCGAGGAGACACTACAACGCACCCAAAATATTAGATCACTTTATTAGAAACTGAACAAGATAAATTACATAATTTCGAAACAGTCCAGGTCCACAAGAATATCGCTATATATAAGTTACTGTTGCTGAACCGTAAAAATTACCACTAGGTTCGATACAGAATGGTAGTCATACCTCAATGTACAATTTTCTACAAACTTCGACAGACAGTTCTGCGTTGTAATAGAACTCGCCCTGCTGGATCTGAAGTAAGACGATGCGGTGTCGCAAGCGATGAGTAACGAGTGGGATGAGCTGCGCAATGCTCTGACGTAAGTAAATATAGGCCCGCAACAAACTAGTGACGTCAGAGCAGTTTCCTTGCCCAACATACATGGCGAATGCTTGGGTACGTGCGGAGTTATATGGGAAATCAGTATGTCAATGAAAAGGTACCCGATAAAGTCCTTAAATTTTTCATATGTTATCAAGAGCACGAGTATATTTAAACGCGCAGCTGCGAAGTATTAAAGGGGCCCCAAATAATAACTCGCACCGCACTGGAGAAGCTCTCCGCAGCTCGTATGTTCTGTAGCGTCACGTGCTGTGACGTATCCCATAGGCTCCGTCCATCTCGTTGGTGCCAGCATCTGGCAGTCGTGGCATATGGAACTTCTTGAGGGCATGTCTCCGCCGATGTCTCATTTGTTGCTGAGACAGACAGCAACCATCCTTACTTCTCGTTGGGACCTTGTTCTTCAGACTACACCACACTATCAGCTTTCCCCTCCTCCTTGTCAGTGTTTTCTATATGCTTCTCACTTTCCCGATTCTGAGGTGACCCTCCTCAGTCCTTATCTTATCAGTCAATCTACACTCCTGGAAATGGAAAAAAGAACACATTGACACCGGTGTGTCAGACCCACCATACTTGCTCCGGACACTGCGAGAGGGCTGTACAAGCAATGATCACACGCACGGCACAGCGGACACACCAGGAACCGCGGTGTTGGCCGTCGAATGGCACTAGCTGCGCAGCATTTGTGCACCGCCGCCGTCAGTGTCAGCCAGTTTGCCGTGGCATACGGAGCTCCATCGCAATCTTTAACACTGGTAGCATGCCGCGACAGCGTGGACGTGAACCGTATGTGCTGTTGACGGACTTTGAGAGAGGGCGTATAGTGGGCATGCGGGAGGCCGGGTGGACGTACCGCCGAATTGCTCAACACGTGGGGCGTGAGGTCTCCACAGTACATCGATGTTGGCGCCAGTGGTCGGCGGAAGGTGCACGTGCCCGTCGACCTGGGACCGGACCGCAGCGACGCACGGATGCACGCCAAGACCGTAGGATCCTACGCAGTGCCGTAGGGGACCGCACCGCCACTTCCCAGCAAATTAGGGACACTGTTGCTCCTGGGGTATCGGCGAGGACCATTCGCAACCGTCTCCATGAAGCTGGGCTACGGTCCCGCACACCGTTAGGCCGTCTTCCGCTCACGCCCCAACATCGTGCAGCCCGCCTCCAGTGGTGTCGCGACAGGCGTGAATGGAGGGACGAATGGAGACGTGTCGTCTTCAGCGATGAGAGTCGCTTCTGCCTTGGTGCCAATGATGGTCGTATGCGTGTTTGGCGCCGTGCAGGTGAGCGCCACAATCAGGACTGCATACGACCGAGGCACACAGGGCCAACACCCGGCATCATGGTGTGGGGAGCGATCTCCTACACTGGCCGTACACCACTGGTGATCGTCGAGGGGACACTGAATAGTGCACGGTACATCCAAACCGTTATCGAACCCATCGTTCTACCATTCCTAGACCGGCAAGGGAACTTGCTGTTCCAACAGGACAATGCACGTCCGCATGTATCCCGTGCCACCCAACGTGCTCTAGAAGGTGTAAGTCAACTACCCTGGCCAGCAAGATCTCCGGATCTGTCCCCCATTGAGCATGTTTGGGACTGGATGAAGCGTCGTCTCACGCGGTCTGCACGTCCAGCACGAACGCTGGTCCAACTGAGGCGCCAGGTGGAAATGGCATGGCAAGCCGTTCCACAGGACTACATCCAGCATCTCTACGATCGTCTCCATGGGAGAATAGCAGCGTGCATTGCTGCGAAAGGTGGATATACACTGTACTAGTGCCGACATTGTGCATGCTCTGTTGCCTGTGTCTATGTGCCTGTGGTTCTGTCAGTGTGATCATGTGATGTATCTGACCCCAGGAATGTGTCAATAAAGTTTCCCCTTCCTGGGACAATGACTTCACGGTGTTCTTATTTCAATTTCCAGGAGTGTATATTTAACTGGTTGGGTTTGTTTTCATTGGGATCTAAGTGCCTTCCGTGTTACCTGATCGTTTCTTAATGCACGTAAAATGTCTGTTCTTATTTATTAATATTATAAAACTGTTTGGTGACCATTTTGCCGAAGATATTTAATCACTTAGGAAATTGTTAAATTTAATGATCAATAAAACCGTGTAATAAAAAGGTGAATGAAGATTTGTAAACCCCTGGTCCAGTCCTTCCGGAAATTCCCATTAGCACCGTTCACTTAGTATTTGACAAATTTCAGCTTGATGTCTCTACCCGTTCCAGAGAAAAAAGGATCTTTCGTACAGACAGACAGACAATAAAATGATCCTATAAGGATTCCGTTTTTACCGATTGAGGAATGGAACCCTAAGACCAGTGAAGAATTTGGGCGCAACTTCGGATGAGCGCAACTGAGCAGGTAATACTGTCACCAAAGGCTGAAAGACTTCCTCTTGTCTCTATGCTCTCAAAAAAGTTCGGAACATGTTTCCACTAGATGCGAAACGTGAAGTTTCGCAGTCTCTTGTGCTACCGAACCTCCTCTATCGCGATGCAATCCACCACTGCACGTGTAGTGAGAACACCATATGGTTAAAACTGAACGTGAATGCTTGTGTGCGTCATGTCTACGTCATCTGCCTGCAGCATGTTAGTGCGTCACACGCCCAGTTACGTTAGATATGGGCATACACGTTAAGTGACTACCACACACTACGTCTACTTCACCGGCTCTTCAGTACCTCGCATCACAGATTAAGTATCTGTCACCAACTCATAATCGAAACTTAACGTCTCACCTAATACGCTAGCTTTGCAGATCCATAAAATAAAAACATTCGCAAACTCCTCTGTTGCCGTCTTCCCCTTGTGCATAAAGCTGCGGTGCACTCCGCGCGCAATTAAACGCCCTCTTGCTTTAAGAAGACGCTGAAAGCCTTCTTTCTGTCACCCTCATAATGTTTCGCCAATAATTAATGTATACGATCAGTTTCACATGTGTCACAAAGTAAAACAAACGCTCCCATCTTCTCACATTTACGCTTCTCGCTCTTTTCATTTCTCAGTCAGTGACGTCATTTTATTTTCCCGTATCTTCATAATACTGTGTTTCATAACGTTCCTCTTTCTGTCTCATGTCCATTGCAGGTAGCGCTCATAGTTCAAACTGATAAGGTGCTTGCTCTTTTAGAACTGATATTACTAATGCAAAGTAAACCGAACATGCCTGATATGAAGAACGGATGCCTTGTAATAATCCCACTAATGACCTAAGTAATACACTTAGAAATGCAATATAACTAACAAGGTAACTGAGCAGAACATCCATGCACCGTAAGTACGAAGGAATGATACAACTTCAGAGACTTTACTGGTCTCATACAGATATGATTTTATGAATGTAGACTGGAGCGCGAGTGAAAATTTGTACCAATGTCGGGAATCGAACCCCTGTCTCCTGCTTACTATGCAGGTGCGTTTCATTTGTATAAGTTCCTGCACCTGGGTTTCAGTCTGGGACCCCCATTTACGTTCGATGCTGAGGTGCTATTCCAGAACATGCAGACCTTCGGCAGTTCTGTTCTTATGTAAGGGGGAACTTAAAGTAGAATGGGGTCGCAGTGACAATTTGAACCGAGGAGGGAGGTGCACCAGGGTAATCCGTGCAGTTGTGTGAACCGCTTTGCCAAGGTGACTTAGTAGCTAACACACCTGCCCGGTAAGCAGGAGACCCCGGTTCGATACCCGGCCTTGGAACAAATTTTCACTCGTTTCTTCAGTCTATATACATAAAATCATATCTGTATGAGGCCAGTGAAGTCTCTGAAGTTGTATCATTTCACTTGTATAAGTACGTACATCGGGATTTCAGGCTGATTTACGTTCGATGCTCAGCTGCTGCTCCAGAACATAGAGAGCCTTGGCAACTCTGTTCTTGCATTAGGGGGAATTTAAAGTAGGCTGGGGCGGCAGTGAGAATTTTGACCGAGGATGGAGGCATGTCAGGGTAATCTGTGAAGTTGTGTGAACTGCTGTGCCAAGTAGCTAATGCACCTGCCTAGTAATCAGTAGACCTATGTTCGATTCCTGGCCTTGGCACAAATTTTCACACGCTGTTTCAATCTATATACACAAAACAGTAACTTTTTTCAGCCTCCGAATCGTTGTGAAATAAAAATCACAGTGAAAATAAAATATGTTGTATATGCAAAATTTAGGTACACCTTCCAACTACTTGCCTACATAGTCACTGGTCCGACTTAGATATGTGATGTAGCGTCACACCAACTTTCCAATAGCCCTGTCATACAAGAAAGCCGCCTGCGATTTCCGCCACTTCCCTACACTGATCGGCAGCTCGTTGTCTGTGCCCAAATGTTATCTTCATAGCCAGCAGTTCATGTGGGCGAGGGTACCAAGTCCAGGATGTATGGCGGATCATCAAATACTATCCATCGAAAATGTTGTAGGAGTGTATACATAGAAGCTGCAGTATGTGGCTGAAAATTGTAATGAATAAAGAATGTTTGATAGTTACGTTAAGTGGGCTGCATGAAATCAGGCGAAACCCACCAGCAGGACTTCACTCTTGGCGGGAGACACTACTTTCGTAGTCACTGTGCGCTCAAAAATGAAAAGCGGGACTTGGCGCGATAGCCGGCTGCTGTGGCCGAGCGGCTATAGGCGCTTCAGTCCGGAACCGCGCTGCTGTTACGGTCGCAGGTTCGAATCCTGCCTCAGGTATGGATGTGTCCTTAGGTTAGTTAGGTTTAAGTAGTTCTAAGTCTAGGGGACTAATGACCGCCATAGTGCTTCGAGCCATTTGAACTCGGTGCGATAGACGGGAATAGTAGAGACACTGCACTTGCTGATCTTAATTTCGCGACCGATTAGAGGTTGAATAAAAAAGCCCTCATATATGGCAAGCACAGTACGAGAAATTGAATAGTGGTAACGAAAAAAATTCAGCTAAAAGATCCTAACGAGAACTAACATGTTACAGTGAGCAACTTACAGTTGATCATTGTGCTATGGCGATGTAGAATCCATACTTTAATCACAGTATTCAAATATGGACTGCTGAATAGCTCCTAGCAATACGACAAAGTCGGTTGAAAACTGTGGTAAAAATTGAGATAATTAACTATAAAATTTGAGTTTTTTCTAAACATGAACTTTAAAATGTAACAGCACATTCATTTTTTCATAAATTAAATAATTTATAGAGTTTCATACACCTGTAAGTATGGTTTGCATGCTGTGCAAAATTCATCGAAGAATCTCTCTTACTTATGAAGAAACGTGTACCTATAGCAACAAACGCAGCCAATAGAAGTGAAAAAATGATGAATTTTAACATGTAAAAAAAATTTATTTCGTTATTTTTTTGAACTTCTACTGCTATGAGCGTGAATCCTGAATCCTTCTTGGTCATGCTGACAATGTTTTATGAGTTTATTCGTAAAAGTATAGACAGTGGAAATTAAAATGTCCTGTGGTGCCTCTCCTGCTCCAAGACGGCCCGTTTGACGTCCTACGCCCCTTAAATGCTGATGTGTATTACATGCATCAAAAGTATATGTAATATTTAAAACTACATTATGAGTAGAGGCATATGTGGTACATAGCATGTTTCATTTACTGTATCCAGTATAGAGTTACGTTATTTTGTTACCAGGGTAAAGCCGGCCGAAGTGGCCGTGCGGTTCTTGGCGCTGCAGTCTGGAACCGCGAGACCGCTACGGTCGCAGGTTCGAATCCTGCCTCGGGCATGGATGTGTGTGATGTCCTTAGGTTAGTTATGTTTAACTAGTTCTAAGTTCTAGGGGACTAATGACCTCAGAAGTTGAGTCCCATAGTGCTCAGAGCCATTTGAACCATTTTACCAGGGTAAACATTTATTGACATCCTGTATTTCGTGAATGAACGGCACTCATTCGGAAGGTAATTCCACTCATATCTCACTTTGCCTTGTATATCACTGAAAAGTGTAGTATAATTGCTCATAATTCCGTCGTTTTACATGAAATTTTGTCGTACCTTGCACCAGAGCGTAGATGTATGACGTACATGATTCTGGCGTCCCAATATTCCGTCACTGAATCTAATAATGTCGTTGTCGGACAGGATCTTGATATAATGTGCTCTCGCATTACAGTGGTAATCTCATACCGAGAATAACTTATTGAAGATGCATTTGACAACATGGGCTTGCCAATGACATAGCGTTAATGTTGTACAAGGTATCCGTCGTCGTCCTTCTATAATGAATTGTGTAGCAGTGAGCAGCAGTCCTACGTATTTATACTCCTCTGCCTAATAACTCATTCGTAAAGCCGATTATAGTGATGCCGCTATATGTCGAGCAAACATTAAGTGGCGTATTTAGCTGAACCCGTAACCTTTTGTGGAAGTTTCTGAATATAGCAACGACCTCGATGGAAATCAATGGAGAGCATTTAGACTTTGGTGTCTAGACAAAACGTATATTCATTGATAAGAAGCCCTTATCCAGCACTAGCTTTCAAAATAGTTCGCACTATAAGGGACTTCAAAATGTCAAAGAGCGTACCGCACAAAGAGCCAAAAAAAGAGCAACGAGTCTGTCTGCCATACTGCCCTTCTTGTGACGTATTAGTACGTGACTGTATCTTGGTCTTCAACTGTGTCTGTCTTCTTCTAGTTTTACGAAAATAGATTGACTAAGCGACAGTATTCTTGCAATGTACTACAGACGTGTTTTGACTCTCCGCAGAAAAGTGTTGTGTACAACCTCTGCTGAAAAATAATCGAGGCAAGTGTGTGCTTACCAAACACGTGGAGTTAGCGCTAGCGATTCCGTAGTAGAGCACGTTTGAGTCCTAGAACGACTGCATTCGGTTTTGCATCCCAGGCAGAGCTATCCAACACGGGTCGAAAAAACGTTTTACGAGAAATTGTTAATATCAAAAACTTTTACACTGTTATTTAATTATTTGAATTTAATATGCCGTCCTCATACCCTAGATAACTAGAAAACAGAAGGTAGAAATAATCGTCATCTTTTCCTATCTTTTTTTGCACGAATGTAATTTCGAAACGAGTAAATTAGTGTTACAAATGAATAGTTTCAAAAAACAACCATAAAACTATTTGATGAGTTTGGAAAATTCAAATAATCTATCCAATGTTTAATTTCTTCAGTCCGTTGTGGTGGTTCTTTTACGCTGTTCTCAGGTGCCACATTGTAGTGGGTATGGGTGGTAAACACTCTTCGCTTATCCCCAACGTTGACCCAGAGTGGTCACTATTTATAGATATATTTGTACTGTAAACATCTGCCATAATTAACCTTCCCACCACAAGACGGTGTCGGACCCGAACGTCGTATTTGTTTTCGCTTGCACAGGAAACGACGCTAGGGTGTAATTTTGTCATATGATGACATGGTTGGAGACCGTGGCTGTTATCTGAAGACAAATAACACACTAGTGTGTGTTATGTGTGTGAACCAAATAACCCTGATTAATAAGGGAAAAAACAGTTTTTTAGCTAACTGTCGTATAGGACACGACCTTGTGATCACCTTGTAGCAGGAAGGTTAATATATGTGATCTTCACCAATTATTAAATGGTTCTTTGTGGGCTTAGGAAGAATTGGGGTAATAGGAAGAGAACCTCCCTGTCATTGCAGAAAATTCTTTTCTTCGCATCATTTTACTATAGTTATATAGCAGTCAGATTGGGGGGTGGCCTCACTCTACGCAGTTTTTAATATGTTCATCTAGGAGGCAATAACAACAATGAAAGAGAAGACGACTGGACTCTAAATTAATAATATACGTAGTCACTGCATCAGATTTGCCGATGATAGGGTTTTAAATCAAGAGATAACAAAGCTAAAACTAAATATGAAGAAGACAAAAGTCATCGTTATAGACAAGAATGGAAGTTGAAGTAAGACTGACGTAAGATCAAACAATGAAAAACCCAAGGAGGTAACTTAATTTCACTATTTCAGCAGCACTGCGGAGGAAAACATTAGATGTCTTAAGTAAATCAAGAGAAAAAGAGGACTGACCATGAGCACCTTCCAGAATAAGAAGAACCTTCTGCTGAAGAAGCGTATCAGCTTCGTCACTAACGAAAGATTTGTAAAGATCTTTGTATGAAGTGTCTTGACATGAGGATGTGAATACCGTACGCTAGCAAAACAGGAGAAATCTCGTCTCGAGCTGTGGAAATGTCATTCTGAAGAAGAATTACATTAATTAGCCGAACTGTCAGAAAACGAATGAGATGGTTCTACAATAAATACGAGAGAAGACAAAACTACTGAACGTTATAGACCAAAGCAAAGGAAAACACATTGGACAATTCGTTATAATCCGTTCATCATAAGAATAAACCTGATGTAAACATTGCACTATGTATTCTTTCGCGTTTGCTGGAACCTCATTGGATTTCCGTTTCACGTGGGACTGCAGCCAAGCCGTCTCGAGTACTGTCGTGGACGATAATAAGGGTACGTTTTGTGCTGTGCCTTACGCGCACATCGATTGATCGATAATACGGGCGCATTAACTTGGACAGCGCTTGCCGGTCATCTGGTACAGCTAGCCTGCAGTGACGTGGCCAGCTGCAGTTCACACGTAAAAAGAGACGAGCAGAGGAGCAATACAGCTTCGAATGTCATTTAATTTTTAAGCAGAATGAAATAATACACTGCAGATCTCCCACAATACGCTCCTTAGACGACTAGACGAAAACCGCAACTTCTTATCAAATGGCTCTGAGCACTATGCGACTTAATTTCTGAGGTCATCAGTCGCCTAGGACGTAGAACTAATTGAACCTAACTAACCTAAGGACATCACACACATCCATGCCCGAGGCAGGATTCGAACATGTGACCGTAGCGGCCGCTCGGCTCCAGACTGTAGCGCCTAGAAACGCACGGCCACTCCGGCCGGCCGCAACTTCTTATCGTTTTTAGCTAACGCACTATTGTAATTAAAAACAAGAACGATGAAAATTCCTGACTTAACCAAAGGGTAATTTCTCTGCATAAGCGGTGTGTAACGTAAGAGAGTACTGAAGGATTTCATCGTATAGTTCAATATTGAAGCTACTGAAGGTATTACAGTCAGTCGTCTGGTAATATCTCACCTCCTTCCTTATACGAATCCGAGAAATACATTTCAGTTCTGGAAGTCTCACCTGCTACGTTCATAACGAGCCTGTCAACAATAGAATCCACGAAGCCAAGCAGGCGCAGCATTTTCTCTTCTTCTTTTATGACGTTCCGTTCTGTATCCCGCCAACGTTCGGCAGTGACGTGTGAAAAAGCTGCGTGCGTTAGTTCCAGTACGTCTGGCAGCTTAACGATGTTGTTACTTCTCGGGCCAAATCCCGCAGCTTGGCTCCATATGAGTTCTGTTGGGATTATATTGTAAGGGTACAGTAGCAAAGGTAAAAATGCAGCATTTGTATGATGTGCTCGATGCTGTGAAAATAATTGTTTTTCATGTTTCTAAGACACTTATCTACCTCTGTGGTATAAAACGATGGACAGAGTCAAAATAAAGAGGATGTGGTTTTTCATTTTTGCCTTAAAAATTAAATTGTTATGTTTTCTTAATTTAAACAACTTTTAAGAACACTCTTTCATAAAACGTCGACAATTAAGAATTTGTATTTGAATTGGAAACAGGAAATTCGCGTCCAAATGTAATTAGAAACAAGAAGACGTGCATTATTCATAAAAAATTATGTTTTATAATTACGAGCTGTAGGTATTTCAAATTGAACGAGAAAAAAACGATACTGAGTAGATCTGAACCAACGCACGAACAGCCAGATTTGTTTTACATTTTATTACGCTACCGACTCCGCTACACGTCCATTGCGAGTTCGTGTATCAATTGCAGTGTATAAAAGCTAGGAAAACTTCAAAGCCGATTATCTCCGTGAATTTATGAAAAACATTAAGAACAGCCTATTTCTCTGCACTTTCTACCGTGTTCCACGCGCGTGTTTCACTACGGAACAGAAAGCAGCCCCAGCCATTTTCATACTGCACATTAACAGCGCGACAATCAGAGCAACATTGCAGAGGCAGTGACTATACACGATTTTTGAAATTAAAAACTACGTAACTTAAGCGTGCTTAAAAAAAAACGTTGATGGCTGTTAATACATTTGAATATCGTAAAGTGTCATTTTACGTAACTTAGTAATAAGATATCTAATAAATAAGTAGGACCTACTTCCAAGAGCGTAACAACACCGAGTACGTGTGCTACGGCTTCCGACCAATCATTGCGTTTGTGTTTGTTTGCAGCAGGTTTATTCTTATGATGAACGGATTGTAGACATGATATTCTGTGGTGAACGTGGGGTTGATCTGCTATTCTGTAATTCTGCGCAACGGATTAATCTGAGATGTACCCTTTACCCTGTGGCTCCTGCAAGTTGCAATTTCCACCCTCACACTACTACAGAAGTCAGACAGACGCTCCTAACGTTCTAAAGAGAAATGCCTGAAAAACTTTCAGCAATAAATATCTTCTGGAATCGTCCACTGTAAGGAAATGACACAAAAATCCACAAAATTTCTTACGTAACTAGTGGGATACTTGGGTACTGGAGTAGTGCTAGTTAGTGTAAGAAAAACACGAAACTAACGAAAATTATTATTTATTTTGCAAAAATTCTGAGCGATCACAATGGCACTTTCAGTTATGAATTGAACAAGTTATATCCTGGTTATTTTCGGAATGTGAAGTTACCTCGCAAGGATAGGATTCGCTAATGAAATTTCTATACAAAGTTTAAGATTGTTATTGACTTGGCAGAATGGCTGAGAGGCGCGCCTACTCAACTTGAATAATTATCCTTTAGAATGTTGCTAGGTACGGTCGAGGGTGTCGCGTGTGAAATGCAGTGAAGTGGAGGAAATCTGGGGCTCGCAATAGCTGTAGCGCACAATACCGTAAGCTGCGATGACTGCTGTCTGCGCCGCTCGCTGCTGACAAATAAGATAACTCTCGTTCTATCTGGATTGACCTTCGCCAATCAAACTCTCCCTACGCCTTGATGAAGTCAAGGATTCCTATTCGCCCCTAGTCTAAGTATTGGCGTGGTACACCAGTCAGATAACCAGTCCACCGCGATGCCACTCAAAAATTCGCACGCAGGCGTGTAACTATAACTCTGTCTGTTCACACCGCACAATAAGTGTGTCGGCCAACACAGTGAACAACGCTTAATCGTAAGGACTCAATATAGAGTCGCACTTCGATTTGCTCTCGACAGAGGGGCTCTCCCAGTGAAGTACTGCGCCTCTCCACGCCAGACGTGAATGGGTATATCTTTCGGTCTTTTCCATTACTCCTTCAGCTCAAGGCGTCAGAAATATCATCTGCCAATCAGCATTGCTCTTCTAAAACGGGAGAATGGCGCTTCGTGGTGGTGGTGGTGGTTAGAGTTTAACGTCCCGTCGACAACGAGGTCATTAGAGACGGAGCGCAAGCTCGGGTTAGGGAAGGATTGGGAAGGAAATCGGCCGTGCCCTTTCAAAGGAACCATCCCGGCATTTGCCTGAAAGGCGCTTCGTTTAAGGCGACCAATCTGGAAATCTGTAGTATCGGCGTTTGGCGTTTGCTGTCTCCCTGGGAAAACCTTTGAAACTGCGTGCTATGTGTAAAGAATGCGTAGGGTGGATGCTCCCACACAATGTAGCGGAATTTGCTTTTACGCTGAACATGGGGTCGTTCCCCTTTCACTCGGGTACACGCTGTCTGCTCCACAGGCGGCCGAGGTTGACTCGTCCTCTGAAGGGACCAGCCTCCCGGTGTGTGGTCTGCCTCTCTCGAACTAAAAGCTCCTGTGACCGTCGTGTCTGGAATGTGTGTGTGTACGCCAGCCTTGAGTATTTCAACCCCAGTGCGCACTTGTTATTTGCATATTGTTTACATGAATTCATACAACATTGACTTTATCTTATCGAGATCGGGTTCGAATGAAGCGTCTTGATGTGAGGAATATGATTGTGAGGGCGGAATATGTAAGCAATGAAGGTCAGGAGACCACGACGTCTTACAATATTCTTTTACAGAACATTTTCGAAGGCAAGATCGTAGGGAAGAAAATGATGGAACGACCGAGAACATCCTACTTAGAAAAAATATGATCAGAGAGATAGGATAGTCTCCCTGACATGAAGAGGACTGCTGAAGAGAGGAAGCTGCGGCTGCCGAGACAAGGCTTAGCCTTTTGAAAGAAGAAAGAATAAGCAATCAGCGATGACATGTTCAATGCCACGAATGGTTTAACAGATGGACACTCTCACTGATTCATTTACAATATCATAACGTATGATAGTGTTAAAATAAGACAATCTTGTTTTTAAACAATGTTCAACAATTGAAAAACAACGACTTCTTCGCTTCTGGACTGGCCGTAGGCTGGAAAATCCTCCATGACCCGTACGACTCGATACATCACAAAGCAAGTTGTGCTGGTCTTCTCTGTCTCGCTTGGTGACATGAAACAGAATACATAAACACAATCACGCAGTGCAATTTACTGCTTCGAAGCTGCTACAGAGAGTTTATAAAATAGATATACAAAAGTAACCTTTAATTGTGAAAAGGGTAAATAACTTACGGATGTGTTTGACAAAGCACTGAATACACTATACCCTCACTTCCATTCCCGCCTAACATTGTTAGTTCCCGACGTTCCCGCTAGGTGGCATAGGCGAATGAGTTACTCCAGAAGACATCATGGAGTCGAACAAAGTGCAGAACGTGGGCAGCGCCGTTTAGGGTTTCATCAACCCAAATCCGCTGCTACTGTTCAGGACGAAATATCGCAAGCCACAACTTCAAAGTCAAACTGTTGTTAATTGGTACAATCGTTTCACCGAAACTGGCTGAGTATGAGACAGGACGCCGGGCACAGCAGTCTTCGACCTAGTATTAAACAAGTTCAGCAGTCTTACATAGTCTCAGGAAATCAACGAGACGTGCCAGCTTAGAGTTGAATATACCTAGGGTTACAGCGTGGAACGTATTACGCAAAGGCCTGTCATTCAAACCCTACAATTTTAAACTGTTGCAAGCTTTAACAGAGAAAGTGACAAAGAAAAACGAGCTGAGTTAAGTGTAGAAATATTTTTAAAAAGCAGAATGAAGATTTTCTTAATAAAATTGTGTTCATTGACGAAGACATTTACCGCTCCTGTGGCAATGTGAGTCGTCATAATGTTCGGATACGGAGTGAGCAGAAATCACGTCACGTAATCGAAGATGTACGGTACTCGCCTAAGGCAAATGTTTCTTGTGCTGTAAGCTATAGCAAGATTTACGGTCCTTTCTCTTTTGCTGAGTCAATTGTAACAAGCCTATCGTTCCTGGAATGCTTGAACATTATGTAATGCCCCAATTACAAAAGGATATGGGCACAGAATTTATTTTCCAGCGAGATGGCGCGCCATCACATGTCGCGTATCTCCGAAGGAATGTGCGATTTGGATTGGGCGTGATGGAACAATATCCTGGCCGCCACGAACAACTGAAGAACGTTGACGTTCATGCACTATTTGGTGATCAATAGTCTCAACCTAGGCTGAAAATCAAGGAAAACTTTGGAAGTACCTCCAGATAAGGTAAGACTTTTATGTGAAATCTAAGCCCCAAGAATGGATTGAGCCACGTGAACTTCTTCTGGCTGGTCACAACGAGAGCTGGGGTGTTTGGAGGTCCCTTAACTTAATAACAACTGATGTCGCCAGGACTAAGTCACTGATGATGTCATGAGGTTTTAAACCACGGGATAAGAACTGCGTGTGTGCCCAAAAACAGTCATACATTTGTGCCTAAGCTCTCTCTGTCCACTTTCACGCTCTGAATAGCATTTATTACTTGTCGGTGTGTGGAGAAGTTATCTGGCAATGACCTGTTATATATTTAGCGTTTCTGACACAAATAAAAAGTCCTTTGTTCATTTTTACGACAATATAAGCATGTCACATTCTTATGAGGTACACAGTCCGCCGCACAGAATGGAGCTAATACATTGGTGTGCAAAACTTCAGGACTTTTATGTGAAATCTAAGCCCCAAGAATGGATTGAGCCACGTGAACTTCTTCTGGCTGGTCACAACGAGAGCTGGGGTGTTTGGAGGTCCCTTAACTTAATAACAACTGATGTCGCCAGGACTAAGTCACTGATGATGTCATGAGGTTTTAAACCACGGGATAAGAACTGCGTGTGTGCCCAAAAACAGTCATACATTTGTGCCTAAGCTCTCTCTGTCCACTTTCACGCTCTGAATAGCATTTATTACTTGTCGGTGTGTGGAGAAGTTATCTGGCAATGACCTGTTATATATTTAGCGTTTCTGACACAAATAAAAAGTCCTTTGTTCATTTTTACGACAATATAAGCATGTCACATTCTTATGAGGTACACAGTCCGCCGCACAGAATGGAGCTAATACATTGGTGTGCAAAACTTCAGGACTTTTATGTGAAATCTAAGCCCCAAGAATGGATTGAGCCACGTGAACTTCTTCTGGCTGGTCACAACGAGAGCTGGGGTGTTTGGAGGTCCCTTAACTTAATAACAACTGATGGCGCCAGGACTAAGTCACTGATGATGTCATGAGGTTTTAAACCACGGGATAAGAACTGCGTGTGTGCCCAAAAACAGTCATACATTTGTGCCTAAGCTCTCTCTGTCCACTTTCACGCTCTGAATAGCATTTATTACTTGTCGGTGTGTGGAGAAGTTATCTGGCAATGACCTGTTATATATTTAGCGTTTCTGACACAAATAAAAAGTCCTTTGTTCATTTTTACGACAATATAAGCATGTCACATTCTTATGAGGTACACAGTCCGCCGCACAGAATGGAGCTAATACATTGGTGTGCAAAACTTCAGGACGAGATTAATTTTCGCACGATGTATAACTGGCAGGAACGTAGCTCGATGGAACATGGACCATACTGAAACGTCCTCTTAGAAAAATTTATGAATGAATGTGCTGATAAACCCCTTACGTTATTTGATTTTCAAACAGCTAAGCAAAACTGAACGTACTCAGACATTTCGTTCTTTACTTATTCTGATCAACACTAAACTGACACAAAATATTTTTAGCGCAACGCAATCTGACTTTCAATAATCCCTACAAAAGAATAGCCCTGACTAACAATAACCTATACCTTTCATGAATCACTTACCTCACAAAAATCTTTGTTCCTCAAACTACTGCAATACAGCGAGCGCCACTACTGCCAGCTAAATAAAAGATTCTACCTACGGAAGGAACTTACTACTGATAGGCAGTCAGCAAGTGAAAGATGTTGGCAGGTTCGGTGGCCGAGCGGTTCTAGGCGCTTCAGTCCGGAATCACGCGACTGCTACGGTCGCAGGTTCGAATCCTGCCTCGGGCATAGATGTCTGTGTTGTCCTTAGGTTAGTTAGGTTCAAGTAGTTCTAAGTTTTAGGGGACTAATGACCTCCGATGCTAAGTCCCATAGTGCTCAGAACCATTTTGTTTAAAGATGTTGATAAAGCACAAACAATGTATTTACCTATATTCAGTTCATGATAATCAAAACTACAAATTCACTCTTTCTGGCGGACACACGTCCAGATCGTCCGCTCTTAAAATTCTGCCATCTCTCCGCACATCCACCACTGCTGGCGGCTCACCTCCAACTGCGCAACGCTACGCGCAGTTCACATCCAACTGCCCAACAATACAATAGCGAATATTCCAACAATGCAAACGAGCCCCAGACTGCACACAGCACAGCCAGTGATTTTCATACAGAGCGCTACGTGGCGTTACCAACATAACAACCTAAACAGCCTACTTACAATACGTAGAAGGAACTGCTACAGCATAGTACAGTACTGACACTAACAGAAATTTTTATTCAAAGACAATAATTACACTTAACTAACCGTGATTTATGATTGTTGCCTGGTCGGTAATAAAAGTGGGACATGGACCTTAGTAGGCAGTGTGATCACGGCGGACGGTCATGCATGCTCTGCAACGTGGTTCAATGCTGACTACAAGGTTGGCAACTGCTGGAGGTCGCTGATGCATGTGGACATACTGTAATACGTCTCTCCAACGCATCCCACAGTTGCTCGACGGGAATTCTGTCGGTGGAACGGCATGCCAGTCCATTCTCCGAATATCCTCTCGTTCCAATAGCTCCTCAACCTGTGCATATCGATGTGGGCCGCGCATTAGCATCTGTGAAAATGGAATCAGGGTAGAATGCATCTCTGAAAATATGCATATGGAAGAATTACACTGTCACAATAATGTTGGCCGATGACTGTTCCATGTTCAAAGATTTGGTGGTCTCTGCGCCCATGCAACATTATACCTCCCCTCATCATACTCTACTGGCCATTAAATTGCTACACCACGAAGATGTGCTACAGACGCGAAATTTGACCGACAGGAAGACGATGCTGTGATGTGCAAATGATTAGCTTTTCAGAGCATTCACGCAAGGTTGGCGCCGGTGGCGACACCTACACGTGCTGACATGAGTAAAGTTTCCAACCGATTTCTCATACACGAACAGCAGTTCACCGGCGTTGCCTGGTGAAACGTTGTTGTGATGCCTCGTGTAAGGAGGAGAAATGCGTACCATCACGTTACCGACTTTGATAAAGGTCGGATTGTAGCCTATCGCGATTGCGGTTTATCGTATCGCGACACTGCTGCCCGCGTTGGTCGAGATCCAATGACTGTTAGCATAATATGGAATCGGTGGGTTCAGGATGGTAATACGGAACGCCGTGCTGTATCCCAACGGCCTCGTATCACTAGCAGTCGAGATGACAGGCATCTTATCCGCAAGGCTGTAACGGATCGTGTAGCCACGTCTCGATCCCTGAGTCAACAGATGGGGTCGTTTGCAAGACAACAAACATCTGCACGAACAGTTCGACGACGTTTGCAGCTCGGAGACCATGCCTGTGGTTACCCTTGATGCTGCATCACAGACAGGAGCGCCTGCGATGGTGTACTCAACGACGAACCTGGGTGCACGAATGGCAAAACGTCATATTTTCGGATGAATCCAGGTTCTGTTTACAGCAACAAGATGGTCGCATCCGTGTTTGGCGACATCGCTGTGAACGCACATTGGAAGCGTGTATTCGTCATCGCCATACTGGCGTATCACCCGCCGTGATGGTATGAGGTGCCATTGGTTTCACGTCTCGGTCACCTCTTGTTCGCATTGACGGCACTTTGAACAGCGGACGTTACATTTCAGATGTGTTACGACCCGTGGCTCTACCCGTCATTCGATCCCTGCGAAACCCTACATTTCAGCAGGATAATGGACGACCGCATGTTGCAGGTCCTGTACGGGTCTTTCTGGATACAGAAAATGTTCGACTGCTGCCCTGACCAGCACATTCTCCAGATCTCTCACCGATTGAAAACGTTTGGTCAATGGTGGCCGAGCAACTGGCTCGTCACAATACGCCAGTGACTACTCTTGATGAACTGTGGTATCGTGTTGAAGCTGCATGAGCAGCTGTACCTGTACACGCCATCCATGCTCTGTTTAACTCAATGCCCAGGCGTATCAAGGCCGTTATTACGGACAGAGGTGGTTGTTCTGGGTACTGATATCTCATGATCTACTCACCCAAATTGCGTTAAAATGTAATCACATGTCAGCTCTAGTATAACATATTTGTCCAATGAATTCCCGTTTATCATCTGCATTTCTTATTGGTGTAGCAGTTTTAATGGCCAGTAGTGTAACACTTGTGGCA
The DNA here is from genome assembly GCF_023898315.1 of Schistocerca nitens. Taxonomy (NCBI): domain Eukaryota; kingdom Metazoa; phylum Arthropoda; class Insecta; order Orthoptera; family Acrididae; genus Schistocerca; species Schistocerca nitens. The sequence continues at coordinate 104,320,300 of NC_064617.1, forward strand.
CCAAAACAATTAGGTTGGCGAGAGGCGAGAGGTGGGAACACGTAACACACCCAGGAACATTTTTTATGTGATGGTTCAAATTTCAAGTGTTTCGTAATTGTAATCCCTAGGTATTTGGCTGAATCGATAACCTTTATGTCTATGTGATTTATCGTGTAACAGAAATTTGGCGGAATTGGTTTGAGCTCTCAAGTGAAAGACCTCACACTTTCTATTGCTTACAGTTAATTGTCACTTTTCGCACTGTGGAGACATCTTGTCTAAACTATTTTCCAGTTCTTTTTAATCTTCCGATGCGTTTAGTCGACGGTAAACGACGGCATCGTTGGAGCAGGATAAAAAAAATTAATTTATGGAATAACTCATACCTTCACCTTCGCTGACAGTTATTGTTCTTCCATTATTCATCAGCACGATAACAGTATGCTGTATTACAAGCGATGAGAGGGAAGGTAAGGTACCAATCTCCTGCCGTTATTCTTCGTAAGAAAGAGATGGGCTGCTTTGATGATGCAGGATCTCGGAGAGAAGGCCTTAGGAAAGGCGGAGAGCGCCCTGAAAGGGTTGTTACGTAGTTACCGCTCAGAGCCCAGGGATCCCGACAGAGCAAAGTAGCCAACCCTGGCGCCAGGACAGGAGATGAGCTGACGCGAAGTGGCTCCTCTCTCACTCTCCTTGTATTTGCGAGGATTTTTAATTAACGGCTTTGTAAAGTGCCGGGCGTGATCAAAAAGAATCTGCAAGTAGCCGTAAAAAATTTAGGCATTACTCCGGCGTGGATGAAGGTCAGAGTCCCGCACTGGCATCTTCCTTCCTGTCGCGAACTCCCCCAGTAATTACTTCTTTACTTACCTCTTCATTGATTCATCGTGACTGTACGACGTCAGATTATGGTACTCAGCTGGTCTTTAACGTTTACTCGGTGCGAACGACTTATTGGTTGGACAGAATTACAGAAACACTGCGAGAAATCCATTTTTGGACATAAATGCAGGTTGCGCTGTTTTCAACCACGGGTGGCACCTGCGCGATTGCCTGAGTACGTTGCAGCTGCGAGCTGTGGCCAGAACAAGGTTCTGTTCGGTTGTATGATCATCACACCACCATTGCAGTACAGGTGTAGAAGGACGAAACCGGAATTTTGTTGCAATAATTACAGGTCTGTTGTTACACGTCTGTTGTTCAAAACTTTCTCCCACCTCTTCGGCAGGCTATGAATGCCACGCCAAAAAAACAGTTCTTCTTTCAGGCGAACCAGTCAGCGAGTCATCTTCGTACATTTTCTTACGAATTGAAGCGTTGTTCAGCGAGAGCGTGTCCCAATGATGTAAATAGATGATAATCGGACGGAGCCAAGTCTGTAGAATAAGCGGCATGCCCTATTATTTCCCAACTGAACGTCTCGATCGTTTCACTGACCCGTTTGATGGGGCGTTATCATGGAGCCCTTTTCCATATTCCTGTTGTTTTTCACGTAATGCCCGATTTAAATTCATCATTCGCTGTTGGTAGCGATCAGTGTTAACGCTTTCGCTGGATTTTAGCAGCTCATAATAGATGACACCCCACTGATCTCACCAAACACAGAGCATTGTCTTCTTCCCAAAGCGATTTGCTCTTGCAGTGGATGTCGATGGTTTGCCTGGATTCAATAATGATTTACGACGCTTCTCAAAATATATCCATTTTTCATCACTTGTCACTATTCGGTGGAGAAACGACTTTTTATGTATCTGGCGAGCAGCATTTCACAAGTGGTCATTCGATTTGCTTGCTGTCTTTCATTCAGTACATGCGGAACCCATTTCCCCACTTTCTGCACCTTTCCCATAGCTTCCAAACGAAGAGAAACAGCTTTCTGCGTCACATTCAGTTGTTCCGCGAGTCAGTTTTGAATTCGAGTATCCTCTTCGTCCAATAAGGCCTGCAATTCGTTGTGGTTTCCCGCGCTCCTCGTTTCTCACTTCAAAATCAACGCTTTTGAATCTTCAGAACCACTCGAAACACTGTGTTTTTCCAAGAGCAGGTTCACGGAAAGTTTCGACAAGCATTAGATTTGATTCTGCAGCAGTTTTCTTCAAATGATAACAGAAAACCAATCCTGTCCGCAAACCGCAGTTTGTAGGCACAATACTCGACATGTTTACAGGTGTGAAACAGATACCGATGTATTGAACTCTGGTTACTGTGTGTTGATATTCGTCGTCAGCCGTTACAGGGAGCAGATGGCGCTGCAGACGCGCTCTCACGGGCCGTACAGGACCGCTAGCACCATCTATGCCATAGATTCTATGGGGAAATTCCGGTTTCATACTTCTAAACCTGGCAGGTAACACACCTGCACATAATACTGTGCAGCTGTCTTACCAGTGCAGCTACGGTGGTGTACTGACTAGCACACCTGCCTAGTTAAGTAAGGACACCCGCGTTCGAGTCCTCGGCATGGATCAAATGTTAATTCATTTCTTTAGCTTCCATCATTATCGTAGATGAAGTTGAGACTGCTACGTCTCAAGGAAAATTTAATTATATCAGATCTATGTTTACTAAACGTTTCGATGACAGTCTTCTACTCATTGTGTTGAATCACAACACCCATAATTAATTTTACGTTCCTTTCTATAAAAAGGCTTAATTACAGCATTTGAGGACGACTATCTCTGACATGCGCATTCACGCATGAATGTTACTTTTCTGTCAAAATCTATATCATGATGTCAGTACTGGAAGACAAACAATACAACAGTACCCCTCCCACACCCTCTAACCCGTCAGCGACCACTCTACTTGCCCCTCTGCCCCTGAGGTAAGGGGCCAAATTTATTTATCTCACAGTGAAATTCACCAACATCAATTACAATTAAGCGGATCTTAAAAGTAAGTATTTTTATTTGTTACTGAACTAGAAAGGTTGTCTTAAGGTTAGTTGAAGCTATTGGCTTTGGCTGTTAGTCACTAGTTGCATATTATTGTATAAACGGCTGAGAATCATGGGTCGCACGAATACTTGAATCGGGCCGCAGCTTGGTGAACAGTGATAAAAATCTGCCCTTCACACAAAGAGTTTCAGTAACGACTATCTAAGACTTGAAGTACTTAAGAGTGTCTCCATGCTCAGGGGGTGCTGACTCCGCACCTGTACGTTCAGTTAATAAAGACCCGTTCCCAGTTGCTAATGAGAACTTTATTAAATACACGACCGGCTTATGTCTGTGGAAAAGCAACGTCAAGTGACCATTCGACGTTGTTCCTGTGCAGCACAATATTCATATTGGCCTCGTACACTTAATAAAGTTCTAATTAGCAACTAGAGTGGCGTGTTTTTTACTTGAATTTATATTCTACTAGCGACGCGCCTCGGCTAGCACGGGCTCCACCAAATATCTGCGTCCGGACAACTTGTCTAGCGGAGCAGTCATAAATTGTGTACACAAACCTCCCTCGTAAATCTGTCAACCTATCTGTGAAACCCGTATCAAAATCCCTACAGTAGTTCCTGAGATTGCCTTCGCATACAGACAGAAACTGCGCCGGGGAACTATAAATCATATACAGGGTAAACCAGAACTACATCGACAAACTTTTAGAGGTGGTCATTGGTCGAAAAAAAAAAAGTCCAGTAAACGTCGGCTCTAAACTGCGTTCCTTAAGAGCTATTAACATCTCTTGAGTAAAAGCTCTTAAGATATGCAATTTAAAGTCCATTTCCACTAGACGTATTTTTCTGTTTTGGTACATACTATCACCAGTCAAAATATTCAAAGCAAAGAATTTTCAGTAGAAGTGTCTCACACTAGCGAAGGTGAAAAAGTGTTCTTCGAAGGTACGGTTTTTACAGCCAAAGATTACTAGACTTTCTTTCCTTGTTGTGGTGCATACTCTCACCTCTAAAAGTTTGTCGATGGTGTTCTGGTTCAGCCTGAATATGTATTAATATCAACATTTTTTTTTCTTTTTCAGAAAACCTTTACTTTCTGTTGCCTGTCTTTACTTCTGTGCTCGTCACTTATTTTGGAGTCCAAAAATGTAAACTCGTCTGCTACTTGTAACGTCTCATTTTCCAACCTAACTGCCCTACTGCCCTAGCGACGTGTGCTTCCGGGGGAAGAAAAATTTTTCGTCCCTGTTACGTCGTGAAAGTGTCTGTTAAACTGCCTGCATCCAATACAACTTTACATGAGCCACACAATTTTTCTCACGTTACCACTCATAAGAAAATGCTTCTTTCGTTGTTATGGACAGAGAAAGTTACTGCAGCTCATCATAAATATGGCACCGAGCCTGTAAATGCGTAACATTAAAAACACAGAATCTCTTTCGTCAGACCAAAAGGAAGGGGATAACAAAGAAAACTAAGCAAATTTTAACGGGTGGGGCTTAGTGACCTGATATCTAACTGAGACAGATGAAGTCTCTTTCAGACTTACATATTGAGGGCCGGCCGGGGTGGCCGAGCGGTTGTAGGCGCTACAGTCTGGAACCGCGCGACCGCTACGGTCGCAGGTTTGAATCCTGCCTCGGGCATGGATGTGTGTGATGTCCTTAGGTTAGTTCGTTTTAAGTAGTTCTAGGGGACTGATGACCATAGAAGTTAAGTCCCATAGTGCTCAGAGCCATTTGAACCATTTTGAACATATTGAGGTTTCTATAACTGACAGGATGCACAGGAAAAGGATAATGCAGGAGTGCCTGGAGATCGATCAGCATCCCGAGAAAGCTACGAACTAGACAACGTACAGCTGAAGCTGCGAAATACTCATGAAGAAGGAGAGAGGCAGATTCCTGCACACTGACCCGTGATGTTAAAAGTATTAAACCCTGCACTAAAAGTGGCTGTTTGGCAACGTGCCAAGAGGTCGGTGCGCCGATGTCATTAACTCAGGCTCGCTGATTCTCAACGATCAACCACACACAACCGCAATAATAACCTGGAATTGCTTATCTGCGGCTACCTGAGCTGTAATTTAAAATTGTAGAAACTGATTTTCAATACAGCCGTTTATTCCACCAACACAAAACAAAACAATCAGCTACTGTCGATGAGTACTGAATTGTCGGCACAGTGGCTGATATTTACGAGCTCTGTTGCGTGAAAGCACATCCGTAATGCTCACAAACTTGGCTTACTCGTTCACAAATTCCAATTTGCTATCGATCTGAACAAATTTTCGTCTAAGGCCAGGGCTAGGAACACCACAATTAAGTGCTGTCGCCCTCTCACTAGTTCATCACACATGGGCATTCAACCCTCACATTACAGCACTAAGCACATCTATTACAACATTTTAACTATGAAATCTACACTAAATATAAGTACATCAAAATAAATACGCCAAAGTACCGATCAAAATATTGCTAATAAATAATCATCATTTGGTTTTGCTCACTTGCAGCGACCGAGGTTGCAGATGAAATTACAGGATATAAGGTGCACCTGTTATGCACAACACTGTATTTTCATATGGTCCAAACATGTCTCAGCACCTTTGTGCCATAGTCTGTGTGTTTCCTCTGTCCAAATCTGTAAAATGCGAACGTCTTTTAATTGATAATTAATTTACTTTTATCTAAATGTAATTGTGTTCGTACGAAGATATTTCGCGAATATAGTTGTGACAACTTACATTTAGATTACGCAAATTCTTTTAATCTGTGTTCCCATGAGTTGCTAAGAAGCACCCAATAACACTACACATATTTTGCGGGATTTACATGCAACACTTGTCAGTCACTATAAATAGCACAAATGTGCAAGAACTTTAAAACAAGATGTTCAGAGCACTTCAGAGATCTAAAAATAACAAGTCGCATATAACATACAATAGCCCCTAACTATCACCCAAGTAAAATAGAAACAGATTTAAAAATACTAAAGTCCAGCTACAGCCTGTACCACACATAGAATAAAGCTTACAAATACAAAAGACATTAGAAAGAGGAAAACAGATTATATACGAGTACACTACACTAAGCAATGTCACATTAACACATAAAAGGGTCTTTGCATAGCTCTACATTAAATGGACTTTACACACACACACACATACACACAAAGAAAGAGAGGGAGAGAAAGTAAGCAAACTTCAAATTTGACGCCAAGCTCACTTGAGATCAAGTAAACGCAATTGCGACAGGTCATACAACAGCAACACTTACACTACATTTTGGCAAAGTTGAAAAATATTATTTACAAATGAAATTCCGCAAAATATATTTAGCATTTGTGCCATCTTCTCCACAACTCGTGGCAATGCCGATGACAAAGGATTTGCGAAAGCTAAATATAAACAGTCGCTAAAATAGTCGTGAAATCGAGGGTGGTTTGAAAAGTACTCGGAATCACGTCTAGAGGTCCGCGCTAGCGCAACGTGTTGTTCACGTGATATTCATTGGACTTGCCTGTAAACACGTGCCACATCGTGCTCTTGGAAGAGATTTGTGGCGGTGACGTGGCTCCGATGTTGTTCCCGCGTAGTGATTTGCGAAAAAATATCGAGATTCGAGCAGTGATTAAGTACTTCGTAAAGAAAGGTATCAAAGCACAGGACTTACATGCCGATTTCCAGAATACACTGGGGGACTCTGCTCCTTCATATTCAACTGTTGCCAAGTGGACAAATGAATTTAAAATTGGTCGGGAGAGCTTAGATGATGATCCGCGCAGCGGTCGGCCAAGATGTGTCACTGCTCCAGAATTCATTGCAAAAGTGCACAAAATGGTCATGGAGGATCGCCGATTGAAAGTGCGTGAATTGCTCATGCTTGCCAGATGTCATCTGAAACGGTATTTCACATATTAACTGAAGAATTAGAAATGGAAACATTACCTGCAAGATGGGTGCCGCAACTCTCGACGCTGGATCAAAAACGCATGAGAATGGACATATCAGAACATTGTTTGGCCCGTTTTAGGAGAAACGAACAAGATTTTTGGGCCAGTTTATGACCACAGATGAAACTTGGGTGAACTACTATACCACAGAGACAAAACAACAGTGAAAGCAGTGGAAACATGCTGATTCTCCGCCACCAAAGAAAGCAAAGACAATTCCTTCGGTGGGAAAGGTCATGGCGTCAGTGTTCTGGGATGCGAAGGGGATTCTGTTTGTAGATAATTTCCCCACTGGGCAAACAATTACTGGAAAATACTATTCTAACCTCCTAGACATATTGCAACAAAAGATACGGGAAAAAAGGCCAGGTTTAGCAAGGAAGAAAGTCATCTTCCATCAAGACCATGCGCGCCGGCACACACATGCCGTCGCGGTCGCAAAATTACACGAAATAAGGTAAGAAGTGTTGCCACACCCGCCTTATTCACCTGATATGGCTCCTTCAGACCTTCGTCTCTTCCCAAAAATGAAAATTTTTCTTGGTGGACGAAGATTCACTTCAAATGTAGAATTCATGGCCGCAGTCGACAACTATTTTGCAGGTCTGGAGGAAACTCATTTTCGAGATGGGATCAGGGCACTGGAACATCATTGGGCCAAGTGCATTAGTCTACAGGGAGACTATTGAAAAAGTAAAAAAGTTTCAGTGATGTAAGAACTTTTTTTCTATTCCGTTCCGAGAACTTTTCAAACCACCCTCGAATGTTCACACAGCAAAATTACGTTTAGATATAAAGTAATGTGTAGCTCGCCAGTCAAATCCTCATTAACTTTATTTAGTTGTTGATATGAAACTACCACTATCCGATAATGCTCAGAGGGTCCAACATGAAGCTACAATGCAAAATTACAGTCAATGACAACCTAATTTTCGTAGATTAGTTAGCATTTAAAATATGCTTGTAAAGTCCGTTATTATATCTAAAGCATATAAATCCACGCATCCGAAGCTGTATTAATATTACTATCTACTAACCGTACCTCATGAAGTCAGGTGTTTTTGTGTTTCCATGCTTAGTCACTCGGAAATAATGATTAAAGTTCATTCAAATTTTGCAGACCTCTCAACATCATCGGATGACACCTGAGAAGCATCATCTGTTTACGCCTGCATCTTGTTTAGCAGATATTGATGTACTATTAAATTATTTAATTATGTAGCACAAAACCAGAACAGTTTCTAAAGTTTTCGCCAGGTCGGCTAGCCCTTTACACCGAGTATTCCTTCTTTCCCGCTACCTTACCAGTGGTATTCTTACGAAGAGGATTAAAGTGCACTGAAATTAAATGTTTAATCGATTGGGATATAGTGAAGATGCAATGACGTACGAAGACGTCGGTGTCAATCGTTCATATACCCTGAAGCTGTAGTGTAATCAATTTAATATTTAACCTACTGTACTGATACCATTTGATGTAATCACATCTTCATTGATTTCGTCCCCATCTATCTAGCCAATTTATTTCAGTATATTTTAATTCATTTCACACATACCACGAACCTCCAAAGCCCCGAATCTTAAAAAAAAAGACTTCTGTTCTAAGAAAAGCTAGAATGTTCACGCACATCAATGTTTAGGACAATGTGTCGTATAATGATATACTTTTGCTGATTGAGTGCTGGGTTTGGATACTGTCCGAAAAATGTGTTGCGAATAGAGTACGTAATAGGGAAGTAACAAATACGAAGTCTGTCTAAAAAGTATCCGACCTTCGATTTTCCCGCGCAAAATGGAGAAGATAGCGTGGCGCTACTGTACACAGTAAAGGAAGAGACCTTTATGCGCAGGCGTGAATTTTGTCCCCGCCTTCCAGCTCGTCAGTCGATGAGTGTGGTGATACATAACGTGTTCGTCGGATTACCGATTCTCTCAAGATAACTGAACGTGTTGAGCAAAGATACTGCATCAAATTTTGTCAAAAGCTTGGTGATTCTCAAATCGAAACAATTCGTAAGATTCAGCAGGTGTTTGGAGAAGATGCGATGGGTGTAACACAAATTAAGGAGTGGCTCAACCGGTTCAAAAATGGCCGCACATCAGTGGAGCGTGACCAGCGTTCTGGCAGGCCCCAAACTGCTCGGAGTGCAGCTGATTTTGAGAGGGTGCAAAATTTGGCGATGGCAGATCGTCGTTTCACCTTGTGGAAAATTGCCCAAGAGTTTGGAGTGAGTAAAGATTCTGCACATGCAATTTTTCGTGGTGATTTGAACATGCACCGACTGGCTGCGAAATTTGTGCCCAAGTTGTTATCGCCGGAACAAAAAGACCTCCGTTTTGATGTTGCACATGACCTTCTGGACAGCACCAACAGTGATCCTGGGTTTCTGAACACCGTGATAACTGGATATGAGTCATGGGTGTACGGGTACAACCCAGAAACAAAAAGACAGTCGTCGCAATGGAAGGATCCCGAGTCTCCAAGGCCGAAGAAAGTGCGCCAGGTGCGAAACAAAATCAGGGTAATGCTGACTGTCTTCTTTGATGTCCGTGGAATTGTGCATCACGAATATGCACCGGAAGGACAAACAGTGACAAAGGATTACTATCAAGATGTTCTCCGGCGAAGCACTGTGGCGTCTGTTCTTTCGGACATGTCCGAACAGATGCCATCTTCATATCGTTTAAGGCTAACCGGCTTATGACCTTCTTCAGTGTGGATGCGCACAATTTGCCTGAACTCTTACGGGATTCGGTGGATTGTCTGCCGTGAGTAATGGGTATAATGGCAGGGGCACTACGAATGTAGTGTGTGGACTAAAAGTTGAGAATGTGGGTCTCACGGGGAGCGTGCCGGTGATAAATCCCTGCAGTCGCACTATCCTCTGTGCCCTCGGTGGCTCAGATGGCTGCCGGCACGGTAACTCAGCGTGTTCGGCCAGAGGGTTAGCTGCCCTCTGTAATAAAAAAAAAACTGAGTTAATGGATCAACGACGAACTGAAACGGGTGTCTTGCGACGTCCGCACCGAGAAGATACAACGAACGAAAACTAACAAAATGAGACTAAAAGAAAAAGATGGATAGAGTGTCTGCCATGTAAGCAGGAGATCCCGGGTTCGAGTCCCGGTCGGGGCACGTATTTTCAACTGTCCCCGTTGATGTATATCAACGCCCGTCAGCGGCTAATGGTATTGATTTAACTGTAAATCCATTCTAAAGAGCTGCACGGTCATTGTTCTTTCGGACATGTCCGAAAGCACAGATGCCATTTTCATAAGAAATACAGCTTTCCTACTTTATGTTAAAACCGACTGCGAGGGAAAAAATAGCAGATCGTTGTGCATACGATTCTTGTTTAAAATTCCACATAAGGCGAAAGACTATAACTACAAGAGAAAAACAATTTGTCTAATAGTTTAAATACGCGGGTACCGAATTACAACTGACTGCGAGAAAGAAAATGAAACTGCACATTTTCACTGCACAGTATGGCACAATATTTTCTTTCTGACAGTTTATTTTAAAAGAAAAGCTGTACATTCTTATTTAGAAAAATATAGTTTATGTCTGTCCGAAAGTTTATTGAACTGTCCGAGATTTTTGCTACCAACTTTTCTCTATTATGTGTTATATACGGTTATATACTAAAAATATACCCTACGTCCGTCGATATGTTTATTGTTTAAAATTTCAAAGAAAATTGGTCAAGAACTTTTCGGCATTTTTGCTGAAAACGTTTCCCGTTTATGTGGTATACAGAGATCTGTCAGAAACCGTCTGAAAAGCTTCAAAGGGTGTTAAAGGGAAAATTATGCTGAGAAATAACTGTTCAGAAAAAATTTCGATACGTTGCGCCGTTTCCGACTTAGCATTGAAGTTAGCCAATCAGCTCTTCACTCGCGCAAATTTAAGGAACCTCTCAGCGGAAGATTCACCAAACGTGTTCTTCTTTTGGTTTCCTCAAACACAGCACTCCTTATCCACCGAACAGAGAAGCTACAAAGGACCGGACAACAGCACCCATATTGGACCGATACAGGCCTCAATCACTGCGCGCTCCAACTTCAATAGCGGGCATCCCTTTTAAGATGTCCTACGTCAGGGAATTTTACCTCGCACGCAGTTATGTCTTGGAGGCGGCTACAGGTAGGAATACGTCGGCTCGAGGGATCTATGGAGCTCTTCTAGGCTGTCCAGCAGCGCAAAAACTGGAAATACGGATGCCAACGGTCGTCTGGAAGTAGGTGTGGGCTAATATGAACAACCCATTCCTGCCGTCGGACATCAGTTTGCTGTGGTACAGAGAAGTCAATGACACCTTTCCGACTAAGCAGCGACTAGCAGACATTCACCTTAGTCAGACGAACGAATGCAGCCAGTGTGGGGATGCTGACACCACAGAACACCGTATAGAGTGCCGCTACGTGTGGAGAGTATGGGAGTTGTGCCGATTGATGGTGGGGCTTATCAACCATACTGCACCTTCCAGTGTGACACCAACGTGGATTCTCTTTCCTGGCTTTAAACTGCATCCAAGAACGAAGAGCAACGCTGTGGCCTGGCTACTGGGACACACTGCCTACGCTATTTCTGAGTTACAACAGAGTGACGCCGTGCAGTACATGGGCTGCCTGTGGGAAGGTCATCAACGACTCCACCGTTCACCGAAGTACAGCGCACATTTTGCAAAACAGTCTATCAGTTGCGTTATTGTATTGTTATCACTTACAGTGAATACCTTCGCTAGAAGTATCCATTGATTCCCATTTTTCCTTAGAATTCTCAAAATCGCTCTAAGCACTATGGGGCTTAACTTCTGACAAGGGAACCTCCTCATCGCACCCCCCTCAGATTTAGTTATAAGTTGGCACAGTGGATAGGCCTTGATAAACTGAACACAGATCAATTGAGAAAACAGGAATAAGTTGTGTGGAACTGTGAAAAAATAAGCAAAATATACAAACTAAGTAGTCCATGGGTCACATAAGCAACATAATGGAGTACGTGAGCTTAGGAGCGCCGTGGTCCCGTGGCAGCGTGAGCAGCTGCAGAACGAGATGTCCTTGGTTCAAGTCTTCCCTCAACTGAAAATTTTACTTTCTTTATTTTTGCATAGTTATTATCTATCCGTTCGTTCATTGACATCTCTGTTCACTGTAATAAGTTTAGTGTCTGTGTTTTGCGACCGCATCGCAAAACCGTGCGATTAGTAGACGAAAGGACGTGCCTCTCCAATGGGAACAGAAAACATTTGATCGCAAGGTCATAGGTCAACCGATTCCTCCACAGGAAAACACATGTGATATATTCTATACGACACTGGTGACGGCATGTGCGTCACATGACAGGAATATGTTGTCGACCCACCTAACTTGTACACTTGGCGAATGGGTAAAAAGATTCTTCTACCTTGCCCTATTTAGGTTTTCTTCTGTATGTGATAATCACTCCCAAAAAAGTGATGAAAACATAAGAGTTTGTCACATAAACTGAAAATAAAAAATTAAACTTTTCACTCGATGGAAGATTTGAACAAAGGAACTTTCGCTGCGCAGCTGCTCACGTTACCACGAGACCACGGCGTTCCTGTGTTCCCATCGTCCTTAATGTTGCCTATCTTCCCTTGAACTACTCAGTTTGCATATTTTGCTTATTTTTTCACAGTTCCATACAACTTCTTCCTGTTTTCTCAATTGACCTATGGTCAGTTTTTCAAGGCCTATCCACTGTGCCAACTTATAACTAAATCTGAGAGGGGTGCGATGGGGAGGTTCCCTTGTGAGGTCATCAGTCCCCTAGAACTTAGAACTACTTACACCTAACTAACCTAAGGACATCACACATCCATGCTCGAGGCAGTATTCGAACCTGCAACCGTAGCGGTCGCGCGGTTCCAGACTGTAGCACCTAGCACCTAGCGGTTGCTCGGCCACTACGGCTGGCCCTTAGAGATCTCCTTTTTCCTTACTTGATACACTTATTTCAATTGTTTGAATTTCACAACTCATTAACATTTCTTTAAGGATTGTTACCAAAAACACTTAGTAAATACTTTGTCACACTATTCAATTACTTTTGCTTTGTTTTTATTTCTGTTTTCTTTAAAGGATTTCGATTCTGTTTAATATTAACCTGCCACTCACAATTACATTTCTGTTCATGTATTGTTGTAAAGATGTTACGTTGTAATGATGTAATGTTAATAAATAAATAAATAAATAAATCCCAAAAAACGCATAATTTTTGGAAGTCGGGATGGCGTTCGCGCTAACCTGACAATTTTTGAAAAAAAAGAGGGGCATTTTAACTGGTAATGAGCATTTCAGCAAGTGCTAACTCTGGGACCCACAGATATCTATACATTATCGCATTTTAACGCTTGTAAGTGAATTTGCGCACGTAGCGACTTGATTGTAATTTCAATTTTAAAATTACTGGGAAACGGCGGAATTATCGAATATTTTCTTAACAACTGTATCCCTGCACAACCTCCCTCTTGCTACACCCTTACAAGCTCTTTCCAGCCTGTTTCTGACCACCCTGTACATATATTTGCATATCATATATACTTATTTAAAAATACGTAACCCATGTTCATCTGAATGTTCGTTAGAGTAACGCGTAAAAATCTGAAGTAAATCGGTCAATAACTTCTCAAGATTTTGGGTAACTGCTTAAAATAACGACTTGTCTTTATATAGCAGTAAAGATTTACTTCTTCTGGTGTGATAATTTTGTCCTGAAAATTTCGCTATTTCTCTTTGTTACTCCCTGTATATTTGTCGCGCCACATCATCTGTCGTTAACGTGCTCAGTGCGACGATACAAGGACAGTTGCAATGTTACGGCTGATGTGCGGAGATTAGAATTCATGTAATTTGTTAGCGTTTAGTGTGTCTCGTGGTATTTCGTTACTCAGCGTTATGGGAACGCGGTTGCCGTACTTCTCTTCTAGTTCAGAGTACAGTTGACGACCTTCAGCCAATTATTTTGCATTTTGTTTGCTGCAGTGGGCGGGGCGGAATGCCATCCAGTCATACAGAGCTTTTCCTACACATAAATTTAATCCGCCGCATCTAAATTCCCTCGTGGATTTCTGCTATTAAAGTGGAAACTGTCAAAGGTAATCAGCGCTTTATTTGTGTACCAGGAACAATCGATTCGCCGAAAATTAATTTCCGAGCCATTAAATGTTCCTGAGAGTTGACATGGCGCTCGAAAAAAAAATCCCCCAATTCGTTCATTAATATCATCCTACGACGCATGATAATAGTACTGAGCACGGTGTATCACAGATATTTGACAGTCCTCTAACATCGGCATTACTGTACCGATGTGCGCCTGTACCACAGACGATAGTAATAACAGTAGGAGTAAAGAAGAAGAATAAGGGTTAATATCTCGCCGACGACGAGGTCAACAGGGAGAGAGCGCGCAAGCTAGAATTGGGAGAGGTTTGGGAAGGAGTTCGGTCGTGTCCTTCTCGAAGTAACAGTTTCGCTATTTGCCTTAAACTGTTTAAGAGAGCCCCAGTACATAGAACATTACGACCACCCACCTAAGAGCCCGTATGTCCACGTTTGCCACGGATAACAGAAGCGACGCGTCGTGACATGGAAGCAATGAGGACTCAGTAGGTCTCTGGATGGAGTTGGCACCGCACCTGCACACACAAGTCACCTAAGCTCTGACACCACCTTCAGTCACATCCCAGATGTGAGTTCTGATCTGGCGAGTTGGGGGCCAGCACATCAACAGGAACTCGACACTGTGTTCCTCGTACCATTCCATAACTCTCCTGGTCTTGTGACGTGTCACATTATCTTGTTGAAAAATGCCAACGCCATCGGGAAACAAGATCGTCATGAAGTGGTGTACGTGGTCTGCAACCAATATGCGATAGTCCTTGGCCACCATGGTGCCTTGCACGATCTCCACTGGACCGCTGGATGCCAACGTGATTGGTCCCCAGAGCATAATGGAGCCGCAGCCAGCTTGTCTCCGTTCCGCAGTACAGCTGTCAAGGAGATGTTCCCCTGCAAGATGGCGGATCCGCACCCTCTCATCGGCGTGATGAAGAAGTTATCAGGCTTCATCAGAGGCAGCAGGTCAGATGAGTAGATAAAATTGTGTAACACTGACTGCTACCGCAATAAATTAGAATTCTTCTGTATCGCGACTGGGATCTACGTCTACATCTACATGATTACTCTGCAATCCACAATTAAGTGCCTGGCAGAGGGTTCATCGCTCCACCTTCAAGCGATGTCTCTACCATTCCATTCCTTAACAGCATGGGAAAAACGAACACTTAAATTTTTCCGTGTTAGCCCTGATTTCTCTTCCTTTATTATGATGATCATTTCTCCCTATATAGGTGGACCCCAACAAAATATTTTCAGACTCTGAGGAAAAAATTGGTGATCGAAATTTCACGAGAAAATGCTTCCTTTTAATAATTGCTACCGCAGTTCGCGTGTCATATCCGTGGCAGTCTCCTCCCTATTTCGCGATAGTACAAAACGAGCTGTCCTCTTTTACCTTTTTGGATGTCCTCCGCCGACTCTATCTAATGTGGATCCGACATCGCTCTGCAATACCCCAGAAGAGGACGTTCTAGGGCACTGTAAGCAGTCTCTTTAGTAAACCTGCTACATTTTCGAAGGGTTCTGCCAATAAATCGCAGTCTTTGGTTTGCTTTACCCACAACATTATCCGCGTGATCGCCCAATTGAAGTTTTTCGTAATTGCAGTTCCTAAGTATTTAGTTGAATTTGCAGCCTTTAGATTTCTGTCATTTATTGTGTAACAGAAATTCGGCGGATTCCTTCTAGCAAACATGTGGACGACTTCACACTTTTCATGATTTAGAGTCAATTGTCGCTTTTCGCAGGATACAGATAAGTAGGTGTAATAAGTATGTTCTGACGCACTTTGGGGACGTATATACCTAGGTATACGTCTTAACACTACACCGCAGCGCGTCGCACCGTACCGTACCCAGGTGACGTCACGACTCTTGATATTTTTACCTCACCTTACTCCAACAGGTGTCAAAGCTCGGCAGCTATACATCGAGAACATCTGTTTAGGCACACACACAAACACACACACACACACACACACACACACATACACGTAAATCAAAGTATTCCGGATGTTGTAACTTTGCAAATGCTATGATTATTTTTCCAAATTAACCCAGTTGTTATGTGCATTGCTGAATCCAAGCCATTTTATCAGAGCTTTGTTACCTTGATCAATTTATAGGAGTCCTGTACCCGCCTCTGTTTTCTGTGTAAATTTTTTTAAGCACGTTTGCAGCTTTTAGTCTTCAGAGCAGCAACCCATGCGTATTTGGAATAAACATCAACCACTGTTAATAAACATTTATATCCAGAATTCCATTTCGAATATGCAATCATGAGAGTTAAGTCTGGAGGTTGCCAAATCCTTTTGTGATAACTGCCCGCCTAGGATGCGTTAGGTGAGCAGGACGATGAAACTGGAAGATAATTGAAAACAATATGATTTTGAAATGAGAATACTGTGATAAAATGTTTATTTATATGAACTGGGTGGGGGCAGGGAAAAGACAAAAAAAGAAATGGAGGGGAGAGGAGGGAATGAAAACAAAGAAATAGTTATATATATTTTAAGGACATTTTTATTTTCAAAGTACCATTCCATAAGTAATCTTACATTGGCCTTTGACAAACATAGATCTTTCTTTTCAGAAATATTCAGAGATTTTTTTCAGAGTTTTAAGTGATGGACAGTCGATAGATTGTATGTTGAGCACTCTGCAACGATCCGCACCAAGTAAATATCCAATCTAACTTTTCTCCACCCGTTACCATGATATAATCACAAGTTTTTCACAACTCCCACAGTGTTTCTTGCAGTATGAATGGGTACCCCGCCCATTTCCCACCGCCGATGGTGATGATTATGTGTCAACCATAAGTTCATCTTCTGCGTTTTTTTCAGACAGACTGCTGAAGGATACAATTTGCACAATAGTGAGGCATACTTCAGCGATAACATGGGTGCCACCTACAAGAATCGTGACTGCTTATTTAGGCACGAAATTATTTGCATCGTCTTTGAATCATTGTAGATCTACGAATGCAGTCTTCATTGTGTATATGTGTTTGTGTAAACGATGTGGGTGGTCGGTCAAACATAGACTGATGCAAGTTCTGTGAAAGCTTGTCATTTTATAGAAACTGTAAAAGTAATCACACATGGAATTGTGTTTCCTGTTTCATACGGCTCGCCTCTCCAGGAGGTTAGCATCAGCAAGGCCCACGCAATATCCAGATCGCAAAACATATGGTCTCCCAGAGGCTGGAGGCGATTGACTTTTATTTCATTTTTTGCTCTCTTTCCAGGTTCATGACCAACACGTCGAATGTACTAGCTGGCAATCTTCCGAGTTCTTAAACTGTAGAAGATATGGAAACATCTGGTCTCCCAGATGTTGGCAGGGGGACTGATTTTTCTTATCTCGCCTCTTTAAAGCTCATTGTAAGATGCTGCCAGGTTCATGGCCAACGCATCAGATATACTAGCTGGCAATCATCCGAGTTCTTAAATTGTACAAGAAATGCTCAGATGAGGCAAAAAAGACAACAACAGCAGAAGGTGTAGCATCTGTTTTGCGTTTTAGAATGTACTAGAAGACAAGCGTTTGAGTTTCTTAAACTGTTCCAGGTATGCTGATAAGAGTAAAAAATTTATTTTGCAACACTGTTTTATTTTCTTAATATCGGTCTCTCTCTCTCTCTCTCTATGCGAACATGCAGTAACAAAAAAGTTTTGGCACATGTAAGGATAGTATAAAGCCCTCTGAAAGTGTGTCAGAGGTTTCCAGTTTGCGAGACTGTCGAATACGAGGTAGTACTCACATCATCTCTGCTGTTACTACTAGCACCATCGATATCAACACTATCATCATCGATATTATTCATCGATTCGTTTGAAGCCATTTACACACAAGAATCCAAAATGTAAGTACAACATATATATACAGGGTGTTACAAAAAGGTACGGCCAAACTTTCAGGAAACATTTCTCACACACAAATAAAGAAAAGATGTTATGTGGACATGTGTCCGGAAACGCTTAATTTCCATGTTAGAGTTCATTTTAGTTTCGTCAGTATGTACTGTACTTCCTCGAGTCACCACCAGTTGGCCCAAGTGAAGGAAGGTAATGTTGACTTCGGTGCTTGTGTTGACATGCGACTCATTGCTTTACAGTACTAGCATCAAGCACATCAGTACGTAGCATCAACAGGTTAGTGCTCATCACGAACGTGGTTTTGCAGTCAGTGCAATGTTTACAAATGCGGAGTTGGCAGATGCCCATTTGATGTATGGATTAGCACGGGGCAATAGCCTTGGCGCGGTACGTTTGTATCGAGACAGATTTCCAGAACGAAGGTGTCCCGACAGGAAGACGTTCGAAGCAATTGATCGGCGTCTTAGGGAGCACGGAACATTCCAGCCTATGACTCGCGACTGGGGAAGAACTAGAACGACGAGGACACCTGCAATGGAGGAGGCAATTCTTCGTGCAGTTGACGATAACCTAATGTCAGCGTCAGAGAAGTTGCTGCTGTACAAGGTAACGTTGACCACGTCACTGAATGGAAGTGCTACGGGAGAACCAGTTGTTTCCGTACCATGTACAGCGTGTGCAGGCACTATCAGCAGCTGATTGGCCTCCACGGGCACACTTCTGCGAAAGGTTCATCCAACAATGTGTCAATCCTCATTCCAGTGCAAATGTTCTCTTTACGGATGAGGCTTCATTCCAACGTGATCAAATTGCAAATTTACACAATCAACATGTGTGGGCTGACGAGAATCCGCACGCAATTGTGCAATCACGTCATCAACAAAGATTTTCTGTGAACGTTTGGGCAGGCATTGTTGGTGATGTCTTGATTGGGCCCCATGTTCTTCCACCTACGCTCAATGGAGCACGTTATCATGATTTCATACGGGATACTCTACCTGTGCTGCTAGAACATGTGCCTTTACAAGTACGACACAACATGTGGTTCATGCACGTTGGAGCTCCTGCACATTTCAGTCGAAGAGTTCGTACGCTTCTCAACAACAGATTCGGTGACCGATGGATTGGTAGAGGCGGACCAATTCCATGGCCTCCACATTCTCCTGACCTCAACCCTCTTGACTTTCATTTATGGGAGCATTTGAAAGCTCTTGTCTACGCAACCCCGGTACCAAATGTAGAGACTCTTCGTGCTCGTTTGTGGAATGCTGTGATACAATACGCCATTCTCCTGGGCTGCATCAGCGCATCAGGGATTCCATGCGACGGAGGGTGGATGCATGTATCCTCGCTAACGGAGGACATTTTGAACATTTCCTGTAACGAAGTGTTGAAGTACGTTCTGTTGCTGTGTGGTTCCATTCCATGATTAATATGATTTGAAGTAATAAAATGAGCTCTAACATGGAAAGCAAGCGTTTCCGGACACATGTCCACATAACATATTTTCTTTCTTTGTGTGTGAGGAATGTTTCCTGAGAGTTTGGCCATACCTTTTTGTAACACCCTGTATATAGCTTACAGTTACTAGTAATTATCATTATATATTTTCCCTATCGACTACTTGCTATGACTCAACAGGGATGCTTCTCGTTCAATTTTACAGAACGTGTAGCAGCTGTGCGAAGGAGGAAGCATGAAACTTACGCAGCGGGTGTCTGCTTTAGAACCGGGCGAAAAGTAGCCAATCGTGAGCGTGAGTCGCACAACAACGAAATACGGAGCAGCTGTCGTTGTTCACGTGAAGGACTGCAAAGTGTATCTTCCGGTACGTTTTTCCGCTCTCACCGAAGAAGAACTTGAGTTTTTAAACTCTGTTTACATCACGGGAGGACAAACAGTATGAACATAATTGACTTTGAAACTGTTATGTAAATACTAATTAACAAGACGAAACTCTCGATCGTCGGGAAAAAATGTCTTCATTATCGCCAATTCATCATGTTTTAGGTACTGCCTCGTACTCGACACTCTCGCAAACCGGAAACCTCTGACACACTTTCAGAGGGCTTTATATTATCCTTACAGGTGCCAAAACCTTTTCTGTTAATCCATGTTCGCTTAGAGAGAGAGAGAGAGAGAGAGAGAGAGAGAGACCGATATTAAAAAAAAAATAAAACTGTTGCAAAATAAACTTTTTACCCCACCAACATACCTGGTACAGTTTAAGAAACTTAAAAAGTTTACTAACTAATGAAACGATAACAGAGATAGAGTACCAAAGAGTGTGCAGTGTTTGGAATGCATTCAATTGTAAGAGATTTCGAGAATACTCTGATTTATATTTAAAAGTCGATGTTTTACTCCTTGTCGATGTGTTTGAGAACTTTCGCAGTCTTTGCCTTAGGACATGTGAACTGGATGATGCTCATCATATTACTGCACCTGGTTTGGCATGGGCCGCTTTACTAAAAACTGCTACAGTAGAATTGCAGGTCATTAGCGACACTGAACAACATCAGTTTATCGAACGTGGTATCATAGGTGGAATTGTTCATTGCTCGTGTCGACAGACTACTGCAAACAACAGGTTCATATCTAGTTATAACGAAAATATTGATGAATCTTGCATTATATATTTCGATGTTAATAGCCTCTACTGTTGGGCAATGATGCAACACCTTTCTGTCTCAGAATTTGCTTCGGTTGACTCAAAGGGGGAGAGTTTGAATACTTTTGATGTGAGAAACATACCAGATGATCCTGATGTGGGCTATATTTTAGAGATTGATCTTGAATACCCTGAAAGTATTCATGATCTACATTCTGATCTACCATTATGCGCTGAGAAATTGCTACCACCAGCTAGGCGCACCAGCAACAATCCTAGTGTTACAAAAAAAAAATAATTTTCTTCCTTGCATGATAAGAAAAATTATGTGATACACTTCAGAAATCTAAAACAGTGCCTGAAGCACAATATGATGTTGAAAAAAATTCACAGAATACTGTTGTTTAGACAAGCACCATGGATGAAATTATACATTGAAATTAATGCAAAGGAACGTATGAAGCCAACAATGATTTTGAAAAAAATTTCTTCAGGCTCATGAATAACAGAGTCTAAGGCAAAACTATGCAGAATGTATGAAAGATGAGTGACATAAGAATAGTAACATCCTGGAAAGGTAGATATTTAGCATCTGCATTAATTTCGAAACTTAATTTCAAAAGGAGTGCCATATTTTTTAAAAAAATAGTTGCTGTTGAATTAAGGAAACTTAACATAGTGTTTGATAAGCCATTAGCAGTAGGAATAGCGATTTTATATATTTCAAAGACTCTTCTTGTAAAATTTCATTGTGTATTTCATTATGAATATATGCTAAAAAAGTTTCCACTAAACCCTGTAAAACTGTGTTACACTGATACTGATAGTTTAATACATCATATTAAAACTTCAGACCTTTATAAGAATATAAACAGTGATTTGCCAAAATGGTTTGATACTTCAAGTTTCCCTGTAAATAACAAATATCAGGTTTTACTTGTAAATAAAAAGAAAGTTGGATTAATAATAAATGAAAAGCACCAGTTTGCTTTTGTTCTACAATATTGTAGAACAAAAGCAAACTGGTGCTTTTCATTTATTATTATAATGTTGTTCTACCAAGAACCGACGGAAGATTCTGTTAATATGAAAGTTGGATTATTGAAAGATGAATGAAGTGGTGATTGTATTGTTGAATTTATCCGTCTACAAGCTAAAATGTATGCTCTCACGACTGAGTCACAGCGTGTAATGTGCAGAGCAAAAGGAGTGAAACAGTCTGCTGTTAATCAGCTAACCATTGATCATTATCGACAATGTGTGTTGAAATCTAATGTTAAATCAACTGTACAGTGTATTAACCAATGCAAAGGCCATGTAGTTTCCACTGTTAAGCAATATAAGCTAGGTTCATCAGCACAAGATGATAAAAGTTTTATACTGTCAGATAAAATGAATACCTTAGCATGGGGTCACTTTCACTTGAAAAATAATAATAATAATGATGATGATGATGATGGTGATGGTGGTGGTGGTGATGGTGATATGTAAAAATAAACACAAGAAATATTACTTGTAAAAATTAAATATTAAAAAGTAAAAAAATTTTTAACTGATTTAATTTGTCGAAAAGTAAAAACATATATTACATAAATGTGAGTTTGTAACTTTTTGATTTTGTGGAAAAAATAAATAAATAAACGTAATTCAATAATTACTTCATTTTATTTTATCTGAAAGTTCCTTTCTACAACCTTTACAGTTCATTTTAAATGGAGGTGATCCATCAATCTGACAATGTGCATTCAAATCTTAATGTTTATAGCAATTTTCATACTTAGAAATAATATCATCATTCTGAAATATTTATGTTAACCTGTTAAAGTTGTATGAAATGTCACATAAAGAGGGTAACAATTGCTTAGGAAACAGATAATAATCAATTCCATTCAAATTTTTAGATCCTGCTACAAGTTTACAATAAATTTCACAAAGCAGTTTGCAAACATTTTTCAATTTGATCCAATCAAACAAGAAGAATACATCAGCAGTGTCAGTCTCAGCAGTAGCAGCAGCTCGCTCGTCGAATCCATAGTCTTCCAATTGTAGCATTTTAACGTCTTCAGCAATAATTAGTTTCAAAATATTTAGGGTAAGTGGACACAGTAGACTTCGTGAAAATACCAATGTTTTACAGTCACAGATTCCATAATCAGAACTTGTAGTACACATTCATTTCCATCAATTAAATTAGTGACTAACACTCTCAATGAATGTTGGTCTGAATTAATGTTAATTATCGTAACTTTGTTCATATTTATTCCTTTACCTACTGGACTGATAGGATGCAAATGGTGAAATGAATGTAGCTCTCTACACATTTCTCTCTTTCTATATTTGACTACGCTTTGTGACCTGATTTTTCACAGGCAGTATCTCTTTTTCCCTGGTGAAATATTCTTCTAAATTCTTACATTTGTCCTCTAGCCATCTGCCTTAGTCATATTCAAATTCCCGTCCATTTCATTTTTTAGGTGTTTGCATTCCCTTTCACCTAATTTATTTGATACATTTTTATATTTTCTTATTTCATCAATATAGTTCAAGATCTCCTGTGTTGACCAAGGATTTCTACTAGGCCCTGTCCTCTTACCTATTTGATCCTCTGCTACCTTCACTATTTCATCTGTCAAAGTTACCTATTCGTC
Source organism: Schistocerca nitens (assembly GCF_023898315.1). NCBI lineage: Eukaryota > Metazoa > Arthropoda > Insecta > Orthoptera > Acrididae > Schistocerca > Schistocerca nitens. The sequence continues at coordinate 104,343,417 of NC_064617.1, forward strand.
GTATACTGTATTAATTTCCCCTGTTACTGTGAATCATTGCCTAATGCCCCCCTTGAAACTCCCAGCAATTTCTGGTTCTTTCAACTAATGTAGGTTCAGTCCCTTTTTGAAATTTCTTTAGTTTTAATCTGCTGTACATAATTAATGAAATGTGGTCCACTGTTCTTTTCCAATCACAGCAAACATATTTCTGTTAATGGCACTACGATACATTATGGCCATTCACTCACAATTTGATCCTATGTCATGTCTCTGTAAGTCCATCATCATCTTACAAGGTGGTTGATGGACCTCGTTTGATGAATATGAAATGTCGAATCGAAACAACTTCAGCCGTCTAAATTTCGAGATGTTATATTTGTTGACCAACCAGTTTCGCCGCTACATTACGAAAATGGCTCTGAGCACTATGGGACTGAACATCTGAGGTCATTAGTCCCCTAGAACTTAGAACTACTTAAACCTAACTAACCTAAGGATATCATACACACCCTTGCCCGAGGTAGGATTCGAACCTGCGACCGTAGCAGTCGCGCGGTTCCGGACTGAAGCGCCTAGAACCGCTCGGCCACCGCGGCCGGCCGCTACATTACCTCATCTTTTTCTTATTTTGATCCTACTTCTTCCACTGGTTCTGCGCTTACGAATAGTCTCTCTTCCCGATCTAGGCCCAACAAAGCACAGCCTAATTAACAACTACGCTCTTCGCTTGGCCGTTTAGAAACAATAAGTACGTAAAAGTGATGGCACGAAACACCAGACAGTGCTAACATGATCGACACTGACTTACACACACACAAACACAAACACAAACACACACACACACGCACGCACGCACGCACGCAGCTGGATGTTGAGCTCCCGCGTGCCAGGGTGGTCTGGCGCCAGAGACTGCTATCGACCGCACGCAACTTCGCGGCTGTTCCAGCACTCGGCAACTCGGGCAACGTTGGCGCCAACTTGGCTGGCGCCAGCTCGTTACGTACCGCCGGCGCAGCGCTCATACCGGGCCAGCTGCATTTCGTCACACTCGCGTCTGGAATTCAAATTTCGCCCATCTGGGAAAGGCATACGTTTATTGCTTCCGTGTACACCACTGCAATATAATTTCACGCGTTGGCAGCACGAAGTTTGGGCCCAGGGGTTATCAGCCCACATGCCATTCAAATTTCAAATTTAAAGTCCCCTCATGTAGACACTTAATTGAACACATAGACTGTATGACAGAAAGCGCTAAGTTGAGATAGAGAAGGAATGACGGGGAGACGGGTGTCTATTGATACACCCATCTCGGCTTTCGAAGTAAATCATTCCCTACAGCAACGCGATTTTATTTAACTTTATTTTTGTTTAGACGATCTTTCTTATAATCACAGGACTAGGAAGCTCATTTGACTATCAATCTTTGCCACCAAACTCAGTTTCAAACGTCACGCCAAAAGAAAAACTGTGAGGAGACACTGATACGCCTCTGTTTCGACTAGGAATATGGAAAGACTCGCTTTGCATAATTAAGTTTCCGAGCGTCATCTTAACGCGAAAGCTATATGTCCAAGGACTTGCGAAAACGTATACGAACTCACAGCTCCCTGGATAGGTTCGTTGACCTTTGTTTAAGATGGTGATCGAGAAGGAAACAAAGGTGAAATCTGGCGAATGTGGGCGACTGGTTTCATGGAATGAATGAATGTCTCTATATAAACATAATCTTAATACAACTTAAACATGTTGGTTTATTCTCATATTGACTAAGTGGTATGCCAGATTTTACCGGGAACTGCATGGATTCTCAAAAGAAACGGCCGACGAGCCCTCCACTTATGTCCACAACAGTTTGTTTGTGGCCACTGGCGGAAGGAGATGGGTTGCTGCTATGGTACAGAAACAAGGACGTAGCCAATGTGGTTGCCGTGTAGAGAAACTGAAAGATATAAGGGACGACCAAAAAGTTTTTGTATGCAGTCGTTACTGCAACGTATAAGCAATGTAGCGCGACTCCGATTCATTGCTGGCGTATAAGTATTGACATGAAGGTAAGGGATTGGTGTGGAATTCGTGTCTTTCCGACGGGAGTGCGGTAAATGCGGAAGCGTGAACTATGGCGACGTTGTTACCGAACGCGTCGAAACGAGACGAGCGTGCTATTATTCTTTTCTTGACTGCCGAAGGGCAAACACCGATAGACGTCCATCGCAGAATGAAGAATGCGTATGGGGCAGCATATCTGTAGAAGACTGACGTCGTGGAATAGTGCGACAAAGACTGCTGCTGCTTCATTATAACGTCCGTCCCCACATTGCAAACGTTGTAACGCTGAAGTCACGTCAACTTAAAGTGGGAGACACCCGAGCACTCAATCTACAGTCCTGATCTGTCCCCATGCGTTTATCACGCTTATAGCTCCTTAAGAAAAGGCCTTGAAGGATCAACTATTGCTGTCGGACGAGGATGTGAGCAGGCAGTCACGGACTTCACACAGTCGACGCCGTGTTTCACCAAACGGGTATCTTCAAAGTGATTTTCTCAATACCCACGACAACTTTCTCTGAGTGACATACTGAATCTGGATTCTACGGCCGTCGAAGGGAACCTTTTTGATCGTCCCTTACATTCTGATTTTCAATCATACGACGAAAAAGGTGAACGCACTATCGATAGTCAACAATGCCGTCGGTAGATTTAAACTATCGATAGTACTGTCGGCTATAGCCCATATCTTTACTTATATTAGAAAAGTCAGCTGTGTATTGTTAGCAACGAATTTTAATTCGTTTGGCAGTGCCAAATAAAGAAATATTTAATTCCACAACTGGGTATCTTATACACAGGGTGATTCGCAAAGGTATACAAATATTTTAAATATATTATTCTACAAGTAAAACTAAAGAAAAATGTTCGCATAAACAAAGATCCGCAAATGTTAAGTTACTGAGTTACGGCTAATACAATATTTTAGTATGAAGGCTTTCACGACCGGATGACATATCTTCTGGTAAACATTGCCTGAAATTTAGCAACTTCGCTAATATGAAGCAACCACAAAACTGTACGACGTTAAAGTAAAGCATGATTGTCATTTATTTTCGTGTTATTGGTCTGGAGAATCTAATAAAACCTGTCCCAGACGTGTATCTGCAGCAGTTTTCCAGAACATCCAGAGAAGCAAAGATTATTATGCCAGTAAATTTGTTTACTTTCCATTAAAAATGTAGAATCGTTTGTCATTGTTGACAGCCGTTAGTGAGTTGCTTCAGTAGTTTCCTAACATCGTTTATGAGGGCAAAGTCAATACACGTGAGGCATTGCCTACTCGCATTATGAGTGCAATAGACTAAATTAAGAATAACAATGTGAAACTGCAACGAGCAACAAAGTCTGTTCATACACGTGCAGCAAAATGCATTGAACTCGGTGGAGACATTTTTGATCATTTATTGTGAATGTATTGTGAAACTGTATGTACACTGTACAACTTCTTTAACACTGAGCTTTGTTTTTTCCGGTTTAACATGAATTCACTTGTGCTATGGTATTAATAAAAGCAGATTATCTGACACATACAATTTCTGTTAACGTCATTACCATCATTTTTCCAAAGTTAAATTATCTACAACTTATGTTGAAAACTTTGTTGCAACTGTCTAGGATTTCAAAAACAAATTGGACCAGGTGGTTAATAAAGTAAAAATTTTACGAAATTACTTCTTTGCTTCTCTGGATGTCCTGGAAAACTACTGCAGATACACGTCTGGGACAGGTTTTATTAGATTCGCCCGATCAATAACAACAAAATAAATGTAAATCGTGTTTTAAAGTAACGTTGTACAGTTTTGCGATGGCTTCATATTAGCGAAGTTGCTAAATTTGTCAAAATCTTTTATTAGCCGTAACTAAACGTTTGCGGACCTATGTTTACATGAACTTTTTTAGCAGGTTACCTTCCATTCGGAAAATTGGTTGCGCTCAGCGACTGTTATGTGACTTATAAATTATAGAGTGCAGCAATCAGTCGTCCTTTTTTAGATTTTATTCAAATAACTGTGACTGACGCCCGAACAACAGGAACTTACACATGCATTGACAATAGAAAATAGTGCATTGAGAATGGCTAGCTACTACCCGAAATCTGGAATTGCGTAATAAAATCTAAAAATCTATGACTGATTGTTGCACTCTATAATTTATATGAACTTTTTTCTTTAGTTTTACTTGCAGAATAAGAATATAAAATACAGGGTGATTCAAAAAGAATACCACAACTTTAGGAATTTAAACTCTGCAACGACAAAAGGCAGAGCTAAGCACTATCTGTCGGCGAATTAAGGGAGCTATAAAGTTTCATTTAGTTGTACATTTGTTCGCTTGAGGCGCTGTTGACTAGGCTCAAATGGAAACAGATGAATCTTTCATTTCAAAGATTGTGTTTAGTGATGAAGCAACTTTCCACACTAACGGGAAAGTCAACCGTCACAATGTCTGTATATGGGGCACTGAGAATCCGCGGGAAACAACTCAGTATGAACGTGATTCGCCTAAGGTGAACGTTTTCTGTGCCATTTCAGCCAATAAAGTTTTTGGTCCCTTTTTCTTCGAAGGTGCTACTATAACTGGACTACAGTATCTGGGGATGTTAGAGAATTGGCTGTTCCCTCAGCTCGAACAAGAAGCACAACAATTCATATTTCAGCAGGATGGAGCGCCACCACATTGGCACTTATCTGTCTGTAACTACCTGAACGTCAACTACCCGAGGCGATGGATCGGCCGCCAGGCAGCCCGTGACAGAGCACTTCATCACTGGCCTCCAAGAAGCCCTGATCTTACCCCCTGCGATTTTTTCTTATGGGGGTATGTTAAGGATACGGTGTTTCGGCCACCTCTCCCAGCCACCATTGATGATTTGAAACGAGAAATAACAGCAGCTATCCAAACTGTTACGCCTGATATGCTACAGAGAGTGTGGAACGAGTTGGAGTATCGGGTTGATATTGCTCGTGTGTCTGGAGGGGGCCATATTGAACATCTCTGAACTTGTTTTTGAGTGAAAAAAAAAACCTTTTTAAATACTCTTTGTAATGATGTATAACAGAAGGTTATATTATGTTTCTTTCATTAAATACACATTTTTAAAGTTGTGGTATTCTTTTTGAATCACCCTGTATTTGCGTATCTTCGTGAATTACCCTGTATATGCGCTGTTGAGAATATGTGTTATATTTTTTAAAGAAAGCTTTTCTTGGTTAATTCTACAGACCATTTGTATGAACGCCTCCGAAAAGCAAATTATGTACACGTGGTTAATAAATAAATAAATATGTTTTAAGAATAAAATTAAAAACATGAATCTATTTAAGGTCCTCTTTAACAAATCGGAGACACCCCCCCCCCCCCCCCTCGTTGACAAAATCCTGGCTATGGCCTTGGAAGGAAACATCGTAAATGAAATTTCATTAACATATGCCATGGATAGCAATGGACTAACAAATTTTCTTGGGACACATCGTCTGCAATGCTGCTTCATTCCTGTTGAGAAATCTTCAATCCAATCGCGAACATCGCTGGATACGACATTCAAAAGTAGGCCTTGGGGATGCTCCAAATCAAAAGATTTTGACCAACGTGTAAATAAATATCGAATCGACGTGGCTACCTCCATCGTGGCACTGGGGATGTGTGTGTGTTTGCGTGCGAAGGAGGGGCGGGGGGAAGGGGGGAGGGGGGGGATGTGTGTGCGAAGAGCAAATGAGACTTTTTACGTTGCAACAATGGATTTGTAAACGGCAGTAGATCATATTTGAAATTGGTAATTGCGTAAGTAAAACCTGTGACTGGCGTCCGGTTAAATAACGGTAATGAAGATGGAGAATTTTTTTAAAGTCTAGAACAAGAGAACATAGGCGATTGTTACATACAGTTTACTGTAAAATACACCCATCAAAAAAGTTTTGCGTCACCTCGGTTGCGAGAGTTGCGGAACCTGTACAGAAAATTGGAATAGAGATCAACATAAACAGTAGCACGTCTTCTTGCATTGATGGATGCCTGTATTCGGCGTGGCATACTATTCACAAGTTCATCAAGGCATTGTTGGTCCAGATTGTACCATTCCTCAACGGCGATTCGGCGTAGACCCTTCAGAGTGGTTGGTGGGTCACGTCGTCCATAAACAGCCCTTTTCAGTCTATCCCAGGCATGTTCGATACGGTTCATTTCTGGAGAACATACGGGCCACTCTAGTTGAGCGATGACGTTATCCTGAAGAAAGTCATTCATAAGATGTGCACAATGGGGGCGCGAATTGTCGTCCATGAAGACGAATGCCTCGCCAATTTGCTGCCAATATGGTTGCACTGTCCGTCGGAGGATGACATTCACGTGTCACACAGCCGTTACGGCGCCTTCCATGACCACCAGCGGCGTACGTCGGCCCCACGTAATGCCACCCCAAAACAGCTGGGAACCTCCACCTTGCTGCACTCGCTGGACAGTGAGTGTAAGGCGTTCAGCCTAACCGGGTTGCCACCAAACACGTCTCCCACGATTGTCTGGTTGAAGGCCGAGCCATAATCCATAGGTAGCCCTTAGGTGTCCTGAGCTAGGCATGTCATCGACAGTTCCTCTCTGTATCTCCTGCATGTCCGAACAACATCACTTTGGTTCACTCCGAGACGCCTGGTCACTTCCCTTGTTGAGAGCCCTTCCTGCCACAAAGTAACAATGCGGACGCGATCGAACAGCGGTGTTGACCGTCTAGGCATGGTTGAACTACAGACAACACGAGCCGTGTACCTCCTTCCTGGTGGAATGACTGGAACTGATCGGCTGTCGGACCCCCTCCGCCTAATAGGCGCTACCCATGCATTGTTGTTTACATCTTTGGGTGGGTTTAGTGACATCTCTGAACAGTCAAAGGGACTGTGTCTGTGATACAATAGCCATAGTCAATGTCTATCTTCAGAAGTTCTGGGAACCGGGGTGATGCAAAACTTTTTTTGATGTGTGTATAATTTAAGTTAGCATTATCTACGATGAGTGTCATTCTTTAGCGACAAGCAGTTACTTATATTATCACGTCCACGAACAGATGGTTCGCCTTGTGCACTGTAGAGATGTAGATCGCGTGTTCAGGAATTGTTCTCTGAAGTCAAGTTTAGCAACAGGCTTCTCCACCTCCTCGTGCCCTCACCCTTTAGGTTTTTTTTTCGTCCACTTTGCCTGCCTCCCGTACATTTCTTTTTTTTTTATTTCTGCCACTTTGAACTTGACAGGGTGTCAGTCCTTGGCAGCAAAGTGGCTTGGCATGTACCCGCCTCTGAGAAGCTGCCAAGCAGTATCGCCAGCGACGCTTCACGGAAATCCGGAAATGACTTTCTCAGAATCCGGCCAACGAAACGCCAGGTTTATTTCCGTGTGTTACAGTCGTATAGTTTTTCGGAGAAACGGGAACGCTTCGTATAGCTTAGAATTCGTTACGTTATGGTACGCGTATAGCTTAGAATTCGTTACGTTATGGTACGCGTGTAACTGGCCGCTATGGAGTAAGTTTCCTAGACGTTGTCATACAGCAGAGTCAGTTCCACTTCGGCTCTCTTAATCTCTATCTTATTGGGCAGCCATTCCCGTTGTCTAATTAGGTGCCATGGCGAAATTTTGAACCGTGAACGAAAGATCCATTGAGAACGGGATTTTCACTCTGCAGCGGAGTGTGCGCTGATATGAAACTTCCTGGCAGATCAAAACTGTGTGCCGGACCGAGACTCGAACTCGGGACCTTTGCCTTTCGCGGGCAAGTGCTCCACCAGCTGAGCCACCCAAGCACGACTCGTGTCGACACGTTTACACAGATTGAACAGTCCAATCTCGATGATACCGTGCTAGCTTTAATCGTAATTGATGATGTAGATGGGTATACGTGGGTGTCGTAAGGTTCTCATATCTTTTCCGCTATCGTAAATAATTCATCATTACTGTACTGGAACAAAGATGAATGAACGTACTGTAAGAGTAGTGAATAAGATCTCCGACGCTGTGTTTAATTTTATCTGTGACTGATGTGTTATTCAGTCAATTACGCAACGCTGGGGCATTCTTATTTGAGGTGTACTGGCGTGCAGTTGAGTTTTTCAGAGAAATAGATCCGTTGTTTGTGAATCTGGGAGAAATTATCTGGAATACTTTATTATCGTGATGAAAACACATTTATAATGCTTTCTTGTTTTTTATATTGATGGAGAAAAATTTGGAGAAATTTTAAAGTTGTTTGTAATTTTTGTAATAAGAGAATTTTCTAATTTAGGGGTTTTTATGTGGTGCTTTTTCTCAATAATCAGAGTTTAATTTCTTAAAAAAGATTTTCTCTAAAGTAAGACCTACCTTCATGATTCATAGTGAAGTTTTGAATTTTTATTGCTTGTGCATTGCACGTTACGGCACACAAAGCAGGAGATTGTTTCTGACAAAAGGAAGATTACTTATGTTCAGCTGCTGCATCTGCTGATTTGTATTTGCTTTCGGAAAGTACTCCAGACACACAGAAAAAAACACCAGGCTGAGCATTTTTTTAAAATTTTAGTGCAGATCTTACCTTGCATTCTTGTGCAGTGTGTAGTGAGGATTGTCAGCAGTCGTGCTAGCAAGTACATTCATCACCAGTGAACAGTGTTGCTAACATCAGTTATTTCCTTCCGTGTCGAGCAGTACTTAGTTTTTGAGAATATTCTTAGCCTAACATTGCACTTCATAATATGTTTGCGGTACTGAGTGTTAGTTGTATAGTTTTCACTGAGCACACAGTTAGTTTCTTTTGGCATTTAATTAGTTTCATTTTCTTTATTTCAAATTTTGTATTTCATTAAGTTTTCTTTTACGACGCTGTTCTCGTGTGCAATACGGGGCCATCCAACAGTGGTTCTGTTAAGCAATTGCATACTGTACATAATGCACACGTTCAATGAGGAGAAATTTTTCGAAATCAGTGTATTTAGTTTTCCAGTAGTCAGACAAAATATTATAGAAAGTTTCTATCTTCTCCTACGGGGCCTCGCGCTCAACAGTGTGCGCTGAATAGTGTGATCCTTAAACACATGCGCCTTAACCTGGATTGTACTCTGTCCTCAGGTCTGACACTTCGTGACTGATTAAAACTGTGTGCCGGACCGAGACTCCAATCTTCTATCTTAGAAACTTCACAGAAGTTATTCAAAAACGGTTCCAATGGCTCTAAGCTATATGGGACTTAACATCTGAGGTTACCAGTCCCGTAGACTTAGAACTACTTAAACCTAACTAACCTAAGGACATCACACACATCCATGACCGAGGCAGGATTCGAACATGCGACCGTAGCAGCCGCGTGGTTCCGGACTGAAGCGCCTGGAACCGCTCGTTTACCGCGGCCGGCTCAGAAATTATTCTCCAAAACTTGCAGGACTAGCAGTCCCGGAAGGGAGGATACTGGAGAAAAGGCAGAAGATGTACTGGGAACCGTGCTTGGGTAGCCCAGTCGGCTAAGCACTTGGGCGCGAAAAGCGAAGCTTCATGGTTCGATTTCCGGCCTGACACATACGCTACGGGCCATTAAAATTGCTACACCATGAAGATGACGTGCTACAGACGCGAACTTTAACCGACAGGAAGAAGATGCTGTGATATGCAATTGATTAGCTTTTCAGAGCATTCACACAAGGTTGGCGCCGGTGGCGACACCTACAACGTGCTGACATGAGGAAAGTTTCCAACCGATTTCTCATACACAAACAGCAGTTGACCGGCGTTGCCTGGTGAAACGTTGTTGTGACGCCTCGTGTAAGGAGGAGAAATGCGTACTATCACGTTTCCAACTTTGATAAAGGTCGGATTGTAGCCTATCGCGATTGCGGTTTATCGTGTCGCGACATTGCTGCTCGCGTTGGTCGAGATCCAATGTTAGCAGAATATCGAATCGGTGGGTTCAGGAGAGTAATACGGAACGCCGTGCTGGATCCCAACGGCCTCGTATCACTAACAGTCGAGATGACGGGCATCTTATCCACATGGCTGTAACGGATCGTGTAACCACGTCTCGATCCCTGTGTCAACAGATGGTGACGTTTGCAAGACAACTACCATCTGCACGAACAGTTCGACGACGTTTGCAGCAGCGTGGACTATCAGCTCGGAGACCATGGCTGAGGTTGCCCTTGACGTTGCATCAGAGACAGGAGCGCCTGCGATGGTGTACTCAACGACGAACCTGGATGCATGAATGGCAAAACGTCATTTTTTCGGATGGATCCAGGTTCTGTTTACAGCATCATGATGGTCGCATCCGTGTTTGGCGACATCGTGGTGAACACACATTGGAAGCGTGTATTCGTCATCGCCATACTGGCCTATCACCCGGCGTGACGGTATGGTCACCTCATGTTCGCATTGACGGCACTTTGAACAGTGGACGTTACATTTCAGATGTGTTACGACTCGTGGCTCTAACCTTCATTCGATCCCTGCGAAACCCTACATTTCAACAGGCTAATACACGACCGCGTGTTGCAAGTCCTGTACTGGCCTTTCTGGATACAGAAAATGTTCGACTGCTGCCCTGGCCAGCACATTCTCCAGATATCTCACCAAATGGAAACGTCTGGTCAATGGTGGCCGAGCAACTGGCTCGTCACAATACGCCAGTCTTGATGAACTATGGTATCGTGTTGAAGCTGCATGAGCAGCTGTACCTGTACACGCCATCCAAGCTCTGTTTGACTCAATGCCCAGGCGTATCAAGGCCGTTATTACGGCCAGAGGTGGTTGTTCTGGGTACTGATTTCTCAGGATCTATGCACCCAAATTGCGTGAAAATGTAATCACACGTCATTTCTAGTATAACATATTTGTCCAATGAATACCCGTTTATTATCTGCATTTCTTCTTGGTGTAGCAATTTTAATGGCCAGTAGTGTAGTTTTAATCTACCAGTAAGTTTCACATCGGCACACACACCGCAGTAGAGCGGAAAATTTATTCTGCCTAAAACTTGTAAATATGTGTATACACTGGGACTTGTCAGAGTACAGAACAGTAACGTAATGCTGTTAAGAGTAGGTAGCCTTCCAAAGTTCTTTGGAAACCAAACAAATAGGTGCGCAGGACCTACCACAACGCTCCTCCCTTGTTGATTCATAGAACTTACGTTGGAGACACGTAGAGCTGGCCACCGGCTGCGACGCGTGCTGGAATAGTTGCGAATTAGTCACGATTTGCGTTGAATGGCACTTTGGTGAGTAGCAGCGAGCCGGGTGTTGCGCGGCAGAAGCTCCAGCCAGAACTCGCGTGCTCTTCGAACAGAGAGATGCTCATGGGAGCCCGGTGGATCGTTGAGCATGATCATCATCCGACGCCGCCTTAATGAACAGTTTGTGACGCTATTTAGACTGTTATAGCACGCAATAGGAACCGTAGCTCATGTGTTGGTTAAATAATGACTATACAACTGTGTCATTGTAACTGTAATATTGTATAATAAAGGAATTCATTTTCCGTTACAGGCTCTATTGTGCTTTATTAAAATCGTGCTGTTAGCTTATTTCGGTCGTGAGCCATTATCAAGCACGTTTGCTATGTCATATATTACATACCGTGCTCATCACATTTTTCTACATCGCATACATAAAGTCAGAAGTCGTACACCATCGTAATATACTCTGAAGTGCTGTAGCCTGACATCCAAATGTGCTTGATAATGGGTCACGGCCGAAATTAGCTAGTATCAAGATTTTAATAAAACACAGTACAACCTACAACTGACAGTGCATTCTTTTATTAAACACTTAGAGGCTGTGGTTCCCCCTGAAGCAAAATCTTCATGTAATAGTGTAGTTAGAGCACATAATTGTCTTCATGTTATTAGTACCTCTCCCTATTCCTAATTACAACCTATCAACGTAGTATTTCTTAAATAATCCGTGAAATTAGTACCAAATTGAGCCATTAAATTTGTATTTAATACAAGTGAAGTTTGCGGTAAGTGAAAATTAAATTTCTGGCTCAGCAATTAGAGTACTTACGAAGATCTTGAATCTTAAAATGAGAAACTAATTAGTGCCTTTAAGTAATTTGCTTTGCTGGCAGAAATTTTTTATTAACGGTCTAACGATTTTTGTGCACTTGAGGTTTTACTGATTACGCAATCAATACTCGTGATTACTGTTTCCTGGCCTCGGATCCTCTTGTCCTGTGAATCTGTGGCATTCTCTATCTAATAATAGGTCTTTTATTATAGTGTCGAGCCATCAACCTTGTACCATTTACTTTAATCATAATTATTTCTCATCTTTTATCTGATTGCGGTGGTTCTATGGCGAGAGCTACTAAGACATAAGAGCAGTGAATGTGGACATGAAGGCTCGTTCAGTATGACAAAATAATGTGGCCAAGTCGTTAGGGGCATAAGTCTACAGTTTTATATTTATGTATTTTTACGTTTTTCATAATTTTTAGATTTTTGTACTTTATCTCTTTATTCTCGCAGTTTTGATCCTTTTATACAGGGATTCTCTGTTGACCGCTGTGTTAAAAAAAGTGTGGAGGACGATGAACGTGGACTTAACTGTTTTTGTCATTGCATACCAATTCAAACTAAAATGTAACGAAAGTAGTGTCAAGTATAGTTGCATAGTTCATCATTTTATCCTAGTTTTCCTAATAGCTCTGTCTTTTTAAAGAAGGAAGATGTAAATTTATTATCTCGCTTCATTTTATTCTTGCAAATTGTGTACAACAATGGTTATAATGGTGTTATCGGAACAATTTATGTTTCGATAGTATCGGTTACGATCCTCGTACGTAGAATAAAAAGAGAATAATCCTTCCTTCCCTTCCTAACACTCATATTAACATTTTAGATAACGCAGATTTGTTTGTTGCGAGGGTCGCTGCATACAGTTCATTGCTCAATGACAATAGCAAATGGCGTGGCTTGGTGCTGCTTTTCATACTAAACAGAATATCATCGACGCAGATAAACCTGGTAATGTAATGAACCATTTTGTTACATAACGTTTTCAGATATTGCCTACGACTATTTTCCCTTGTACCGACTTACATAGTGATCAATTTTTATTTATTTTATTGTATATCAGGCGAAGTATGGAGTGCCCCGAAAATGGCTGTAACCGAAAACATATGTAGTTAAGAGGTGTAACTTTATAAACGGTCTTTGTATTCCGATTTTATTATGGTAGCTATAACCAATGGTTGCTTTGGAATTTGTATTCTAATTATCTTTTTTCTGATATGTGTCCAGTTACTTGGGAATGGCTACACAGCCGGAACGTCGTGCCACGCAAAATTAAAATGAAACGGAAATGAACAGCAGCCGATGCAGGAAAGTTATTTGTTTCAAGAAGGTTATCACGGCTGTCGAACTCGTTGCAACTAAGTTAATTGTCAGTACGGTCCGTCGGAAGGCGGCCCAGTTTTCAGCTGCTCCACGCATCCCCCTCCACTAACTGCTAGCAGCCAATTAGATTTATGCTGCTTCCGAGCGCTTAGCCGTTAGTTAACGCTACGCGACGCTAATTGCTCTATGCTGTTGCCATACTTCATTCATTCAGCGACTGAATTATTCATTGCAGATGAACTGTCGATGCTGTATTGTGATATCGGCATAGCTTCTGAATGTGAATGTTTTTGTGAGTGTGTGTGTGTAACCATGCTTTCCGATTTGTAAATAAATACGTCATGTGACGGCAGGAAACGTGAAATGCTTCACCAGCAGACGCAGCGGCTATTTACCACGTTTGCAACGTTTACAAACGCGACTCTGCAAACACTACCCCTATTGTTAAAATTTTAAATATAGAATAACGGATTGTAAAAGCATATTGTGTTCGTGAAAAAACTGTAAACGAAATATCAAAGTTGTAGAAAGGCTACGAAGATTTGGTTTCGTGTCGCCTGAAGGCGTAGTCTACTATTACCCGTAATGGAAAAATTGCAGAGAATACAGTTAGATGTGTAAGATGATATGTAATACGTGATTTGCAGTTCATATTCTTATCGATAAGCGACTTTGTATTTCTATTTAATTTACAACATAGTCCGAATCGAACTAAATTGACAAATATTGGAACTGGTTTTGATGGTCTTGTCGTCGGCGGAAAGCCTTCTTGAGAAAAATTGTTCTTGATGGCTTCAGGAGGTTCCTTAGCCACTCTGCATCTCTCGTCAGGTTTCGATGGGAGGGTCTCTCTCTTTCATCAAGTACGATGTTTCTCAAGAAGGCGATTGTCTGACAAACTCATCAAAACCGGACACAACAATTGCTCTTTTCCTCATGTATCTGAACATTTCAAGCGATGTACTGTAGAGAAATGAATCTGTCCAATGTGGAAAGTGTGTCTTCCCCTCCCCAAGTCTTCTTGCACGCTTTAATGTGGCCGTACCCTGATTAAATTTAGTTTTATATATTCCTTGAAACTGTTATTATTACGTTAATTAAATATTACTATTTCAGTGAAATTGTCTGTACGTGACGTAATATTGCTACCATTGATAAATCAGTAAAAGTAATCTAGCAACGTTATGCAAATTGTAAGCCACATGTGATAGATATCTTACGAACATTTTAAAACACAACCAAACGCATCTTGATAATTATTCATGAAAATAAATATGCTTTATAGCTGCCATTTTGATTTTCAACGTGCTAGGTCATTCTTTGTAATGAAAGTCGTCGTCCTTTGGACGTAATACAGGCCAGGGCCTAATTCCACACAACACCTTAAAATGACTGGCAAATTCATGAATAAAACTGCCTGGTCCAGGTCTTCAGCTTTGCTAGAAGGAAAATTATTGGACAATCTGCGCTGATAGTAAAGTGCCTGAAGGCAATACTGTAAATTTTAATTACGCGCGTAATGGCGGCGGACTGCAGCATTCCAGCGAAGCTGTATTAGCTCCGCTGCAGACAGTGGTATAGTTCTGCAAACTGGGATTATTTGACACAGGTTAACACTTCTGTAAATAAAATTCAACTAACATTTTAACTTATTATCTATTTGACATCATCTCAGTAAATTAAATTACATTACAGACCTAGATAATCAGTATATGCGCTGGACTCGCATTCTGGAGGACGACGGTTCAATCCTGGGTCTGGTCACCCTGATTTAGGTTTCCCGTGATTTCCCTAAATCGCTTCAAGCAAATGCCGGGATGATTCCTTTGAAAGGGCATGGCCGACTTCCTTCCACATCCTTCCCTAATCCGATGAGACCGATGACTTCGCCGTTTGGTCTCTTCCACCAGATCAACCCAAGCAGTATATGTGATAACGCTTCGGAAGACAACCACAGAGAGAGAGAGAGAGAGAGAGAGAGCGAAAGGGAGAAGGCCTTTACGTACATAAATCGGTTGAAGACTGCAGATGAACACTTGTCAGTACAATTATACCGTTTATTTTTCAGATACGGAGGTAAGTCAATTATTATCCGCAAAGTAGTTATAAAATTTTATTCTAATCAAACAGGAAACAGAAGAACATCATTTTTCGACATAGTCTCCTTGCGTTTCAACGCACTTGGTCCATCGTTGTACAAGCTTCCTGATACCCTCATAAAAGAGGTTCACGGTTGAGCTGCGAGCCAGGAATGCACCGCTTCTTTCACTGCTTCGTCCGAAGCAAATCGACGGCCCCTTAATGCCTGTTTGAGTGGACCAAACAAGCGATAATCAAAAGGCGCAAGATCAGGACTATATGGAGGATGGTCCAGTAATTCAAACTTAAGTTTCTGGAGCGTTTCAGCAGTGTAGGCAGCAGTATGCGGACGGGCATTGTCGTGCAACAACACAACACATTTGACACACAATCCTTGGCGTTTGCTTCAAGTTGCAGGCTTTAGCCTGGCAGTAAGCATCTCACTGTAACGTACACTGTTTATTGTTGTGCCCATTTCCCCATAACGTTCAAGTACTGGATCTTGTGCGTCCCAAAAAACCATAAGCATCAGTTTTCCTGCGGACGGTTTGGTCTTGAACTTTTTCTTGCACGGCGAATCTGGATGTTTCCATTCCATACCCTGCCGTTTACTCTCCGGCTCGTAATGATGGACTCATGTTTCGTCACCAGTAATGATCCTGTCTAAGAAGTTGTCCCCTTCGTTACCATAGCGATCCAAATGTGTTTGCAGATGTCCAAGCGCGTTTGTTTATGCAACCGTGTGAGATGTTTTGGGACCCATCTTGCACGAGCTTTATGAAACCCAAGTCTGTCATGGATGATTTCGTAGGCAGAACCGTGACTAATTTCCAGACGATGTGCCACTTCGTCAGTAGCTAACCGTCTGTCTAAGTGAATCATTTAACGTGAACGCTCAATGGTTTCTTCATTTGTGGCAGTAAACGGTCGTCCGGCTCCTTCATCGTGCGTAACACTTGTGCGAGCATTTCGGAAATTTTCAGTCCACTAGTAGACACTCCGTTGTGGCAAAACACTGTTCCCGTACTGTACCGAAAGTCTTTGATGAATTTCGGCCCCTGATACGCCTTCCGACCACAAAAAACGGATCACTGAACGTTGCTCTTTGTTGGTGCAAATAGACAGCGGAGCAGCCATGATAAACAGCATGGCAGCGATAACGAAACTAAACTAGCAGCTTGAAAATGGCAAAGATACAACAACAAATAAACAAAGCATGTGTCATAAACGTGAAGGACAGCAGTACCAAAATAAACCAAAATATAACTTAATGACCGATAATAATTGACTTACCCTCGTACTTCATTATTGTCTTTGTTTTTTAGGGTGATAATTTTCGTAATTGTTCGCAAAAATTACTATGCTTTTGCATTTCATAGTCACAGGAACTTTTTTATAATTTTTGTACGTCTCACTTGATCTGCAAAAAACATTATTACTACATATTGGTATTGGGACGCTATAATACGTTAATATGTTTCTCCCTATTCGCCTGACTGGGATGCCGCGTAACTATGTCTCGATCAAAATAACAGTGACAGACAGTCGAGCATGGAAGGACGCGTTGTTGGTAGTTCGCCTTGGCCAACACACACAATACAGCTGCGGCAGCACCAGCTATAGGCCTACGCTTCGGTTCTGGGTATGTTCATACGCTCCTCGTCAGTCGGCAACACTGGGTTTGGTCAGCGGAATGGTAACAGCCTTATCAATATCCTGCGTAGTTTCGTACATTCTGACGCGCACAAGAAACACGCTGAATAGAGAAGCAATACAAACAACGAAAACAAATTCCACATTTTAGTTACTGGCTTAAGCGTCGAAACTGACTATGCAGGAGTGCGCACAGATGGTGCGCTAGGGCGGGGTGAACGGCCGGTGTGGTCTTTTGACAGGTGAATCCTACGCGCTAACATGTCTCACGTAACTTGTAAGCCACGGCTAACGAGTCTACACATAATCGTACTAACAGGTTATCTCAGTATGACCAATAATTCAACAAATATAGGCCTTCAAAGTTAGGAGTTTCTCACGAGTGTACCGAAAAATGAATAATTGCATCAAGAAAGGACCGACCAAAGCAGAACAAGTCCAACTACACGAAAAAAATCGCCCCGGGTACTCATTGTCGCTCGCCCATTGTCATCTATTGTTTTGAAGCTGTTTCGTATTGTCAGTACGAAAGTCGTTGCGACTTGGTTAAGAAATCTGAAGCAGATACCTCATCGAAATGTATCCTCTTCAAGAAAAAAATGCAATAGTAGAGGCGTCCGTTGTCTACCAGTTCATTTAAGGAAACACGGGACGGTTTTGCAAAGACGTTTCCTGGCGTTTCCATACCAGCGAAGAGCTATACAGAATTTAGTGACAAAGTGGCGACTACAGGGTCAGCTGCAAACCAAAACGGAACTGAGCCCCGTCGATTCGTACACCTGATGTGATGGATATTCGAGCTCGAATGACCCAAAGTCCAGTGGAGCCGGCATGCCAATTGTCGCAACGAGTGAACGTTTAGCGTAGTTCTTGTCAACATGATTACCATCATCTGGGGATGAAGCCCTTCAAACTGACGTATGTCCAAGAACTGAAGGCGGAAGACAACGCAAAACGTGTGAATCACTGTATGTGACTATATCAAACGACTAACAATGGGATTTTGGATCCGCTTTGTGTTTCATGAGTGATGAAGCCTAGTTCTGTCTGACAGGACCTGTGAACTCCCAGAATATCAGATTCTGACCCATCCTATACGATTAATGAAGAACAACTTCATGATGATGAATTGGTGTGTGGTGTACCGTATCAGCAAGTCGGATTGTGGGTCCTGTACTTTTTGAAACAACAGTAAACACTGATGTTTAGCCTATATTCGAATCTTTGACGAATTGCCCCCCCCCTCTTCACCCCCCCCCCCCCATGGTCGTTGTGTCCTTCAACCGGGTGGAGCTACCTAGCTACCTGTCGCACTTCAAGTGAGCCAATCTCACGAATTCCTGAACAATTCACAGAAGAAAGGCCTGTCAGCAAAGTACTGTAGCCACAATGTTCTGTGACTTTTGTCTGTTGGGCAGCCTAAAGGGGAAAGTGTAGGGGAATAACCCAAACGTTAGAAGACTTGGGCAATATTCGTCGCGAAATTTTGAGAACTGATTCGTCAGAGTAGTGCAACATGTAGTGAGCTGCCAGAGTAGTGGCTGTCTGGTTGTCGATGGTCGTCCGTGGTTTTCCGATCAGAGACGCTGGTCTGAGTGCCTTGACTGGTAGACTATTTGAGCGGGCCCAGTGTGTCAGTTGATCTCGAGTCTTTAGGTTTCTCGAGACCTTCAAGTTATGTTCCTTGGAGGTGCGAGGATACTCCACGAGGTGACGGATCACTCGGCTGCTGGCAGAGTGAGAGAGCGAGCGAGCGGTGTACTGGTGTTTTTTTTTTTTTTCTTTATTGTATTTTCCCGTTATACAGAGGTGGGCCGACAGCGGTGTACAGTTGCCACTCTTCAGCAAACAGAAAAAGACATATAGCTAAGATGGAGACATAGAAACAGAAATACATGAATGTTAAAAACAGAAGACACACACAAGAATAAAAATGAAGGCGTTCGTCGGAAGGCTCTGGGTTTATAAACAAGTATGAAACGTCCCCTTAGAAAAATTATGAAGGATTGTGCTGATGAACTCCTACGGTATTCAATTTTGAAACAGCTGAACAAAACTCAACGTACTCAAACAGCTTTCTCTTTTCTTATTCTGATCATCACTAAACTGACACACAATATTTTTAGCGCAACGCAATCTGACTGTCAATAATCCCTACAAAAGAATGGCCCTGACTAACAATAACCTATACCTTTCATGAATCACTTACCTCACAAAAATCTTCGTTACTCGAACTACTGCAACACAGTGAGCGCCAATACTGCCAGCTAAATAAAAGATTCTAACTACTGAAGGCACTAACTACTGATAGGCATAGTTATCAGATGAAAGATTTTGATAGAGAACAAACAATGTATTTACCTTAATAATGTTCAAAAGTCATCATATGTATCTAACAATTCATGACAACCATCTTTACAAATTTCCTTTTCCTGGCGGACACACGACCAGATCGTCCGCTTATAGTAACCTCTCAAACCTCTGGCATCTCTGTCTCCACATCCACCACTGCTGGCGGCTCACCTCCAACAGCCAACGCTACGTCTTGTTCACATCCAACTGCCTAACACTACACAAGCGAATATTCCAATAATGAGTTCAACCAGCCACAGACTGCACACAGCACAGTCAGTGGTTTTCATACAGAGCGCTACGTGGCGCTACCAACATAAAAACCTAAACAGCCTACTTACACAAGGTCCACAGTGCACACAAATGAAGGTAATGAGTTGTACACTCGAAAGCAGGAGCACACCGAAGATAACACTGACGCACAGAAAAGAAGAAAAGACCGTTGCACTAAACACTGGTGACGATATTTGGCACAGAAAACACTGAACCTACGTGATGAGATTGTGGAGGGGGGGGGGGCTGCCACTGGGTGTAGGGGACAGGTGGGGGGGGGTCAGGATGGGGGGAAGAAGCCAGTAGGAGAAAAGAATGGAGACGGGAGAGGAGGGGAGAGGAGAGGAGAGGAGAGGAGAGGAGAGGGTAGGATTAGGTGTGGGCGCTCAGGGAGGGGGGAAATGAGGAAGTGGGAAAAAGAGAGAGGGGAGGAAGAATGGATGGTAAGAAAGAAGAGAGAGAGGGAGCCCTGGAGGAAAAGAGGGGGGAAGGGGGAGAGGAAGGGTGCAGTGATGGATGTGATGTCTTCTATGATTGCGTGGAGCCGGCGTGGTCGCTGAGTACAAGTCCGACGAGGGTACTGTACTCGCGTCTGAGGGGCCAGTTTGTATTGACGTCCACAGACAGCGGTGATCTTTGGTTGATTTGCTGACGAAAAGGCTGTATAAACCATTAGTCCAGGCTCATCAAGAACTGCCGCCTCCGCGGGCGCAAGGGAGTGTAGTTCAGCGCCTCGTACGCAGTCGTGTGTCGCTGGTGTCGGCATAGGAGCGAGAGAGAGAGAGAGAGGCAGCTGCGGGGAGAGCGAGACCGCTCAGTGCTGTTCTGCGATGGACTGTCCCGCGGTCAGATCCAACGTAAACAAAATAACAGAGGACGTGCACCTCTGTAAAAGCGGTCGATGAGCGGCAAAACAAGCAAACCATTTGCTGTTTAGGTAACAATTAGTGTTCGTGTGCCAGAATTACTATGCAAAGCTTTAGAACACAATATCCAAAACAAGAATCGAAGAACAACTTAGTAGTTTTCTGACCCACAGGTTGATTGTATTAGTACTGCACATGCACACTCGTCATATGTGCAGTAGGCGTCGTCTGAAAGATATATCAATTTCTTACATGAAATAGCGTCGTAAACATTCTATTTTAGAAAAAGTTGCCAGCCGGTTTGGCCGAGGGGTTCTAGGCGCTACAGTCTGGAAACGCGCTGCTGCTACGGTCGCGGGTTCGAATCCTGCCTCGGGCATGGGTGTGTGTGATGTCCTTAGGTTAGTTAGGTTTAAGTAGCTCTAAGTTCTAGGGGACTGGTGACCTCAGAAGTTGAGTCCCATAGTGCTCAGAGCCATTTGAACCACTTTTTAGAAAAAATTTTACTTAAGGGATAGAGAGTCTCATTCTTGGTTTTAGTAGTTACAAGTAAATATTTTTTGTTGTACTTCGTGCTACAGCTTTTCGTATCCCATTTCACAGTTTAGACCTCGGATCCTTAGTTTGCTGTTTTGTGCGCAATAATTTTAATTGCCCACGTTTGAAAACTTATTAAAAAATAGAATTAAGGTTATAAAGACCTTTAATCCTTACAGTCAGCATTGTTAAAGATGACAATTAACATTTTACTCTTTTTTATTTTTCGAGTAAGTGAATTTGTCTACGTTTGGTGCAATATTCCAAGAGACGGCTAACCTCAAAGACTTAGTCAAATTTTTATCGCTAAGTAGTAAACGGTTCTTAATTTTAGCAAGCTTTAAAAGGGAGAAAAAGCGCTCACAAATATACGTG
This sequence comes from Schistocerca nitens, assembly GCF_023898315.1. NCBI lineage: Eukaryota > Metazoa > Arthropoda > Insecta > Orthoptera > Acrididae > Schistocerca > Schistocerca nitens. The sequence continues at coordinate 104,364,927 of NC_064617.1, forward strand.
GAACCAGACACTGAGAGAACTTTGGCAGCGTGCTTGTGCAAAAGACGATACTTCTTTCGTGGAAAACAGCTGTAAAAGTCATCCAAAGTTTTATACATAAGAAAGCGGTCCTTCAGGCGGATATCGCAATGCAGGTCAATCAGCTCTAGTTGAAACACTTGTGAGACGTCCTCTGCCGGAAGGGAAAACGAGCGAACAAATATATCTAAGGCCGGTTGAAGCTCGCTTATCTCCAAAAAGCCGTTTTCAAACTCTTCTTGTAATTCGCCGATGATTTGAACATAATCTGAAAAATCCACATCTTCTTTGACGCTGCCTAATGCAGGTAAGTGTTCACAATTCTCCTCGGGCAACAGTTTTTTCCCACAAAATAAGTTTTTTATTTCTTCTCAAACGCTTGAGTCGTCTGCACTAAATCAACAACAGAGTGATTTTCGCTTTGGAGTGAAATGTTCAAAGTATTTAAATGACCAGTTAGTTAAATCAAAAAAGCCAAATTCGCCACCACTTAGGATCACGAAGTAATTATTCTGGACGTCCTTTCATTTCCAAAAAAGTTATTGATTTCGTCCCTCAAGGAGAAAAAGCGGATAAAGCACCTTCCCCCTGCTCAGCCTTCTTACTTCAGCGTGGTACGGGATGTCCGGGTATTCCGTTTCGATATGCCAGAAATTCTTTAAATTGGAGATGTTTGAGTCCATGGAGCGAAGATAATTAACCGTTCGAATAATTGTGTCCATAACATTTTTTATGTTGACAATCTACACAGAAAGTGCCTCCTGGTGTATCAGACAATGGACTGCCGCGAATAAGGAACAGCCGACTTCAGTCATTTTTGACCTGACGTAGCCCAGGAATCCAGCGCATATCCCTCGTAGCGTAGGGACTCCATCCTTTGTTACACTGGTCAGGCGTCCCCATTTTAAAACCATTGACTCGAACACCTTTTCCACGGCTAGAAAAATATCCAAACTCGTGGTTGTGTCTTTTAATGGTATAAGGTCAAGAAATTCTTCGGTGACACGCAGATTGTTGTCGACACCCCGAATGAGTATGACGAGCTGAGATACGTCCGCAACGTCGGTGGACTCGTCAATAGCGACAGAAAATGAAACGAAGTTTGCCGCTCTCTCCATTAATTGCTGCTCCATATCTGAGGCCATATCTTCGACTCGGCGAGCAACAGTTTGAGGCGAAAGAGGAATTTTCTCAAATTTTTTCCGTGAGGTCTTCTGGACAAATACAATCCGCCGAGTGGACCAGGCAGTCCTTGGTGAGATACCCAGCCGCAAAGGATTTCACTGCTTTCGCGATTCTCTGCGAGTATTTGTGACTTGCGCGCAACTTTGCCCACCTGTTTCCTGCTCCTGCCACGGCAAAAAAACCTTACAATTAATTTTGTACAATCCTGTTTTTAAATCGCTTTTATCAATTTAACAATTAATTGATTCATTCATTGGAAGTCAAATAAAAAACTAACAAAGAAAGACCGGTTTTAGGTGCGTTTCCCCAGTTCCTCTGAAAAGCGGACAGCGAAATGTGGTCGCAAAATAAATTTGCATCTATTGGAATATTAGCGTTTTAATTAATTGAAAACATAGATCAAACTACAGCATATGTTTCCCTATCCATCAAAACACAAATACACAAAAACAATGACTCTTAATGACACTTTGCTGTCCGAGAGGGCGTTTGTGGCGGCTCTTCAGAAAGTGGCAAAAAATAACGCACCTGAAACTTTTTCTTATGCCTGTGCGACACGATTTAATGCAACCCAAATATAAAAATTAACCGAAAAGAAACGTTCCTTGTTGCAGACAATCTGATATTCGATAAATGGCACATTTCTAAGTGACATATCAGATTATAAAATATAGTTTTATTTATCTTTATAAATAATAAAGGTTCACTGTGAAACCTTCCCGTCTCCTCGACATCTCTTTTGTTAGGCAACCTTCCCTTTTACAATATCCTATGAAACCTTCCCTTAGGATTTCTATCTCTTGCTTAGTAATAACAAATGAAATCTTCCCTTTGAAATTAATTCTGTTTCTCAATCTTCGCTTACAAACTTAATTGCTGCTTATTAAAAGTGATTTGCTGACTATTTCGACGAAACATAGAATGTGTCATCGTCGTGGCCCTCAGTCGTTACCTGCAATAACCCAAAACTATTCCTTACCTTTTTTACTGTTACTGGATCGCCATCTGACTGCTACATCGAACTGTTTTACTATACTCTATTAGCTGCTGGTGGGCTGTCATAATAAGTGGCTGTATTTATTACCAAAGTTGACGTTATTCTTTAATAGCAAAACTGACGTTATTCTTTAATTAATTTGACTGAAGTTACGTAATTCATAGTTAAACTTTTTATTGACAGCAATAAAATTTTGCAAAGTTTTACGTTGATGGTTTTTGGGATGGATTATAATCAGAAATGCAATATTGCTGGCAAAAATTAATTATATTCTGAATGAAATGATTTTACAAACGTTCAAATGGGACTTAATTTTTACAATAACCTTAAAACTAGCATTGCGCAAACATACCTTCAGTAGTCTTGAGTTTCTCAAAAAAATAATGGAATAATATTAGTTCCTCTTATGATAATAGTTAGCTCATGTCTCTGTACATCCGTTTATAATCTCTTGCGAATCATAGCTGGTGGCCGGCAGGCACACCGCTCCTCTCAGCCTCTCGCTTCAGACCTGCTACCGACTCGCTTCACATCTCGCTTACTACTGACTTCCTACGAACGCTTAAGTGCGGTCTCTCCCGCCAAAAATGCTTTCTGGTGCAGACAATCCCTGCTACCATTACAAAATGTATCAATGCGTGGCCTTTCCCGCTCTTTTCTTAAAATGTATCCATACGCGGTCTCCCCCGACCTTTTTAAAATTATATCAATACTTTGGTGCAGACATTCCCTGCTACCACAATTATTTCCAACATGACAAATATTAAGTATTCCTACTTAATCCTATTAATAAAATATAAACATCTTTCATAAATTGTGGTTTGACAATAGATAATAGAAATATACACGTCTTAGAACTGTAATGCTGCCTGAAATTTTCTTTCAGTTCTTCAAGATTTGATTGGCGTTCCACTTGCGACAAATTTTGGAACTGATCTTTGTGACAGGTATTAAAGTGCTGTTCAGTCGAGTATTTATTTAAATACATGAGGTTCCGACGACATACTAAACATTTGGCATGATTTTCGACTGCAGTACAAAAGAAATTAATTTCTCACTCGGGTTTAAATAACGCGGACTCGCCGCTCGTCCTTTTTTTTTTATTGCTCCTGTTGACCATCCATCTGGACCCACTGTAGCCTCATGCCTGTTGACTAACGGCTTTGTGTGATATCAATGCTTCTGACCGCTGCTGGCAAGGCGGTCTGTCTTCCGTACGAAGCGCGCGTACAGCGGCATGGCGAGTCGCGGCGTGCGGACTGCAAGGTCACCTAAGCGTCACGGCTCGGCCACAGCAATAACATACGATTTCGCCCGGGGAGCTGGCTCAGGCGATCGCGGGCGCTAGCGCCCCAGGGGCACAGTTTGGACGAGCCTACATTAGTGTGTTCCACAGCCTGGATACAGCAGAAGTACGAGTACAGTTAGGCTACTATTTACTATTCTGTGACCAGACGGCACTACCGAGCGTATATATTATGAATGGATGGTCTAAGTGATTTGATATTAGTAATTTGTCCATGTTGTTCTGTTCGCGTTTCTTTCGCTCGTTAAGAAATGTCTTAACTTCAGTTGTCTGTTATTTAGTACGATGCTCATATGCAAAGAACTATCATAAGCCATTGTTGTGATTCTTGAGTTTCTCCCGGCGTATTTGATAATCAAAATATCCATGGGTGTACTGCCGGTCTACAGTGTCCAACGGGCACAATATTTCGGCGATCACACATGTCGCCATCATCAGGTGAACTGACGGACTGAGCTCCTGTGAACGTGCTGTACCGCGTGGCGTACCTCTTCATCAGAAGGGAACTTCTTTCCTCCCATTGCGTCTTTGAGTGGTAGAAACATATGGCAATCACTTGGGGCAAGGTCTGGTGAGTATGGTGGATGAGGAAGACACTCAAAATGCAGGCCTGTGACTGTTGCAACTGTTTTACGGGCGGTGTGGAGCCTTGCATTGTCATGTTGCAAAAGGAGACCTGCTGACAGCAATCCACGTCGCTTTGATTTGATTGCAGCCTACAGATGATTTTTTTAGGAGATCTGTGTATGATGCACTGGTGACAGTGGTCTCTCTAGGCATGTAATGCTGCAAAATGACGCCTTTTTCGCCCCAAAAGTGAGTCAGCATAACCTTCCATGCTGATGGTTCTGTTCGAAACTTCTTTGGTTTGGGTGAGGAGGGATGGCGCCATTCCTTGCTGCCTCTCTCCGTTTCCGGTTGGTGGAAGTGAACCCAGGTTTCGTCCCCAATAACGATTCTTGCAAGGAAGCCATCATCTTATGATTCAAAGCGCCGAAGAAGTTCTTCACAAGCATCAACACGTTGTTCTCTCATTTCAGGAGTCAGTTGCCGTGGCACCCATCTTGCAGACACTTTGTGAAACTGGAGCACATCATGCACATCATGACTAACCTACACTCCTGGAAATTGAAATAACACCGTGAATTCATTGTCCCAGGAAGGGGAAACTTTATTGACACATTCCTGGGGTGAGATACATCACATGATCACACTGACAGAACCACAGGCACATAGACACAGGCAACAGAGCATGCACAATGTCGGCACTAGTACAGTGTATATCCACCTTTCGCAGCAATGCAGGCTGCTATTCTCCCATGGAGACGATCGTAGAGATGCTGGATGTAGTCCTGTGGAACGGCTTGCCATGCCATTTCCACCTGGCGCCTCAGTTGGACCAGCGTTCGTGCTGGACGTGCAGACCGCGTGAGACGACGCTTCATCCAGTCCCAAACATGCTCAATGGGGGACAGATTCGGAGATCTTGCTGGCCAGGGTAGTTGACTTACACCTTCTAGAGCACGTTGGGTGGCATGGGATACATGCGGACGTGCATTGTCCTGTTGGAACAGCAAGTTCCCTTGCCGGTCTAGGAATGGTAGAACGATGGGTTCGATGACGGTTTGGATGTACCGTGCACTATTCAGTGTCCCCTCGACGATCACCAGTGGTGTACGGCCAGTGTAGGAGATCTCTCCCCACACCATGATGCCGGGTGTTGGCCCTGTGTGCCTCGGTCGTATGCAGTCCTGATTGTGGCGCTCACCTGCACGGCGCCAAACACGCATACGACCATCATTGGCACCAAGGCAGAAGCGACTCTCATCGCTGAAGACGACGTCTCCATTCGTCCCTCCATTCACGCCTGTCGCGACACCACTGGAGGCGGGCTGCACGATGTTGGGGCGTGAGCGGAAGATGGCCTAACGGTGTGCGGGACCGTAGCCCAGCTTCATGGAGACGGTTGCGAATGGTCCTCGCCGATACCCCAGGAGCAACAGTGTCCCTAATTTGCTGGGAAGTGGCGGTGCGGTCCCCTACGGCACTGCGTAGGATCCTACGGTCTTGGCGTGCATCCGTGCGTCGCTGCGGTCCGGTCCCAGGTCGACGGGCACGTGCACCTTCCGCCGACCACTGGCGACAACATCGATGTACTGTGGAGACCTCACGCCCCACGTGTTGAGCAATTCGGCGGTACTTCCACCCGGCCTCCCGCATGCCCACTATACGCCCTCGCTCAAAGTCCGTCAACTGCACATACGGTTCACGTCCACGCTGTCGCGGCATGCTACCAGTGTTAAAGACTGCGATGGAGCTCCGTATGCCACGGCAAACTGGCTGACACTGACGGCGGCGGTGCACAAATGCTGCGCAGCTAGCGCCATTCGACGGCCAACACCGCGGTTCCTGGTGTGTCCGCTGTGCCGTGCGTGTGATCATTGCTTGTACAGCCCTCTCGCAGTGTCCGGAGCAAGTATGGTGGGTCTGACACACCGGTGTCAATGTGTTCTTTTTTCCATTTCCAGGAGTGTATAAACATGCTGCAATGTCTTTCAGTGTCACACGGCGGTTTTCCTTCACTATGGCTTCAACTGCTGCAATGTTCTGTTGAGTCACAACTCGTTGTGCCTGACCTGGACGAGGAGCATCTTCCATTTGCGAACTTCCTACTCCATTCGTAGACTTGCTGCTGTGACAAATATGCATCACCATACTGAACCTTCATGAATTTCAATAGGTTTCACACCTCCACTACGCAAAAACAAAATAACAAAACGCTGTTCTTCCCTGGTGCAAGTCGGAAGTGGGGCGGCTATCTTTATACTGATACTGCGACGGTATGTGTGCATCTGCACTATGCTGCCACCTACAGGCCATTCTGCACGCTGTTTTTAGCACACTTACCAACTTACAGGATAACGGCGCGAAATTTCGATTAGTTATTACAAATTTAAGGTTCAAATGGCTCTGAGCACTATGGGACTTTAACTTCTGACTCACCCTCGTAATACATTTGTCGTACATCCCACATTGATTCCTGCGGTTATTTCACGCAGTGTTACTTGTCTGTTAGCACTGACAACTCTACGCAAACGCCACTGCTCTCGGTCGGTAAGCCTAGGCTGCCGACCACCGCTTTGTCCATGGTGAGAGGTAATGCCTCGCCAGTCGATATGTAGCAAGGAAGTCAGACCGCGTACAGAGTAAAGACACTTCGGTTGACAAAAATTTAATAGTAAATTATCGAAGTATTCGTAACAAAGTTCCTGAATTATCGGCCCTCGAGAAAATTTCTCGCGTTCAAATTATTCTCGGGACCAAGAGCTGGATGAAACCCGAAGTGGAAATATCTGAGTTATTTACCGAGTCATAGAACATACACCGGAAAGTCAGATTAGAAGCCATAGGAGAAGGAGTGTTTGTTGCAATTGACAAAAATATTGTCTCTATTGAGCTGGAAGTTGAGTGTGACAGTGAAGTTACTTGGTCGCGTATAACAGGTCTAGGTGAAACCAAGCTAATTGTTGGATGTTTTTATCGACCACACGATTCTGCTGTGACAGTTCTAGAGTCATTCAAAGAATGCCTACGGTCAGTAGCGCGTAAATACCCAGATCATGCATTACTAGCTGGAGGCGACTTGAGCCTACCGAGTATAGACTAGAATTCCTATGGATTCATTGTAGGGGTACAAACAGTCATGCGAACACGTTTTCTGATCAACTGTCTTGAGCCACTAGTTCGGCAGCCGAAACACAATGAAAATATCTTAGACCTTTGTAGCTAAAAGAGGCCGGAGAAACGGGGATTAATCATGATGTCCTTATATGTCAACGATGGTTACGAAAGTTAATAAATCAGTCTAGAAGGCTAGCAGAGTGTTTCTGCTAGATAGAGCAGATAAGCAGTTGTTAGCATCTCACTTAGCCAGTGAATTTACATTACTTAATTCCAAGAAGATAGACGTAGAGGAATTGTAGGCAAAGTTTAAGCAGATTATATGTTTTGGTGTGGAGTATCCAGTGGATTAAGGACGGAAAAGACCCACGAGATTCAGAAAATGCTGAGGATGTAGAGGCTTCAAAAGAGAACGCGCCAGTGACGACAAGCAAAGGTTAGGAGTGATTCGTGAGTCTGTGAAGCATATGAGTACTACCTTAGCAAAAGATCTGATAGAGGAACCAAGAAAATTCTGGTCCTATGTAAAAACGCTAATTGGTTCTAAGGCTTCCATCCGACCACTTGTTAACCAGTCTGGTGTGGCAGTTGAAGATAGTAAAACGAAAGCTGATGTTTGAAATTTCACGTCCAAGAAATCGTTTGTGCAGGAGAATCGTACAAACATATCATTGTTTGACCATCGAACGGACTCCCTAGTAATAAGAAACTCTGGCGAAGAGAAACAACTGAAGGACTTGAAAACAAGTAGGGGAAAGTTGTACAAAATGGGGACGCTAACAGTTTTTTAATATAAAAACATTATTAAGAAATGTATCACATTCCCTCTTGATCTATTAAGTAGTTATACTACTTAAGTTATTATTTACATTGCAATTTGTGGAATTTGAGTTTTAATTTAACGTGTATAGCAACAATTTCAAAATATGTCAAATGTCTCCATTTTATGCAACTAGTTGGATAAAACATAAGAAACAATGTAAACATTTTCATTTTTCCAAAAGTTGCCATTTTATTTACAAAAAATATATGTGTTAGGCCTTGAATGACCCATTTGAAAAAGAAAAAAGTAGAATATGTTTTTATGAAGCATTACCAAGTCCACAATAGTCACCCACAAAGATTTCATATTCTTTGCCTACATTTGAGCACACTTCATGAGCCCAGCCACTGCATCCGGAACACTGGATCCACCCTTCCTTCCCTTTGGAATGTATGTAAAGTTCATTGCAGAAAATAAATGCAGCATCACTTTCTTCATCATCTGATGATGACGTTATTTCTTCTTCCAATTTTCTTCTTTCCTTCAGAAGGTTTTGCTTTTTCATTAGTCGTGGGCTTAGTATTTTTTTTCTTTGATACTGTTGTTCTTACTTTTGTTTCTTTTTGGGATTTGTCTTCTGTACCAAATAACCTCTGTTTATCCTTCTTTTCTTCTCTCTCGTTGATTTCAGCCTCTAATTCAATTTTATATGGCGAAGAAGTTACAATAGCTGTTTTTGCGCTTCTTCTGTCATTAGCCTGCTTATTCTTTCGTTCAGATTCTTGAGGTGCTGGTATCAGCATTTTAGGAGAAACATTGAAAGAGGAATTCAGAACAGACTGATATCCAGATGTTGATGGTTGAGGGTCAGTGGTTGTTGATGTAGGCCTAGGCACACACTCAGAAGAAACTGAAACTGAAGATGAAGACCTCACCATTGTTGGGGATACAAATGTTGTATCATCTGTTGGCAAAGAAACCATTGTATGCCTAGGCGTAGACGGTGAATGCCCAGAATTTGGCGAAAAAACTAGTGAAGTTGTAGATAGTCCTGGTCGAGTGCCTGTAGATGATATGACATCAGAAGTTGAACTGGACATTGCCGTATGGAGGGGAGCCTCATGTGACATTTCTAAAGGTCTCTCTGTAGTCTCAGATGGTGCAAAAAGATGGTCTGGGAAAATATTCCTGTTAAATGGGCATATTCCTGATTTTTTAAACCCCTTCAATGTAGTTTCTACACAAGCGGATCTACTGAAAGCAGCATTGAACAGTTTTCAAACTTGATATATTGTCACAACACGGCCAGGATGGTTCCTAGCCACTTCCTGACTTCTTGCTCGTAGAAGGCACTCGGAGGGGCCATGAATGTCACATCGAGTGGCTGCAACCTATGTGTCGTATGAGGAGGAAAGCAAAGTAGAATGACGTGTTTCACTCATGCTAGGTTAATCAGTTCTAGGCTCTTCACATGCGAGTTGTGTCCATCAAGAATCAATAGCACAGGCTTTTCACGTGTTGGATTTGAGAACTCAACAAACTTTTTGAACCAGATTAAAAAGGAATCTTTATTAATCCACCCACTCTCGCGGTATACAGCAAAAGAGCCAGGAGGAGCATCATCCAGTAACAAAGGGTTCTCCCTCTTCCTAGGAAAAACAAACATGACAGGCATGAAGTTGCCTGCCGCATTCACGCAAGTCTCAGCATTTACTAGTACACTTCTCCCAGCTGCAGAAAGCGCACTGACTTGATTCTTACCACGAAGGCAAGTACTTTAGACGGCTTGTTTGGCACAGTCATGATTCCTGTCTCATCGACATTATAGATCTGATTTGGAAAGAGCTTGTGTTCCTTAAGTAAAGACTCAGTAAATCGAAGAATTTACCAACTGCATCTCGGTTGAATCCCTTGGCACTTGCCATAGATGTGGGCTCTGGATTACGTAGAGAAAGGTTTGGATGCCTTTGCAGAAAACCATATAACCAATCTTTCCCTGCAAGCTGCTTTTCTTTATTAAAAGGATGATTAATATTGTTTGCCTCAGCTAGCTCGAATGCTAGTTTTCTTCAGTCAGTTAGTGTGAGACCAAAAAGTCTTCGCTCCAGAGTGAGTACATGTTGCATTAGCTCGTTTTCTTGATCTTTAGAAAATACTGTTTGGTATCTTCCAAGCTTTTTTCAGCAGCTTTTTCTGACGATATGTTTTGTCCCCTAGCTTGTTTTACCTTCCTCTCAAGGGTAGTTTGAGGAACGTTGAAGACCTTACACGCATTTCTATACCCGAACTCACCCTTTAAAACAGCCTGTATAGCGTTGGCCATCCCCTCTTTGGACCAGCTCTGCCTGTCAGTCTTCCTCGCATACCGACTCATCTTGGTACCTGGAAAGAAAAAAGTATAAGATTATACAGGGTGATTCAAAAAGAATACCACAACTTTAAAAATGTGTATTTAATGAAAGAAACATAATATAACCTTCTGTTATACATCATTACAAAGAGTATTTAAAAAGGTTTTTTTCACTCAAAAACAAGTTCAGAGATGTTCAATATGGCCCCCTCCAGACACACGAGCAATATCAACCCGATACTCCAACTCGTTCCACACTCTCTGTAGCATATCAGGCGTAACAGTTTGGATAGCTGCTGTTATTTCTCGTTTCAAATCATCAATGGTGGCTGGGAGAGGTGGCCGAAACACCATATCCTTAACATACCCTCATAAGAAAAAATCGCAGGGGGTAAGATCAGGGCTTCTTGGAGGCCAGTGATGAAGTGCTCTGTCACGGGCTGCCTGGCGGCCGATCCATCGCCTCGGGTAGTTGACGTTCAGGTTTCATAACTAACCTTTTTCGTAGGACTCTCTATACATTTGATTGTGGAATTTGCAGCTCTCTGCTAGCTCTGCGAGTCGATTTTCCTGGGCTACGAACAAATGCTTGCTGGATTCGTGCTACATTTTCATCACTCGTTCTCGGCCGTCCAGAACTTTTCCCTTTGCACAAACACCCATTCTCTGTAAACTGTTTATACCAACGTTTAATACACCACCTATCAGGAGGTTTAACACCATACTTCGTTCGAAATGCACGCTGAACAACTGTCGTCGATTCACTTCTGCCGTACTCAATAACACAAAAAGCTTTCTGTTGAGCGGTCGCCATCTTAGCATCAACTGACGCTGACTCCTAGTCAACAGCGCCTCAAGCGAACAAATGTACAACTAAATGAAACTTTATAGCTCCCTTAATTCGCCGACAGATAGTGCTTAGCTCTGCCTTTTGTCGTTGCAGAGTTTTAAATTCCTAAAGTTGTGGTATTCTTTTTGAATCACCCTGTATTACAACATTATTAATAAAATATTTTTAAAAGACCTAAAGATGTATTTTTATAACATGTGGGTCTGAAATAATATGAGACTAATGAAAAATAAAAATTAATATATAACATTAGCCTACTAGTGTTAAAATACTTGTGCATTGTACAAAACGGGGACCTCCGCGTTTTGTACAATCTCCTATGTCCCTATTTAACCCGAACGTACAGTGAATAAAGAAATATGGCGTCTCTAAGGTAGGAATTCAGATAACCTCAATGTTAAAACGCTAAATAATGCCTTAATACTACTTAACAGAAATGGTAACTTACCGTTGATCCTTCTATGTATATTTTTGTATATCGCCACAACTAAAGACGTGAGAAAATCGGAAGAAAAACAGTGAAAAACTTTGAAACTTTGTACTGACGAAAGAGACGGTCTTCCGCGGCCACAAACCAACTCAAATTGCCGTTGCCATGCCGAGTCACTAGTAGCGTATTTTTCCGCTTGCAGCAGCACCAATCAAGCACATACACACTGTCCCCATTTTAACTGCTGTCCCCGTTTTGTACAACTCTCCCCTACGTCACCAGGCCCGGAGGGAATCCCAATTCGGTCTCTCAAATAGTACTTTACGTATTGGTCCTTTACTTATTAGCTTGCATTTATCGCGAATCTCTCGACCAGCGCGAAGTCCCGAGCGACTGAAAAAAAAAAAAAACAAAAAAAAAAACAAAAAAAAAACAGACCTAACATAGATTTGCTGCGGAATCTGAGCTCGAATACAACAAATTTTCACAAGACCGAGAAGCTTATGTCCACGAATCAGCAATCAGCATCGTTTTAGAGAGCATCGCTCGTACGAAACTCAGCTTGCCCTTTTGTCGCGTGATACACTGCGCACCAGAGATGAAGCGCAACGGGCAGATTCCACATTTATAAATTTCCGGAAAGTGTTTGACAACGTACCCCGCCATAGCCTGTTAAAGGAGATACGAGCATATGGAATAGGTTCACAGTTGTGCGAGTGGCTCGAAGACTTCTTAAGTGGTAGAATCCAGTACGTTGTCCTTGACGGTGAGTGTTCATCAGAGATACGCGTGTCATCAGGAGTGTCCCATGGAAGTGGGACAGCAGCGCTATTATTTTCTAAATACATAAATGAGTTGGCGGACAGGGTGGGCAGCAATCTACGGTTGTTTGCTGATGATGTGCTGTGGTGTACGGTAAGGAGTCGAACTTGAGTGACTGTAGGAGGATACAAGATGACTTAGACACAATTTCTAGCGGGTGTAGTGAATGGCAGCTGGCTCTAAATGTTTTTTTTTTTAAAAATGTAATACAATGCGAATGAGTAGGAAAAACAAACCCGTAATGTTCGGCAATAGCGTTAATAGTGTCCCGCTTGACACAATCACGTCGTTTAAATATCTGGATGTAACGATGCAAAGCGATATGAAATGGAACGTAAGGAACGTGGTAGGAAAGGCGAATGGTCGACTTCTGTTTATTGAGAGAATTATAGGAAAGTATGGTTCATCTGTAAAGGAGACGGCATGCAGGTCGCTAGTGCGATCTATTCTTGAGTACTACTTGAGTGTTTGGGATCCATACCAGGTCAGATTACGTGATACGACTGCCATCTGTTTAAGTGCGTATCGCTTTCCCATGACTTTTGTCACCTCAGAGTAAACAAATAACTGTCAATAGCTTGTTATTCTGGGTCAAGGTGTTTCATAGTGTGTATGACGGGCTTCTAGGGTTTGTTGAGAGGATAAAGTTGTCATAAGAAGCCCATGTTCGTAAGTGTAGCCTTTGGACATAATATGTGTTTGCAGATCGGAACATTTTCAAGTCTCCGACATCACCGTACTCCCACAGCGGAGGTATCATCTGACCTGTGTGAGCCGCGTCACGGCTCAGCATTTTTGATTTACCCGCGAGATTATTTCACTTGTTTTCGCCGCAGCGATAGGGGGCGTGGGCGCTGAGCGCTGTGGGCGCTGGTGCGCGAAGCAACTGTTTGTGGAGGGCGGCTCGGTCGGTATATGGCGACAGGACGGAAGCGGCTGGGAGCCAACTGGTGCCTGCCGATTAAGGACTGCGATGAGTGTGGCTGTTTGCGAGCATGTGGGGAGGACGGAATGCTCGCTTGCTTAGCGTGGTTCTCCATGACCAGCTGTTGTTTGTTGGGCCCAGCACTCGAGTGTAACAGGAAACTGCATTGGTGTGGTTCTCGTCACCTGGCTAAGGCCAAAATTTTGATACACTTTTATTATATTTCATGATCATTACTTTAATATGGGGTTGGTACTTGTAGCCAACATTTTGTGATTTGAAATACTTTAGAGAATATCATCATGTGCCAGGTGTCTACTGTGAATAATTCTTAATTTGTTTCATAGTGTATGGCACGGTATCCACTATCATCGATCATTTTATGAAAGTTCTGTCCAAATTATTATTACATTAGACTTTGTTAAAATTGGTGCGTTTAAATTGCAAATTTCCTAATTCTACTAATATTGCTTGGGATAAACCCATCTATTTCTTGACATTGCCATATTTGTGTATTAAGTTGTGTTTCTTCACGAGACTGACTGAATTGATTTTGGAACACGTGGGGAGGGGGGGGGGAGAGTATTTAAATGAAAATTTGCTAGATAACACAACCGTCGTGAAATTGAAAACTTGACAGTGTTTACTCATGTCACCAGTAGTTAATGTTATTTCTGTCTTGTAGCTTACTTAACTGATATAAAAAAATTTAGAAATTTTGTGTATTTGTCACGAAAGGTGAACTGATGTCACATGATATTGACATTTGTGTAGGGTTTACGTAACCTTAAGTGAAATCACGAGGATTAAAAAAAATGAAAACTGATTATCATTGCCACTTTTTTTTAGCAGGCAGTAGGGAATTTGTTGCACTCTCCCCAAATTGGATTTTTTTAAGGTTTGATTTACATGTAGTACAACTCACAAGTTCAGTATTTTTCTGGTGTAATTGTTAATATTTGTACATGTCGCACTATTGTACGATATAATATACCCTTTACTAACAGTACCTTTATGTAATGTTTCAGAGTGGGGCTGCATATTCTTCTAGAGAATGTTTTAAAAAAATTATTATTGCTAAAATTTCCTTTTAAACTGTTAATTGTATTAACTTGGATGTATAACCAATTATTGTTAAATAATAAATTTGTGTCAACAAGGCTTGGACCAAATCAATGTGCCTACACCTTCCCCATCCTGGCTCTGCTACCCTCTGTACTTCACACTGTGCTCTACAGGAGCAATGTTCGAGTACTCGTCATGGGTTCTCTTCTGTGTGAGGAAGGACGTCCTCCTTATTGTAGACAGCCTTGAACGTCCGTGGAGCACCACAGTCAACCCTCCTAGTCGCGGACGTACTAGTTTCTTGCAGTCGTCGTTGTAGCCCCGGAAGTGTAGAGACTTGCGTTTACTGCGGGCCACAAGCAAGTAACTGTGACTAGTTAAAGGCTGCAAGCAAAATAAAAGAAAAATTACATGATTGTTTCACTTAACCTGTTGCATGAATATTTATTATATTTAAGAAATATAACTACAACAGCGTAAATTTAGAGAAACGTTATTTACACAGTTAAGTTTGAAACATGACACTCCACTGATTTCACAACTGCTTCTATATTTGGCTCTATTTGTAAGAATGAACGATGAGGGGCGAGCTGTCGTCAGAAAAATGGCGGGCGGCGACTGTATTCCCTGTTGCAGTCGGACGAAAATGGTATGTGATGCCATCATTACAGCAAGGACTGACTATGGTGCCTTCTTCCTAATTTCTGTGCGTATGTGAAGTGGGTAATTTGAAAGTGATCCGATCATCAAACTTATTTTGTATCCAAACAGTACATTTCCCGACATTGGTTCTCCATCAAAACTTTATCTACTAAGTCTCCTCTACAACCCATAGAAGCTTGTAATAGAGATTGCGAAACATCCTGTATATTACAGCAAACTATGATTCTTTTGCTTTAATTATGAAAGGTTTATATGCTCCATCCTTCCAATTACTAAAAATGTGTATTTACATCGCCCTGTGAGTTCCATTTTATTGACTGAAGACATTGTCAGTGGTAACATTTGTCCCAATATCTGCTTACACCTGGTAGCGTCGTCTCCTTGCACATTTTCCAGGTGTTCCTACGTTAGGCACAGTTGGTTTCGACGTAATTTCTTTTGCAGCACAACGCATTTCTTTACATGCAGTACGACGAAATACATGACCACTACAGTCCGATTAAAATTACTTGATAGTTGACGTCTGTCACTTTGTAACACCATAACCCTAGTACTCTACTGATTTACTTTGCTTTTGTTTCATTTAATATCACATCGTTAAGCTTCTGTAAATGTGTTTGATTGAATAGATAACACAAAATTGTATACTCTTTTCTTTGTCAAAACTTTGATGTCGTGATTTGTTTCTATGCAAAGTAGTATATCTGTCATTTAAATTCTTTGTCCCATTTGGAGGGAACAAAACTTACTGTATATAATTGTAATTTCTGTGTGAATAATTTTTTTGTAGAAATGTCAATATGTGCAAATGTTCTGTTTTATTTAAAATGTTTGTTTACTGTTATGTAAAATGCTGATCCTCACTTAGGGTTCTTAGTTCTTTAGTATGTAAAAGTTGTGGTTCCTCTCGGGAACGGAACTGTGTAGCGCGCGCAAATTGTGGTTGGCCTATGTGGAAAAGGTGGAACAAGAGTGAGTCGGGGACGAGCTACGAGTCGGGGACGAGCTACCAAATTGTGCCATGTAAAAGATGCATATTGTGCTGGTTCCGACAGAGGCTTTTTCTGCTACTTTCCAATGCCTCGGATGGATAGATAAATAACTGGAACTATTCTGGAATTTGTATCTATCATCGCCACCAAGAAATGACCGAGTCCAGCAATTCTACCTGCAATTCCACCTACCAACATGCAGTTGCCACCACATTGCGCAATCATTGCATCGGAAAGCTACAATGATGTACAGTGAAGGATCAGCTTAATGGATGTGTTAGTGTGCTCAAATATAAGGTAAGTTATATCTGAATTTATGTACCTACCTTGATTTTTCTCCTCATCATAACACCTCTCAGGTTCCTCTCCGTTTGAACTAAAGTGATTTCCGAGTGTCCTTACTGAAAGAACATTAAAGCCAAGTGTTTTGCTAATTGATGCCTCATGAACATAGTAAAAAGAAAGTTAAAGTTAATGTGGCAAGAGAGTGAGTTAATGTTAATGATGCTTGATAAAAATAATTTTCCTAGTAAAACTGCTTATTAATGTGTTGTTGCCAACTTCAAATTAAAAGTTCTTAAGACTGAGGCTTATAAAGTTTTGCTTAGTAAATGATCACATTACTGCCTGTTGTAAATCGTAGAAGGTGAGTCAGTATCTTACATATATGTTAATTTTGTGTCTCACGGTAGTAAAAGTGGAAAACTGCAGTTGTGAAACGTTATATACTCATGTTTGCTAAGTGTTTGTCTCTCTTGTGTATTAGAAGTGCATATTAATAGTATAACAGGATCCACAGTTTGTCTATTGTGTTAATGCTCGGTAACAAGTAACGGAAAGACCACTAATTAGGAAAACCATAATATCTTTATTCAAATGATAGTGAGAAGCAACCTGTTAGTGGATTCCAATTAGCTTTCATTTTAAATAGTAAAGTATTTAACTGAGAGAGACTTAACCTATGTACAATTTATGATCCTGCAGTGAATGTTAATAGTAATGATATAAAGACCATTCAGTTTGAACAAGTCCTGAAAGTAATAGAGTGTTTCTGTATCTGTTATATGTTTGCAAATAGTTTGTGCTGCTCTAGCTGTTCGTTCCAACCTTAACGTTAACATATGCAGGTCTCAGAGTTCATTGCACTCGCGTGTGGCCAAGTCTAGGTTGTGTTTGTCCGTTACAGTTACTTATACCTACTTGCTTAAACGAGAACGTTAATCTTTCTCTTGCCTAATTAGGCTGGCGACCGTTTTCCTTATTCCTTAAACAGTATAGCTAGGCAAAAATATTGTTTGTTACTGTTCGAGTATTTACGTAATTCTGACTTTCATTTTCCGATAAGCCACCTCCATTAGGTACAACACGGTCAACATAACAAAATTCCTCCCAGAGGGTAACACTGCTCTGTTACGTTGTACCATAATTGCTTTAATAAAATAGTTTTATTACACAACCTGCTTCCAGCTTTAAGGTTATGGTACAGCAGTAGTAGACAGGAGTGTTATAACTTGACGCTACAATGTTGCCACATCCGCTGCCAGCTACCGCTCGGTTACAGGCGACACACAACCACGGTGGGTCGCTTCACAAATACTCTTGAAGTGTAACGCGGAGCAATGTTGGAAGCGGCTGAAGCGACGTATAACGGAAATGAGAGACTCTCTGTCGACAGATAATTAAGTTACCAATGTGTGAACTGCCACAGACAACGTGTTTCTAACCCTGAATTTAAACTCATGTCCTAACCTAACCACAACCTCGTGATGTGCCACGTATCCGAGAAAACAGCACTCAACAATCTGTGCAGAACTAAAATCACAGTCGCTTTGTTCATGGCGTTTAACGCTAACCTCTACGAGCAAAATTCCATAATATTCCAAATTTCAATTTTAGCAGTAAAAGTAAACTATAATTTCTCGCTGTACTCGGTTGGCTGAAATTATCCTCACACTGGCTAGAAGGAAAGCGGCGCTGCCAACCGATGGGCTGTTCTGATTGGCACTTGGTTGCAGATTATAGGCGACGCAGGCAGATTCCAAACGAAAAAAAGGATGGTAGGAAGAAAAATAAGAGCACACAAAAAAGTCAGTACATTGATGGGAATGACGCGGTAAAGTATTACAAACAGAAAATTACATTTGAGCCAACTAAGTGAATAAAAATGGTAATCAAAGTCTTTTGTGAGTTTTAGAAGAATAAAGATTCCGCTGCATTTGACGAGATTTCAACCGTCTGCCTTCCACACGGCAGGTGTATACCGCAACAATTATGCTATGCCGTTTGACTGGAATAAGCTCTTCTTACTCCAGTGACGCAGCCGCAACTATTAATGGACACCCTTAAAAAATTCAACTTCACGCAATGTCGTGCGAAGCTTATGCAGTGTGATCTTCGTTGATCCATTACGGACCCTGGGGCAACGGCTGGCATGTATTTCTTGATGCAATAATTTACCAACAGCCGTATGTATTGTAGAAATTTATTTTATGAACTTCTTATGTGGTACCAATTTCGGCATTACATTGATGTCATCTTCGGGCCCCACACGTCATAGTCGTAAAAACGCTATACACAATGTTTGCAAACAGCCTCAGTCTGTGTCGCCTGGCCACGAAGAGCTGTTGCATAACGATTTGATTCACGGATCCAGTTATATGGCTCCGTCCGTGTATAGATAGCGTTTTCACGACTATGAAGTGTGGGGCCTGAAGATGGCATCAATGTAATGCCGAAACTGGCAGCACATAAGAAGTTCATAAAATAAATTTCTACAATACATACGGCTGTTGATAAATTATTGCATCAAGAAAATTATGTAATGTAAGCGGATATCTGTGATTATAATAACCGTTTAAATGTCTCGTGTGGAAGGATTCAGTAGGATTTGGTTAGTGCTGTGTATGAAACGTATGTATTTCGTTAGAATCGTTGTGTGTATGTGTTGTTATTGTTGTTTTTAGTATGGATATAATTTATGATGAAATACAAAATAAAAAGCCAGACCCAGTATTCGGGGGGTCAAACATATCAAGAAAGCCTTGAAAGTAATTGGAACTGTTATGGCAGTTTGACAATTGTTCGTGCGTGCCGTTGAGCACTCCCGTTGGAGAAAACCAGCTACAACAAGTTCTAGCCATCAAGTAACTTTAATAGGACTATAGCGAATGTTACGATCACCAGGTACAGGGCCACAAATTTTTCCAAGTGAACATTATTGGTTCTATATCTCGTAGTATTTCACGTCACGAAATATGTTGCGCTGCGAACCAGCGTGAAATTAAGTTCGGAATACATGGAAAAATGCAAACACACGTCGTTGCCAGATGCAAACAGAAATCAGGAAGAAACGTTACCGCTGACGATAGTTCATGTAAATAAAACGCAGTGCGTATAATACACTACTGGTCATTAAAATTGCTACACCACGAAGATGACAGGCTACAGACGCAAAATTTAACCGACAGGAAAAAGATGCTGTGATATGCAATTGATTAGCTTTTCAGAGCATTCACACAAGGTTGGCGCCGATGGCGACACCTACAACGTGCTGACATGAGGAAAGTTTCCAACCGATTTCTCATACACAAACAGCAGTTGAGCGGTGTTGCCTGGTGAAACGTTGTTGTGATGCCTCGTGTAAGGAGGAGAAATGCGTACCACCACGTTTCCGACTTTGATAAAGGTCGGATTGTAGCCTATCGCGATTGCGGCTTATCGTATCGCGACATTGCTGCTCGCGTTGGTCGAGATCCAATGACTGTTAGCAGAACATGGAATCAGTGGCTTCAGGAGGGTAATACGGAACGCCGTGCTGGATCCCAACGGCCTCGTATCACTAGCAGTCGAGATGACAGGCATCTTATCCGCATGGCTGTAACGGATCGTGCAGCCACGTCTCGATCGCTGAGTCAACAGATGGGGGACGTTTGCAAGACAACAACCATCTACACGAACAGTTCGACGACGTTTGCAGCAGCATGGACTACAGCTCGAAGACCATGGGTGCGGTTACCCTTGACGCTGGATCAGAGACAGGAGCGCCTGCGATGGTGTACTCAAAGATGAACCTGGGTGCACGAATGGCAAAACGTCATTTTTTCGGATGAATCCAGGTTCCGTTTACAGCACCATGATGGTCGCATCCGTGTTTGGCGACATCGCGGTGAACACACATTGGAAGCGTGTATTCCTCATCGCCATACTGGCGTATCACCCGGCGTGATGGTATGGGGTGCCATTGGTTACACGTCTCGGTCACCTCTTGTTCGCATTGACGGCACTATGAACAGTGGACGTTACATTTCAGATATGTTACGACCCGTGGCTCTACCCTTCATTCGATCCCTGCGAAACCCTACATTTCAGCAGGATAATGCACGACCGCATATTGCAGGTCCTGTACGGGCCTTTCTGGGTACAGGAAATGTTCGACTGCTGCCCTGGCCAGCACATTCTCCAGATCTCTCACCAATTGAAAACGTCTGGTCAATGGTGGCCGAGCAACTGGCTCGTCACAATACGCCAGTCACTACTCTTGATGATCTGTGGTATCGTGTTGAAGCTGCATGAGCAGCTGTACCTGTACACGCCATCCAAGCTCTGTTTGACTCAACGCCCAGGCGTATCAAGGCCGTTATTACGGCCAGAGGTGGTTGTTCTGGGTACTGATTTCTCAGGATCTATACACCCAAATTGCGTGAAAATGTAATCACATGTCAGTTCTAGAATAATATATTTGTCCAATGAATATCCGTTTATCATCTGCATTTCTTCTTGGAGTAGCAATCTTAATGGCCAGTGGTGTAGAAATGCGCTTTTTTTAGGTCTTACAATGACTTTAAATACCTTTAATAGCAGCAAAATCGCTATGGCCATTATGACCTACGAATGAAGAATTTCAGTTGAGAGCGTTTTCCCTCCCTGTGGCAGTGAGAAATGCTTGCCATTCAGTCACGCACGCGGTAGAAGTTTGTGTCAGAACATAGTTTGCACGCCGCGTGTCCAGTTTGCTGGTTTTCCGTTTTGCTTCTTTCAGGGCGGCAGCCGTTTGGCGCGGCACGCTTTGGTGGAGTGAGTGCCTGTGAAGACGGCTGTGGTGTGGAGTGGCGGTGCTAACTGCTAGTGGTCCGGAACGGCGCCGCAGATCGACCTGGGCGGTCGTACATCGATCTCAGCAGCTGGGCCGGCGCGCCGTGTGACGGAAATACCGCAGTCCTGTTCTGTTCTCTTCTGTTCCTCCCACACCCCTCCGGCGCGGTGCTTGCGGTGGACGGCAGAGAACGAGCGGCAGCGCGTAAACCCGTTCGAGGCATGCGGCCAGATACCTGCCATAATTCCAACAGCGCCGTAAACCTCCTACAAATTCAAACACATTTTTCTTACCGCAATCAAATATTTATTTACGCACCAAATTCATATCACTTTTCATAATAAGGTACCTTCAGTAGATTTAATACACTAACTGGAAAAAAATCGCAAAACCGAAAAACAATTAATGTAGAGTAGTGAAATTCCAGGAGTACATTCGTCTAGGTAACACATTTCAGTGATTAACTTTACAAGATCAGAGGTTAATGTAAGCGCGATATAAGCTATTGCAAATGTGACGAAATAAGCTCTGTTTTATTATATTATACGTCATTTGTGTACAAAAATTAGTACGCAGCCAACAACTCGCATATTCTGCATCTCCAGATACATCCATACTCTGTGAAGTGCATGACACAGGGTACTCCCGTTGAACTAGTGGTTAGTGCTTACGCCCATTCAGTTCGTATACAGAGCGCGGGAAGGATGATTAAATGCCTCTGAGCGCGCTGTAATGTGTCTAATCTTCTTGTCGTGATGATGCGACACCGGCAAGCTTTCAAGATCGCCTGACCTCCCAATCCTCTGGATTTTTCCATATGGGGTCATCACAGAAATGAAGTTTTCAGCACTCCCGTTGATAAGGCGAATTTTAGTCTTGTCAAGCTTTGTTTGAAACAATTCTTATTCGCTATAGAGACGACTGCAGAATTGCATCCAAATGCACACGTACAGGTGTAGGGTAAATCTATGTAACTTTGAGATATTAAGGATTGTAAATGAAAAAGCAAAACAAATATTCTATCTAGAAATTGTATATTTTACATATAAGAGACCTCTACATTGCCCTACTAACCCGTGATAAAGAACATTTAAGAAATGAAAAACTGTTAACAAATCTTTCTTTTCTTTCTTTCTTTTTTTTCTTGAGCCTCGTCCTGCAGTTACGCTGGGTCGGCCATGGTTTATCGGGTGTGGCATGTTAAGTGTAAGGGGTGGCCGGATGCCCTTCCTGCCGCCACCCCGTACCCCCTGGGAAGGAATTAGTGTACCCCAGTTGTCTGCATCTAATGTAAGCCATGGAAGAGTGCGAATGTGTTGCAAATGTCTGTGAGTCGTGTAACTGAGGCGGAACGTGGGGACCAGCCCGGTATTCACCTAGGTGGATGTGGAAAACCGCCTAAAAACCACATCAAGGCTGGCCGGCACACCGGCCCTACGTCGTTAATCCGCCGGGCGGACTCGATCCGGGGCCGGCGCGCCTACCCGAGTCTAGGCAGCAGCGCGTTAGCGCTCTCGGCTACCCTGGCGGGTTGAAAAACTGTTAAAAAATATAGTAAACAAAATGGGTATGCTACCTAATTTCGTTATAGCATACCTAATTAAAAATTAGGTAAAGCTATGGACTGACGACTTTCATGGGACCATCGCAGACGAAAGCAACACTGAATACAAGCACCTTTATTCTTTCCACAGCTGTAGCTCTCTTTACAAGTGGCGCAAATGCCGTCATTTCTTTTCTGCTTTGACTTCTGTTTTCCCTTCGACATTGATTTCATTATGCTACAATGTTCGGATAAAGTTCAGACTGAGCGCCATTTCCTGCATTTGTATTGGAAATTGACCAACTTAACTTCCATTTCACTCGTAAGGACAAACAGTCTATCCATTTTGCCAACGATCACATTGTCTTTCCCATCATCACTGAGGTCTACATAGTACTTTATAGTGCTCCATGGAATGGAGAAATGTTTAGCAGCTTTGCGTATCGATCACTTATCTCCCAAAACATTATGAAGTACTCCACGAAGTCATCAGTATAGGATTATCTTCTCTTGCTCGCATAAGTCGATTTTGGCTTCTCCTCCTTCGCACTGTTGCTTCGACATGGAGCCAATGTTTCTGAAATGGACAAAATGGCTCTGAGCACTATGCGACCTAACTTCTGAGGTCATCAGTCGCCTAGACCTTAGAACTAATTAAACCTAACTAACCTAAGGACATCACACACATCCATGCCCGAGGCAGGATTCGAACCTGCGACCGGAGCGGTCGCTCGGCTCCAGTCTGTAGCGCTTAGAACCGCACGGCCACTCCGGCCGGCCTGAAATGGACACATACCTTAAGAGTTGTTGCCGTTTTCCTAAGCGAATGAGTCAGCAATACGGAATTTAAGTCCAACTGTGGTGACTAAGATTATTATCATGTTTCATTGCCAATACAACTACATGTAAGTGTCTGACTAATTACTAGAACAACTTACCTTAATCAAACTGTATTACAAGATCAGGGTAGCAAAAGACATGCTTTTCTTTCCACACAAAACAATAAATACCTGTTCCGCACACAGCGTTCATTCCCGCCCAGAATGTCTTTCCCGTGTGAAGAAAATGTTCCTGCCATTTGTTGACGACGGTTGGAACTGTGATTACACGGGCTACCATACTTAAAAAGGAAGAATGTGTCAGCTGTAACGAAATAAAGTACGTCACGGAGTTATTTAGATTTACCCTATTGTAAATTGTAACATGTGAAATATAGCGTATATTAAGTTAGGCCATGGGTGAAATTTGACCCCAGTTACATGGGGAGTTAATCGAAAAGTTTACATTTAAAATATGTGTGCCCTTATCAGCACAGTAGTTGATTACTTCGCCAAATGCTCGCTCGGGGAACCATATTCCCTGGCTTGTTTTTCCTACTTATCGTGTTTTTCACCCGTTTCAGTTTGTGCTGTTAATTATGATACACACTGTACGTGGGTATACAGGAAGGTTTCTGCTCATAGTAACTCACGGTAAGTCATCTACTGAAACAAAAGTTATATCTGGGGCACCTCGAGGAAACGTTATAGGCTCTCTGCCGCTCTTACTCCACGTAAACGACTTGCGAGACAATATGAGCAGTCCCCCTTGGATTGTTTACAGATGGTGCTGTCATTTACCGTCTAGTAAACGTATCAGAAGATAAAAATGAATTACAAAATGATTTAGGCATGATATCTACGTGATTTGAAAAACGGCAGTTGATCCTGAACAGTAACAAGTGTGAAGTCTTCCACATGAGTATTACAAAATTCCGTGAAATTTCGGTTACACGACGAATCACATACATTTAAATGTTGTCGATTCGACTAAGTACTTAAAAGGTCACATAAGGAACAGCTTACATTAGAACTATCATATAGAAAATGTTGTGGTTAAGGTTAATCAAAGACTGCGCGTAGTTGGCAGAACACTTAGAAGTTGCAACACATTTACTAAAGAAACTCCCCACACTGCACTTATCCGTCCTCTTCTGGAATACTGTTGCCCGATATTGAATCCTTACAAGATAGATTTGACGAGGGACATCGAAAAAGTTCAGACGAAGGCAACTCTTTCTGTACTACCTCGAAATAGATGAGAGAGTGTCACAGACATGATACGTGACCTGTGGTGACAATCATTAAGACGAAAGTTTTTTTCGTTGCGATACGATCATTCAACAAAATTTCAGTCACTAAATTCTCCAAAACTACATAAATAAAAATGTAAATGTTCTTTTGTTCAAAATCGTGTATCTCCGAAAGTTCTTGACCGATTGCTTTTAAATTTTGACACAACGTTGCATTCGAATACTCAAGTGTTTTTATGTACCTGTTGGAACGCCATCTGGTGCATTTGTAATATACATTGTAAAAATGTAAATGTTGGTTTGTTCAAAATCATAAATCTCCGAAAGTTCTTGAACGACTGCTTTGAAATATTGGCACACTGTTGAATTATAATATGGTCGTATTTTCAGGTATTTAACTCCATGTATATCAAAATGTACCTGTCCGATTTACTTCAAATTTTTACACGTTACCGTGAATTTTTTTGTCAATTAGAGTAAAATTGTTGCACCAAGTTGGTTTCTTTAGTATGTGTGGCACAGCGAGGGCCCTGCGTACCTGTCGTCCCTCTTAAACTTCAAAGGTCGTTTAAACTCTGAGGTATTGAGCATATGTATTTTAATCGTGAAACTGAGTATTCCTACCAACAGGTCTGTAATCTCTATGGTAAATGGAAATGAGTGTTTGGCGTCATTGGCCGGGAGGCCTCTTACGGGGCAGGTCCGGCCGTCGTGGTTCAGGTCTTATTACATTATATATATATATATATATATATATATATATATATATATATATATATATTAAAAATCATTGTTACCCATTCCAAATACATACTAAGTTCATATACTAACCATGTAGACATGTTATACATGAAGTGATTTAAACAAAACAGTTTGATCATTTCAATTATGCCGATGTTAAAGAAAGACAACAGAAGATTGTTGTTGTTGTTGTTGTGGTCTTCAGTCCTGAGACTGGTTTGATGCAGCTCTCCATGCTACTCAATCCTGTGCAAGCTTCTTCATCTCCCAGTACCTACTGCAACCTACATCCTTCTGAATCTGCTTAGTGTATTGATCTCTTGGTCTCCCTCTACGATTTTTACCCTCCACGCTGCCCTCCAATGCTAAATTTGTGATCCCTTGATGCCTCAAAACATGTCCTACCAACCGATCCCTTCTTCTAGTCAAGTTGTGCCACAAACTTCTCTTCTCCCCAATCCTATTCAATACCTCCTCATTAGTTACGTGATCTACCCACCTTATCTTCAGCATTCTTCTGTAGCACCACATTTCGAAAGCTTCTATTCTCTTCTTGTCCAAACTAGTTATCGTCCATGTCTCACTTCCATACATGGCTACACTCCATACAAATACTTTCAGAAACGACTTCCTGACACCTAAATCTATACTCGATGTTAACAAATTTCTCTTCTTCAGAAACGCTTTCCTTGCCATTGCCAGTCTACATTTTATGTCCTCTCTACTTCGACCATCATCGGTTATTTTACTCCCTAAATAGCAAAACTCCTTTACTACTTTAAGTATCTCATTTCCTAATCTAATTCCCTCAGCATCACCCGACTTAATTTGACTACATTCCATTATCCTCGTTTTGCTTTTGTTGATGTTCATCTTATATCCTCCTTTCAAGACACTGTCCATTCCGTTCAACTGCTCTTCCAAGTCCTTTGCTGTCTCTGAAAGAATTACAATGTCATCGGCGAACCTCAAAGTTTTTACTTCTTCTCCATGAATTTTAATACCTACTCCAAATTTTTCTTTTGTTTCCTTTAAGCCGGCCGAAGTGGCCGTGCGGTTAAAGGCGCTGCAGTCTGGAACCGCAAGACCGCTACGGTCGCAGGTTCGAATCCTGCCTCGGGCATGGATGTTTGTGATATCCTTAGGTTAGTTAGGTTTAACTAGTTCTAAGTTCTAGGGGACTAATGACCTCAGCAGTTGAGTCCCATAGTGCTCAGAGCCATTTTTTTGTTTCCTTTACTGCTTGCTCAATATACAGATTGAATAACATCGGGGAGAGGCTACAACCCTGTCTCACTCCTTTCCCAACCACTGCTTCCCTTTCATGCCCCTCGACTCTTATAACTGCCATCTGGTTTCTGTACAAACTGTAAATAGCCTTTCGCTCCCTGTATTTTACCCCTGCCACCTTCAGAATTTGAAAGAGAGTATTCCAGTCAACATTGTCAAAAGCTTTCTCTAAGTCTACAAATGCCAGAAACGTAGGTTTGCCTTTTCTTAATCTTTCTTCCAAGATAAGTCGTAAGGTCAGTATTGCCTCACGTGTTCCAACATTTCTACGGAATCCAAACTGATCTTCTCCGAGGTCGGCTTCTACCAGTTTTTCCATTCGTCTGTAAAGAATTCGCGTTAGTATTTTGCAGCTGTGACTTATTAAACTGATAGTTCGGTAATTTTCACATCTGTCAACACCTGCTTTCTTTGGAATTGGAATTATTATATTCTTCTTGAAGTCTGAGGGTATTTCGCCTGTCTCATACATCTTGCTCACCAGATGGTAGAGTTTTGTCATGACTGGCTCTCCCGAGGCCATCAGTAGTTCTAGTGGAATGTTGTCTACTCCCGGGGCCTTGTTTTGACTCAGGTCTTTCGTTTTACTAAATTACCAGAAGGAATTAAGTTAAACATCAAGAAAAGCTTTTTTTAAGACATTCAAACTTCAACATGAAGAAATAAATATCTGCACTTCGAATTATATGTACTCCAGTCTTTACAAAGCATAAATAGCTCTTTATGAAGGATATCAGCAAGTTGGTGGGATAATTTTCAATATAAAACAATTTAACAGTCATATTAGACAACTTCTTAAATACTTGAGAATGACGGAAAGGAGATGTTATAAAGTTGGCTAGCCTTCCAACATTGGACATTAATTGAATGTTAAGTATCTGAAGTGATCAGACCTATATTATAAGTCTTTCACTGCAAAACTGACTTACACATCACAGTGCAAAAATGAACAGGGCATTGTGCCAGCCATTGAATATTAAATTATATCACATAGAATCTTATGGTTTTAACCAATCGATAAGGACCTTTCCGTAAAAAACTGTCAGTTTCCAGATTTCTAATATAAGCCAATAATGCACCTTTAATGTTCTGACACTATTATACAGACCATCTGACCGTCACATTCGACGCCACATTGGGCGACCTGCGCGCCGGAGGGTGATGAAATGAAAAGAGAACACCCAATCTCTTTGCGGAGAAAATTCCCGACCCAGCCGGCAATCAAACCCGGTCCCCTTAGGACGGCAGTCCGACACGCTGACCATTTTTTTTTTAGCATTTTGTTCGTTGTTGATCGTTGTGTTTGGTCGTTGCGGACGTCACAATAACATCCATTCAAGTTCGTTTGATGATCCTTCCACTCAGTTTTTTTATTACAGAGGCCAATCGGCTCTCTGACCGAACACGCTGAGCTACCGTGCCGGTTTTTTTTATCTTTCTGTCTCATTTGCTTTACGTTTTTTTTTTAATGTTCAAATGTGTGTGAAACCTTGTGGGACTTAACTGCTAAGATCATCAGTCCCTAAGCTTACACACTACTTAACCTAAATTATCCCGGGACCAGCCGCTCAGCCCATGACTGCAGCGCCTTAGACAGCTGACCATTCAGCTATCGGGACGAACAACTCTAGTGTATTTTCTTGTAAGTATTTGTGTTGGCTCTTTGCGGCTCGGCGTTCACTGCGACTCTGGTGGCGTATGTGTATACCTTTCCACATTGCTTGTGACCTTCTTCGGTTCCGAATTTATTGGTTCAAATGGCTCTGAGCACTATGGGACTCAACTGCTGAGGTCATTAGTCCCCTAGAACTTAGAACTAGTTAAACCTACCTAACCTAAGGACATCACAAACATCCATGCCCGAGGCAGGATTCGAACCTGTGACCGTCGCGGTCTCGCGGTTCCAGACTGCAGCGCCTTTAACCGCACGGCCACTTCGGCCGGCCCGAATTTATTGTCAGTTGTGGAAACTCGTTCTGGTCAGCTAAATTCGGCCTATTATCTTGTACTTCCGGCCATGGCCATATCGAGGCGTGTGTAAGTACTTTGTCAGTTGTCTACCAGCGCGTACTGTACTCTCTCAAACTTTTCAGTTGCATCTCTGGTCAAGACATTGTGCCCTTCTGCAGACTTTAAAAATGTCACTGTCGTTCGTATTAAGTCCGAAGTGCAGGACGCGGCATATATCGCGTCGCGGTTTCCCCGCTTGCTTAGGTTTCAGAATCTCAAACTATTTTAGCAGCCTGTCACCGGCGATACGTGTAATTTTACGTCGTATTTGTATTGTAGTAGTGTGTGCTCGGGTATTTCAAAGGTCGATTGAAACTTGCTGCCCCTCAAAATGCTTTTTATTTTTATCTTTCGTTGCAGACCAGCTAAGGACGACGTTCAAAACCGCTGAGTTAAGAGTCATGTTTTCTCCAATATTCCTTCATCTATCACTTTTCTATCCTCTCATCCTCTTTCTATTTTCTTTCGTGCCTTCTTGAAACTTTTTGTCTTGTAAGCATTCCCATTTCGTTTTGCTCTGTCTTCAGTTTCTTATCTATATTAATTTCTTCTAGACTTTCAGGCATTTTCCTATACTAGTTGAAATTTCCCGTACACGTCAAAATGTTATATAGTTATCTTGTTATTCTACTACAGCTTCTTTGAATACGCCCATGCATAATGTTATTTTCCAAATGCAATCCATTTTTCTGCATGTTTGTATACCTCTGAGTTACTTCTCAGTTTAAATGCTTCTACTGCCGTTCTATATTGCAGTATCTTCGTCACACTCCGTCTTTCCTTTTCCCCGATTCGTGTTTTTTTTTTTTTCTTTCGCGTGTATAACAGACTCTTAATGATGAATTTCTACATTTACAGCGTTTACTTTTTTTTTTAATTAAGAAAGTCTCTTGTCGGGTGGAATGCTAGGTCCATATTTCGTAATCTTCCTCTGATAATACGTATATTAAGACTGTTGATATCCCCTATATAGTCAAACTGGTCTGATGTTCTGATTTTACCACATTATATGCTTAACTTTGGCAATGTTGCTCGTCAATCTGTATCTTTTTTTATTTTTCGAAGAATATTTTTGTAGTGCCGCTTTTCTTGCTGATTAAATGTTTTCCTTTGTCACAGCCGCTAAATCATCTACAAATGATACACGCTCAATTTTGACATTATCCATTTCCGAACCATTTGGTATTCCAATTTTTTCTTTGTATTTCTTTCTCCGCTCTCTGATCACGTTTATGCGACGTTGCTCAAGATTACTGACCAAGGTGACGCAGTGCTTAGCACACTTGACTCACTTTCGGGAGGACGAAGATTCAAACCCGCGTCCGGCCAACCAGATTCAGGTTTTCCGTGATTTCCCTACATCGCTCCAGGCAAATGCCGGGATAGTTCCTTTGAAAGGGCACGGCCGATTTCCTTCTCCACCCATGACTCAATCCAAGCTCGTGCTCCGACTCTACTGACCTCGATGTTGACAGAGCGTTAAACCCAATCTTGCTTCCTCGTTCCTGCTCAGGGTTGTAATATCAAATGACTGAGACATTTTAGTTTAGATTTTAGACTCTGTATTTGTTCGCGTTTCTAGTAGAACCTCCTGTATTGTCTTATACATTCCAACTTCTTACAGGGTTTTGAGTATCATCATCCAGTCCGCACACTCCTAACTTTTACAGAACACGTAATGAGATGATGTTCAATAGCGGCCGTACCACATGTACGCTCTTTTTATTTTCTTTATTTCTTGGATTGCGCTATACGCCTAGTTCCTTCGTATAGTCCTTATAATATACAACTGTTACAGAGTGTATTTTTACACATCTGTGCTGCATCGTGTTGGTGTTAGATGTAGATGTTTGCAGCGACAGTATATTTGCAGAACATCTAAGTTGTTATGACCCTGCGTTGTTAGCAGCGCCGCCACACTGGCTGGGCTCTTATGTCCAAACTTCACAAGTTCAAGTAAAAGGACTGCCGTAATATCACGTCGCCTGGAATAGCCAAAGAAAGAAGGCAGCAAGATTAATATCTAACGTCCCGTCTAGAACGATGTCGACATAGACGGAGCAAAAGCTCGGATTAAGAAATTATGAGAAAGGAAATCGCCCGTGTCCCTTCAAAGGAACCATCCCGGTATTTGCCTTAAGTGATTGAAATAAATCACGGAAAATCTCAATCACGATGACTGGACGCGGAATTGAACCGTTATCATCGCGACTGTGAGTCCATCGTGCTACATACCGCGCTGCTTCGCTCGGTTATAACCAAAGAAAAGATAATCTACGTCCTCCCCCGCAACGGGAATAATTATTCATGATACGCAGCTGTTTGTGAAAACGACTGTGGTTAAATCTGAGTCCAGCTATTAAAGAAATCAGCCTTCTACAGACTGAGCATGGATGGGATTTCATGGGCTAGAGAACCGCCAGCTGAATTATTGCACAGTTCTTGCCTCAGTGTCTTGTATGCTGACATTCATACCACCTGTCTTCTATTGTACCTATAAATAAATCATGTCTACTCCAAAAGTGGAGACTTCAGTGCAAGTTATCTTCCCCGCCCTTAACAGTGATCAGCTTCATTACCCGTAAGTTCTCTTGATCGAAGCCTTTCCGCATGGATACTAACATTTCAATTTTACTATGTGCAATAGTATTTTTGACACTTTTAGATCAAATAGTCAATCACTGGGTATGCTATTCTAGTATGGCCTCGAGTTCCGCAGTCCTAACCCTCGTTGCCTCTTCTAACAGAGACATTGGATTTGAAGTGATTATACGTACTGCTTCTCAAAATTTGGATTAAGATATTAAGTACGTGTTATGCTCAAAAAGAATGCTATTTATTGCCCTCGCACTTCCTAAGCGTCGCGATAGTCCAGAAGAGTAATGTACCCTCTCTCCTTGAGCAAGGAATACCCTCCCTAACAGTTTGTTGTGCATTCTGCAAAACTTTAAAAAGTGTGGTTTGCACACCCGACTATGAAACAAATCCGTACTTCACGGTGCATTTTTGGAGATGTCTTTTATGTCTAAGGTCCTCTGTGCAAACGTCACAGGATATTCTGCGGACTACTGAAACATTTCTGCCCAGCTTTTCTTAAGTTGCATTCATTTTGAATCGTGGTAGAAAATCCTGCACAATATTACATATTTATGACACAGATGTTTTATTACGTCAACGATGTGTAAAAAAACAGAAGACTTAGTAGTTACGGACATCCGATAATAGGATTATCAAAAAATATGTAGCTGTCAGAGGAATAATTACCAAGTACACACTTATTTTCATTAGGTATCGTAATGCACTGGAAATCAGCCATTGCAATCTGAAGCGAAAGCCTTTCATACACGAACAGAAAGACAAGTACTTTACGACGTAATCGATGAAGACATTGGCACAGGCGTGAACTTACATTGGCTCACCGTTATGGACCTTCTTGTCCCGACATAGCCCAATTTTGTCCCGATTTCGCTAAGTACTGTTACGAGCTTGGCTCAAGTACTGAAGTAACGCCATCTGTTAGCGCAACATACACTGCTGGCCATCGTAAATGCAACACCAAGAAAGACAAGAGGTAGCACAACAAGATTTATTTTGTAGATAACATGTTGACCAAGTATCAAATGATTACGTTTACAGACGTCTGTGACATGTGGTTCCTGCCAGAATCAGTAGCCAGAGTAGCCGCCATTGTTGGAGATCACCGCTGACACACGTCTCGGCATTGAGTCAAAGAGACGTTGGATGTCTTCCTGGGGTACAGCAGCCCAAGCAGCTTCCACACGTTGCCAAAGATCATCTGGTGTGGCAGCTGGGGATTTAATCTGGGTCACTCGTTGAGCAACCATGGACCACATGTTTTCTATCGGCGAAAGATCCGGAGAGCGAGCCAGCCAGGGAAGCAATTCAAACTGGTTATTGACGAAGAACCTTTGGACAATGCGTGCCACGTGCGGTCGCGCATTATCCTGTTGAAATATGGCTGTGGCCCAGCCCTGAAGGTAAGGAAGGACAACTGGCTCCAGCACCTCGGATATGTAGCGCCGGCTATTTAAAGTACCGGCAATGCGTACTAGAGGCGTGCGAGAGTAATATCCAATACCGCCCCATACCATAATACCCGGTGCAAGACCAGTGTGGCGGTGCATAATGCAGCTGTCCAGCATCCTCTCTGCACGGTGTCTCCACACTCGAATCCGACCATCGTGGTGCTGCAGACAGAAGCGTGCCTCGTCAGTAAAGACATCGTCATTCCATTCTGCCGTCCACATCCGTCTGTCATCACACCATTGGCGACGGAGACGTCTGTGGTTCTGCGTCAATGGTAGACGAAGCAATGGACGTCTTGCGGACAGACCACTCTGCTGTAAACGGCGTCGAATGGTACGCGCAGACACTGGATGATGCGTTACAGACGTAATGTGCTGTGCTATGGTTCGGGATGTCACTGAGCGATCCGTCACAGCCATGCGCACAATTTGCCTATCAGCACGTGCAGTGGTGCACCGAGGTGAATGCGATCGACCACGTCGGTCCGTCGTACCCTCCTGCATCCAACGGTCACATATCCGCATTACAGTTGTTTGGTTTCGTCCAACACGACTAGCGATTTCTCTGTATGATAATCCACAATCTCGGTAAGCCACTATCCTTCCTCTGTCGAAATCGGATACTTGATCAAAAGATGTTCGCTGTTGTCTACGAGGCATAACTGATCGTCTTGTGAAACAACCACAAGGTAAACACACGTGCCGAACGTACACTCGTCGAAATCGCCAAGCCTTAAATGGCGCTTTGAGGTGGCGCCACTGGCGCGCGTGATGTGCGTCTGCGCTGAAATTCTAATCAGTTGCATATCTCATCGCTGCAAACCCATGGTGTAAATTTCACTTGATTCAGATGCTTCCTTCAGGGTGTTGCATTTACGGTGGCCAGCAGTGTATAAACGCAGCCTCAGTTTTACTTACAACAAGTTTATTTCGACAAAGTCGTCTGACAGATGGCGATGCACGTTGCGTGTCCTGTATCGACGAATCGACAATACAAGCACCTTCTATGTCTAGCGCCACCTTTCTGAAAATACCAGACTTCTCCAGTAATAAGGGGCTGGAACTATTTAAGGAGCGCCGCGCGGAAGAATCGGACAGTTTCCATTTGAATAGCGACCTGATAACACGATTCTTTCTAAACTTCATACGAACTGTGAATGCAAGTTAGTAATGGGTTGGGTTGGGTTGTTTTCGGGACCAGACCAAACAGCGAGGTCATGGGTCTCATTGGGTTGGGGAAGGACGGGGTAAGAAATAGGCCGTGCCCTTTCAAAGGAATCATCCCGGCATTTGCCTGGAGCGATTTAGGGAAATCACGGAAAACCTATATCAGGATGGCCGGACGCGGGTTTGAAGCGTCTTTCTCCCGAATGCGAGTCCAGTGTGCTAACCACTCCGCCGCCTCGCTCGGTCAAGTTAGTAATGTTTGTAGTGTTTACTGCGGGTATATAGTGTGTAGTGACGTGTACATCGATGACTAAAGTGTTATTGCTGACTGTTTATCGTCTAATAAACTTATCGTAGCTTACGAAAATGCCTAAGGATGGAAAGAGAAAGTGAAATTTTCGGATAATTACACAAAAGAGTAAATTGTAGCTGTTTCATCTCAGTAAAACATGGAAGTAAGGCAGATCACATTTCTACGAAGAACTATACAAACAGATTCGCGGTAGCCTCGACATCAAAGCCTGTTTCTACATTTATGGTTAAGGAAGGTATCCGAGAAGAATCGCTACTTGCTTCTGCAGAACTAACAACAGCTTATAAAGTTGTCAAGCATCATCAGTCTTTCAGTTCTCTTGACTGTACCGTAAAACAGAATGCCGCAATGTATCCTGACTCCAAAGTCGCTTCAAAGCAGTCTACAGCCAGGACCAAAGATACACCGTGTCCGAATACATAAAACAATTGCAAGAAGTTTCATTTTACGACATTGGCACCGACGCATCGAACGACAAGGCTGAAAAGATGTTTCCTTTAGTTGTTCAATACTTTACCGAAACTGACGGAATCCAACAGAAGCTGTTGAAGTTTGATTTGCTCAATAACGAAACATCGGAGACAATTGTAAAGTTTTGCCTAGACACATTAGGACAATTGCAAATTCCATTAGATAAATTAATCGGTTTTTGGGGGGACATTACCAATACCAACTTCGGAAGGCTTCATCGACGCGACCAACGGAATATACTCCTCCAAATTAAAGAAGAACCAGGGAAAAAATGTAGAAGGCATGTCCATATTCTCCACAACACTATTTCAAGCGCTGCTGGAGTCAACTGTCGACATTGAAATAATCGCAAACTATTGTATATTAGGGGCAATTGCAGCTGTCGAAAGCCATGCTCTACATTTACATCTACGTGATTACTCTGCTATTCACAATAAAGTGCCTGGCAGAAGGTTCAATGAACCACCTTCAAGCTGTCTCTCGTTCCACTCTCGAACGGCGCGCGGCAAAAACGAGCACTTAAATTTTTCTGTGCGTGCCCTGATTTCTCTTATTTTATCGTGATGATCATTTCTCCATATGTAGGTGGGTGCCAACAGAATGTTTTCGCAATCGGAGGAGAAAACTGGTGATTGAATTTTCATGAGAAGATCTCGTCGCAAAGAAAAACGCCTTTGTTTTAATGATTGCCACTCCAGTTCACGTATCATGTCTGTGGCACTATCTCCCCTATTTCGCGATAATACAAAACGAGCCGCCCTTCTTTGTACTTTTTCGATATCATCCTTCAGTCCCACCTGATGCGGATCCCACACCGCACAGCAATACCCGAGAATAGGGAGGACAAGAGTGGTGTATGCAGTCTCTTTAGTAGTCCTGTTGCATCTTCTAAGTGTTCTGCCAATGAATTGCAGTCTTTGGTTTGCTCTACCCACAACATTATGTATGTGATCGTTCCAATTTAGCTTCTTTGTAATTGTAATCCCTAAGTATTTAGTTGAATTTACAGCCATTTGATGTGTACGACTTATCGCGTAATCGAAGTTTAGTGGGTTTCTTTTAGTACTCATGTGAATTTATAAGACTGTAAATGACAGCATCATCTGCAAACAAACTAAGACGGCTACTAAGATTGTTTCTTATATCGTTAATATAGATCGGGAACAATAGAGGGCCTGTAACACTTCGTTGGGGAACGCCGGATAGTACTTCTGTTTTACTCGATGACTTGCCGTCTGTTACTAAGAACTGTGTGACCTTTTTTTGACAGGAAATCACGAATCCAGTCGCACAACTGAGGCGATACTCCATAGGCACACAGTTTGGTTAGAAGACGCTTGTGAGGAACGGTGTCGAAAGCCTTCCGGAAATCTAAAAATATAGAATCAATTTGACATCCCCTGTCGATAGCACTCATTATTTCATGAGTATAAAGAGCTAGTTGTGTTTCGCAAGAATGATATTTTCTGAATCCGTGCTATGTGTCAATAAACTGTTTTCTTCGAGGTACTTCATAATGTTCGAATATAGTACCAAAACCCTACTCCAAATAGACGTTAGTGATAGGGGCCTGTAATTCAACGGATTACTCCTACTTCCCTTTTGGAGTATTGGTGTGACTTAAGCAATTTTCCATTCTATGACCGAGCAGTTCTATACTATTCTTAAATATGAAGCTATTGTATCAGCATACTCTGAGAGGAACCTGACTGGTATACAAGCTGGACCGGAAGCCTTGCTTTTATTAAGTGATTTAAGCTGCTTTGCTACACCGAAGATATCTACTCCTATGTTCCTCATCTTGGCAGTTGTTCTTGATTGGAATTCAGGTGGTGGTGGTGGTTAGTGTTTAGCGTCCCGTCGACAACGAGGTCATAAGAGACGGAGCGCAAACTCGGGTGAGGGAAGGATGGGGAAGGAAATCGGCCGTGCCCTTTCAAAGGAACCATCCCGGCATTTGCCTGAAACGATTTAGGGAAATCACGGAAAACCTAAATCAGGATGGTTGGAGACGGGATTGAACCGTCGTCCTCCCGAATGATGGAATTCAGGAATATTTACTTCGTCTTCTTTGGTGAAGGAATTTCGGAAAACCGTGTTTAATAACTCTGCTTTAGTGGCACTGTCATCAGTGACTTCACCGTTGTTATCGCGCAGTGAAGGTATTGATTGCGTCTTACCACTGGTGTGTTTTATGTATGACCAGAATCTCTTCGGGTTTTCTGCCAGATTTCGAGACAGAGTTTCACTATGTAAATTATTAAAACTATCTCACATTGAAGTACGCGCTATATTTCGAACTTCTGTAAAACGTTGCCAGTATGCGGGATTTCGCGTTATTTTAAATTTGGCATGCTTTTTTCGCTGCTTCTGCAACAGCGATCTGACCCGTTTTGTGTACCATGGGGGATCAGTAACATTATGTATTAATTTATGTGGTATATATCTCTCAATTTGCTGTCGATACTATCTCTCTGAAATCATTCCACAACTCTTCTACGCTTACGTGATCAGATCGGAAGGAGTGAAGACTGTCTCTTAAAACGGCGTTAAGAGCATTTTTATAAGCTTTTTTTAAATAGATATACTTTGCGTTTCTTTTTTATGGTTGTAGGTGTTAACGGCATTCAGCCTAACAGCAACTGCCTTGTGGTCACTAATCCCCATATTCGTCACGATACTCACTATTTGTCCAGGATTATTTAAGAGGTCAAGTATGCTTTCGCAACCATTCACGCTTCGAGTGGGCTCATGAACTAACTGTTCAAAATAATTTACTGAGAAAGCATTCAGTACAATTTCGGATGACATTTTATGCCCGCCGCCGGCTTTAAACGTATAATTTTTCCAGCATATCGATGTTACGAAGGACTCCGCTAAAAGCTTGTAAAATTGTTGTTTATTAAAACACAATCGGTTTCGCGGTCTAAAGCCGCATCATCGGGTGGAACAACGTTAAAAGATCGTAGACACACCCATCGCTCCTAATCAAAATTTGCTATTCAGTGACTATTGTCGGTACTACAGCGACCGAAAAGTAAAGAAGACGTGCTCCTTTCTTTAAAATTTTAAAGAATGGAGCACGTCTTCTTTACCTTTCGCTCGCCGAAGTATTGTAGATATTCACTGAATAGTAAATGTTGATTAGCAGCGATGGGTATGCCTATGATCCATTAACGTTGTTCCACCCGATGATGCGAATTCAGGCCGCGAAATCGGTGGTGTTTTAATAAACAACAATTTTACCAGCTGTTAGTATAGTTCTTCCTAACATCATTGAAATAATCGTCATGAAGTATTGAATTGTTTTTCAATATACACGGTAAGGACAGAGAAGCTGAAAGAGTTCTGCCTTTACGTTGATTGTCAATCATCAGACTCTTGTATCTCACTCAAAAACAGGATGTCTATCGTTAATGCCCGCAGTTAAGAGAAGCTTTTGATTCCATTAAAACAGTTTTTTGACGCCGAGGACAGACCACCTAAACTAATTTATGATTTTTTCAGTACTCCGATCAGTGAAATTTATTTCCTTTTCTGCAGTGAAACTTGGCTGTTAGAAAAAAAAAATGTAAAAAGCGTGGAAAAGAAGAAAGTCTCGACAACTGAAATAAGAAATATATTGACCGACACTCAAAGATGTCTGAATGAAAGGAAGACGGCCAATTTTATCGACATTGAAACCAAGATGAATCTGAACAAATTAAAATATGAGAATCCTAACCAAAAATAATTAATTCGATTTCGAAAATTGGGGAAGAGCCAATGGCTTTCTATATTATGGCATTCGATTACTTAGAGAAATGGGCTATTTCTTTTAATAAATATCAAGTATTTGATTGGATGACGCTATCTGGAACTCCAAACAGTGTGATGATTGGAATGAATAGTTCGAATGGCTCTGAGCACTATGGGACTTAACTTCTGAGGTCATCAGTCCCCTAGAACTTAGAACTACTTAAACCTAACTAACCTAAGGACATCACACACATCCATGCCCGAGGCAGGATTTGAACCTGCGGCCGTAGCGGTTGTGATGATTGAAAACACTATTATATACCTGATTAAAAATAGTGCGAAGATTTCAGGCGACAATTATTTTCCAGAATATATGTATCTGAAGAGCTTTTTAGAAACTGACTCGGAAGAATGGAAGTCTAAACACCTCGTGGAAGAAAGGTGGAGTTACTTTCTTAAGGAAACGTAAATGCCAACTGCTAAAATTATGTATCTGTTTTCTATTACCGGACACAATGTCACCGTGGAAACGTGACGTCGGCCCAATGAACTGCTGAAAGAATGATGTTAGGAAGAACTCTGCTAACAGCTGGCAAAATTGTTGTTTTAAAACACAACTGCTTTCGCGGCCTAAAGCCGCACCATCAGATGCAACAACGGTAATAGGCCATTGGAATACCCATCCTTCCCAGTCCAGATGTACTATTCATTGAATATAACAGTAGCTTTTGACTACGATAGTTATGCCTATGATCTCTTAACAGTGTTGCACCTCATGATATGGCTTTAGGCTGCGCAAACGGTTGTGTTTTAATAAACAAACATTTTGCCAGAGGTTAGCGGAGTTCTTCCTAGCATCACGCCTTCCAAATCTGCGGTTGCCCGTTGTATAACATAGTTTCCGATGACAGAAATAGACTGCTGCTATGGACTGTGGAATCAATCATACAGTCCCCTTTAACTACAAGCTGACTTGCACTGAGTTTTAGAAATACGTGAAAGGGAAAAAAGACTTGCTGAAAAACGTATAGTGCACTAACTACTTCTGTTGCAACAGGTTCCGTGCAAAAAGTAATTATATTAAATAAATTTTTACTTCGTTCAAGAAAAAACACTGCATTAAGTAAATACGGTTCCAGGCTCGATCTCCAGTTCTCTCTTAGTCCCTCAACCACAAGAGTCAACGACAGAACTGCGCCACATCTCCGAAGTTGTGGATTTTCTCGTTCACTTATTTTATTTGATCAGAGCGGAAGGCGAAACCGAAAGCTAATATATAAAACACTACAGTCGAAGTTTCGGCAGGAACTGGGTTCAAGCCCATCTTGATTTTCTGTGGGTTTCGAAAATCATTTAGGAAGGTTCGACACCTTTTCACCTCCCAAGAGTAACCAAGCTGGTTTTAGAATATTTAAATGATAAATGTTAACAAAAGAAGGCTATTGTACGTTAAACTCACTATTGAAACTGCCTCTTATCTACGAAGGCAACCACTGAAGGTGTCACTGGGTCGAAACGTGAATCACATTGCGCACAGAGAATCTAGGATGGGAATGGGTGAAGCCTATGCAAAGGAGAGCATAACAAACTGTGCGAAACACACAATGTCTCCTGCGTATATGGCTACTCAGAATTGAATTGTTATATTCAGGATAGCCAGGCACGGGGATTTGAAGCCCCGCTCACTTTTACGATGAACTGCAAGTGTTTACATCGGAAGAAGGTACGTTACAAGCCTGAAGTCACAGTGAAAGATCATGCATTGATATTTACGATGGTTAATTCACTCCTCGAGAAAGAGTAAATTAACAATATCCCAAATTCCATACCTTGTTAAACTCTATTGCCAACCACAATTTGGGAGTTGTTATATCGACCACGCAGGACTTGCGTCCTATATACTTCACGCAGTGGCAGTTAAAATTAAGTGAAGTAGTAATAACACAGTTTGCTCTTTTCCGAAAGAGAAAGTATATCGGACGTAACATACAGCCGATCTGAAAGTGAGACGGATACAAACTCAGTAGAAATGTGATGGATAAGCAAATCACCCACGGCCGTTCTTAAGAATTCATCCCGGCGTTCACCAAAATATTTAAGGAAATCAAAACGAAACGAGACGAAAACCTAAGGATAGCCAAGCACGGGGATTTGAAGCCCCGCTCACTTTTACGATTAACTGCAAGTGTTTACATCGGAAGAAGGTACGTTACAAGCCTTAAGTCACAGTGAAAGATCATGCATTGATATTTACGATGGTTAATTCACTCCTCGAGAAAGAGTAAATTAACAATATCCCAAATTCCATACCTTGTTAAACACTATTGCCGACCACAATCTGGGAGTTGTTATATCGACCACGCAGGACTTGCGTCCTATATAGTTCACGCAGTGGCCGTTAAGAGCAGC
Source organism: Schistocerca nitens (assembly GCF_023898315.1). NCBI lineage: Eukaryota > Metazoa > Arthropoda > Insecta > Orthoptera > Acrididae > Schistocerca > Schistocerca nitens. The sequence goes on from NC_064617.1 coordinate 104,405,865, forward strand.
AGCGCTCACTTCTCGCATGTAGTTCAGCGCGTTGCCGCTCGAGGGCAGTAAATGTACTTTCAGCGCTTCGTCGTTTGTCGATCTAGCTTTGTTTATACATAAACAGTGACAAAATAGATACTTAAATTTTATAAATGTATTTTTGACAGTGGACTTACTTTATTAATTTTATATGATGTGCCTTAAATGCGTGTGTTGTGTGTGTCAGAATGATAAAGAAAAGATGTTTTGAAGAGTGAAGATTCGTTGACTGGTAAGAGTTTGGAATGCAGTACTAGGTAGTAGTACACATGTTCAACGCATATGTATGTATTCTTTGTTTTTGTGACAAATGAAGACAACATAAACGTACAGTGTCCCGACCACTGACTATTGAGACCTGAAATAAATTAATAAACCTCCTTAATTCGTAATTTTCGAGTAATATTTTCAGATTTCCGTAGTTTAGTTGAAATTAATAGCCCAGTAATGTAAAAGACTTTTGAAAAGACGTCAAAGACTTGTTGAAACTCGAAATCTCTTCGTAACAGTAGAATTTTAGTACTGTGTGCCTACGTATAGAAGTAACATTTGTTTACGTTTGTAGTCATGCACTCGATGTTACCACTGCCTCTGTCACTTGCATCTCCTTTTTCCACATTATTATTCTTGGAAGTGGGTTTATGATAGTTTCCTTATGATTTGAAGCGATTTTGTTACCCAAACAAACGGAAGAAAGTCAAAATGCCACTGTGGAAGTGTTGCATGTAGAAGTGTGTTTTGATAAACAAACTCGAATTTGTCAAAGAATACCTCCAGTTTGCAGTTGACGTTGCAGTTGTGTGTTTCCTACTATCGTTAAGAAATATAGACCATAATTACACATTCTAATGTAATCTGTCGGCCTCAGTCCCTAGATAAGAGATTGTTACGATTTCCATTTATACTCTGATTTTCTGCAGGCAGCAAAATCTTTACTTTTCTTTATTTTGTGATTTCGGAAAACAAGCGAATGATGTTTGCATTAGAATCCTTTTCCAATACTACAGCATCTGAATGTTTTCATGGTGCACTGTTGCCGGTGTTGTTAATTAAACACGTTTATGTTCATTTAGTCGCTTTTGTAGTTTACTACAGGTTCTGTTTACATCATGTACATTCTGTAACAAAAGTTGGCCAATAGGTTGCTCAAGGCATGCCCTAAACTACCTAAAAATTATTTCAGCACTTAGAAAGCTAAAGTATGCAACACACATTTGAATATATGCTTTCCACTGAAGGCATAAACGTGTATAATTCACATTCAACAACTTGAGAGTTACTTATTATTCGGATCTTAAATGTGTGGTGGCAGCCGGCACATACAGGAAAAAGATCTAAACAACAGCATTCATTATGTGAAAGTTTCATAATGAAAACTATAAAAAATTGCAATACATGATGCAGAAAAGGTGTATTGGCGTGCAGAAGTAAACAAACTCGTGGGCACAAAGGCTGTAATTGTATTTTCTGTTTTGTCATTTCAGTATTAGTGAAAACACAGGTTTTATTTTCCAGAGCAACGAACTGACAGTTCACTGTGACTTATTGGTTTATTGTGTGCAAGTAACACACATAAGTTAAACATGTTATAATGAGAATAGATAGACCTATATGGGAGAGAGGGACATGTTTGGATTCTTGAGTTACCAAAACCTTCAGTAGAAAATTTGTGGTAAATTACATCTAGAATGGTGTATTTTACACAACGGTTTTTACATAATGGTTGCACATTGCACTGTAGGTCTGCCCATTTCCTAATGAGCTGCAGTAATCACAGGAATCTAGTTGTTCTATTGTTACCTGAAACATGAATTCTGTTATATTGAGCCTATGAGTGTGAAAATTTCCATCTAGAGTAACTGATACGGGTTAGCCTTCCGAAAACATTCTGATTGTGAAAAAGTTTTCCACTTGTGCAGTGAACAATATATTTGTGATGTTTGTTTCTCATGTTTCTGGTAAAATATTTTGGTTTATGAACAGTACTTGAAAAGTTATCTCCTGTGTAGTGTTGTAACAATATTGTGTGACAGTGTCACTGTATTTGTCTCCATCTTTCTAACCGTTCAAACAGAATTAGTCTTTAGTAGACCTATTTGTCAACTTTGAAATTGCTTCTTTGTGGATTTTTGTTTATTGACTTCATTGCTAGATTCCAATGAACTGTATTATCAACCAGTGCTTAATTTCATATGTGAAAAAAAATTAGGAGTATTAATACTGACATTTACTCTACATTGGTATTGCTTAACTATGTTACAATCTGCTAATCTGTAGACAATCATGCAAAATGTGGTCAAGTATGTGTTGCTTAAGGTTTTCCTGACACAAGAAATAATGACACATGGCACATTGCCTAAAAACCTCCTACAGTTTATTACATACATTTTGAGTTTTGTTTCTTCCAGTTGGTACTAACGCTAAATGATTTGTTATCCCTTTGATCATGGAGTACTTGAAATTAATATTTTTGATTGCAGCACCAGTTATTTTTATTGTATATCTGTTGTAGAATAATGCTGCTTCATTACTGGGTTAATGTAGTGTTGTGATCAAAATTCTGTGCCAAGTAATTTCATTACCTTTATTTGTACACTGTTGTTTACCATTCATTGCACTCAAGTTCTATTATAGTATGCAGTGAATTGTTTTATGTGAAACATTTCACTGTTATCTAGTGGTTTTAAGTCAGAGTACAGTGCATCAGTTAAACCTCTGAGCTGCTTACATTAAATGTACAAGAACAGTACTGTATTTGCCATATATTTCTTTAGGAAAAAAGAAAGAGCATGATCTCTGTGCTCAGGTCATACTCTCCTTTTAGTCTTGACAATTCATACAGAATATTAGTTAGCTATCATGTATGTACCATAGTGTTACCCTCCTTACTTTTTACAAGTAGCATTTTGTGGCTTTGTCCAATTTTAGATACCTGCTAACTGCTTTTGTATTAATTAATCTGAAATTGCTCAGCATCAGCTTTATTATCATATGACAGACTTTTACAATTTCATGCATATATTGCCACGAACATGGTTTGTTAGTTTTACTTGCTTCTCAACAAATATTTTGCTGGGAACTGAACATATGTTCAGATGTACATAGCATTGATGCAAGATTGGGCAGGCTTGACAGGAGCAATGAAGTATATTTTATTTTAAGTATGTAAAATATTTCTTATTATAGTCTAAGATCTGTTGAAAGTATTGTCTGTAATTGACATAGTTGTACCTTATTTAAAGTAAGTTAGGCTGTTATTTTGATGATGTTTGGTATCCAATAAATGTGTCAGAAGTTCTTTATGTCTTATTCCATTACTGCATGTATTGTGATGTACTTGGTCAATTGAACCTACTGACACTCTACTTCGCATTTGACCTGTGAGATATTAATATGTGTGTTGTTGTATTTTGTCATATGTAGTAACACAACAGAACATAATACTGAGGATATTTGCTTTGTGTCCATTATTATTTGGAATGTAACATACAGTACCAGGCATATCTGTACTGTAGTCCAAGGTCTAGGTTACGTTGATTGGTGATGGTTTGGTTTTAAGTTGGTGAATCCAAGAAATGTGAATATAAAATATTAGTTGTGGTGATTTAATAATCTGTAGTGTAGCTCCAAGTCTAGGTTATATTGAAAGTGAACCCATGATTTTTGTGTTCTTATTATTACGTGCAATCAGATGCATTGGTTGGGATTACGGAAGTGTCTGATTCCACCCATCTGCTTTGACCATGACGTATAGTGGAAATGGCTATTCTAAATGGCACCAATGATGTCACTACATACAAACGATAACAAACACGAAAATACATATAAATAAGACAATAACATCTCCCTCCTAAAATATAATCAAACTAACGGGACAATTGCGGGAAACTGTTGGTTTTAGGGAGGGGACAAGCTAAATAAAAATAACACCACAATCCAAAAACACACAAAATGACGAACAGAAAAAAGTTATTACAAAATCTACAGGAATTGGACACTTCTCTTGACCTGTGTAGGTCAACCGCAGCTGACGATACCAAAACACCAATGCCTACAGCAAACACTATGGAAATTGGAATCAGATATTTCCCTTGACCACAGCTGACGATACCAAAACACCAATACTTATGCGTAAAACTACGAAAATTAGAATCGGTCAGTTCACTTGACCTATATAGCTATTGATACAAAAAAACAAACACCTACAACTACGAAAAACAAAACTGAAACCACACACACAGAGGGCGCCATTATACACAACAAGAAAACTCCGCACCTTAATGACGTCGCACACCATAACACCCTTACGCCATGGGTCAAAGCAGACGGGTGGAATCGGACACTTGCGTTCACCCCATTGGTCTCAGGCCAAATGTACTAGTCAGTTTCGCTTATGTTGGTTCTTGTCTATTTTTGTTTTGGGTGTTGCAGTTATATTGTGTCATTTTGTGACAGTGTTACTGGATTCAATAAAATTTAAAACATTGATTTAGAAATGTTGTATACTGTTTTTCGGGCTTTGGTGGGTAATGGAGCTTTATAGAGTGTTGCTCCTTGCTTTGTGCAATGTTATTTAAATAAAGTGTGTTAGGAATTTCTTATGCCTACTTGTACAATGTTCTCATTTTGTATGTTGTTTAGCAGATGTAGCTTTTGCTATGATGTACACATTGCTGCATAGTTAGGGCATACAATTTAAAAGATTTAAGGTTTTTTTTCCAACTTAGGTGGTTCTGAGACATTAGCTGGATGATATTTTGTTTGTGTGGAATGTTATACATAAAATAAAAATTATTTTTATCCACCCGTTTTTTCACTTACGTGACTTTCAGCTCATTATTTCCACAAAATTGTATGTGTTACAGATTTCACCTATATGCATTTGATGGTCATCTTTAAATGGATTTCATAAGCTACTACTTCTGAGTATTTAGGTTATATTGTGATTGAGTTACACTTATTCATTTTCTGCATTTCTCTCAGAATTAAACAAGTACTGTAACTGTTCCATAAAAACACGCGAGAACTGCCGGATATCAGTAATGTCCTGCCACAATATTTCGGCAGGACGTTACTGATATCCGGCAGTTCTCGCGTGTTTTTATGGAACAATCAGTACGCCGGGAAAGCTTTAAACATCACATCAAGTACTGTAATTGTCCACGGGGCTTGTTTTCCACAGGGCATTAAATCTGAAACAGGAAAAAAAGCATCATAAAAATAATTTGCATATCAACATCTCTAAATATGTCAATAATGATGAGCAACATTGAGTCAGCATAGTTTTCCATGGCCATTGTTGCCGTAACTAAAACTTTCCAGTTATGTAACAGAAACTGTGCCCTACAAGACAGCATGACTATGTGATCACATACCTGGAGAAATTTTAATAAAAGTGCAACATTGTTTTCTGTATTTGATACATGCTACTTGTCCTTATGCTGAGAGATAGCACTTCTGTTTAGAGGATTCATCTTCGGTTTGATATTGCACAGTTCTTCAACACTTATGCTTGTCTTACATGAGCTACTGTGTTGCTACTTAGAGGCAAGACAGCTTGTCTTGGGAACAGTGTGATAAAGAAGCTAGAAAAGCAATTATGAAGACAGGAAACCAGAGGAAAAAATACAAGTAGACTGTAAAAATTAAATGTTTTTAGCATTTTGAAAAGACAAATACTCATAAGTAATCCACAATTTTTTTCCCTTCCAGTTTTACTTTCTGACAAAACAAAATGAAATCACAACTGTGATATTTTGCAGATGCCTCAATCTGTGTGCAAGATAATTCTCTGTTTTTTTTTAGCAGACAGCAAATTATAATGATATAGTCTTTGTTTTTGAAGCTTATTGTGTTTTATTTATGAGGGCAGTCAAATGAAAACAGAACACCTGCCACAATGGGACCATCAAATGGTTTCTTTCAAAGTAATCAATGCATGCTTTAAGACATTATCCCATTGGGAGATGAGATGATCAATTCGTGTTTCATAGAACATGATGGGCCACTGACGGATTCAAAATCACACCCAATCATGCATTTCCATGTGTGACTAAATACGATGTCCACATATGCATTTTTTGGGTCACCAAAGACATAAAAATCACATGGTGAACAATCTGAGCTTTATGTAGGATGTTACAGTGTTTCCCGACCATATCACTGAAGTGTAGCCGTTGTACAGTTGGTAGTGAGGGGCAGGCATTATCATGCAACAGGATGATTCCGTTTGACAATATTCCGACAGCCTGAAGGCAAACAACAAAGTCAGTGGCAGAAACATCCCACATCTCCACTACCAAGGAATCCAAAGCTTTTCACACAGGTTCCAGTAAGCTCCTGATGATTTCCTCCTTTGACTTCGGGGCCCCTGTGCTCGTCGAGTTCCTTGAGTATGGAACCACAATCAGTGGGCAGTGCTATGAATACACTTTGCAGAAACTGCCATTAAGTCAAAACGCCCAGAAATTCTGTTGGACAGAATAATCTTGTTGCAAAATAATGCCCGCCCCCACAATCAATCAGAAAAAGGCTGCACTTCATCGATTTGGTTGGGAAACACTGCAGCATCCTCCAGACCTTTCACCATTTGGTTTTCAACTCTTTGGCTACCTGAAGAAGTACATGTGTGGATGTCCTTTTCAGTAGTGTATGTCATCCCTGCAAGTGCACAACTAAATCTTTGATAAGTCAAATATTTTTCTGAGTTTTACAAAAAAGGTGTTTTTGACTTTTTATTGCATTAAAATTAAACCCTGCTAACTTGGGCCACATTATTTCAGGGGCATTAACGGAGTGGAGGGGGAGCCACCATAACTTCTTGACAACGGCGCCACAGAACTCTCACCCTCTGCCCATACATGGTAAGTATGTAATGATCTATTGCAGTTTCAATCATTGATTTGTATTCTCATTAAGCCAGTGAGAAGTTTAAAGTGCTGCCACAAATACACAAGTATTTCAAAACATCAGCCTACATATTGGTGAGGAAAAACATATTAACCTATCATAAATTGTAACATATCTGCCCCTCACCCATCTCCATTTTCTTTCTCATAATTGTGTTGCCTAAGTTAGTCCATTCAGGGATCTCCTTATACAAGCTGACTCATGATGACACCGCAGTGACAGAGCAATGATGGACTCAGAGTAATCCGCGAATAGTGTGGAAAGGGAAGTAAGGAACAAGTGAACTGAGCCAAGACCATTCTGCTGGGTGCCTGAAGTATTGTTGTCACAAGTTACCATTGCCAAAGTGGCAAATGAATGTGGTCACACTTGCTCACTAAGATGACATATGAACAGGGTTGGTTCAAACAGTAGCCAGTTTCTACTCCAGTCTGGGGTAAAACACACTCATCTTTGTTTACAAGAATATCAATAGTTGTTAAGAAACTGTTCTGTCAGATGCATTTTCCAGGATATAAGGAAATACTCATTTGTGAAACATTTACAAAGGCAAGTTGTGGAATGCTGAATTTGGACAGTCTAAGTGTCATTGCAACCAATAAAAAACTGCAATAGGCCTGTTTTCTGTACTCTCATTATCTCTTCATTCTCCTCTTCTTACAGCATTAGTTTAAAATAGCAAGGCAACTAATGTAGAAGCTATTTATTTGTATTAGAAATGAATTGAATACTCATGTACCAGTTAGTTAAAAATACGAGAATAAGTAACGAACTATTGTCTGTCTCTTTTCAGATATAATATTAACATGAGACACTTCACAGATGATGCAGTTATCTATAAAGTAGACTCAATTTCTTCGGCACAAAGTGCACTTCTGGAAGACAAGTTCATCTGCAGTAAAGAAATCATTTTGTGCTTCCAGCCACATTAAGTAGTTCAGGCTCAATAACCTTTCTACTAATCCGTCCTTGTTGTTGTCATTATGTGTCAATTATTCAGTGCAAAGTGGAAGACAGCAGTGTTGATGAAAGCCCTTGGTGGGATATAAATAATTTAAGACCCAAAAGTTGGCAACAGTCCATTTCGTTAATGTGACCATTGACAGCTACACCTTGCAGACAACACATGTGTGTCTTACCTTTATACATGTTATCTGCCTTTCGTTTTCTTCCTACAGATACGCTACTGTATAATAGTCATAAAAACTAGACAGAGAATGAGAAGGTCTGTCAGCTCACATGTAATTGTTGCTAAGAAGTGCATTTGGCTGTTGTCTCAAGCATTAGACACTGAGAGAGCTTCTCGAGGATTGTATCGAAATGATAAATGTTTTCCAAGTACCTGAAAAGATTGCTCCTCTTCTACCACTATTTGGAAAACAATTTCACACAAACATTGAAAAAATTAATGTTTTCAATACAAGAGACAGTACATTCAGATCTTCTAACATTTTTCGGACGACATGAGACAGTGTGGTACTGGGGTGCAAGAGACACATGTCTCTCGCAGTTGACTGACGTATTGTGCGCAGCCGATCCTCTTCTCTGGGTAGTTAGTTACATCGATCTCTAAAAGCTTCTTCTCTGAAGTCTATAGCAGGTTCCAGGAATTTATTAAGCTACTTCTCTATTCTTGAAATAATTTGTGTACTCGTGGAACACTTTCAATTCATTCATGGTATATTTTTAACTCTCAACACAAAGCAACATTTACTCTTCTTCACATAAGTATGTAAGCTCTGGCAAGCCAACTGGTGTCTTTAAACGTCAGACTCGATAAAACACAAGTACAATATCATAGATTGTAACAATCCAATAATTTATTGACATCACATGTGCCCTGCCTCATGCAGAGCTAAGACATGAAGTAAGTTAAAAGTATATAGTCAGTTGTTTTCTTTTCTTTTTCTACAATACTTCACTAACACATCAAAGAATATTCCATAATTATTCCTTGCGTTTTCATCAAGTCTTCTGTGGCGCTGGCGGCAAGCACTTGTCGTTGTCTGTGACTCACCCCTCTTACAGTCTTCTAATAACGAACTTCCAACCTGCACATAGAAACAGGTGGATCGATAGAAACGTTCTCACTCTCCCGAACTCGTGCCTAGAATATCGGGTGTTCGATACGGTGGAAGGCTGAGTGTTTCCAGAATTTACACCGAAATTCTTGAGGCACTACAATCTATTGATGTGCGTGGCTGTTCTGTCAGAAGATTCTAAATGTTTCTTCAGCAGTTTATGTTTATGCATTGTATAACATGATAAAAAGCACATCTTGTTGAAGAATGTTGTGAAGTTTAATAACTTACGAGCCTTGCCCTAGTTCCTTGAGGCTTTGTTCTTGATCAGTGTGTTTCATAAATTTTTCCGGTGATGTTAGAAATCTTGAACTCAGGTATACATAAAGCAACATGTTTTCTCATGTGGTTACTATTCTCCGTGTTTTCTTCTACCATGCAAGACATACTGAAGTTTCATTCAGGTGCATCTAAATTACCATCCTGGTTTAGGTTTTGCTTGCTTTCACCCAAGCAATGACTGTTAAAACGAGTAATGCCTGCTTTATTTCTCCAGTACTTCTACAACCAAGCAACTACTGCATCTTTGTTAGTACTAGTGAGATGTTGAACTGTTAACCATTCATCCTTTTTAGATGCGTGATGAGTTATCTCCTCAAAACTTGCAGTAAGATTCGTGTGGTAAAACATTAACCCTAGTATCAAAATTAACTCCGTAACACCAAGGGGCAACATACCACTGAAGCACTATTGTTTGGCTCACTTTTTCACCTTAATTCATTGTTTAATCTTCTGAGAATTGTGTTAACAGCGTGCTTGTGGATATTCAGCCAAGTACTTGATTCCACTTTTGTGCACAATATTTCAGTGACTTGCACAGTCATCGTCTTCAGATGCTGTGAGCTGTGTTTTTATGTACACTCACTGCCTGTAGGTGCCACACCACTAGCAGGGTTCAACATCTTGCATCTTCTATGCCCTTTAATGCTCATTTGTTATCCTGTGAAATGCACATTCTCTCAGCTTTTTTTAGCTGTGATAGACGAGATGGCTGGGTAGATTGTAAAAAGTTGATTGCGAGATCTTAAGCATTGTTTGATTTGCCACTTCTGTCTCGGTTTGTAATGCTTTCTGACATTGTAATTTTGATATGCTCCTTAATTATGCTGTTGTACAATACTGGGCTCATTGTATTTCATTTCATGATTATATCTGAAGCATTGCCCATCAACAGCTAATTTGCATGGTTCTTTTAGTCAAGTGTATTGCTGATGTTCATTGCACCCCTCAGCAACTGTTCCCTACCAGTTGAGGTGGTGCAGTGGTTAGCACACTGAATTTGAATTCAGGAGGATGACAGTTCAAACTGACAATCCAGATTTTGGTTGAAAATGATTTCCCCATATCACCCCAAGCAAATGCCAGAATGATTCCTTTGAAAGGGCATGGCCGATTTCCTTCTCCATCTTAAAATGATTCAAACTTGTGCTCTGTGTCTAATCGATCATTGTTGGTGTGATATTAAATCCTAATCTTTTTTCTTTCCTTCCCCTGTTGCAATAGTCTGCCCAACGTAAGACATATCACATTCACTCTGGTTGCCTGGTTTTGAGAACAGTGCTTTTTATCTTGACGGGAGCAAAATGCACTGCATGCTATATTTCTGTGGTGGTTTACTGATCTTTCTGAACACGGGACCAATATAAGGCAGATGAGCAATTCTTGTCTTTTCTTTTTCTTTCTCAGCCTCTTCCTCAGACATTGCAGTGCCCTCTCAGTATGTTGACCTGGGTAACCACTCCTTCAGAACAGTATTTTTAGGTGTAGCAATTCTTCGTTGAGGCTCTCATTCTCTGATAGTCCACAGCACCTGAAGAAAAAGAAACATGGTCTGTTGTCAAAACATTGCTCATAAAAAATGGAATCAATAGTTGACTGAATACTCAAAAGCATACCATTACTCAAACACAGAAAGTCTGAGAGATCGTGCTTTCAGTGCACTTACGAAGCGACGTTTAACACTAGGAAATGCCCTATGCAACGTGATTCTGTCAGTGGTTTCGGAGATGGTACAGAAGTACAAAGGTAACAAAATAAAATTGATAAATGTGAAGGGGAAATGTGACACTGCTTTGGAGACTTGCATGTCAGATTCTCTGTTCATTTTGGCCTCACGAGACTGCGTGGACCCAATTCCCAACCTTCCCGCCACCCGGAAATCTGAAGCAGCCACCAGAAAGCAAAGCCAGGATTTCAGCATTAGTAGCCAGCAATGCTAACCATTACACCATGAGGTGGCACACAATATGTAACTTTATTTGTTTTATGGGTTATACCTTTAAATTGAACAAGGTCTGTACAGAATTTAAACCTCCTAATGAGTTAAGTGTTCCGCATGGTCGCTTATTTGCCTTACAAATTCTTGAAGTCACATCTGCTTTACGGTGAGGATTCTCTTACACAAATAGTGCAAGTACATTTATTTTGTTTTATATATAATTTTTTTGTGAAATATTTTTTGTCAGAAATCGTCACGAGAAAAATCATATGTCAGTGCTGTGATACAGCCGAATATGCTCATCTTCCTGAAATTCTGGTAATCCATTCAGTGTGGCGTGAATGCCAAATCTGTTGTGTGATAATGTGTTGAATACCAAGTGACGTCCACTGTTGCTACAAATGTTGCTGTTAAGTTGGCGACAAAAGTGTTTCCACACCATGGCTATGTTCTGTTAACTGATTACAGTGACATCGAAGAAAAATGGAACCACATATTCCATAATTTGTCACTTTACTGACACACTAAGTTTTTCCTGGTACAAGGCATGATCAAAAGGTAGCAGATATTTTTGTTTTTCTTAAAGAATCATTTTTTTCATCCTCTCAACTTTGTCCCTTTCGAAGTAATCCCTCTTAGATATAATATACTACTACCAGTGCTTTTTCCGATCTTGGAAGCACTTCTGGAACTCAATTTTCATTATGGAGTTTGGCTTCTTCAACAGTTCTGTTTCTATCACATCAAAGGTGGCAAAACAACATCCTTTCATGGTTCTCTGCAGCCCAGGGAGTAGAAAGAAGTCTGAGGGGGCCATGTCCAACGAATAGGGTGGCTGAGGCATCATAACAGTTCTGTTTTTTAACAAAAAAAATTATGAACAAGCATTGAGGTGTGAGTGAGAGTATTATCATGATGCAATTTCCACGAGCGGTTTTGCCACAATTCTGGCCAAAATTTTGTACATGGCTTCACGTTCAGAGACCGTGAATAGTTACAAGTGAAAGAAAACAGCCCTCGGTCACTATTTTTAATGAATTAACCGGGTTTTGACACTGCTAGGAGTGTCTTCCTCAGAATTTAAATCAAAGAATGGTTTATAACATGGTCACAGAATTATGAATAAAAACATATGATTCAGAGTATAAGTACAAAATCATCGTTAAAGACTGGCAGTACTTATATGTCATTTATAAAATAATAAATATGCCAAAAGGTCATTGCTCACAAAGATATTTAAGATAAAAAATTGTAATGGCGAGCCACTAAGGGCTGCTCATTACTTACGCGGTTACAGGTTGCAAACGGACTCGATTACAATTCTGGCCATTTTCATCAGATTGCTTCACACAAACGGTGCATGAAACTTGCAGGTAGTATTCTTTCTTGAATGTATGAGCATAAAATAGGTACTCATGATTCACTATCTCATTGTAATCAAATAAAACAGTGAGAACAACATTCACATGAGATCAACATTGTTAAATTTTTTTTAGTCTTTGCTCTTCAGGCAGTTTCCATGGGGACAATTGGGCCTTGGTTTCAATGTCATACCTGTATACCCATGTTTTGTCACCTGTTATAGAAGTTTTCGGGTTGTTATCAACCTCATTCGGCTATTCCTGAGTGATGTTTGTGTGATGTTGTTTCTGGTTGAAATTCAACAATTTTGCAACAAACTGTGCTGCTACAAGTTTCATGCTCAAATGATCAGAAAAAATTGCTTAGCATGAGCCAAAGGATATGCTGACATCAGCAACCTCTCTGATGATGCTTTGGCAGTTTTCCAGAACCATTTTCTTTAGGTCTTCCACATTATCATCAGTAATTGATGTGCTAGGATGTCCAGGGTGGCCGTGGTCTTCAATGTCTTCTCAACCCTATTTGAAACATTTATAGCCCTCGTAAACTCCTGTCTTACTCATAGTAGATTTACCAGAAAGCACAGTCAACATTTCAAATGTGACGCTGCACTTTATTCCATTTTTCAAGCAAAATGATCCATGTCTTAAAAGTCAAAATTCACCAAGCATTCAAAACCATGATTTTTTTTTAATGTGAAATTAAAAAAATGCCATTAATTTTTGATTATGCCTCATACATTTTTCTCATGCACACATTTTATTAATGTTCTTTCTCCCTTTACCAAACATCCTATTAGTCTGCAAAATCATTCACGGGGAACCCTTTGTTGTGGAATCTATTTGCTGATTCACCAGTTTGAAAACTGTAATCTGTACTCTATGCATCCTGCCTCAGCCTTATGTATGGCTGTCATCATGTCAGAAGCAAGTTAAACTCTTTTTGAGTAACAAATTAAGATAAAGTTGCAGTTCGGTGATGGCTCTTCATGTTGTATTTCTCTGGCATCATGTCAAAGCCACTGGCTGTGCTTTTGGTGTGGGAATACTAGCAACATGTGGCCATTTATTCTATGAAATACCCCCACTATGCTTAGTTTGGCAAGATATCCTACATATTGTCTGTGTACACAATCCCAGCCATGCACCGAAGAAGCATCAAAATTTATATGTGGCACTCTTTGTTTTTGAGAGTTGCAACACATCTTTTGCCCTCTTTGAAACACTTTCCATTCATGGTTCACAATTATTACAAACTGATGCGATAATCTGTATTCTGTGAATTCATTTTGCCTAATTTTAAAGCTGATACCACAATTGTTAAGAATAAAATAAACCTGGAGTCTGCTTGTGTGCTGTCCTGTAGTTACCAGCAACTAATAGGTAGTAACATTCAAATTCAATTCCAGAGATACAAATATTTTGACTTGTGTCCACAAAACTGGATGTGTAATATTGAGGCAATGAGGCATTTTTAGAAATAAATATTTAGATATATATATTTTAGGTGTATATAAGGGGTCCCATCTAAGAGTCGTCTGGCACATTTTTTCTGATGTTTTGGCAGATTTTTGCAATTTTGGTTCTGCAGTGTGTAGCTAGAGTCAGCCTAAGCAACCACTGCTCGTGACATCTTTCATGTGATGGCCGGTGTCTATGGAGTCTAGCAGTTTGTTTCACAGTACAAATAAAATTATGTTTAAAGTGGTCCCAAATTGATCTAGTCTGACATTCATTTTATCTATCTGTATTAAGAGGGCAGTAAAACACAGAAGAATATATCGTACTCCAGAAGCGACAGCACTGTCATGACCCGCACTGACTGCTACCACCATGCTGAAGTGCTGCTCAGTTGCTACTGGAGTACTCGTTATTCTTTGTGTTTTTCTGTTTCTATTAGTACATATCGAAAAAATTATTATTGCACTGGATTAATTTGTGGCTGCTATATCAAATGGATGCATAAATTTCCATTTTAAAAATCAGTATTTGTTGGGGCTGACTTCAGCTGCACATTGCAAAAACAAAACTGCAAATATCTGCCGAAATCCCAGAGAAAATGTGACTGGCGATGTTTAGGAGGGACACATTGTATACGACAAAACTGTGTACATGATGCACATTTGGTGACACATGCCTCTAGGTTGCATATTGGAGAGAATGTTGTACAGTAGCCTCTTATTGGGATGGGTAGTGAGAGTGAGACTACTAATTTCAAACTCGGTGTGGAAGGCAAAGATATTGACAATCTAATGCCTCGTGTAAAGTCCATCTTACCACAAAACCTACCAGAGACAAATTCTTCTCTCAGTTCTGTGGGAAGAGCATGCCTACAGCACCAGTTGGGTTGGCAATATGGTAGCCACCAGCACAGCAGAGTCTCTGACACCCACTACCCAGCATGGGCTAACATAACCTCTAAATGAGCAATGTTACAGAGGAGACATGTTGCGTGACAGTCTACACGGAAGATGGAGCCTTTGCTTCCATGCAGCAATGAGGTTCATGCCATTGAAGTAGTACATCTGGCAGTATAATGCTAAATTCTTCATGTGGAGCAAAACAATGTGGCTCAGTTGTTACTCTGATATCTCCTACGCTTATCGGATTTCTATATGATTTTTTGATTGTAGTTTGGGCACTGCAATGCATTAAGAATATATGCCATACTTACGAGAATTCCAAGTTCTTTACATGACCAGCCGAAATAATAAACTGCATGTTGCTACCCCACCCATCTCGCAAGCTCTGGAATCGGTTGTCTTTCACAGTATTGCTGTTAAACTGTGCAAGTAAACTGATGCCCTTTGATACAGAGCATTTCTGTTTTGATTATTTGTTCCTCATTCAGAGGAATCATTGAGTAAGATTAATCTGGCAACCCTATTTCAGTCTATTTCTTCGCTAACCATACAGTCTCGGTCCGTCTGAGTAAGCAGTGAGTCGTGGGCAATTAATTAATCTTAGATGGAGACCATCAGAGGGGGCACTACCATGCGATGAGAGTAGGCAAATGAACTGATCTAGGTGTAATTAAATACATCATAAGTCAGTGTATCATAGTCAGTGCACAGTGCATGCCTGAGGATACATTGTACCAGTATTAGCAATTTTCTGTCCTGTTCCATTCACATATTGATTGCGGGCGGGGGATGTCTGTGTGTATGTACCTGTATGTCCTTTAATCTCTGTCAATTATTCTCATTACTGCTAAGCAAATTATCCAATGTTGGCACCAGAATTGCCTCACACTTTTTATCCAATACTGGTTCACTAAATTTACCCAACAGGATTTCACAGTAACTGTATCTCTATTCTTCGAAATATTGCTATTTAACTTCCAAAAACTCCAAATGCTGGAACCAGTCTCTAAAAGTTGCTCACACTACCATTTTGTATACGATTTTCCTTACAAATGCACCACACTTTCACAGAAGCCTTGAAGCAAATCTAAGTTTGCCTTTGCTAATATTGATTTCACATGTTCGTCTCGTTTAATATTATTTCTCGGTAGTAGTCTGGATCAATGTTTCCAATCTTCCCAATAATTGGAACCTTTTTTAATGCCCATTTCTGTTGCGGAAAGCCTAGTGATTTCTGTACTATTTTCTCAGTGCTGCATTTTATAAATGGATTATTTGCAACAAAAATGACAGTTATTTTAGTTAATATTTATTTGCTTCAAAAACTATTTCCACAGTTAACCCAAGAGTTCTTAAATAACTCAAGCTTAAAACAACATGCTACAAAAGCACATTGATATCACTATTTTAATGACATGAGTGATATTAGTTCTTTGTTGCACGTATCGAATTAGACTTTATGTATCAAAATAGACTTCTCTGGCAGGTTTATTATCAACTTGTTGGGCATTAATTTTTTTGTCAATGCATTGGCTGAGAACACTTTTTCACATGTATCTGTGGCAGCAAATGGTAAAAGTACCATAAAGGCCTTAAGTGATAATTGGGGTTATTCGTCTTTTAAACTGTACCAAAATTCCACTATTGGCATTAATTTAAAATTTTCTTCCAACCGTGAATCGGATATCAGTTTGACAAAAGTTTTGTATTCTTCTGGCATTTTCAAAGGCAATGCATCAACAGTAAGTGGGTTTTTAAACCACAGTTCATATTGATATGTAATGTACTGTTAATTTGGAGAGTAGTGGTGACAGACGACACAGTGATACAGACTGTTGTGGTTGCACGTGCACTTCTAGATGGATGACGCATGCACTTTGGATGACCTCCTACACTCAAGCCTTGTGCAATTGTTTGCTCATTATTGATTTGGCCATCTGCAGCCTTGTTTACTATCAATGTGTATCATATTTATACTGACTATCCAAATTGTTAAATAGAAGGCATTAGTTGTTTTTTCAAATGGAGATGAAATATCCTAATGCTTTTCGTTCAAGCTACTTTCTTGAAAGTTACAATTAAGAGACACACAAGTTTTGTGGAATAGTTTAGTTATTTCCATGGAAACCCAGGGTTCCACAGAACACAGTTTAGGAAACATTGGTCTAGCTGTTTGCCACTAACATTGTGATGACTACTGTCAGGTTATTTCTCTTTGCTATAGACATTGCCAAACATTTACCCACATTTAAGGAGAGCTGTTTTAAGATTCTCAAATGATAATACTTTCCTGTCAACATTAGCATCAACTGCGAACAATCTGATAGTGTTGCTAAAGCTAGGGGCATTGATCATTGTTCTGTGCATTTATCTGTGTTCCTACAGTTTGTTTACAGAGTAGAAAAGGGAAACTGATCATGCAGTGTTGAAATTGGTGTTCTGTTACACTTTGAATCCCATTAACTTTTGATCCCCATTATATTTTTAGTTATTGATCATACTTCTTTTTCATGCCATCATACTAACATTTCTTATGGAGCCTATTTAATTAGAGACAGGATGCTTATTACTCTGACGGTTGTGAATTGTCTGAAGTAGATCTCTGTCCCACAGTGATGAGAAACCATCATAAAAGACTGTGTCAGAACATGTGAGTAGTCATGAAGAATGGCTACATAATAGGCCTGTCGAGCAGGTTAAATGCTGCAGTATGTAGTGCATATCTGGACCTCAAACTTTCTAAATTGTCGTAAGTTCCTCTAGTGGTTTGTCTTTGTATGTGAGATGAATGGAATGAATCCCATAATTTAGCTCATCGTGCTCCTAAGTGTCGCAGTTTGTTTTATACTAAAAACAGGTTCTTGTCCTTGGCCATTGTCTTCCCATGAATCCTGATCTTCCACCATTTCTTATCTTTTATACTGATAATCCTCAAAATTCATCTGTCTCCTACTAACCACAGCAACTATTTTCGCTAGTGGCAGTGGTATTTCCAAACTGAAGTTTCTTCTTTAATTTTACTAATTTTTTATTTGCCTATCATCCCTGAAACTTATTCCAGTTACTCCATATCATAGGTAGTCAAAAATAATACATTTATGTAAGTTATGACCAAAAGAGAAAAGATGGTTCTCTTGTCTTAACTTAAAATATAAACTTTGAACAGAAGTAAAGAGAAGTGATATCTGGTTTTTGAAGTGCACACAGTGAGTTAGACAGAGATGTACCAAAATTAAACAGAAATGATAGCTAAATTCGTAATATTTCACTTTCATTTTGTCCCCTTTGATTTCAGTAAATGTTTTGTGCAACAATGATGATGATGATGATGATTGGTTTGTGGGGCGCTCAACTGCACGGTCATCAGCACCTGTACAATGTCCCAATTTTTACACGGTCCGATCTAACCACTGTCATGAATGATGATGAGGATGAAATGATGAGAAAAACACAAACACCCAGTCCCTGGACAGAGAAAATCCCCAACTCCGCTGGGAATCGAACCTGGGACCCTGTGATCCAGACACAGCAAGTCTAGCCACTAGACCATGAGCTGCGGATTTTGTGTAACAATGAACATTAGATACCACATACTTTGCAAGCCATATTTTGGGTGTGTGGCGGAAGGCACCTTGTATCACTACTAGTCGTTTCCTTTCCTGTTCCACTTGTGAATAGAGCTAGGGAAAAATGTTCACCTGTATGTTTCCATACGAGCCCTAATCTCTCTGATCTTATATTTATGTACATCAGTGGTAGTAGAATCATTCTGCAGTTGGCTTCAAATGCCGGTTTCCTAACCTCCTGAATATGCTCCCCGAAAAGAATGTCACCTTCTCTCCAGTGATTCCCATTTGAGTTTCTGAAGCATCTCCATAATATTTATGTGTTGTACGAACCTACTGGTAACAGATCTAGCTGCCCACTTCTGAATTGCTTCGATGTCTTTCTTTAATCTGACCTGCTGCAGATCCCAAATGCTGAAGCAGTACTCAAGAATAGGTCGCACTGTGTCCTACATGTGGTTTCCTTTACAGATGAACCACAATTTCTGTAAAATTCTCCCAATAAACCGAAGTGAAGTCGATCGTTTGCCTTCCCTCCTAAAATCGTTTCACGCTCATTCTGTTTCGTATCTCATTGAAACGTTACGTCTAGGCATTTAATTGGCATGGCTGTGTCAAGCAGCACATTTCTAATGCTGTGTTTGAACATGATGGTTTGTTGTTCATACTCAACTGCATTAACTTACATTTTTCTACATTTAGAACTAGCTGTCTTTCATCACACTAACTAGAAATGTTGTCTAAGTCATCATGTATCATCCTATACTCAGTGATGACACTTTCCCACAAACCACCGCATCATCAGCAAACAGCCACAGATTGCTGCTTACCCTGTCTGCCAGATCATTTATGTATATGGAAAATAACAGTGGTCCTATTGCACTTCTAGAGCACTCCTAACATTACCTATGTCTATGATGAACACTCGTGATCGAGGACAGCATGCTTGTCAAGTCTTCGAGCCACTTACATATCTGAGAACCTGTTCAGCACTCTATATCACATAAAATAAGCATCTCAGCAATGGAAATGACTTGTAATCAACTTGTGTGCCTGTACAAGTATTTTAGTTCACGGCAAAGTAATTAATGTTACCATAGTTCTCATAGAATAAACCCATTTTGAAATCATATCTTCTTGTTCCTAGTCCTATTGCCCATCCCTTCTTATTATGCTCATTAAGCATGCTCGTTGAACATGAAGAACTGCCAGACTGGCGAGATCTGAGTAAGAAAACGGCTACTCCTGGATTTCAGAGCATTCTTGCAGTTTGCCTTCAGTGTTTTAGGAAACTGTAGAAAACTTAGATTTTGGTGCCCAGATTACTTTGTCACATGTTACAGTGAATAATCAGGCACATCTCGTCTTTTATTAGTATCTCAGTGGCTAAATGGGTAAGTGCCAGACTGCAATCCTTAGCTGGTCTGAGGGTGTTTCTGATCACTTAACTGTCTGAGGTACATTGTAGACTGGGTGAGTCAGATCAGAGGTTAGAGGAAGTCAAGAGAATACTATCTCCAAAAGATACATGTCAGAAAATGCATTCCATTGTTCACACAAACCCCCAGCTTGAAGGCAGATTTAATTTTATCAATTACTCTTAAAAATGGGAAAAAAGTTTACCAACTGACAAAAAATTTTTTGTTGTCCTCATAATCGTTCTCCTCTTCAGTACAAAGACTGGTCTGTTGCAGCTCTTGTGCTACTGCATCCTTTGCAGGCCTCTTCTTGTCTACGTAACTACTGCAACCTACATCTATTTGAACCAGCTTACTGTGTTTATCCCTTTGCCTCTTTCTACAGTTTTCACCCCTGTCCTCCACACTGCTCCCAATACCAAATTGATGATCATTGATGCCTCAGGCTGTATCCTACCGACCAATCTCTTTTCTTAGTGAAGTTCTGTGGTAAATTTATTATTTTCTCCCGTTCAAATCATTAAATTGTTAGTTATTCCATTTACCCATCTAATCTGACGCATTTTTTTTTTTTTAAACTAAATTTCAGAAGCTTCAGTTCTTTTCTTGTGTGAGCTCCTTGTTGTCTGCATTTCACTTCCATTCAGCAAATACTTCAGGAAAGGCTCTGTAACACTCAAATTTATATTCAGTGTTAACAAATTCCTCCTTTGCCAAAATGCTTTACTTGCTATAGCTACTCTACATCTTATATCTACATCTACATTTATACTCCGCAAGCCACCCAACGGTGTGTGGCAGACGGCACTTTACGTGCCACTGTCATTACCTCCCTTTCCTCTTCCAGTCGCGTATGGTTCACGGGAAGAACGACTGCTGGAAAGCCTTCGTGCGCGCTCGAATCTCTCTAATTTTACATTCGTGATCTCCTCGAGAGGTACAAGTAGTGGGAAGGAATATATTCGATACCTCTCGAAACCTGGACAGCAAGCTACACTGTGATGCAGAGTGCCTCTCTTGCAGAGTCTGCCACTTGAGTTTGCTAAACATCTCTGTAATGCTAGCACGCTTACAGAATAACCCTGTGACGAAACGCGCCGCTCTTCTTTGGATCTTCTCTATCTCCTCTGTCAACCCGACCTGGTACAGATCCCACACTGATGAGCAATACTCAAGTATATGTCGAACGAGTTTTTTGTAAGTCACCTCCTTTGCTGATGGACTACATTTTCTAAGGATTCTCCCAATGAATCTCAACCTGGCACCCACCTTACCAACAATTAATTTTATATGATCATTCCACTTCAAATTGTTCCGTACGCTTACTCCCAGATCTTTTACAGAAGTAACTGCTACCAGTGTTTGTTCCATACAATAAAGGATCCTTCTTTCTATGTATTCGCAATACATTACATTTGTCTATGTTAAGGGTCAGTTGCCACTCCCTGCACCAGGTGCCTATCTGCTGCAGATCTTCCTGCATTTCGCTATTCTAATGCTGCAACTTCTCCGTATACTACAGCATCATCCGCGAAAAGCCGCATGGAACTTCCGACACTATCTACTAGGTCCTCTCTACTTCGACCGTTGTCAGTTATTTTGGTTCCCAGATAGAAAAACGCTTCATCTGCTTCTAGTGTCTCATTACCTCATCTAATTCTTTCTGCATCACCAGGTTAATTCAATTACATTCCATTACCTTTGAATTACTTTTGTTGATGGTCATCTTATAACTAACTTCAAGAACTACCTGTTTTGTTCAGTTATTCTTTCAAGTCTTTTGCTATCTCTGACACAGTTACAATATCATCAGCAAACTTCAGAGTTTTTATTTCTTTTCCCTAAACTGTAATTCCCTCTCCAAATTTCTCTTTTGTTCCCATTACAGCTTGTTCTGTGTACAGATTGAATAAAATCGAGGATGGGCTAGAATTCTGTCTCGCTCCCTTCTTGACCACTACTTCCCTTTCTTGTTCTTTGAATCTTATAATTGCAGTCTGGTTTCTGTGAAAGTCGTTAGTAAACTCTGGCTCCTTGCACTTTGTTCATACTCCGTCCAGAATTTCAAAGAGTGTATTCCAGTAAGCATTGTCAACAGCTTTCTGTAAATCTACATATGCTGTAACTGTAGGTTTGCTTTAGGATCATTAGTGCCTTGCTTATTCTTACATTTCTTCATAACCCAAACTAATCTTTCCTAAGATCAGTTTCACCCAATTTTTCCATTCTTGTATAAACTATTCATGTCAAATTTGTGAAAAAAGTAACAAAACTGATTAATAGGAAATCCCCTTATTCTTCTCTTTGCTTCTTTGTGACAACTGCAAAGCAAAAATTTACCTTCATATCTGCTTGTGTGCAAGTGTGGTACTTTTTTGATCATACTTTCCTTTCTGTTTATGTAACATCTATCACTTTCTCTATTATTGCAAGTTGTTGTTGTTGTGGTCTTCAGTCCTGAGACTGGTTTGATGCAGCACTCCATGCTACTCTATCCTGTGCAAGCTTCTTCATCTCCCAGTACCTACTGCAACCTACATCCTTCTGAATTTGCTTAGTGTATTCATCTCTTGGTCTCCCTATTCGATTTTTACCCTCCACGCTGCCCTCCAATGCTAAATTTGTGATCCCTTGATGCCTCAAAACATGTCCTACCAACCGATCCCTTCTTCTAGTCAAGTTGTGCCACAAACTTCTCTTCTCCCCAATCCTATTCAATACCTCCTCATTAGTTACGTGATCTACCCACCTTATCTTCAGCATTCTTCTGTAGCACCACATTTCGAAAGCTTCTATTCTCTTCTTGTCCAAACTGGTTATTGTCCATGTTTCACTTCCATACATGGCTACACTCCATACAAATACTTTCAGAAACGACTTCCTGACACTTAAATCTATACTCGATGTTAACAAATTTCTCTTCTTCAGAAACGATTTCCTTGCCATTGCCAGTCTACATTTTATATCCTCTCTACTTCGACCATCATCAGTTATTTTACTCCCCAAATAGCAAAACTCCTTTACTACTTTAAGTGTCTCATTTCCTAATCTAATCCCCTCAGCATCACCCGATTTAATTCGACTACATTCCATTATCCTCGTTTTGCTTTTGTTGATGTTCATCTTATATCCTCCTATCAAGACACTGTCCATTCCATTCAACTGCTCTTCCAAGTCCTTTGCTGTCTCTGACAGAATTACAATGTCATCAGCGAACCTCAAAGTTTTTACTTCTTCTCCATGAATTTTAATACCTACTCCGAATTTTTCTTTTGTTTCCTTTACTGCTTGCTCAATATACAGATTGAATAACATCGGGGAGAGGCTACAACCCTGTCTCACTCCTTTCCCAACCACTGCTTCCCTTTCATGCCCCTCGACTCTTATAACTGCCATCTGGTTTCTGTACAAATTGTAAATAGCCTTTCGCTCCCTTCAGAACTTTAAAGAGAGTATTCCAGTTAACATTGTCAAAAGCTTTCTCTAAGTCTACAAATGCTAGAAACGTAGGTTTGTCTTTTCTATATCTTTCTTCTAAGATAAGTCGTAAGGTTAGTATTGCCTCACGTGTTCCAACATTTCTACGGAATCCAAACTGATCTTCCCCGAGGTCCGCTTCTACTAGTTTTTCCATTCGTCTGTAAAGAATTTGCGTTAGTATTTTGCAGCTGTGACTTATTAAACTGATAGTTCGGTAATTTTCACATCTGTCAACACCTGCTTTCTTTGGGATTGGAATTATTATATTCTTCTTGAAGTCTGTGGGTATTTCGCCTGTCTCATACATCTTGCTCACCAGATGGTAGAGTTTTGTCATGACTGGCTCTCCCAAGGCCATCAGTAGTTCTAATGGAATGTTGTCTACTTCTGGGGCCTTGTTTCGACTCAGGTCTTTCAGTGCTCTGTCAAACTCTTCACGCAGTATCTTATCTCCCATTTCATCTTCATCTACATCCTCTTCCATTTCCATAATATTGTCCTCAAGTACATCGCCCTTGTATAAACCGTCTATATACTCCTTCCACCTTTCTGCCTTCCTTTCTTTGTTCTAAACTGGGTTGCCATCTGAGCTCTTGATATTCATACAAGTGGTTCTCTTCTCTCCAAAGGTCTCTTTAATTTTCCTGTAGGCAGTATCTATCTTACCCTATTGCAAGTAGACCTCAAGAATATCATAGCAATAGTATTTTATTCATTCTGTATTTATTTTCATGAAACTCTATAAGGTAATAAGAAGAAACTAACATTGTGAGAGATTCCTTAAGATATCACCAAATGATTAATTGGCCAGTGTGTAGTATTGTGACAATGAATGGAGAACTTTTCTCTGGGTTTTTTGAAATGTTGATTTTCCAATAGCCTATTGTGTATTTTCACAAAATATCCATGTGTGATTGAAGATGTGGGACATTCTTTGTGTGATCTTTATTGAAGAGAAGTATGACAATGTTTTAAATTGGCTGTCCATATCTTATGTGAGAAAATGAAGCAGCAGACTCCTCAAACCATTAAGAAATAAACATGAATTGCTGTTGGCAGTAAGCCACACAGAATAGTGTTTTATGACAAAATGGTATTCCTGTTTACCCATTTGAACAAAACTACTTCAAAGGCTGTTGCCCCGGTCGGTTATTCCAACTTAAAATGTGTGCAATTAGATGTTCTAGTGTTCCTTGTCCATGAAGCCATGCTCACGAAGTTTAAATGAATCTCGTGGAAGTACAAGAGAGGAAAGCAGAGAGACAGAGGGAGAAAGAGACAACAACATTATAATGGGAAATACAGCAGATGGTAACGTACCTACGTATGGTACGAATCTTTTTCCCCTCATGAAAGTATTCAAATTGCATCCATCAGGATTGATTCGTACACCAACCCGTCGTCGCGTGGATTCCAGTATGCACCGATTTTTCCCGGAGGTATGTTTCACAGCCTTGCACAGTATCGGAAACCGGTAAGAACAGTGACACAACTCAAAATGCAATACTTGAGGAAACTCGATTTTGAGAATTAATTCTTTGAAACTTATTGAAATTGTATAAGCTTCCGTTAAATTTCAAGTAAGTGCTGTTGCCAGTAAATTCTGGTGTGTTTTACATGCTCTTTGGGGCAGTCCACTCTTATTTTTCAGTGATTAACTAAAAATGGCCGTTTTTAGTGTTGTCGCTTTTATTGCCGGAGTGCGATACATGCAAGAAAGTACTCTGCATCTTTTACCGAAGCTATATAAACGAGATCTTTTAAATGTCCTCACAAGGAAAGTCTTCTGGACTAGGTGCAGACAATGCGTAGGCTAGGCAATTGATCCACCTGTGCTTTTACATTTGACATTCGCGCTTAACTTACGAATTACATCTTAACCATATACCAGAGCACTTGGAACGCAAAACCCGCAAATTGAGCGAAACTGCGATAGACACTGCGCCAAAGAAACTGGTATAGGCATGCTTATTCAAATACACAGTAAACGGGAAGAATACGGCGCTGCGGTCGGAAACGCCTATGTAAGACAAGTGTCTGGCGCATGCTGCTGCAATGGCAGATTATCAAGATTTAACTGAGTTTGAACGTGGTGCTGTAGTCGACACAAGAACGACGGGACGCAGCACCTCCGAGGTAGTGATGAAGTGCGGATTTTCCCGTACAACCATTTCACGAGTATACCGTGAATATCAGGACTCCGGTAAAACATCAAATCTCTGACATCGCTGCGACCGGGTAAATATCCTGCAAGAACGGGACCAGCGAAAACTGAAAAAATCATTCAGCGTGACAGAAGAGCAACCATTCTGCAAATAGCTGCAGATTTCAGTGCTGGCCCTTCAACAGTTCTCAGCGTGCGAACCATTCAACGAAACATTTTTGATAAGGGCTTCCTGAGCCGAAGGCCTACTCGTGTACTCTTGATTGCGCGACACAAAGCTTTACGCCTCGCCTGGGCCGTCAACACCGACTCGGATCGGTGATGACTGGCAACGTGTTGCCTGGTCGGACGAGCCGTGGTTCAAATTGGATGTACGGGTATGGAGACAACCTCATGAATCCATGGATCTTGCATGTCAAGACTCTGATAGGTTACGCATACCTAAGCATCCTGTCTGATCACCTGCATCCATTCATGTCCATTGTGCATTCCGGCAGACTTGGGCAATTCCAGCAGGACAATGTGACACCCCGCACGTCCAGAGTTGCTACAGAATGGCTCCAGGAACACTCTTCGAGTTTAAACACTTTCCGCTGGCCCTTCATACACGAACATTATTGAGCATATCTGGGATGCCTTGCAACGTGCTGTTCAGAAAAGATCTCCACTCCCTCGTACTCTCGTGGATTTATGGACAGCCCTGCAGGATTCATGGTGCCAATTCCCTCCCGCACTACTTCAGACATTAATCGACTCCACGACACGTCGTGTTGCGACACTTCTGCGTGCTCGGAGGGCCCCTACACGATAGTACGTAGGTGTATCGGTTTCTTTGGCTCGTCAGTGAATTTTTCTGTGTTACCAACATCCTAAGTTGTTATCTACTTGGACGTGAAGTAAGCTGTGTGTTACTGCAAGTTGTAGCAGGATTTACGTAGAGGAAGAGTTTATTTTGCGTCGTAATTATTGCGTCATCTC
Organism: Schistocerca nitens; assembly: GCF_023898315.1. Lineage (NCBI taxonomy): Eukaryota > Metazoa > Arthropoda > Insecta > Orthoptera > Acrididae > Schistocerca > Schistocerca nitens. The sequence continues at coordinate 104,432,424 of NC_064617.1, forward strand.
GTTTGATGCAGATGAGATGGTACTTGTGTTTGGCAGTTTGATGCAAGTGTGGAAGTGCTTCACTCGGTTGTGACCGGGAACGGAAGGCAGAGGGACGGACAGCTGCCGCAGTACCCTGCTGACCTTCACTGTGACCCGTCCTCTCGTTGCAGCGTAGGCGGATGCACAAAGGCCAGCGAGTGCCGTCAGTTGCGAAAAACGTTTACCGTCACACCCAGCTCCGGCAGAAACTTCACGTCAGATATTTGCTCAGCGAGCGTCGTTTAAAAAGCGGAACCTAACTGTGCTTCTGTAATTTTGCATGCTATGATGCGGGGCGTACCGATATTTCTGGCACTTCCTTTAGGTACCTATGGATATCAGTAGCGTAATAAATGTCAGAGTAGCGAATCAGAAGTATCGAATACAGATAGAGAAAATAAAAATCTTTCACTCTGGCGCGTATTTCAATGAAGTAGCAAGATTTGTAAAACGTAAGTTGTCAGACTAACTTAATTCCTCACTTATGAGGGGGAGCAGTGGAGCCACGGTCATCAATGATGGTGCGCATTCCTCTTACTGCATGTGATACGCACCTAAAAAGAATGCAACGATTTCAGAATGACTTGGCTCTTGAATTTTGTACCATCAATTCTGTGGGGTTTGTATCTGATAGAAGCGAGAGCAGCAGATTCACAGTTCGGAGACAATGGCCGTATCGTACGTAATTTGCACTTGCCCAAAATGATCCAAATCACTGTTAAGTGATTCGCAAATAATCTCAGGGATGCGCATTGCTTTCGGCACATTGTCCTTTACCATGATCTGCTGAGCTCGCGGTTCCGGCTAGTTGCCATGCCTGATCAGGCCGGCTGTTTCACCTCTGAACTCTTCGGTTCAGCTGTTGGCTACAGGGTGTCAGTTTCGAGGTCTTTCAGGAGGGGTTAATTATATTAAGTGCCTAGTCGAAGACCAACACCAGAAAAGAAAAAAAATCAGGTTTGGCGTGAGTGGCGCATTACACTGCCTCAATATTTGCCGTAAAAAAGCGACGGGAAACCTGATGTGGGGTTACCAAATCCGAGCATTAAGCATAGTCTCGTGTATTTTCAACGTCTCACAGTGGTGGTTCAAAAGTAACCAATTTATTTTCTGCGGTGGCACTTACCCGTTTTGCCGTACACATACTTCTGTATTATGATTCTTTCAGTTAGTCGTTGGATCTGTTCCTAATTGTTTGCTTCAAACTGAAAGGAACTCGTCGCAGTATGGCTTTCGTGAAAGAGAAAAATAAAAAAAATGATCTGTTTTGTATAATAGGATAGGCTTTGTGTCCGTTTGGGTAGTTTTTCATATTTCTCTTTAGAACGAAAAATGTTATCCATGCGATGATTCGGAGTGCATTTCAGATAATGGTGTAAATACTCATAAAACAGGTTCTTAGTGAGGCATTTGAAAATATAAACTGCTTTCACATAATATAGTTGTTCTGGTGACAGCTTATAATAATATTTGTATTTGTAGTTTTCTGTCTCCCAGTCTGACAAACGTTCGTATTAATTGTCGTGTAACCGATGAATTAGCTTCCATTGTTGTTATTTAGAGAATGTCTTCCCAGGTAAATTATAGGATCCAATCAACTTTTAAAATAACTTTATTCATCCCCCCCCCCCCCACAAGTAATGATGCCAACATAAAGCGTCATCTGTAGCACTTCATATATCTGTACATGAAACAGTTTAGTTTACATTTGTTTTTAGATGGCCCTTAATCATTTAGAGTATTAGTTGAATATGTATTTAATGTCTTAGCCGACACAACCGTTAGAAAACAAAAATTCCTGTGTATCAAGGCCGTTAAGAGATCGATCTCAAGTGACCCCGCGCACTGGAGCCATCTGTGGCGGCGCTGCGAACTGCTGGGACAGCAGCGCTCCGGTGGCGACTCTGGCAAGCATTGAGAAATTTTGCCGGACGCGTATTGTAGCACCAACTGGCGGAACGTCCACGAACTGCTTGCTGTATCATGATGCCTTTGAGTTTTTTGTTCTCTTGTGTTTCACTTAGAGCGTGGGGAAGTGACGAGGCTACTGCAGAGAGCGGGAATCAATAAAAAGGAGATTTTCATACCATTGCTTAAGCTGCCCATAGACATGTACAAGATATACGGTGCTCAAAAGTTCTTCGTCTTATTATGAATTAACAACAGTATATTCATTTTAAGACTCAATAGTCGTAAAGTTCGTTTCTTGAAGTAACAGTTTGAGTCGCAAAACATCGTCGCGAAGTTGCCATGTGGTTTTATAGCGCAGTGGGCACAATTAATCAACATTTTTCCTCTTGTATAGGCTAAAAAATAATTGTGTTAACTGCTTTTTAATTTGTAGTGTTTTTGTTTCCTCTTTACAGTGCTGTAGTAATGTTTCAGTAGAGTTCATGCGTATTTCGACAATCAACTGCGTGCAAATCACTTCGATTTTTTTGCATTGTGCGAAATACAGCGAAGTCTCCGCAGACAGATTTCGAAGGAATGCGTTTAAAAATTTCGAAGGATTATATTGGGTTATTGCAGATAGTCGCTGATGCTTGTTGCTCTAACGTCTAACCTAATGCTTTTACATTGCCAGGCGCTCGCACCATAAGTTAATTATTGACTTGTTAAAATTTGTTTCTAAATCCAACTTACGAAAAGTTTCACGAAAAACATAGGAATGCAATATAATGCTTCAGACTCTCTCGACGAATTTAGTAGCTTATAGCACTGCATTTCTGTTGAAGGATCACTGATAGTTATCTCCGACTGCAGTTAAATGTCTGATGTTTCGCATTGTTTTCGCTAACCCTTGCTGGAAACGTTTGTGATCAGATACTTTCAAGTTGATGTCGTTCGGTAAAACTCTAAGTATTTTTTTCCGAATGAAGACCAGATGAAATCAAGTCTCATACGTGGACGCTAATTTAATTGCATTTTTGGCCCACACATATCAAATGAACTATTTTTTAATGACTCAGGTTGTATCCCACAACCGATTCCATCTTTTACTCAAGTTGTGCCATAAATTTTTTATCTCCCCGGTTGCACTCAGTACCAGTTCATTAGTTTTCGATCTACTCATCTAACCTTCAGTATTCTTTCGTATCACCGCATATGAAAAGCTTATATTCTGTTCTTGTCCTTAACAGCTTATAATACGCATTTGACTTTCATATAACGGTACGCTCCAGAATGATAATGTCGAAAAATACTTCGAAACACTTAAAATTTTGAAACTACCTGGCAGATTAAAACTGTGTGCCCGACCGAGACTCGAACTCGGGACCTTTGCCTTTCGCGGGCAAGTGCTCTACCATCTGAGCTACCGAAGCACGACTCACGCCCGGTACTCACAGCTTTACCTCTGCCAGTATCTCGTCTCCTACCTTCCAAACGTTACAGAAGCTCTCCTGCGAGCCTTGCAGAACTAGCACTCCTGAATGAAAGGATACTGCGGAGACATGGCTTCGCCACAGCCTGGGGGATGTTTTCAGAATGAGATTTTCACTCTGCAGCGGAGTGTGCGCTGATATGAAACTTCCTGGCAGATTAAAACTGTGTGCCCGACCGAGACTCGAACTTTTATTCGTTGTTAACACGTTTCTCTTTTAAAGAAATCATTCTGTTGCTGTTTCAGGTCTGCATTTTATGTTCTCCACTTCGAGCCACCATCAGCTATTTTGCTCCACAAAATTCTCTCAATAACACCTTATTTAATCCGATTACATTCCATTACCCTTACGGAGACGTAATGTTTTTAACGTACACACGTCAACGAAGGTGCTGCGTCACTCCGTTGTGTCGTGCAGGTTTGGTGCTATTGTGATTGTTACCGTAGCGATCGGAAGGTCATCCCTCACGTTATTTGTAAACATACAAACAGCTACCACGAACGCTATATAAGTAGAACGCCGCACTTGAATGGATTGCAGTATTTCAGTTTAAAGCAAAACCCTAGTAAGGCGTATACAAGTGCATGACACGGGTGAGTGAAAATCCGGCATGCCACGAGGGATAGTTACAACCGGTGATCAGGTCCGTAACCTCACGTTACAGGCAGACGGTTTGTTTACCATGGAAGTTTCTCGAATGGTGTACCGGAGTTATTAAAGGTACGTGGTGCGGACATAGAATCTGTTCCAATGGACAGGTAGTGTTGAGGACTCAAACAGCACATGCCGTTCACGTTTGACAGATGATCGTTTTCTACGACTTTTGAGTCAAAGGAAACGTGGGCTGACTGATGCGGAACTGAATTCAGCTTCCGAAGAGACTGCAGAACAGCATACATCGCGTCAAACTGTTAGGAGACGATTGCATTCTCCGTTCCCGATGAACATGGCGAGCGCAAAGTACACTACTGCACCAAGTATTCCGTTATAAATGGTCAAGAAATCATGTAGAATAGACTCCCCACGGCGTGGGGCATAATGGCGATAGCTATTTTGCTGTTATTAAAGGTATTTAAAGTCATTGTTAGAACTAAAAAGAATATGCGCATTTCTACACTACTGGCCATTAAAATTGCTACACCACGAAGATGTGCTACAGACGCGAAATTTGACCGACAGGAAGACGATGCTGTGATGTGCAAATGATTAGCTTTTCAGAGCATTCACACAAGGTTGGCGCCGGTGGCGACACCTACAACGTGCTGACATCAGGAAACTTTCCAACCGATTTCTCATACACAAACAGCAGTTGACCGGCGTTGCCTGGTGAAACGTTGTTGTGATGCCTCGTGAAAGGAGGAGAAATGCGTACCATCATCTTTCCAACTTTGATAAATGTCGGATTGTAGCCTATCGCGATTGCGGTTTATCTTATCGGGACATTGCTGCTCGCATTGGTCGAGATCCAATGACTGTTAGCAGAATATGGAATCGGTGGGTTCAGGAGGGTAATACGGAACGCCGTGCTGGATCCCAATGGCCTCGTATCACTAGCAGTCGAGATGACAGGCATCTTATCCACATGGCTGTAACGGATCGTGCAGCCACGTGTCGATCCCTGAGTCAACAGATGGGGACGTTTGCAAGACAACAACCATTTGCACCAGCAGTTCGACGACGTTTGCAGCAGCATGGACTATCAGCTCGGAGACCATAGCTGCGCTTACCCTGACGCTGCATCACAGACAGGAGCGCCTGCGATGGTGTACTCAACGACGAACCTGTGTGCACGAATGGCAAAAGTCATTTTTTCGGATGATTCCAGGTTCTGTTTACAGCAACATGATGGTCGCATTCGTGTTTGGCGACATCGCGGTGAACACACATTGGAAGCGTGTATTCGTCATCGCCCTACTGGCGTATCACCCGGCGTCATGGTATGGGGTGTCATTGGTTACACGTCTCGGTCACCTCTTGTTCGCATTGACGGCACTTGGAACAGTGGACGTTACATTTCAGATGTGTTACGACCCGTGGCTCTACCCTTCATTCGATCCCTGCGAAACCCTACATTTCAGCAGGATAATGTACGACCGCATATTGCAGGTCCTGTACGGGCCTTTCTGGATACAAAAAATGTTCGACTGCTGCCCTGGCCAGCACATTCTCCAGATGTCTCACCAATTGAAAACGTCTGGTCAATGGTGGCCGAGCAACTGGCTCGTCACAAATCGCCAGTCACTACTCTTGATGAAGTGTGGTATCGTGTTGAAGCTGCATGGGCAGCTGTACCTGTACACGCCATCCAAGCTCTGTTTGACTCAATGCCCAGGCGTATGAAGGCCGTTATTACGGCCAGAGGTGGTTGTTCTGGGTACTGATTTCTCAGGATCTATGGTCCCAAATTGCGCGAAAATGTAATTACATGTCAGTTCTACTATATTTGTCCAATGAATACCCGTTTTATCATCTGCATTTCTTCTTGGTGTAGCAGTTTTAATGGCCAGTATATTTAAATTTCGCGTTAGTCACAAAAGAGTGGCACTAGTAGCGCGACTGTGAGGATGCAAAACATGTTTGCTTTAGATACAGGCTGTAAAGGTCGTCAGCGTCAGTAGCCTTTGAGATTGGACGTGGTGAGTTGTGTTAGTCAAGAATGATTTAAAGGCGACAGAGACGCTATTATAAACCTCTGAGTTTGAACGAGTTCGTGCAATAAGGCTACGGTAAGCTGGACGTTCCTCCTGCGTTATTGGAAAAAGTCTTGGCAGGAATGTAGCCACTGTACATAAATGCTGCCGGTGGTGGTCACGAGAACGTGCAGTCGCAAGAAGACCGGACTCAGAACGGCCACGTGGCACTAGCGCGAGGGAAGACGTGCCCGGCGTGTGGCCCTTGAATCTGCAGCAGGTGTTTGAGCAGCAGTTGGCATCACAGTGATACGACTAGCTGTTACAAACCTGTTACTTCAAGGACTGCTTTGAGCCAGACGCTGTATAGCTTGCATTTCACCGGCTCCAAACCACCACCATATGCAACTTCAGTGGTGTAAAACGAGAGCTTGTTGGAGGGAAGTTGCGTTTTCTGAAGAAAGCTGTTTCTGGCTCGGTGCCAGTCATCGCTGTTTGTTAGGGCCTGCAACCAACCTGTCTGCGTGCTATTCACACTGCACCTACACCTGCAGTTATGGTCTGGCTCAACACCACCTAGACTACAGGCCTGTGCGCACACTTGTGACGTCACAAACTGATGGCCGGGTCTGTATTTGGAACGCTGCTGTTAAGCACTCAGCAGCTGTACGAACTTTCCTACGAGTTTTAGAGCTGAAACTACATAGGGATTCTCGTACTTTCCTCTTCTACATGGCCTTGTAATGAAAGTACGAAAATTTATATCATTGTGTAAAGTAACTAAACAAAACTGCCCGTTATTTCAATATATAAAATTATTTTGACGATTTGCCTTAAATATGCGTTTCTATGCTTGAATACAAACTGTATTTTTAAATTCTGTCTTTTACCTCAGGAGGTACGTTTTCTTGCAGTAAAAAATCGGCAATATGCAACAACAAGCAGACTTTTCCGGTTTTAAGTAAAGCAGCTGAAGAAAAGTTGACTTTATGCCCCCCCCCCCCCCTGTTAACTGAGATATATTTGAAATTTTTTTTTCACTTTCGTATTGATCTGCAGACTTCACACTCTCACTTATCGCTTTCTGAAGCTGTGCTGCTTCCAGACGCATCCGCTTTTCATCAGGCGATTCCCGGAAAGCCAGTTGCGATGACAAGTAGAAAGGGCAACCAGGCAATATCGATGGAACACACCCATCTTTTACCCTCGGTCGTTCAAGATTTACAGTCAAAATCCGTCCTGTCTGCTCATCAAACAAGTTTGCTGTCCATACAATACTTTCCGGTTGGAAATGTTTGTGACAGATCTTTAACAGCACAACACTAATTAATATAACTATTCTGCGTGACAATAGTTCCAAATATGAGAGACATTTCACGGCCAGATTTGTATGAACCTCGCAGCAATGGTCCAGAATTAAGAAACAAATGATATTGGTATATGATACATAACTGCTTTTAAAAACAATTGGCAAAGGTGGTGTAATGGAAAAAAATAATACGCTATAAATTTTTCGTCATTTACTTTCCCTTGAATGATACATAGGCACAAATTCCTGTCTGCGAATAGCTGCACTCCAACGATTTCTCAGCTTCACACATTTGGGAAATCGAAACATGTGCACTTTCATTCCTTTTTGGGATGTATAGTTTCCCTGGCAAAAGCGTACGCAGCACTTGTATCCCATACTTCGAAGAACTGTAGGCGAATACTCTATTAAATATATATCACTTTCAACACAACATACACGCCAACAGGACTGCCAACTAAAGATAAGATGGCCAACGGTTTGTGACGTCACATATCAATATGGCCGCTGTGCGTAGGCCTTGTATCTAGAAGGCTTTGTCTGGCTGCGATTTCGTATGACGGCAGGAGCACTCTCGTGGTTATGCCACGCACCCTGACTGGAAATTTGTACCTTAATCTGTTGATTCGACATGCTGTGCTGCCATTCATGAACAGCACTCCGAGGGGTGTTTTCCATCGGGATAACGTACGCCCACATACCGCTGTTGTAAACGAACATGCTGCACAGAGTGGCGACATATTACCTTGGCCTGCTCTATCGTCTGATCTGTCTGTAATCGAGTACATATGAGACATCATCGGACGACAACTCTTGTGTAATCCACAACCAGCATTAACCGTCCCTGTATTTACTGACCAAGGGAAACAGACTTGCAGCGCCATCGCACAAACTGACATCCTCTGCAACACAATGCATGAACGTCTGCATGCATGCGTAAATGCCTTATCTCGCCTTGCATTAACCTGTGATTTTGCAATGTTAACCACTTAAATATTTTACCTAGACAAATGTATTCCTGAAATTTGATACTCACCATTAATTATTTTCTGATGTTGCAATTTTTGTTTTCTTCGTCCGTGTATGATGTGCGAGCAAAGCGCGAGATACAGGCCATAGATGGGAAACGGTGCAGGGTCTTAACAGGTCGCGCTACGCCTTTTAGTCGCTTCCCTTCTCTTGTAGCTGACACAACCCGCTGACAATAATTTCTTTCGTTTGATGTTAGGAGAGGAATGCAGTATCGACCTATGTTGCGAAGTCTTTTCACACCACTGCAACACACAGTAACGGCTGCAAAACTGTGATCCCCACCAGCAACAAGCATTTTTTTCTCCTTGTGTTCACATGCATGATGTCACATTTTTTTTTTTTAATTCCTGTTTTTACTCGTGGTACAGTACTCCGGTCGCACTACACATCTGAAAATAATAATGAAAAAAAAGTGAGACCCGGCTCGTGTTTGCGAAGTTTCGAGTGCTCCACTCTTGTTACTCGCCTGTGGCATCATGTGCGTGGCGTGTGCAACACGAGTAGTGACGCTGTTCGGGATGCCGGCCATAACCGTAGCGACATTTGCCCCGCACAGAATACACGGTCGCACAGGCATTTTAATTCTGTTGCTATGTTAGACCTGGCGATTTTAGTCATTCGTGCCAAATGCGTGCGTTGGAGTCCTTGTGCGGTAAATTGATAGCACAGCAAATTAATCTCTCACTCGGCAGCAGAGTGTGCGTTCGTAAGAAACTTACTGACACGTCAAAAATTAAATGTGGAGAGACGAACCCGGACGCTTACCTTTCGCAGAGAGATCTGTCCCGGCATAATTGGCATGTCTTCGCAGCTTCATTGCAGGTATCTCCCTCCTACATTCAAAACTCAAAAGGTGTGTTGAAACTTCCTGGCAGACCAAAACTTTGTGTTGGACCGGGACTCGAAGTCGGGAACTTTTCCTTTCCCGGGTAAATGAGCCATCCTGGCGCTGCTAGCGACCCACTCTCATAGCCATACTTATTCCAGTACCTCTCTGCTGTCTTCCAAACTTCACACAAAAGTCCTTCTGCGTACTTTGCGGGGCTGTCAAAGAAAGCAATGTAAACGTCGTTCACTCACACGCCGGAAATTCTGCGTGATACAGAGATGGCGATGGTGGTTGTTTCTCTAAACTCTTAAGGGAAGATACTTTCAAGTGCCAAAGCACTGACCTGCGGACGAAATCGGCACAAAACTGATACGTCATTATGAACCAATGGAGAGTCTGGTAACAAAATCGTAGAATTATGTTACGTGCGAAACTACCTAACAAAAATGTAAGTTCCTGCCTGTTTGTACGCAGAGTATTAAGATTTGTCAATATTGAGGGTGAACCGCTATCCCAGCACCAACCGTCGATTTGCTGTGGGTCTTGCCGTATTTCCTTACAATTCTCTATCGTTTTGACAGTACTGTGACATTCTTACTTCTACGGATCTCGCTCCATCTGCCGCCAACAGCAGCCATAATGGCGGGTAAAAGCCTGAAGATGGTCTGAGGAACGGGACCGAAACAGGTTACTAGCGAAAAAAATCTGAAAACGCTATCGAGACTGCTTTTATTTGATTTTTAGTACTGTGTACGATGGCATTTGTCGTAGACAGTCTCTCGGAGCTCCCTGTATTATCCATTAGGTCATATACAGGCTGACCCAAGACTCGCGCCCACGGACGCTACAGCATGATTCCTTGCACCCGACGGCCGTCGGCACACGGTACGAGACAGCTAACGTCGACGCGCACGCAGATGGAATATCCGGCCACACGAGACAGCTGAGGGGACGGCCTGGTTAACGTGACTTAGCGCTCTCCAGCGGAGTTGTCGGCCTTACATGGCTCGCAGACAAGAGACTTTGTTCACGAAAATGGACGGGCGTGCAATTCCGACGTTAGTTCTATTAAAACGCACATTTCCAGACTTATCGCCGGCCGGGGTGGCCGAGCGGTTCTAGGCGCTACAGTCTGGAACCGAGCGACCGCTACGGTCGCAGGTTCGAATCCTGCCTCGAGCATTGATGTCTGTGATGTCCTTAGGTTAGTTAGGTTTAAGTAGTTCTAAGTTATATGGGACTGATGACGTCAAATGTTAAGTCCCATAGTGCTCAGAGCCATTTGAACCTCGCTTATCAATATGATAGTCGTGTTGTTCCATTTGTGGTATGCTTAAACGAAAAATTCAGTATCTATGAGGATTTAATAATACAAAAAAGGAAAGCTACATGTCCTTGTCAGTTATGACATCAGCTTATAAAAGTTGACCAAGTCGAACAAACTAACTCCTGACAGAGAACGCAATTGTATTTACGTAACATTAAGTAGTACAAAAATTATTTCTATTAATTTCGTAAGAAAGTCACACAACCGTTTGGAAAGCGTGAAGGGGAAGAAAAAAAATTAGATACGGGAGGGCTCAACCTAATCTTCGTACTGTAACATAATGTGTTTACACAGTAAGCTAGGCTGTAGCTTCGTCACAAGAGACAGGGTTTTATCTTTCAGTCTTCTACAGGCTTTTATCGCCAATAAGTTATTAATTTGCGTTTAATTATAACAAATCTTAACAAGAACGACAAGTCTTTCATTAATCTTTAATGTACCGTTGCTTTAAAGCGTCTTACTTTCACAACACGCGATATCAACGAAGTACGAAAATTCATTAACCACCAGTATATCTTTTCCCGTGGTGTTTTTTACTACATGTCGTACCAGTAACGATCCATTTTCGAGACATTTAATGTGCTGGTGTTTAGCAACAGCAAGTATTCATAGGGTGTAAGGTACAACTTAAAACCAACCGAACATGGGCTTCTGCTGAACAAGTACAATATGACGTCTTTCTTTCTACGGGCCTGTAGTTTTTGCTTGTGACGTTGGTTCTCCTTTACGTGACACGCTGAAATATCGCTGAACTTATTTTGTATTTCACGTGATGAAATGGCTTTTCAGCGTGAAATAACAGTAAGTGACGTCACAAAACTCGTAGAGCCCAACATCAGTGTTAATCAACTCGTCCCTCCGGATGAACAGCACAAAAATGTCTCAGACAAAATTTCACGCCGTGCAAATTTTCGGAAGTCCGCCTCCGTAGCTGAATGGAGAGAGTAAGTGGCTGCCATGCGGAGGACCGAGTTCGATTCCCGGTACTGCCAAGGATTCATCCTTGGTGGGAGGACTGGACCGGGGTGCACTCAGCCATGTGCCGCCAGTTGAGGAGCTACCTGATTGAGAGGTGGCGGCCCCGGGTCTAAAATGTCAACAAAGGTCGGCAGTGCGGTTTTCTGATCTCATGTCCCTCTATACCGCATTCGCGTGGCACCACATGGCAGCAGATGACTCCGCGGCATATCGATCGACATCGCGTGGTCTACAGGGCCTGATCGCTGATTTTCATTTTTCACATATTTTCGAAAGAAAAAGGACGTCAGAGAAAGGCAATTTGGCGACAATGTAATATCACATGTGGCAAGTATCTTCATACGATACAGTGAACTGTGCTATCCACTTAGTGCAGTGAATAGGATTCTGCGTTAGAATACTCGAGTCCGATTTCGGGGCTAGATGTAATTTTTATTTTCCAGTTTCAGACTGCATGATATAGTATCTGGCTTCTTAGTCGTTATACAGCCACTAAAGCAAGTCTTACACAAAACACGGGCAATTATTTAATACTAACACAGAAATGAGAGGACATTTTAGCTATCCGCCTTTCCGGAAAACTACCCATTCTTACTGAATATAGTATGTATTTTTAACACCACCAGATTGATAAATCTTATAATTATTTCTGTCCTATGACAGATCATTTTGTTAACTGGTTATAAATAGAGCATGATCGAGAAGTTATGCAACCCTAAATTCAAAAAATTCAAGTTTTTATTAAAGTACGTACAAGGTATACAATCACAATATGTATTTTCTCGTAATATATGCTAGAAATGCGTACCGTCAGCTGCAATGCCCGCCTCAACACGTATCTTCATACTAGCTGGTACTTTTTGGCACCGCCCTTATGTAGTAAATTACGTCTTCGATGTTATGCTTCATTTAGTCTGTTGTGTCATAGTCGTCATCCTTCAGATGTCACCAAAGAAAAAACTCTGGGGAGATAAATCGGGGGATTTAGGAGGCCAGAGATCACGTGAAATGGTGTTCCCCTAAAGAACACGTGCAGCATTATCATGGTGCTATTCGCCATGTACGCTGTCGTGTCATCTAGCTGCAGCCACCATAGTCTTTTATCAGCCTCTAACAGTACTGCGAATTTCATGTTGATGTCCTTGGGCGTTGAGCTGTTATCGTTCCCGAGAAAAAAAAGGGGGGGCTACAATTCGTTTGAGCAAAACTGCACACCAAACACCAACCTTCTGTTAATATAATGGTGTCTGTCGTTCTGGCTGTTTACGTGGCCACTTGATGAAACCCTGCTTCGTCAGAGTAGGAAACATAATCCAAGACCCAAACGCGAAAACCATTGACAGTAACGCAGTCTTTTTCCTCTATCAGGTTCTCGAAGCTCACGCAGGACGTAAATATTATACGGACGGAGTTTCAGCTTCTTCGTGTCTCTGAACATTCCTGTCACACATTCCAGTTTGCTGAAACAGTTTTCGTATCGCCTTTCTAGGTGTTACCTAGCAACGATGCGCAGATATTTTCCTGTGCGGTATCACTTAACACCGAAGGTTGGCCGGAACGTTCACATTCATTCGCACTATTAGCTTTTTTGAAAACTAGCGACTGTGCGTGAAATCGTTGATTTGTTAAGCAACCTTGTTTCTGGAAAAGCTGGCGTGAAGTATTCCTGGCATTTTAAGAAAGATTGCGAGTTGAAATATTTTTCAAGAATCAACACACGTTCAACCTGTGAAAAATACATTTTTGTTCGTACGCAGGTACCTCAACACTGACACCAAACTGACTGGAAAGTACTTGGATAACACGTTCTATGCGTCTTCCACAAGATCATCCATTGCCCGCATGGGGTCTCCCGGTCAACAATGCCGTACGATCATTTCTTTTTTGTCCGCAGCTCGTGCTCTTGTGGTAGCGTTCTCGCTTCCCGCGCACGGGGTACCGGGTTCGATTCCCTGCGGCGGCCGAACACCCCGCGTGGGGTCTCCCAGCCAACAATGCCGTATGATCACTTCATCCATTGCCGACACAAACGTAATCGCCAGCAAGAAACTACATTTTCCACCACACTATTATTATTATTTTTATTTAGGAACATGTAACTTCTAGCTGAACCTGTATTTCTCACATGTCTGACGAATAATTGTTAATATTAGGAGGATATGTAAGGTTTAAGAAACAGGGTATTCTACACCATTATGCAGCAAATCAAAATTTAAAAAAAAATTGATCGTAGATCATGAATCGAACTCGAGTGTTCTACTGCAAAACTTAACCCACGGGCATCAACTGGGCAGCAGAGCTACGGAGTATTAAATGAAGACACTTGTATATTTAATTAGTGTTGCCAAATTGACTTTGAAGCCCGTTTTTTACCGAGAATATGTACGGGGCGAAATTTTGTTACAGACATTTGTGTACTATTAGTATGCAAGGAATTGCATTGTGGTGTCCGACTGCGGGATTTTTGATTGGTCCTGTATAGTGAACAGTAACGAGCGTCTCATACACCTTTGCAGGAAACGGGGTATACTTTGACCGATTTTCAGATTCAGAAGTGATTCCATGACTGTTTTTTTACTTCTGTGATATTTTTATTTATGGACATAGGGCTTGTAAAGATTACATACTAATGACTACAGTTCATTTTATAAAATGCAGAGGGAGTAATCGGAAAAAATGCAGGTGGTCAAAGTTAGCATGGATTTGGGGTTCATTGACCGGCCTGTACTTCCACCACGCCTGTCAGCTAGCATTCCATTTGTGGTCAATATTTTAAAAACAGAATGAAACTTTGAGCACCCAGAAATAAGTGCTTTGATCTAAAGTTTCATTAAGTGCTTTATTAAGCCTCATAAAAGAAAAAAACCAAGTGTGGTACATAAATCAAACTTTGTGTTATCAGGCAAAGGTACTGGGATGGGGTACCATACCCTTAGTTCCAATCTTAGCTGAGCGTAATACATTGAATTTCATCTATCTTAGATCTAAATCCTCGTTTCAAAACATCCATTGCAGTTAGAATTAAGGTTATCTGTTCTTATTTTTACCGAGAAAATATCTGGCTCTTGTGGCCAAACAAAATTAATTCCTCGTTTCCGGAGGCATTTGACATTATATGTTACACTTGAACACCTGAACGACAACAGCATGTGACTGACATTTGTTTTTCTTATTTATAAGCACGTTAACAATTACAAATGAGCCTTCTTTATATACCGATGGTTAATGTATGTGTGGCAGAGGGTTCATCGAACCACCTTTACAGTTCTCTATTATTCCAGTCTCGTATAGCGCGCGGAAAGAACGAACATCTATATCTTTCCGTACGAGCTCTGATTTCCCATATTTTATCATAGTGATCGTTTCTCCCTATGTAGGTCGGCGTCAGCAAAATATTTTCACATTCGGAGGAGAAAGTTGGCGACTGGAATTTCGTGAGAAGATTCCTGCGCAACGAAGAACGCCTTTGTTTTAATGATGTCCACTCCAAATCCTGTATCATGTCAGTGACATTCTCTCCCCTATTTCTCGATAATACAAGACGTGGTGCGCTTCTTTGAACTTTCTCGATTTATTCCCTCAGTCGTACCCGGTAAGGATCCCACACCGCGCAGCAGTATTCTAATAGAGGACGAACAAGCGTAGTTTAGATCGTTTCCTTAGTAGCTACATGTGTTCCATTTCGTAAGTGTCTTGCCAAGAAAACGCAGTCTTTGGTTAGCCTTCCCCCACAACTCTTTTTGTGTGTTCCTTCTAATTAAAATTGTTCGTAATTGTAATTTCCAGGTATTTAGCTGAATTTACGGCCTTTAGATTTGACTGATTTATCGTGTAACGAAAGTTTTAACGGATTCCTTTTAGCACTCATGTGGATGACCTCACGCTTTCCGTTGTTTAGGGTCAGTTGCTAATTTTCGCAACACCACACATATATCAACGGTTTCGACAGATGCGCAAGACAATCACCACTAAATCACTCTATTTAGCATTGGAACTTTACCGCCAAAGAGTATATAATACAAAACACCGAACTGAGACTCAGCAGATAGCTGTAAATCTTTTGGCGTATGAGTGGTCAAAGTAATCACGGCGGTCAAAGTATACCCGTTTTACTGTATTTGAGATGTTACTTTTAGATCCGTCGATTGCGCGTCATTAAGAACGACATTAGGAACTTCCAAGTTCAGTAGCTAAGCTGGTCCGATATTCCGTAAGCCCGCATTTGTTCGCTAAGCAACAGGCATTTCAGGAGTGTAGTTGTTCTTTGGAGCTTGGCCGACGTTTGAAATTTTTTTGAAGAAGGAACTATTCGTAACGTGTATGCAGGACGAGGCGGAAACGCACTTAGAGCTGATTATACCGGCAAACTCGGCGCCTGATACGATCCCAGGCGGAACGCAAACAGGCGGCGCGTGGGGCTGCTCAGCTATTCCGGCGGGTTAAGCAAGGCGTAGCTAATACTCGGGACCGCAGCACACGCAGGCGAACAATGGCGGCCCTTGTACTATAGCCGCGAGCCTCCCATTAAGCGCCGCCCGCCGACCTGTTGACGATGTTCCGCTGTGTAGCTGTATCGCTGTCAGTGACGTCACGTCGTCGTGCACACTGACGACGGGCTGAAGGGACAGTTTCTCGTCCCACGAGGTTACCGCGGTGCTACTCGATCGAACCAGCTGTGTAATATTATGTGATTTAATGAAAATGAGAGCTCCAAAACTAGCTTCCGTAAGTTAATGTACAGGGTGTTTCGAAAGAAAGACCCGATTTCGAAATTCCATACTTATTGATAAAAACATACTACAAACATGAATGAATTGCAGAATACTCACAAAATCTTGATGTTTTAGCTATGCCATTGCAAATGCTCTCTGTATCCACTAGCAGCAGCACGAACAATATTTAGACTACAGCTAAATTTCTCATAAACGTTACACACTGCCTCTCATAAGTTTTGGGACAAAAAGTCTGCACAGTATGTTTGTGTATGATAGAATTTATGATGGTTAACATGGAAGCAAAGATGTACGTCTGCAAATTATCAGTGTGCATATCTGTTATTCGTTACTTCCTGCGATGTCAGTCATTACTTGTTGAGAGCTCAAAGGAAACACAAGTGTGTTTGTGTACAATGGTACGTAGAGGTAAAAAAAAAAGTACTTTTGAACAGAGGCAGTTAGTAATATTCCACCACGAAAAGCCAAGAACATGCTGAGAAATAACAACGTTACTGAATATGAACATGCTGAGAAATAGCAACGTTACTGAATATGAAGAAAAGTGCTGTAGGGAACATCGTCCGTCGATATACCGGGTGATCAAAAAGTCAGTATAAATTTGAAAACTGAATAAACCACGGAATAGTGTAGATAGAGAGGTACAAATTGACACACATGCTTGGAATGACATGGGGTTTTATTAGAACCAAAAAAATACAAACGTTCAAAAAATGTCCGACAGATGGCGCTTCATCTGATCAGAATAACAATAATTAGCATAACAAAGTAAGACAAAGCAAAGATGATGTTCTTTACAGGAAATGCTCAATATGTCCACCATCATTCGTCAACAATAGCTGTAGTCGAGGGATAATGTTGTGAACAGGGCTGTAAAGCATTTCCGGAGTTATGGTGAGGCATTGGCGTCGGATGTTGTCTTTCAGCATCCCTAGAGATGTCGGTCGATCACGAGACACTTGCGACTTCAGGTAACCCCAAAGCCAATATTCGGACGGACTGAGGTCTTCAAAAATGGTTCAAATGGCTCTGAGCACTATGGGACTCAACTGCTGTGGTCATTAGTCCCCTAGAACTTAGAACTACTTAAACCTAACTAACCTAAGGACATCACACACATCCATGCCCGAGGCAGGATTCGAACCTGCGACCGTAGCAGTCGCACGGTTCCGGACTGCGCGCCTAGAACCGCGAGACCACCGCGGCCGGCGAACTGAGGTCTGGGGACCTGGGAGGCCAAGCTGATGAAAGTGGCGGCTGAGCACACACGATCATCAAAAAAATGGCTCTGAGCACTATGGGACTTAACATCTATGGTCATCAGTCCCCTAGAACTTAGAACTACTTAAACCTAAATAACCTAAAGACAGCGCACAACACCCAGCCATCACGAGCCAGAGAAAATCCCTGACCCCGCCGGGAATCGAACCCGGGAGCACACGATTATCACCAAACGACGCGCGCAAGATATCTTTCACGCGTCTAGCAATACTTTTTTTTGTTCTAATAAAACCCCATGCCATTCCAAGCATGGGTGTCAATTTTTACCTCTCTGTCTACATTATTCCGTGGTTTATTAAGTTTTCAAATTTATACTGACTTTATGATCACCCGGTAAATGTGAAGACAGGATAGAAAATTTACCACAGACAGGCCGTCCAAGGACATTTCTGAGGAGAGAAGAGAGGGCAATAGTACAAAAGCTCAAGAAAGATCCACGAATCACAGCTACACGAATTTCCATTGAGTCTGACGAAGAGTTTGGGAAGAAGCACAATCACACAAGTACTGTACAGAGAGGATTACCATGGGCGAACTGCAAGATGGAAGCTTGAGTTCAGCCCTGCCAATAGGAAGAAAATGCTGCTAATCGCAAGGGAACACACAAACAAGAACACGGAGTGGTTGAATCAAGTAATTTTTTCGGATGAATCAAAATTTAACGTATCAGCACCTGATGGACGAGTAACGGTTTGGCGGCAGCCCAACAAAGAGCTGGAAGAAAAAAAAGGCAAGCTACAGTGAAACGTGACAGGGACCATGTTACGGTTTGGGTTCGTATGTCGGCGCAGGGAGTGGGTGAGCTGGTCTTCATTGACGAAACAATGGATAAAAATGTATACCTGCAGATTCTAAGGAACAATTTGAAGAAGAGCGCAGAAATTATTTCTATTTTGTGAGTCATTAAATGAAGTAAAATGTTTAAATTATTGCTCTGTGAATATCATTCTGTCAGTTGGAGTAACAAACATAATACGTTTAATTGTTTATCTGTCATTTCCCCAACGGCCGCAGGTTCGAATCCTGCCTCGGGCATGGATGTGTGTGATGTCCTTAGGTTAGTTAGGTTTAAGTAGTTCTAAGTTCTAGGGGACTGATGACCTCAGAAGTTAAGTCCCATAGTGCTCAGAGCCATTTGAACCATTGTTTTTGTTATTTCCCAAAGTAAGTACAAAATAATTGTTTGTTCCATAACTTATGAAAGGCACTGTATATGCTTTTACAAAAGTTACGGCGGCTGTTATTCTGTTCTTCACTTCTTCTATGTAGGGTAAGAACTACTACGCATTTTCTGTATAGCTCCTACTGCATAGATATGAGCTTATTAAACCCTAAAAGCATAAGACAATGTAAATTCGTCAAATAATTTAGCAGAATATATAACGTTTAATTAACTAAACGCGGAGAATGGCTAGGTTCGTTAAGCTTATCCAACATTCGCCCGTAACAGTCCTTAAATCTGTGTGTTTCTTTGTGTCGATTGCCTTCCATCAGCTGTGTGTATTGGAAACTTTGTTGCCCGATGCCGATTTGTTTTTTTAACATTCTTTTTTTTATTTTAATGACCATTTAACCCTCAATGCATCATCTCCTCAGCGTTACAAAATCCTCGCACCAGGCAACGAGCTTTGGAATGAGTATTCGTGTTGATGTAATCGTGAACAACATTTTGTATTATCGCAGTGCTTTCTGTTGGTAATGCGCATTGCCTACAATTCAATTTTTTGTATATAAGAGAACAGACTCTGTGCTGTGTATATCTGCATACTTGACGAACTGTACTCGTATGCACACGCGAGAGTATTAAGCCGTGTTTAACTGTGATACGGCATAATCAGCCGCTCTGAAATCAGGGTAATCCAAACTAATTGGTGCGCTGCTTTCTAATGAACATCGGGATGAGGACTCCTGTTGCCTGCTTACTCTTGCGCAAAGTCTGGGGAGCGGTCTTGGCACGCAGCCGTCTAACCCGAGCTCCTGGAACCACCGCCGCCTCAGGCGTGTGTAGGCGCAGTCGCTCGCCAAGTGGGGAAGCTGTTACCGCCGGGTATTGAATCGATCCGTCAGTAATTTCCAGAGCTGTGTATTTCTCTTTCGAATATCGTGTAGCCCTTGCTGGAAGAGCACAGTGGCTTTGGTGTTATTATTGACGAGACAAAATACCGCGTTGTCTACTTGCTTTGCTAGATGCACCTCCGAACCCGTTCTTGTTCGAAATTCGCCTTCTTAAGTTCTCTTCGTTCGCCCGCCAGGGTAGCCGAGAACGATAATGCACTAATTCCTGGACTCGGGTAGGCGCGCCGACCCCGGATCGAATCCGCCAAGCGGATTAACAAGGGCCGGTATGCCGGCCAGCTGGGTGTAGTTTTTAGGCGGTTTTCCACATCCCGCTAGGTGAATACCGGGCTGGTCCCCAAGTTCCGCCTCAGTTACACGACTCACAGACATTTGAAAACGTTCGCACTATTCCATGACTTACAACACTAGACGCAGACAGCTAGGGCACACTACTTCCGTCCCGGGGGGTTCGGGTGGCGGCAGGAAGGGCATCCGGCAACCCTCTGCCATTAACACTGCCAAATCCGTCATAACAAAGCCGACCCCGCTTTGGAGCGGGAGAAAGGCCCAAGAAAGAAAGTTCTCTCTCGTTCGTGAAAGAAAAACCATACCTATTTCGACTTTTGTTCTGATCGTACACTGCAACTATTTTCGTTCAGTTGACTGGTCAGCGGAAGACGGTAGAGGGCTGCCAGTTAGTCGTTAAGTAGGGCTGTAAATTTACCGACTGAATTTCGATATTTTCAAGACAAATGCCCGTTCCAAAGTATTTTTACTCGTTACTTTTGTTACTGGACGTCGTTACTAGTGTAGCGATTGCACATAAATAATATTTTGTTAACCTATAAAGTTTTGGGTATTACTGTGCGCGTGAATGCGCCATTTGAGTGGGATGTCTTTGCTGAAAAGGTTTATCTCTTTTACATACTGTTGATCAGTCACCAATAGCGTTAATGGTAACTGCTGGAGGTAAATGTTATCATATTAAAATAATTACTATTTGAGCCATAATGCCACTACCTCGCGCAGCTCCACACCCAGAAACGGTAATTCTGTCGTACGCCTGTCGGTGTCTGCAGTGGCAAACCAAAAAGGTTATTTTGCGATACCAGTTATTTTAACAACATTATGTCTCTCTAAATTATTTTTATCGATTGCAGATAACTTGTAGATATCTGTGCTATGGTCGCCTGACAGGGAGCACACGGAACAAACGCCGTATTTGATTTCGGAATTCTGAAGTTTGTATGTCGTATTTGTTGGTTTACGTGCAATGAATAAAAATTCAGTTTTTAGCAGCCATTGCACAAGCGCCAAGGAAGGCGGAAGTTAAAAAGTTATATCCTAACAAGCACCCCTGAGGAAGAAAACCTGTTAGATCTACAGCAGAAGAAGCAGGCAAAGCAGAACTATACAAGGAAGAGAAACCTTAAAAATGATATAAGGAACAATAAAATTACAAGAAAGGTTAGAGCGACTGAAAGAAAACTTGAATTTCAAAATTGTGAAGAAAGTTCGTCTTCGGAAGACGACCATTATTTTCGTTGTCGCTTGTATGGACAAATTTGCAAACACATTACCGAAAGAGCAGTGGGCGCATTTGTTTATCGGATTAGTTGGTAGACTTATTTATTATTTGTAATCTTTATGTACAACGAGTGATACATTTGATTAAGTTTTTTATTTAAAAATATGAAAGTGTTAAAAATGATAATATTAATAATTAATTGATATGTTACAATGTAATTAGTGCGGTAAAACTTGTGTAACCTGGAAATATTATTGCATGTTTTAATGCAATTACGGTGTGATTAGGAGGAGGAAGTAATAATGTAAGAATGTTTTTGTTCACTTCATTAATTTTGTGTTGTAACGTATCATTTCAATTATATTTGACTACACCTATCAGTTACAGTTATTATTTTGTTGTCTAACACCTGCATTTTCAAAAATGGTTCAGATGGCTCCAAGCACTATGGGACTTAACATCTGAGATCATCAGTCCCCTAGAACTTAGAACTACTTAAACGTATCTAACCTAAGGACATCTCACACATCCATGCCCGGGGCAGGATTCGAACCTGCGACCGTAGCAGCAGCGCGGTTCCGGACTGAAGCGCCTAGAACCGCTCGGCCACAACGGCCGGCTGCATTTTCATAAAATTATTACATTCTTATTGATCAGATATTTTTTTAGAACTTAAAATACTGTGTTCCCACTGACCCAGATGCCTGTTACAACTGACGGCGAAGCGCGGTCGAGTGTAACACTGCACTTTGATCCGAATAAAAGAACAAATGTGCGTTAAAATAAAATTTTAATGCAAATAATTATGCAATCTTACAAACACAGGACTTCGTTCAGTAATCGCGGAGGTGCTCTTCAAATTCCAGTGGTACGCGCCTCAGACACGACCAACCGATTCGCCTCATATTTGGCTGGTCGCTTGTACAAAACCGAAAAATGAAACACTAAGGTAGTTCTCTTCCATATGAGATAATGTGCGTTGCGTCGTATGCTCGTCTTCACAGCTGTATTACTGGGAATTATTGTCAACAGCAAGGCTTAAAATTTTAATTCTTTGCTAATCCAATTCGTTTGAAAAAAATTATTTACCTCCTGTTATTATTCCTTATAGATTTACTTAACTTATTAACCATCCTATTCCTACAAATTTCGAAAGTGAAAAAAAAAAAATACAAATGAAAAGAAATGAATGCACTTGGGAATCGAACGCAAGTTCTCTGTTTTTCAGCCAAATGCCTTGGTCGATACGCCAGCGGCGGTTTCGTTGCACAGCATATACTTTATGGTACATAAGCGGCAGCCACAAAACTTCTTTCCGCAATTCCCAGGAAAACATGCGTTAGTGGACCCCATATATAATGGTGAAAAAAGGTCAGTTTTAAATTATCCGTAGATCGCGTGAGTAGTGAGTCGATTGCGCGTCAAGAACTTTGGGGGTGGTTTTTTGAATGACGTGGGGGCGGTTGTCGAGCCAAAATACCTTAGAGTCTTTCATTTTAGGTTTTAAGCAATTGACCTGCTAAATTTGAGGCGAATCGGTTGACTCTGTTAGAGGCCTTTCCCTTGCCAGAGAGCTTACCGTTGAAATACCGGTATCTTCCGTTCCAAGATGAGCCGACAGACCTACGAGGTGTGTAAAAAAGAGTAATGAGACTGACAACGCTGTGTTGTTCTACTTGGGTGTTCATCCCTCCCAGATGCTCAGTCCGCGTTCCAGCTCCGCGCCATCAGTGAAGTTATGTTTTTGTTATGTGTTACAAAAACGGAACAGCGGAATTTAGAGCAACGTTATGCCGTCAGGTTTTGTGTTAAACTTGGGGCATCGGCAGGTGTGACATTTGAAAAATTGAAATATGCCTGTGGGGAACATTTCTTATTTTTGGAAGGCTGACAACACGTTGAAGATGAACTTCGCTCAGGGAGACGAAAACCTCGAACGTGTGCATGCTCTTGAGAGATCAGACTGACGTTTAACAATAGGGATGGTAGAGTTCCTGCTAAACTTAAACACTTTCACCGTACATGAAAATTTGACCGAAGGTTGTGCCAAAATGGTGTCGGAAAAATCCTGCAACTGAGAACGACCGTCGAAGAAACTTGTGCTTTGGTCTTCGTGAGAGGACTGCCAACGACCACGAATGTTTCAGTCGTGTGATCACAAGTGATGGCTCCTTGAATCTTGAGTACGATTCTGAGACAAAGTGGCAAAGTGAGAAATGGCACACTGAGACATCTTTTCGACTGAAAAAATCTCGAATGAGCAAATCAAAGATCAAAACAACGCTGATTTGCTTTTTTGGCAGTAGGGGTTTCGTGCATGGAGAATTTGTTCCACAGTTAACCAAGTGTTTTACAAAAGGATGTCCTCTAAAAGGTCAGGAAAAGGGCGAATCGAGTGAGACTGGACGTTGCGGACAAGTGGATGCTGCATCTTGAGAGTGTCTCATGGCCTCTTCCATAACGTAATTTTTTACCTCAAACGCCATTCCTGTTGCTCCACAGCTCGCCTATTCACTTGAGCTGAGTCCTAGTGACTTTTCTCTTTTTCCGGGAATTGAAAAAAAAGTCTTAAGGGGTAGGACGTCAAACGGGCCGACTTGGAGCAGGAGAGGCACCACAGGACATTTTAATTTCCACTGTCTGTACTTTTAGAAATAAATTCATAAAACTCCGTCAGTATGACCAGGAATGATTCAGGATTCACACTGACAGCAGTGGAAGTTCAAA
The DNA here is from genome assembly GCF_023898315.1 of Schistocerca nitens. NCBI lineage: Eukaryota > Metazoa > Arthropoda > Insecta > Orthoptera > Acrididae > Schistocerca > Schistocerca nitens. The sequence continues at coordinate 104,456,260 of NC_064617.1, forward strand.
AATATAACAAAATAATTTTTTTACATGTGAAATTTCATCATTTTTTCACTTACTATTGGCTGGGCTTGATGCTGTAAGTTCAGTTCTCTTCATAAGTAAGAGAGATTCTCTCGACGAATTTTGCACAGCATACAAACCATTCTTACAGGTGTATGAAACTTTAGAACTTTCCAAATCTGTTAAAAACTGTCGTAAAATTTGAGATAATTAACTATAAAATTTGAGTTTTTTCTAAGTTCATTCATGTTTTTATAAATTAATAAATTATGGAGTTTCGTACACCTGTAGGTATGGTTTGTATGCTGTGAAAAATTCATCGAAGACTCTCTCTTACTTATGAAGAAAAGTGTACTTATAGCAACAAATGCAACCAATAGTAAGTGAAAAAATGATGAAATTTCACATGTAAAAAAATTATTTTTGTATATTTTTAACTTCCACTGCTATGAGTGTGCATCCTGAATCCTTCCTGGTCATGCTGACAAAGTTTTATGAATTTATTTGTAAAAGTATAGACAGTGGAAATTAAAATGTCCTGTGGCGCCTCTCGTGTTCCAAGTCGGCCTCTTTGACGTCCTACCCATCCTAAAAGGACGTCGTTTCGAGACTCTGGAGGACATTCAAAATGATGTGACCGACATGTTAAAGACCCTGCCAGTTGAAGCCTTGCAACACTGCTACTCGTTCTTCACATGTTGCACCATGCCGCGAATGGATAAGGGAAAGGGCAAAAACGAGAGTGGTGATAAAAGTATCCTCTGCCATTAGCCGCAAGGAGACTTGCGGAGCCACAGGCGTAGATTGGATGCAGAATTACGACGAGGTGACGACCGTGCCGGGTGACCGGCCGTTTGAGACGTTGAGTGCTTGACGTGTACTGAGTGGAAACCCGCGTACCGCTGCGGCCTCGCCGTCGAGTGCCGGCAGCTGCGGGGTCGATCCCGGCCCTGCCCGTTAGCGCTTTGTGTGCTGCCTCCTCAAACGACCCGCCTCTTGCCACACACACACACGCACACACACACACACACACACACACACACACACACACACACACACACACTCCCCTGCGCGGCGCGGCGCTGCGCCGATCTCGCTATTCACACCTGCCGTCGCCAGAAAACGAAACGTTTCCTTCGTGTCACACCGAGAGACGGAACACTGTGGGTTAAAAACGCCAGACAGCCATCGTCCGGATTTAGGTTTTCCTCGGTTCCTCTGATTCATTCTACGCGGTTGCCGAAGTAGTTCCTCGAGGCGTCGAACACCAGTACAGGCAGCCCGCTATGTATGAATTTTCAAGCCGGTGGCAGGAAGATACGTTCAACATTTTCTCCCTTGTATGTGGTGTAATGACCACATTGGATGAAGACATTTTAGTCGTTGCCGGCAGTCTGTTCGTGGCCTGTGCTAAATAAGCGAGAAAAGTGCCAGAGTAGTATTACCGAGCGAGCTGTGGCTACTGAAGACAGAAAAGTCTCCCTACTAATCTTTTTTCACAACTGAAAACCACTTCCCCAATATTTCAGAATTAATTGGGATAGATGAAGATGGCTAGTTTCGTCTACTTCATTGCTCACATAGTTTATTACGGAAAATAGGTAATCAACACCTATGCAAGCAGCCATTTATCCCTGTTAACTAGGACCAAAAATACAACAATCAGAAAGCGATGTCGAGACAAATCGAGAGACAGTAAAATGTTTTAACACTTGGCTAACGTATTATAGTTTCGGTTGACATATGCTGTCAGCATGCGCTCATGGATTGATTTCTTAATTTCATTTTTTTCTTTCTTTCCGGAAGGCGGGTATGATATTATTAATCTTTCCGAATACATAATCTTTACTGGCATTTGTCTCCATCTCACTGAATTTTACTAAGAGACATGTATATTTATCTCCTATCTCCCTCTCCTATCACACTCTCCTCCTTCCCCTTCCACTCTCTCTCTCTCTCTCTCTCTCTCTCTCTCTCTCTCTCTCTGTGTGTGTGTGTGTGTGTGTGTGTGTGTGTGTGTGTTATGTACTCGTACTTCGCTGGTAACAGAAAGACTCACCCGTGTGCTGTTTCGCTATGCACTTGTACGAAAAGTACACGAGGGCCATCCATTCTGTTCGTTTTTCAGCAGCATGTCAATCTTTAGCGTCATTTAATTACAGCGAAAAAGGTACTCAATCATACAGACGTTGATACTTTGGCGACCCTGTTTCATTGTTACCGAGACCCAAGTGACAGTAGGCAATGTTAAGTGACATTGCTACCTCCATGAAGTCATTCTGATCCGAAAGAAATATTCACGAATGTCCGAATGAGCTCTGTTACTGTAAACACCAATCAAAACTGAGTCAATCAATTTCCTTGAGACAGAGAAGTTGCTGTCCATGCATCAGCACAGCTTTAGAAAGCATCGCTCCTGCGAAACGCAACTCGCCCTTTTTTCACATGATATCTTGCGAACCATGGATGAAGGGTATCAGACGGGTGCCATATTGCTTGACTTCCGGAAAGCGTTTGACTCGGTGCCCCACTGCAGACTCCTAACTAAGGTACGAGCATATGGGATTGGTTCCCAAGTATGTGAGTGGCTCGAAGACTTCTTAAGTAATAGAACCCAGTACGTTGTCCTCGATGGTGAGTGTTCATCGGAGGTGAGGGTACCATCTGGAGTGCCCCAGGGAAGTGTGATAGGTCCGCTGTTGTTTTCTATCTACATAAATGATCTTTTGGATAGGGTGGATAGCAATGTGCGGCTGTTTGCTGATGATGCTGTGGTGCACGGGAAGGTGTCGTCTCTGAGTGACTGTAGGAGGATACAAGATGACTTGGACAGGATTTGTGATTGGTGTAAGGAATGGCAGCTAACTCTAAATATAGATAAATGTAAATTAATGCAGATGAATAGGAAAAATAATCCTGTAATGTTTGAATACTCCATTAGTAGTGTAGCGCTTGACACAGTCACGTCGATTAAATATTTGGGCGTAACATTGCAGAGCGATATCAAGTGGGACAAGCAAGTAATGACAGTTGTGGGGAAGGCGGATAGTCGTCTTCGGTTCATTGGTAGAATTTTGTGAAGATGTGGTTCATCTGTAAAGGAGACCGCTTATAAAACACTAATACGACCTATTCTTGAGTACTGCTCGAGCGTTTGGGATCCCTATCAGGTCGGATTGAGGGAGGACATAGAAGCAGTTCGGAGGCGGGCTGTTAGATTTGTTACTGGTAGGTTTGATCATCACGCGAGTGTTACGGAAGTGCTTCAGGAACTCGGGTGGGAGTCGCTGGAGGAAAGGAGGCGTTCTTTTCTTGAATCGCTACTGAGGAAATTTAGAGAACCAGCGTTTGAAGCTGACGGCAGTACAATTTTACTGCCGTCAACTTACATTTCGCGGAAAGACCACAAAGATAAGATAAGAGAGATTAGGGCTCGTACAGAGGCATATAGGTAGTCATTTTTCCCTCGTTCTGTTTGGGAGTGGAACAGGGAGAGAATATGCTAGTTGTGGTACGAGGTACCCTCCGCCACGCAGCGCATGGGGGATTGCAGAGTATGTAGATGTAGATGTAGAAATCTTAGGAACTGCTAAGGTCATCAGTCCCTAAGCTTACACACTACTTAACCTAAATTATCCTAAGGACAAACACACACACCCATGCCCGAGGGAGGACTCGAACATCCGCCAGGATCAGCCGCACAGTCTATGACTGCAGCGCTGTAGACCGCTCGGCTAATCCTGCGCGGCCTCCTATAGACCCGAAAGAAATATCCACGAATGTCCGAATGAGCTCTGTAACTGTGAAAACCAATCAAAACTGAGTAAATAATATGCCCATTACATTCAAATGTTTGCGGAAACTGTCTTCCTCATGTTGCATATTTTCAGCGGTCCTCGTGAACACATGCACAGTTAGCGGAAATAATTTACATCATCTCAGCGTCTAACATTTCCGAGATAATTTGTGAAACAATATTATCCCCAATGTTCATTCTTCATTCGAAGTAGCATTTCACAGCATAAGTCAAATTGGATGTAAAGAGAATTCAATCTATTTGTTGTCATGTACGGCACAGAAGAAAACAAGTAGTAAAAAAAAGCTTACACACGGCCCCCGAATCGTAAGATCTGTTACTGTGATGTAACATGCAGTCTTTCATGTCAGAAGGTATCAGAAGAGTAAATCCACAGAGGAAGAATGCTAGCTGAATAAAAACCAGCTCCGAAGACGAGTGACTCAGGAGGCCATCGGTAAATACTCATGCCATTTCTCAATTCTTCGGTGATATCTCGGGCGTACGACTGAGTTAGGAACGTAAAAATAGTATTCATACATATCAAAGAAACTATTAGGAATATATCAATACCAGTTAAACGACTGTCTGTTGTGAGTAAAATATTAAACAGCCTTTAAGACCAGTGGCATAAATATTTACCAGTGTCCCAGTTTTACAGCGTCGATCCAATGTAGACGGTCGTTATGTTATGTTCTTCGTAGTCACCACACATTTGCAAAAACTGATATATTGTCCCAGGCACGAAATAGTGGCAGTATACGATGCACAGTGGCACAAGCACGTTACCACTGTCGCCTTCTTTTCTCCTAATTTGCACCGGATGAGACTGTAAAAGCACGAATTCCACATAATTTATTGTGGAATTGTCTATTGTTGTACATGATTGCCATTTCGATAAATTATAATCATATACAGTTCAGTCCGAGTTAATAAAATTACTTTAAAAGATATAAAAATTTTGACCTAGAAGTTTCCTGCTGTTATTTTACTATCACAGACCTATCTGAACATGATCGTAATCGATCGAAACTTAAAATAAGCCACAAAATTCGATGCGATCAAAGGCTAATACGAGGGTGAGTCAAATGAAAACCTTAAATTTGTACCGAGCGAGGTGGCGCAGTGGTTAGACACTGGACTCGCATTCGGGGGGGGGGACGGTTCAATCCCGCGTCCGGCCATTCTGATTTAGGTTTTCCGTGATTTCCCTAAATCGCTCCAGGCAAATGCCAAGATGGTTCCTTTGAAAGGGCACGGACGACTTCCTTCCCTCGTCCGATGAGACCGATGATCTCGCTGTCTGGTCTCCTTCCCCAAACAACCCAACCCAACCCTTAAATTTGTATTAACAAATCGAAATTTCGCGCCGTTATCCTGTAAGTTGGTAAGCGAGCTACAAACAGCGTGCAGAATGGCCTGTAGGTGGCAGCGTAGTCGAGATGCACAGTATCAGTACAAAGATGGCCACCCCACTTGCGACTTGCACCAGGAGAGAACAGCGTTCTGTTATTCCGTTTTTGCGTAGTGAAGGTGTGAAATCTGTTGAAATTCATCGACGAATGAAGGTTCAGTACGGTGATGCATGTTTATCACAGCAACAAGTCTACGTGTGGAGTAGGAAGTTCTCAAATGGTGTGACTTCAGTGGAAGATGCTCCTCGTCCAGGTCAGGCACAACGAGTTGTGACTCCACAGAACATTGCAGCAGTTGAAGCCATAGTGAAGGAGAACCGCCGAGTGGCACTAACATCATTGCAGCATGTTTACAGATTAGTCATGGGTCAGCATGATGTGCTCCAGTTTCACAATTTGTCTGCAAGATGGGTGCCACGGCAGCTGACTCAAAAATGATTCCAATGGCTCTGAGCACTATGGGACTCAACTTCTGAGGTCATTAGTCCCCTAGAACTTGGAACTAGTTAAACCTAACTAGTTAACCTAACTAGTTAACCTAAGGACATCACAGACATCCATGCCCGAGGCAGGATTCGAACCTGCGACCGTAGTGGTCTCGCGGTTCCAGACTGCAGCGCCTAGAACCGCAAGGCCACTTCGGCCGGCGCAGCTGACTCCTGAAATGAGAGATCGACGTGTTGATACTTGTGAAGAACTTTTTGGGCGCTTTGAACGAGAAGGTGATGGCTTCCTAGCAAGAATCGTTACTGGGGACGAAACCTGGGTTACTTCCACCTACTGGAAACGAAGAGAGCGAGCAAGGAATGGCGCCGTTCCTCATCACAAAAACCATAGAAGTTTCGAACAGAACCATCAGCAGGGAAGGTTATGCTGACTCTCTTTTGGGACGAAAAAGGCGTCATTATAGAGCATTACATGCCTAGAGGGACCTGTGTCACCGGTGCGTCATAGACAGATCTAAAAAAGTCATCTGCGGCCTGCAATCAAGTCAAAGCGACGTGGATTGCTGTCATTAGGTGTCCTTTTACAACATGACAATGCAAGGCCCCACACAATGCCTGTACAACAGTTGCAGCAATCACAGCCCTGCATGTTGAGCGTCTTCCTCATCCACCATACTCACCAGACCTTGCCCCAAGTTATTTCCATATGTATGGACCACTCAAAGACACAATGGCAGGAAAGAAGTTCCGTTCTGATGAAGAGGTACGCCACGCGGTGCATGAGTGGTTGCGCGGACTTCCAAAAGAATTTTTTTCTAAAGGAATTTATGCACTTGGTAAGCGCTGGAGGACTTGCATTGAGCGGGAGGGAGATTATATTGAAAAGTGATACAGCTTTGTATCACTTCCGCACAATAAATAATATTCAAAAAACATTTAAGGTTTTCATTTGACTCACCCTCGTACAACTTCTACAATGTCAAACAGTGGATCGCTGTACCTTCTTCGTGACCATGTCACCCTACTCATTCGTAGATGCTCTTATTGTCTTTCTGTGGGCCAAAAAACCTGTTGCGATTTGTTCGTGCAGTGTTCTTCCTGTAATCGGAACTGTAAATGTAGTATGAGCAATATCACTGTTCGGGATACATTTTACTCCGTGCTGAGGACACCGTAGAGCGTGGCAGATGTGCTGTGCGGCCCGCCTTGTGTTAAGATCTTTCCGGGAACGACCGGTCCATTGTCATCTGCCACGCGCCACCGCAAAAAGTAATTTTCGCGAGCAGTGAAGCACGTCCGCGTCTCGCCGCTAAACGCTGCCGAATCTTTCGACCGGAAAGTGCGCCCCGAGCGCTTCCGATTGCCTTCCGCTCTGTCGGAGAGGGGGAGTCGGATGAGCTGTGAGCGCTCGACTTCGGCGAAAGAACAACGGGTGTGCCTGGTTCCGCGGACTGCTCTCAGCGGCGGGCGGTATGACGCTTGACTTACCGCGCAATCTAGCTATAGTTGCTTCTGGCTGTAACACTGACGCCTGCCGGAATTACCCGTAGTCACACGGACGCTAGCAAAATATTTTCGGCACAGGCCGCCGAAGCGAAGTTTGTGCCTGGAGTGACAGCGGAACATTTACGAACTTTTCACCTGCCATCTGCTGTTACGAAGCTTTATTGCTGACCCGAACAGGAAAATGGGTGGCATTATGGAAGAGATGTGTCCGGTTACACACTTGTCATTGAAGGCCGACGAATGACAAGCAACTTATTCGGCGGAATGTTCGTAGGCAACGCATTTGCGTTCGGACTCTCTCGTCATTTAGCCAAGGGGTTGGCGCGATGGGATTTGGCATGTGCAATCGCAGCTGATTCTGGTAACTTGTCGATGTTGCTCCCAAAAAAAAATGGCTCTGAGCACTATGGGACTTAACATCTGTGGTCACCAGTCCCCTAGAACTTAGAACTACTTAAACCTAACTAACCTAAGGACATCCCACACATCCATGCCCAAGGCAGGATTCGAACCTGCGACCGTAGCAGTCCCGCGGGGTTGCTCCCATTTTGATGTTATAAAGTATCGTTTTAATTACAGGTTCACCGGCTGATTCTTTCTTTCTTCCTTTTGCTACTGCCTGTGCGCAGGGTCGGAAGAGTCAAGTACGGGCGTGGCATGGTTAATTTTAAGGGGTGGCTGGATGCCCTTCCTGCCGCCATCCCAAACCCCCTGGGACGGAGTTAGTGCACCCCAGCTGTCTGCGTCTAGTGTAAATCGTGAAATAGTGTGAATGTGTGTCAAATGTCTGCAAGTCGTGTAACTGAGGCGGGACTTGGGGACCAGCCCGATATTCACCTAGGAGGATGTGGAAAACCGCCTAAAAACTACATCCAGGCTGGCCGACACAGCGGCCGACGTCGTTAACCCTCCGGGCGGATTCAATCCGGGGGCGGCGCGCCTACCCGAGTCCAGGAAGCAGCGCGTTAGCGCTCTCGGCTATCCTGGCGGGTTTTCACCGGCTGATACTATGAAGGAAGATGACTGTTTAGCAGTCGTTGCATTTATTTTACTGCAAGGAGCTGATCATCAGAAAAAGATGATGATAAATTGCTGCTGGACGAACTTTCTGTTAAATAGTAGGGAGCAGTGTGATGCGACAAAATTCCTGTCTTACTTTAAAAGCTGAACTGGAATATGAGCTATTTCATGTTTTTTAGGAATGAAAGCAACAGATTTCGCATCGTTATTGAATTTTGTAGGCCCTAAATTTCGAAAGGTGACAACACTTTTGCGAGAAATATACCTGCAGCAGAATGATTAATGGTTACTCCGAGGTACGAGGAACGTTCACTAAGTACACATTTCTTTTCTCCGCCAATTTGGGTTGCAAATGTTGCAGCGTAACGACAAGCGCCGGCACAAAGATCGACAACGATAGAGCAGAAAGGGCTGTGAGGCGACGTCAGCCAATAGCTCGCTGACTGGGACGTCACCACGACAGGAGTGGCCTCTACACGAAGAGAATAGAAGCGACGCGCCTGCTGGCCTCGGCTGTACTAGTAGACCTGGACAAGAAGAGAGGACTAGAAGAGCCGCAGTGATATTAACGATAGCAGTGATTCATGATTAGCTTGCATGTATATCAAAGGACATTGATTATTTGCATGTCGCCAATTGCTTGCGACCATCATGTAGAAACGAAAGTTAAGTACTGTTAATTCAATTACTGTAATAAACTCCATTAAAATGATTTGTTTGTATGTTGTCTATCTATCCTAGAGAACAGCTTCCTAGGAACCCTATAATAGGCGAGTGGACAGGATCCCACCGAAAAGTGCGGAATTCGTTGTGGGATATCGCGTAATACTTCCGCTTCAGCCCCTATAGTCTCGTGAGATTCTGATTGGGGGCGGCGCAGTACATAGTCTTCAAAATGGCGTCTCTAACGGAAGTGCGTCCCGAGCAGAGAGCTGTCTTTGAGTTTCTTTTGACGGAAAAATAGAGCATTTACGGAGACCTGGCAGTAAACAAAAGCACCGTGAGTCGTTGAGCAAGGTGTCTGCCATCATCACAACAAGGTAGCGCAGGCCTGTCTGATTTCCCGCGTGCCGGCCGGCCGCACAGAGCTGTGATGCCTGTAGTGCGTTCGTCGCCACAACAATGCAAACCAATTACTTCTTCATGACAGCGCACGGTCTCGCAGACGTCTGCACACGTGAGAGCAGTTGACAAAACGCCATTGGGCTGTTATTCCTCATCCATCCTACAGTCCGGATCACGCACCTTAAGATTTCCTTCTGTTTGGCCCAATGAAGGACGCACTGCGCGGCAATCAGTACGTGGATGATGGCGAGGTTATTGATGGAGTAAGGCGTTGGTTCCGACGTCGGCCAGTAGAGTGGTAACATGCAGGCCCTCCTAGTAAGGTGGCGTCAGGCCGTGATATTGAACGGAGATTGTGGTGAAAAATAGGGTTTTGTATCCAAGAGAGTGGGGACTAATATGGTATATTGGAATCCGGAATAAAATCAATCTGCTTCCAGAAGAAATGTGTCGCATTACTTATTGAACGCCCGTAGCATTTAGCTGCAGGGGTTCCATATGTCAATGTAATGTGTACCTTTAAAATATCAAAACAGTTCATATGCAAGATTGTACCTGAAGTTCAAAGAGTAAAGGGCTATATTAAGGTAAGACCACGACGAAAAGATGGCAATAAAGCCTCTATTTTCTTTTTCACATCGAACACATCACTTTGTAAGAGCTCACGTCTTTCCCTGCAAGCACATAACCTTTTCAATTTCTTTTTTTAATCCCATAAACTTTCCCATCCAGCTCCATCGGCTTTTAATACTGTCTCTGTATTCCACTCCACACTCCGATACTATTAAACACAATAAATACTCACCTGTTCGACATATGCAGCAAATCCCTGTTGAACCAGCGAACACTCGATCCGGCGCCCACATTGGGGAGGGCCGCAAGAAAAATCCACCAACGTTTTAATTGTACCGTCTGCAGCCCGAACCGCAATCACAGCCAGCTGCTTCGTTGGCTTCGATTTGCCGCCCGTACACGCCGAGCAAATATAGACCAACGAAGCGGTTTCGTAGTCGTTCGTTGGCCTAGTGTGTACGCACCTTTCAGGAGAATTCCTGATATACGGTGTAGGCTAAGCCATACGGGCTGTTCCTTCAGCTGTTCTATGTATATTTCTGTTTTCTTTCCTTCTTCGGCTACCCTTTCCCTGAGGCCCTGATGTGAAACAGGGTGGCACACCAAGCAGGAAGCCTCCCATAGGAGCGGTTCCACACTATACCATGTGCCTTCTCAGTAAGACAGGTCTCTCTGTGTGTTTGTGTGTGTGTGTGTGGGGGGGGGGGGGGGGTGATCTCGCTCGCGCGTACGTACATGAGTGAGCAACGGATTTCGTTTGATTTTCGTGATGCTCTGAACATCTGCCTTTTGGACTGGACGTGGTTATGACTTCGGATCCGCAACTTCGAATCTTGTATCTGTGGGCGACGTACAAATAAATTGTGCTGTATTGACAACACACCGTTATTATAATAGTTTCATTGCTTCAGTAGATATGGCTTACGCTCATGGGCCAACAGATTTCGAGAATGTGTTCTTTGTAAGAAGATTCAGAGGAAAAATCGTCTCCAGGGACAGTGAGGCGTTTTTAACCGGGATGTGCCTGTTGGACTTCGTAATAAGACAAGATACTACGAGGTCTGTACAAAAAATTCCGGAACTTCGTCCACAAAATTTTTCTGCGCGTACCTGTCACTTGTTGTACACGGTCTCCTTCGAAATACTGTCCTCCTTGATATACCGCTCCCATCGCCGTTTCCACTTCCGGAAGCAGCCTTGGTACGCCTCTTGCTCGAAGAGAACCCCGCGGCAACGCGCACGGATCCCAGATAATCTGCCACTCGTTGCACAAGAAACGTGACGGGAAAACATTCGAATTTTCCAAGGAGTTAGGAGCAGCAGCAAAACCATCGCAAAAGAATTCGATAAAAGGCAGCCGGACGACTTATGGTTACCCAACTTACAGGACTGGTGAATGGTCGAAGGGATGGCCGAAGAAATGTGTCATTGTCAGCTACCGTATTTGAAGTGTGTAAAATCATACAGAGCCACGTTGCAGTATAAGACCTTACCACAAACTTTTGTGTTCTTTTCGACGGCTGCACGAGTAAGACTGCTCCGGATTCCTTTCTCTCGCGCCCTTGTCAGTTACGGAAAGGGAAAAGTCCTTTGTCTGTAATGACGCCCACGCGGTAACTCTGGCAACTTCGCGCAGCCCCAAATTCGCACACCTCCGAGGCGGAAAGAAACTGCAGTCTCGCAGCGCCGTGGAGTGCAGTCCACTCGAGAGGGTAGCAGGGTCGCAGGGCGCGCACGTTCGCTTTGTTTACCGACCTGGCGGTGCAAAGAGGGCGTGAAACCGCCCGCCAGTGGAGGGGAGCAAGCAGCACGACAGCGCCCTCTCTCTCTCTCCCTCCCTCCCTCCCTCCCCCAATCTTTTCACTCGGCTCCCCGCGCGGCCTTTGACTCGGTGCTGTAGCCACGGTGTAACGGAGCGCAGCCTGGCAAAGTAGTGGCGCTCGGCCGGTCTTCCTTTCAGCGCCTGCTCGCCCGCCTGAATGGCGCCTGCGCTGTCGCTGCATTAAAGTCGTACGTCCGCGCCGGCCGGCACGGTTTTTAAAATTATTCTCGCCCTCGGCACGCCGCCACGACCGCCCGTTCGTTCTTCTCTCCTCCTCCAGTGGCTGGCGGCGACAGAGACCGAGCCGCCCGTTTAGAATTAATTCCCGATACGTGTCCCGACTGCCGATGGCGGGCAGACTCTTTAATACATCGCGGAGCCAGTCATCTCGTACCCAACTCCTCCCCCCCCCCTCCACTTCACCCCCCTCTCTCTCTCTCTCTCTCTCTCTCTCTCTCTCTCTCTCAAGTGTCGCTTTATTGATTTGATAGCTTCTGCGGCAGGCCATTCAAATACATGCCTCACCGCCACCGCAGGCGCCATGAATTCGCATTAGCTCGAGTGGGAGCGCTGTGGGATGGGCGGTATTCGCCGCGGGTGGTGTGGTGGGAGGAGGCAAATGGCACGAAAAGTTAAAGACCCGCTCTATGAAATATACATGAACTACGGCCAGCCTGAGACTGTATTTCATGTCTGAGACCCAAAAACATACATTCTGGACGGCGGAGAGTGTTCCGTGTTGGGACGGCGCGCATTACGGATGCGGGATGAGCGAGTAATCGCGCGCTCCGACCCGCCGGTTTATTTCCTTTCAGCGTTTCCGTCCCTCCCTCTTCTCTGCGCCCAGCGATGGAATCCACGTCGTTGCAGTTATGCAGATTTATTGGGTTGAGAACTTCGTGATCGTCCGACAGGTTTCTTCTCTTTTTTCCTGGCGTCCTGAAGGAGTATCGCAGCATAGAATCAGTTCTACACTTAGTCTTCTTTCTAGCACCTCCATTTCTTACTTACCTACACCTACACAGTCCTTGACAATAGACGCCATGAATGACAAACAGGTTGTAACAACCCCTTTACTTAGTTTATACGAAGAGGTTCACTGAATACTGAATTTTACGACTATCGTACGAATGAAAATGGGGTTCGGTGCCGCGCGGGATTAGCCGAGCGGTCTGGGGCGCTTCAGTCATGGACTGTGCGGCTGGTCCCGGCGGAGGTTCGAGTCCTCCCTCGGGCATGGGTGTGTGTGTTTGTCCGTAGGATAATTTAGATTAAGTAGTGTGTAAGCTTAGGGACTGATGACCTTAGCAGTTAAGTTCCACAAGATTTCACACACATTTGAACATTTTGGGGTTCGGTACATCGCCCACACAGGCGGTTGCTGTTCCTCTATACTGCAGGTCTCTCCTAAGGGTCGTCAGACGCAATTTCTCTGGTGTTTCCAATTTTGTTTTTGCAACGTGTAGCTGGAGTCAGCCAAAAAGAAAAAGAAAAAACAGCTTATAACGCGTTTTATGCGACGCTCAGCTTCGACCGAATGCCTTGGATTGATTCCCGTTGCAGACAAGATGATTTTGAAGCGGAATTTTCGTGCATATTAGACCTTTGCGTTACTCATTTTATTGATGTGCATTAACAGGGGCAGTAAAACACGCAGAATAACCAGTATTCCAGCAGCTACCGTGCAGCGCTGCTGCATGGCGTTAGCAGAGTGCGTGGGCCAGGGCGCTACTCGCTGCTGGAGTACTGGTTATCCTTCGTGTTTTGCCGGCCGGAGTGGCCGTGCGGTTCTGGCGCTACAGTCTGGAACCGAGCGACCGCTACGGTCGCAGATTCGAATCCTGCCTCGGGCATGGATGTGTGTGATGTCCTTAGGTTAGTTAGGTTTAATTAGTTCTAAGTTCTAGGCGACTGATGACCTCAGAAGTTAAGTCGCATAGTGCTCAGAGCCATCCTTCGTGTTTTACTGCCCCTGTTAATACACGTCAATAAAATGAGTATCGCACTACTAAAGTGTGACCGGTTTATCGAATGGACGCGCAAAATTCCGCTTTCGTCGACGTTGGGCGTCGCATGGAAGACGTGATAAGCGGTATTTGTCTGTGCTGACTCCGGCTACACATTCCAAAAACGAACTTAGGAATATCTGCCGAAACACTAGAGAAATTGCGCCTGACTACTCTTTTTTTTTTTTTTTTAGTAGCTTTCTACTCGCAGTGCGTGTGTGTCACATATGCGTCCGATCCCTCCCCTAATCTTCCTTCGACTTTCCACCCTCTTCCACCTCCTTCATCACAACCTGCCTCCTCACATTCCCTCCCACCTCACACCCTCTCCCACTTCCCGACTACCCCTCTCCATCTTCCACCTGCTTCCTAAAGCTCTCCTCCTGCTCCCTGTCCTCCTCCTCCTCCTTCTCCTCCCCCCCCTCCCCCTCTATTGTCCATCTTCCCCTCTCACTGCCCACTTACTATGTCATCCCGTTTTCACTCCCTCCCAATGGGAGGTAGGTGGTAATTACCTTCATAGTACGTCTTTCGAGACAATAACTGACATGTGTACCAAATCTGGTTGAAATTTATCCAGTGTTTTAGGAGGAGATGTGGAACATACACACATCCATACATATATATTTATTATAGGCATACATAAAGGGATTATAATTAATGATTTTCTTGAAATGATAAGTTGCTCAATTACATAGAATTTATTAATTAACTGGCAATATGTTTATAATTCCTCCGATTCTCTCAATCTCTTAGCCACAGGTGTCGGTTACTTTCGACTGCCTCACTTTATTTTATTTTTTAATGTTTAATAATGTACAAAACTACTGCGCCTCTTCTTTTCGCTTTTAGACTCGATATACTGAAAACGGTACTTCTATTTATGCACGTGGACCTCAGCCCCACCATCCACTTTAGCTGCTCAACATCGACTGCCTCACCCTCACGACATAGAACTGCGCTAGCCTCCTAGGGGTTCCCGTAGAGTTGGCGCATACTTGTAACATCACGGCCTCCCAGAAAATGTCTAAATGGATTTCCCCATTTTCACCACATATCTACGCTAGGGTGATCCCCCGTCCGTGTCTGCTCCGCTTAACTTCTGTTACCGCGTCACGTGACCGCAACGCCAACAGGCGGCATAATGTTTTGTCTGATCAGTGTGTATTGCTGTGAATACTTTTGGCTTCATATGTCGACTTCGGATAGGCGCCAGCTTTTTTATGTGAAGTATTAATAGCATGACATCTCCCACGATGGGAGACGTGGCTGGGAAACTTCAGAAATCTATTTACGTTGTCTGAAGGTGAGTTATAAAATACAGCACCGAACGTAGCCATTATACCGCACGTTTATTGTGGAAGTGTAACGCAGATCTTCCATATTTTACAAAAGTTAGCAGTACAGAGTTTCTGTAGTGTGGAGAGTTGTATCGTATAGTCTTCGGACCGTTTCCTTGTGTGTGTGTGTGTGTGTGTGTGTGTGTGTGTGTGTGTGTGTGTGTGTGTGTGTCTTTTGCGGTAAAGAATTAAATTGTTCTTGATGGTTCACAGATGATACTATTCACGCTAGTTTAACAGATAGCCGATGCATGAAGAACAATAAAGACGAAGTAAGTATTAATTCGTCACTTTTGTTTGAAACGCTCTGGTTTGGTGCGCAGAAAAATAATACACATGGTAAATCCGATCACTGCCGAAAAAAATTCGGAAGTTTTTCGGGTATATTTTCTGAGTAGTTTGTGTAAGAGATCTATGTCTCCGGTGACTCGCAGCAGAGTAATTGCATTTCGTTTGACTGCTTACCCTAATTTGTCTTTATATCTGTAGTGCACTGAAAATATCTGCATATCAGTGCAATGTTGACACTATCGTGTTCTGAAACGAACTAGGTAGACACCTTCGTGGTACTTGCTGATTTTTTTTTTTTTAGAAACGCTTTACTTTTCGCCGTTAAGCTGGCATTCAGTACGGGTCGGTTCCGTGATGCAAGTCCAGTTTACATGCACGAACGTAAATATGTATAAATATGTTTGTTATTTTGTACTCAATAGAACTTTCTTCATAATTATTTTCGGCCGTAGTGCCTTCGTTTCTGAACAGTGAGTGTGGGATAATTATTTATTTATAATTTCTGCTACCAGTCACTTTTTTATTTGTTTTATGTTTAATCCAACATAGTACAGCGCGTTTCGAACATGTTCTGTTCATCATCATGTATAAACGCCTGATGAACAGAACATGTCCGGAAAGGGTTATGTTAAGCATAAAACAAATAAAAAAAGTGACTGCACAAATTACAAATAAATAAGAACTTTCTTCATCTTCGTCAAATGGTAAAGTTTCTTGTTATTAGTGAGAGATGCGAAAGTTGTTTATGAGTAAGAGAAACTTGTTTTATATAAGTCCGACGAGGTATTGAAGCGATGTTTGAAACTTTTTCGTTGTAAAGGAAATTCCGTTTTCTAGTGCTATATGATAAATCGGTATTGTTTTCTCCATTTTTACTGTATCATCCCTCAGTCCCACGTTACAAATCAACATTTTTTTTAAAATAAAAGATAAATTAAACATTTATAATTTGTTTTGCTGTAAACACAGTTTGTTTTTAAGTAGAGGACAGGGGAATAACTATGTACAACAAAAACGTTCTGCAGACTGCGCAGCCCTTTATATGTCCTCTCTGAGTTTTTGGACGATCCACCGCTTCCGATTTCTGGTGAGAGACAGACCCCAGACGCAAACAAAGCGATCGAAATGAGGTAACTCGAGAAGGTATGCAACACACCTAACGTGCAGGTAATGCGGTTCCGATTTTAAGTGACCAAGGTTACTAGGCTTACTTAAGATAGTCTACGGTAGCCAACGGTAGTTTTAGAAGCCCAGGTATATGCAGGGCTCGGCCAGAAATGAAAATGGCGAAAGTGGGAACTCCAGATGGTCAATCGCGTAGATAAATAGTAGTTTTGGAGCGGGTCGGGCGAGACGTGAGCAATTTACAGGGCAAAATAGCCGCGCGGAGCGGTCACGTGGTTTGAGGCGCCATGTCACGGATTGCGCTGCCCCACCCGCTGGAGGTTCGAGTCCTCCCTCGGGCAAGGGTGTCTGTGTGTTGTTCTTAGCATAAGTGAGTTTAAGTGGTGTGTAAGTATAGCGACCGATGACCTCAGCTGTTGGGTTCCTCATGACGTCACACACATTTGAACATGACAGAATAATGTGAGCAGTGGTAGCAATGGGATGGTTGTGTTCGACGGTCAACAATGCAGGTAAGGCACGTGTGGCGCTGGACTGTGCGCGTTGAGTACGGACTAGACATCAGTGTAGGTCGTTTACGAGTAGTGCACACTTCGTACTTGCATTCAGAGGCCGAGGTCGAAGTGCAATGAAAGACCTAACAGAACTCCAAAGAGGGGGTGTCCCACTAGCTGGAGCTTCAATAACCAAGACAGCGAAACTATTTAATGTTTCAAGAGCATCTGTTTCAGCAGTCATGACAGCCTACACAACACATGGAAAGACATCATCGTGTAAACGTAACAGTGGGCGCAGATCAAAACTGACAGAGATACACGAATTGTGTCAAAATAACACAAAACTACGGCGGCTGAAAGTGAGTGCAGAGCTGAATAGCCATCTTCGACACGTCTTATCTATTAATACTGTCCGCCGAGAACTCCGTAAAGCGAAAATTCATGGACGAGTTGCTAACCATTAGTGATGATAACCAACGGAAAGAAGCGTAAAAGATGGTGTCAGGAGCATAAATCCTGGGCGGCTGATCAGTGGAAACACGTCATATGGTCCGACGAGTCAACGTTTTCGTTATTTCCAACATCGGGCCAGGTTTACGTCTGGAGAACGCGAAAACAAGCCTACAAACCCGATTGCTTTATTGCAGCGATTAAGCATGGAGGTGGAAGTGAGATGGCATTCTGCAGGTCCTATCATTACTCTCAAAGGCCGTGGTACAGTCAACGATTATGTAAACATTTTAGGTGGCCAGGTGCTCCCCATGATCAAATGTTGTTTCCCAACAATGATGCCATATTTCAGGATGATAATGCACCCATTCACACAGCCAGGACAGTACATCGTGGTGTGAGGAGCATGCAACTGAACTGCAGCGTCTTCCCTGGCCAGCACAGTCCCTGAACTTTAAGGCTGCGTTCACACTGCCGGCCGGGCCGGGCCGGGCTGACGCGTACTGTCTCGGCTCGTGCCTACGTGTAGGGCATTCACACTGCGCGCGGCGCCGAGCCAGGTCGGCGGAATGGGGGAAAATCCACTTCTCCGATTTTCATGTTCTAAAAATTCTTAGAGGTATATAAGACTGCGCCACATCGTTTTATGAACTCATTTTTTCCTTAAAAGCGTTACTTACGTCGTGAAAAAAGAAAAAGTCTACTTTCTTAGTTTCGTAACGCTTCCCAGCCGATTTTGAAGAAATTATGCGGCTAAAAAATCTGATTTTTGTACACGTGCTAGTGTAACATCTTAGCTTCGTATTGAATCATTTATCTTTTCGTATTTCTTAACAGTCATTGTTAAATGATGCTATTTGTCAACGTTGTGCACTTGATTTACAGATCTTGTAGTGAAAAAGTTATGTAGCGGGTAGCTTACTGTTAGATCCGTTTTAGACCATACATTGTTGCGTATGAAATGTAGCTAAAAGTACCAAAAAGTTTTTGAAATGATAATGACACTGATATCTGTCTCTGGTCACAAGTAATGCGAGATATTCAGTGGCGTCAGTGCCGCGTCCGCAAGCCATGGAGTTCGAGCGGTTACAGCTTGGTTTAATGTAGTCATATAATGCAGGACAGAAAAAAACTAATTACTAGTGATCAGTGGTGTAAAACTAATCACAAAAACAAACTGGAGATTTGTAATACGTTTACTGCAGAAACTGAAGCGCAATTCTGTAGTCTCGTTGTCTACTTTGACAGAAAAAAAAAAATAATGGAGAGTTAATGAAACTACTGTAGATCGACACAGACGTGCGTTTCATTGTTCATTATTTTTTTCCTTCCTTGGCGGGCTGCGCTGCACCGTCAAGGTAATCCCTACTCTTTGGCTAAATGGCTGCTAGTTGCCGAAGGCCAAATAAATGCCCGCATCTCGTGGTCGTGCGGTAGCGTTCTCGCTTCCCACGCCCGGGTTCCCGGGTTCGATTCCCGGCGGGGTCAGGGATTTTCTCTGCCTCGTGATGGCTGGGTGTTGTGTGCTGTCCTTAGGTTAGTTAGGTTTAAGTAGTTCTAAGTTCTAGGGGACTTATGACCACAGCAGTTGAGTCCCATAGTGCTCAGAGCCAGCCAAATAAATAAATTAAAAAAAATCCCCACCCTTCGACAGCTGACAAGCAAGTCACTAGAAAACACAGCTGCAGTCAACAGTTGCTCGCCTTTGGCTAGTGTGTGCTGTCGTGTAGAACAATGTCTTCACTCTTTTATTGGTATTGTTTTGACTCTGCAGTTACTCGTCGAGTTTTGAAGTACAGAAGAACTAGGAGGTTATGGATTCATCCCATAAATAGCGACAGACATTTAGGAGAGTTTTTTTCTTTACATGAAGAACTTAAAAACTATCCTGAAAAATTTTATTCATATTACAGAATGAATCATAATACATTTCAGTATGTGCTGCAGAACATTCAAGACAAAATTTCGAAACAGAACACAAATTTTCGCAGAAGTATAACAGCAGAAGAAAAATTGTGTATAACGATAAGGTAAGATTCGTTAGTACACACTTTTTGGTTTGCAGTAGAACTTTGTGCAGCATTCACTACCTCCAATTAATTGTAGTCATGCTTTTGTATTTTAAATTTCACAAACGCTTACCTCTGAGGGGAAGAGAGTTTATGGGACTCCTGAGAATCATCAGTAAGTAATTAGCTTCGTCATTTTGGGTAATGTCTTGCTGTGCCTTCAACGAAGAATCGCAGATACACTCCTTCAGAATTTTCCAACTTTTTCTTCGTTTTTCTTCATGATGCAGCGCTTGGCAGTGGTGATGGTTCATCATGTGGAGCCACTGATGACCTCACAGAATTCTTTTCATTACCTTGTAAGATAGACAGACTGATATGCCCTTTGACTCAGTGGTTCTATTTCCACTGGTAAGGAACTGTGCATAGCTCTTGGAACTTAGGAAAATCATATGACAGAACAAAGCCCGAGTGGAATTGCATTTTAATATACTATTCCCTGGATCACATGACCTTATTTTGCCAAGTTATACAAGTTATTCTCTGTAACTGTCTCTCAGGTCTTTGCATTTCGATTTCATTATTTTAATTGAAAGAATATAGAAGGATGCAAGAAAATGTCTCTTTAATTATTTATTGTTGTATAACTATGAAATGACATTGACTAAGTAAATATCTACTGTGCAAACAAAACTGTAAAAACTTCGCCCAACACCACACTTGAGTAACACATTTTACGATTTTTTTTCTCAGGTATCTGTCCACTGGCATCTCCTTTCATGCACTAGCATCGTCATTCCGATTAGGAGTGTCCACCGTATCAGTGTTGGTGAAAGACGTTTGTATGGCCATATGGGAGTCACTTGCCCCCATTCATTTACCAACGCCAACTGTTTCTCGATTTAAAGAAATTGCCAGTGAAATGCATACGAGATGGGGATTTCCAAACTGTGTTGGATGTATAGACGGGAAGCACATACGTGTCCAATGTCCTAAACTTTCTGGCAGCATGTTTTACAATTACAAACAGTATTATTCGATTGTACTCCAAGCAGTTGCTGATGCAAATTACAAATTTATAGCTGTGGATGTTGGTGCCTACGGTAAACAGTCTGATGCAGGCGTGTTTAAAGAAAGTATGTTATATAAGAAACTTACAAATGGGGAGCTGTTATTACCGCCACCAACAAGACTTGAAGGAATGTGTCAGGAACTACCGTACGTCATTTTGGGAGATGAAGCTTACCCCTTATTAGAGAATTTGATGAGACCTTTTCCTCGCAGAAATTTGGACAACGAGAAGATTCTATACAATGATATGCATTCCAGAGCAAGAAAAGTTGTTGAATGTGCATTTGGTATAATGACCAATAAATGGAGACTACTGAGGAAGGAAATTGAAACATCCGTTGACGTAGCTGATCACAAAGTCAAGTGCATTTGTCTACTTCATAATATTGTCATTGACAGAGAAGGATGCAATGTTGAAGCTGAAAAGTTTTGTAACAATGCTGATATGCAGACAGCTGGTGCCACATTCAACAGAAATTCCACATTACGTTCGAAAACTGTCAGGAACACTTTTGTTGAATATTTCGTTAAAAATGCAACTTAAAATAATTGAAAAACCTCTCAAATAAATTTTGGAATTGAAATTACTTTGCTATTTACTGTATTTTTTTGTATCTCATTTCACTGTAAATAAAACAAATAAAATTATAAAGGAAAATAATTTATATTTGTGCGTACTATCTGAAACACACTCCTTGGTTACTTCGTTCCATAATCTGGAAACTGCATCATTACTGTCATACTAGCCGAAATTCTGATACCAAATTGATGGACACAAGTTAATGTCATGTATATGTTATTCTGCATCCATTAAAGTAAGAACATCGCAAAAAGATGTCACAGACAACAGCTTATATAGTAACGTGCCACAACATGACTTTACAATGCATTGTCATCTGGTAGGGACACATTTCCGTCCAACAGTGACACTCATATCTGCCTCCGTTTACAAGTAAATGCGAACTATTCAGTGGCGGCAATGCCGCGAACGCTGGCAAGCTATTGTTGTAAATGCATGTAGATTAAATATATGAAATAAAAGTAATTTCGCATGTATCATTATAATAAACGTAATTTTTCCTCACTTATTGTGAAATGTGAGGTAACATCTTAAAATAAAAGACGTGTGCAGTCACACTTGTGATGAAAGCAGAAGGGAGACGTGTGATGCGTGTACTGCAGAAGCAGTAGTGCTGCTCCACAGGCTCGCGCCTGCGGTCGGCTCGCGCCGGCAATATTAAACATTCGGAATGTCGCCGGCTCGGCTCCGGGAGGCTCACGCCGTGTCGGCGCGGCCCGGCCGCCAGTCTGAACACCGCAATTCAAAACCATGTGTCTGATAGCAAAGCGGGCGGCGGCCCGGCCAGGCTCGGCTCGGCCCGGCCGGCAGTGTGAACGCAGCCTAACATTATCGAACCCTTGTGGGTGGTATAGGAGCGCAGACCGGAACAGATTTCCGCCTACCTCGTTATCACAGGAACTACGAGGGACTCCAAAAGAAATGCACACTATTTTATTCTACGTGTTTGAAAATTTTACAGTGTGTAGATACATCCTTTAGGAACAATATTTTCATTTCTCCATATAATTTCCATCCCTCTCAACTGCCTTACGCCATCTTGGAACCAGCGCCTGTATACCCGCACGGTAAAATTCTGGACAAACCTGTTGGCGCCACTGTTTGGGAGCGTGCACAAGGAAGTCATCATCTTCAAACCTTGTTCGGCGAAGAGAGTCTTTCAGTTTCCCAAAGAGATGATAGTCACGTGGAGCCAGGTCAGGACTGTAAGGCGGGTGTTTCAGTGTTGTCCATCAGAGTTTTGTAATCGCTTACATGGCTTTTTGACTGATAAGTGGCTGTGCATTGTCGTGCAACAGCTAAACATCCCGCTTTTGCCGATGTGGTTGAACACGTCGAGCTTGAAGTTTCTTCAGTGTCGTGACATATGCATCAGAATTTATGGTGGTTCCACTTGGCATGATGTCGACAAGCAAGAGTCCTTCGGAATTTTTTTTTTTTTTTCCTTCTTGGGTGAATTTGCATACTGCCACTCCATTGATCGCCGCTTCGTCTCTGGTGAAAAATGATGGAGTCATGTTTCATCACCTGTCACAATTCTTCTAAGAAATTCATCCCCACCACTTTCGTACTGTTCCAAAAGTTCGCTGCATACCGTTTTTCTTGTTTCTTTGTGAGCCACTGTCAACATCCTGGGAACCCACCTGGCACAAACCTATTTTAACGCCAACACTTTCAGTATTCTGCAAACACTTTCTTCCCCTATCCCAGCGTAGCGTGACAGTTCGTTCACTGTGATGCGTCTGTCAGCAGTCACCAGTTCGTTAACTCTCTGCACATTGTCTGGAGTGTGTGCAGTACGAGGCCTGCCGCTGCGAGGACAGTCCTCAATATTGCCGTGCCCGCTTTCATCACGTAACCTGCTTGCCCACCGACTAAGTGTACTGCGATCGACAGCACCATCTCCATACACATTTTTGAACCCCTTGTGGATGTTTCCCACTGTCTCGTTTTCACAGCACAGGAATTCTATGACAGCACGTTGCTTCTGACGAACGTGAAGTGTAGCAGCCACATTGAAGACATGCTGTGACGGCGCCACTCACGGGAACAGGTTGAACTAAGTTTGAAAACAAGAGGGAAGGATGTATCTACACACTGCAAAACTTTCTCACATGCAAAATGAGTATTAGTTGACGACAAATTGGATGAAAATCAGTGTGGGTTTAGGCCTCTTAGAGGTTGTCAGGACCAGATCTTTAGCTTACGGCAAATAATGGAGAAGTGTTAATAGTTGAACAGGGAACTGTATCTATGTTTTATAGATCTAGAAAAGGCATATGACCGGGTTCCTAGGCGGAAGTTATTGTCTGTACTACGAGATTATGGAATAGGAGGCAAACTTTTGCAAGCAATTAAAGGTCTTACATAGATAGTCAGGCAGCAGTTAGAGTTGACGGTAAATTGAGTTCAAGGTTCAGAGTAGTTGTGATGGCAGATTCGATTGAAAGTTTGCAAATTAATATTTCAGAGCTAGATCAGAAATGTAAGGACTATGGAATGAAGATTAGCATCTCCAAAAGGAAAGTAATGTTAGTGGGAAAGAGATATAAACGGATTGAGTGCCAAATAGGAGGAACTAAGTTAGAACAAGTGGACGGTTTCAAGTACATATTCTCACAGGATGGCAACATAGTGAAAGAACTGGAAGCGAGGCTAATGCAGTGAGCGCTCAGCTACGATCTACTCTCTTCTGCAAGAAGGAAGTCAGTACCAAGACTAAGTTATCTGTGCACCGTTCAATCTTTCGACCAACTTTGTTGTATGGGAGCGAAAGCTGGGTGGATTCAGGTTACCTATTCAGTAAGGTTGAGGTTACGGATATGAAAGTAGCTAGGATGATTGCAGGTACTAGTAGATGGGAACAATGGCAGGAGGGTGTCCACAATGAGTAAATCAAAGAAAAACTAGGAATGAACTCTATAGATGTAGCAGTCAGGGCGAACAGGCTTAGATGGTGGGGTCATGTTACACGCATGGGAGAAGCAAGGTTACCCAAGAGACTCGTGGGTTCAGCAGTAGAGGGTAGGAGTAGTTGGGGTAGACCAAGGAGAAGGTACCTGGATTCGGTTAAGAATGATTTTGAAGTAATAGGCTTAACATTAGAAGAGGCACCAATGTTAGCACAGAATAGGGTGTCATGGAGGAATTTTATAAGACTGATTATGCCTTTCAGCGTTCAGTCTGGAGCATAGTCCCCCTTATAAAATTCCTCCATGATCCCCTATTCAGTGCTAACATTCGTGCCTCTTCTAATGTTAAGCCTATTACTTCAAAATCATTCTTAACCGAATCCAGGTACCTTCTCCTTGGTCTACCCCGACTGCTCCTACCCTCTACTGCTGAACCCAAGAGTCTCTTGGGTAACCTTGCTTCTCCCATGCGTGTAACGTGACCCCACCATCTAAGCCTGTTCGCCCTGACTGCTACATCTATAGAGTTCATTCCCAGTTTTTCTTTGATTTCCTCATTGTGGACACCCTCCTGCCATTGTTCCCATCTACTAGTACCTGCAATCATCCCAGCTACTTTCATATACGTAACCTCAACCTTACTGATAAGGTAACCTGAATCCACCCAGCTTTCGCTCCCATACAACAAAGTTGGTCGAAAGATTGAACGGTGCACAGATAACTTAGTCTTGCTACTGACTTCCTTCTTGCAGAAGAGAGTAGATCGTAGCTGAGCGCTCACTGCGGCGCAGCGCAAAGAGTGCAAAATTGTAATGCAGGGGTCGTGTGGTCGAGTCCCTCTGCGGAAACTTTTTTTTCCAGTTTTTACGTTACTTATACTGCAGATAAACCGAAATTATGTTGTTTGTTGGACTCATTAACATTTTCATGAAAGGAAAGGCAAAGGAAAATTTGGGAGTGCACAATTCGCACGCGCTCACAGCCAGCGCTCCGAGCGCGGAAGCAGAGGGTAAGGAGCAGGAGGAGCTGTTGTTTTCGGGTGTTTAGCGGCTGCGCGGCCCCGCCGCCACCGCCAACAAATGGCGGAGTCGTCCTCCGCCGGGGCCCGGGGCGCCTGCAGTGTGACACTGCCGTAAACGGGGCCTAACTGCGGCCGGAATATCTCGTGTAAATAGCGCCAGATTGCAGAATAAACAAGCGGCCGCCGCCCCGCGCCGAGCCACGCCGCGCTGTTTGCGAGCCTCCTTAAGAGCGACAACAAAAGGAATTTACACTCGCCTCGCCTGCTGCGCGCCGCGCAGACCCCGCGCGGCTGTTTATCACCGCCCCTCTCCACACAGCGCGCTCTTTCCCCGCTCGCTACCCATCTACCTCGACCTGTTTCTTTTTAGCCACCCTTTCCCCCTTCACCTGCCCCCCACCGCCGTCCTCCTGCGCGCATTCTCCAGGAGGGGGAAGTCGCGAATGTGCGGCTGCCGCGACCTCTCGGAGAGGGAAGCGCACTCGGAAGTGGAGAAGTCACGCGCCAAGAATTTCTGCCGCTGTTTCGGCGCAGGTGTTTCCGTGCCCCATCCCGGGCGGCTCGGTTTTCCCGCAAGACTGCCTGTGCGGAGTATGTGACGCCGTTACGGCCTCTCGCCTACTCTTGCCTTCGCCCAGGCCGTGCCTCCCCTCTACCACTGCCGCATTCACGCTTTCTCGTTTCCGTTATTTGTTAATATGTCGTAACACACCCCTGACTAAAAAGGCAGACGTAACCCAATCAGCATGAACACCGAAAACATCGCTTATGGAAAACCCAACTCGCGTTTTCGTTGTGGAAGAAGGCAGTCTGGTATGTACAGTATTTCTTGCCTCACCACCTTACGACGTACGGGCATATGGAGTAGCAAAGAGGACGCATCTTGTTATCTTGAATGAAGAGTAACAGTAGTAAAACTACCGTTGACTGCCGTAAATAAGCGTAGATTACGGTACTTCTCCTGGTACATTTGGTCAGTTAAAGTCTCACCTGCGTTACCAGTACGTTAGATGTGTTCCATACCTACTGCGCATTGATTCATATCGACCGCTTTCTTTGCTTTTGCAATCAGCGTCTTAATAGATTCCCCTAAAAAACGGAAGCAGTGAACCGTCTAGAAACTTAGTGAGGATATATAAAGGGCCGGTTAACGTATAGAATATTTTTGTCTACATGGTCGTCCTCCCGTCTGTTACTTAAAAAGAAGCAGTATTTATAGCAAAATTGAAATTGTAAAACTTTAATTCACGTTTTATTCGAAAATTGTTGATTTGTTACGTGAAACAGAGGTACATTGTAAAAAAAAATAAAGAAAGCAATAGCCGGCCGGAGTGGCCGAGCGGTTCTACGCGCTACAGTCTGGAACCGCGTGACCGCTACGGTCGCAGGTTCGAATCCTGCCTCGGGCATGGATGTGTGTGATGTCCTTAGGTTAGTTAGGTTTAATTAGTTCTAAGTTCTAGACGACTGATGACCTCAGAAGTTAAGTCGCATAGTGCTCAGAGCCAAAGAAAGCAATACAGATTTACCATGTAGCTCTAGAAAACGCAATTTCCTCTACGAAAAAAACACACACACCGCTTCAATACGTCGTTGCATTTACGTGAAATATGTTTGTGTTATTCATAAAGAACTTTCACATTTGACAGTAATAACAGGGAACACTTTCTCTGATCACGATGATGAACGTTCTATGGAGTACAAAGTAACACTAATATATACATGTATCTTTTTTATATTTGTATATGTGAACTGCACTTATATCAAAAATCATTGATTTGGTAATATAAAAGCCGAGAAGTTACCCAACCAACTAATTTTTATTACTTATAAAAGACCGTTTGTATTCTGATAAAAAAGTCACTGTGGAGTAACACTGGATTCTGTGCTGTTGTAATTACGTCCAAAGCAACCAAACAAAAGAAACAAAAGGTAAGTCGTCGGCTACCAGATTCTCTCTTACACATTCATTTATGTTTCTGTCCCCAACCGTGCTACATCGCAATTCTAGTAGACTCATTGCCCATTGTCGATGTAGCTTCAGGTGTGCGCCAGGGAAGTGTTTTGCTACCTCTGCTGTTCATGTTGCGTATTGATGACCCTGCAGACAATAGTAACCTCATGAGGCGTAACAGTGTAGATCGCTCGTAAAAAAAATGAACTAAAAACACAGAATTTATGTATTTTCCGGGTAAATAAATTCCTGACGTTAATATGATTTGTGTAAAAGTGGGAGAAACTCTTACCATACCTGATCCTTATTAAAAATTTACGTAATAGTTTCAGTTTTATAGAGTGTTGTTATTATTTTATTTGCTGGGTGATATTATTTTCATTTGTGTTGATGTGTGAGCGAATGCGGTGGTGGTGGTGGTGGTGGTGGTGGTGGTGGTGGTGGTAAGTTCCTATGGGACCAAACTGCTGAGGTCATCGGTCGCTAGGCTTACACACAACGTAATCTAAAACTAACTTACGCTGAGGACAACACACATATACCCATGCCCGAGGAAGGACTCGAACCTCCGACGGGGGGAGGCGGGCGACCCGTGGCAAAGCGCCCTAGACCGCGCGGCTACCACACACGAATGCGGATGGCGAATGAGGGAACATCCGCGGCGTGTACACGAAATATGCACAACTGATATTCTGAGTAAATTAGTGTGAGTGAGCGTGGGTATCAGATTGTGCAGTCTTGGTGTGTCACTTATATGGTACAAAATGGTATTGTAAAGCAGCCAGTTTTCGGTAGCGCAGAAATGTCAAACTTACTTC
Organism: Schistocerca nitens; assembly: GCF_023898315.1. NCBI lineage: Eukaryota > Metazoa > Arthropoda > Insecta > Orthoptera > Acrididae > Schistocerca > Schistocerca nitens. The sequence goes on from NC_064617.1 coordinate 104,483,974, forward strand.
CGTCCTTCAGAAGATTAAAGATGCGTTTTTTTTCCGTCTTAGATATGTGTTATTCTGTAATTTCACGTAAATTTATTTCTGAATGGGGACGGGATCGGAGTGTGGAGCACCGACTTGTGTAAATCGAAGTATGAAGCTGATAGGCTAAATCGTTTTTCGGCCAAGCGTAGAAGAGATCTTTCGCGCCATTTGGCGCTGGGATAGAAGTTCCGCGCACGACTCGAGAAGAATCTGTGGTGAGATCTTGAGACGAAAGGTGACGGACCCCGGAGCTAGGCAGTTTCGGTAAGATTGAATTACGCCATGTGATCAAAAGGATCCGGACACGTGGCTGAAAATGACTTATAGGTTCGTGGCGCCCTCCATCGGTAATTCAGTATGGAGTTGGTCCACCCGTAGCCTTGATTGACAGCTTTCACTCTCGCACGCTTACGTTCAGGTGCTGGACGGTTTCTTGGGGAATGGCAGCCCATTCTTCACGGAGTGCTGCACTGAGGAGACGTATCGATGTCGGTCAGTGAGGCCTGGCACGAAGTCGGCGTTCCAAAACATCCCATAGGTGTTCTGTAGGATTCAGGTCAGGACTGTCCAGGCCAGTCCATTACAGGGATGTTATTGTCGTGTAACCACTCCGCCCCAGGCCGTGCATTATGAACAGGTGCTCGATCGTGTTGAAAGATGCAGTCGCCATCCCCCAATTGCTCTTCAACAGTGGGAAGCAAGAAGCTGCTTAAAACATCAATGTAGGCATGTGCTGTGATAGTGCCACGCAAAACAACAAGGTGTGCAAGCCCCCTCCACGAAAAACACACCACATTATAACACCACCACGTCTGAATTTTACTGTTGGCACTATACACGCTGGAAGATGACGTTCACCGGGCATTCGCCATGCCCCCACCCTGCCATCGGATCGCCACATTGTGTACCGTGATTCGTCACTCCACACAACGTTTCACCACTGTTCAGTCGTCCAATGTTTACGCTCCTTACACCAAGAGAGGCATCATTTGGCATTTGCTGGCGTGATGTGTGGCTTATCAGCAGTCGCTCGACCATGAAATCTCAAGTTTTCTCACCTTCCGCCTAACTGTCATAGTACTTGCAGTGGATCCTAATGCAGTTTGGAATTCCTGTGTGATGGTCTGGATAGATGTCTGCCTATTAACATTACGACCCTCTTCAACTGTCAGCGGTCTCTGACAGTCAACAGACGAGGTCGGCCTGTACGCTTTTGTGCTGTACGTGACCCTTCACGTTTTTCACTTCACTATCACATCGGAAACAGTGGGTATAGGGATGTTTAGAAGAATGGAAATCTCGCGTACAGACGTATGACACAAGTGACACCCAATCACCTGACCACGTTCAAAGTCCGTGAGTTTCACGGAGCGCCCAATCTGCTCTCTCACGATGTCTAATGACTACTGACGTTGCTGATATGGAGTACTTGGCAGTAGGTGGCAGAACAATGCACCTAATATGAAAAACGTATGCTTTTGGAGGTGTCCGGATACTTTTGATCGCATAGTGTACACTGTTTTAGTAGAATTTTATTTGTCGATGAAAGTTTACGATAATTCGTGAATGACGTCCACAGAAATTTCGGATTTTTTAATGATAAACGATACTTACTTTTGGAGGGTAAAAATTCTGGTCTCGCTGTGGTCATAATCGCAAAATTTCAGAGTCCAAAAGTGTTGATTTGTGTATGTTGGAGCGCGCACTCATAACTGTTAAACCCTATGTGTTGTTTACAGATTGTCTATTAAACAGGTCACGAGAGAGAGAGAGAGAGAGAGAGAGAGAGTACTTTCCGCAGATGGCTAGTCATGCATGTGGAAAAACAGAGTTCTTCTGTGGTTAGGATAGGATCTACAATCCTGTGTTGGAGGAAGAAAGGACATTACCGGCATCTGTTCACTATAAAGCACTTTGCTATCAATACGTTTTGCATGCTGTCGTGGTTAATAGTTGAGGAATATTGTCTCAATCTAAAACTAAAGGTGCCGTCTATCCGAATGCTGGTTTTGAAGGGCAGAGAGCTATACTAGGCATCACGCTATTGGAGGTGTAGTACCCTCGCTTTGTTCATCTTACCTAGTCACTTCTCTGAGACGCGCAGTTTGATGTGATCTTCTAGCCCTGGTAAAACCTTCACGTTTTTCACATGCAGAAATCATTGACAGAGACGGAAGAAATGAGAAGCAATACACCCGCTGAGGATTACAATCCTGGATCGTATGACTTGAAGTCTAATACTTGTCCATTCAGCCTTCGAGGCACATAGTATTTCTAAACAAAAGATATGTTGTTGTAATTTATTGACTTTTAATTACAAGGTGCCATGTGATGAAAGTAAGTTGGATCTAAAATTTTTAATGCCACTAACTCTCTCTCAAATTACGAATCTAAGCAGCGTCTTTTTTAAAGACCCACCCTAACCAAAGAGCAACAATGTGGTATGTACTGTTCGTTTCCCTTGTTGGTATTTTATTTTCTTTCGTAACGACGCCGATAAATCGAACTGGTTACAGAGGACTCTATGTTGTCAAGAGGAGACTGCTTCTGGACGCACTGAGTATCGGTGTTATCGATTAATGTGCATCTTAATTCAGTTTGTCTTTGGCACTCTACGCGGATTTTGTGTTTGAAATTAAGCGAGAAGACCTACTGGTTAAGGTACAGCAGTCGCATTCGGAGTCCAGAGGTTGAGATTTCCCGTGTTCAGTTTTTCCTATTTCCATAAATCGCAAATGGAAGTTACTTCACAAGAAAAGGCCGTGGCAAGTTTCCTGTCCCCTACTTCTCCAACCCAGACTTGTGCACCCTCTCTGGTGTCTCTATCGTCGACAGGACGTTAAACTCTACGTCTTTATTGGGCAAAATGAGGTGGCGGTATAAGGCGGTCGATGTCCGCAACAAGTTTGTACACTCACCTTTCGTAGACTTTTATCGCCCACCGTTTCCAGTACCTAGTAACGTGCCGATTTCTGGACGTTGGGGAACAAAGCACCTCAGTTCGTTCTGTGTCGGGTTTTCCCATCAAGAAGTTGTTCAAAAAATTAAGATACACCGTAGCTTTCAGTTTCTCCTACCGCGCTTCGGACATATCGTTTTTAATCTTTACTTCGGTGTGTCGCATCTTTCACGATTTACCTTCTGGCACTGACTGCTTTTTTAAGGGTCTCGTGTTTCTATTCCTTCGCGGTTGCGTTCTTCATCTGACAATTGTCGTCCTCAACCTCACTCCCTGCCCACCAACGCTACTAGTATTACCGGCAGAAGACTAGAACCAGCGACACCCCGAAGGAAGACCAAACTATGTGAAGAACTAATTTCGAACGTGTTGTGTGATGTAGAAAGTTATTAGTTGTAGCAGTCGAAAATGCATCTCGCTCGTGTAAATTTGGTGATTCTAATTCCGTAATGTCTTCTTCTTTTCGTTGGTAGCAGTTGCATCTAGTGATCTTGTTTTTCAACCAATTTTGAGTCCATTTTTTCTACGTGCCCCGTGAGTTAGATTTTCCGCATATGTATTGTTTCCTGCGTTGGGTTGTGGGTGATACATTCCCTGTTTTATTCCTGGTCCTAAGATTTTTCTCACAACTTTACGTTCTTCTGTTTCTGATAGCTCTTTCGGTTTCATATTTAGAATGCGTTTTTAATGTTCTTTAGATGCTCTTTCTGTTTGCTACAACATAAAAGAGATGCTCACATTCTGGTAGCGATGTGCTGTTTCTTTGAATTTTGCAACTTGCGCAGTTGGTGTTGATTCAACACCGTGTTTTCGCTTCTGTACCTGCAGTGGAAACCAATCGCAAATTTTTCTTCGTTTCATTGACTCGTCCGTCGTTCCTCGCACTGCCACTGCTCGACTTGAAACAAGTTCTCCCCCCTACGCTTGTTATCCCGCGGGGCACTTCTTACCTGTTAGCTCGTTCTCTTGGGGAACGGTGAAAAAAGACGTTGATTAAAAAACAACCAGCTGAGGACCCTTGTCTGTTATTTTAATTAATTAGTGCGCGGGATGCAGGAGGGAGGCGGCGGCCACCGCTGTTTGTGTTTGGTCTCCCCGTCGGATGAGAATCCTCTCGTCTCGCCGCCACTGGCGACCCCGCCAGGCACCCCGCCCACGCCCTCCCGGCCGCTTTTCACTCTGCTCCTTTAATTATACGTGGGCTGATAGATTCCTCCAGTTTGTATACAGAGAAAAAGTCCGCCGCTCCGGCAAAAATCTAGCTCCCACAACTTGATGACTTCGGTGTTCCGTCTCCTGTAATCTATGCAAGAATAAAACTTTGTAACATTCACTTGCTTCCTGTTACGTCTTCATGTTCAGCTTCCATCAGATATTGTGTCGCTGCTCACAAGAAATTATAGTCTGCGACTGTTCGCTGTTGACACTCTGGTGTACGGGCAAGTGTCGTCTTCGACTGACTGTATGAGGAAAAGGTTGTCTTGGATATACTTTCTATTTAGAATTTCTCTGTGGTGTTGCTTATGGGACCTTGCTCTGAATGTGGGAAAATGAGTAGGGAAATCGATTCCGTTATGTTCTAATACAGTATCAATATTTTCTGCTTCTTGACACAGCAAGTCGACTAAATATCAATACTTAACGTAAAGCCGGTTTTTGTTGAAGTATTTCGGGCTCAGAACAACAAGGTAACAGAACTATGTCTCCATTTATTAATAAAATGGTTTTCCTAAACTTAATACAAAAATGGTATCCTTTGACCAACACTGAAGCTCAACACAGGCTATTTCTATCGCTTGCGCCTTGTCCTGCGGCTACTGAGGGTTAACCGAATTTGGCATGTTAATTGTAAGGAATGGCCGGATGCCCTTCCCGCCGCCACCCCGTACCCCCCAGGACGGAATTAGTGTACCCCCACTGTCTGTGTCTAGTGTAAATCGTGAAATAGTGTGAACGTGTTTCAGATGTCTGTGAGTCGTGTAACTGAGGCGGGACGTGGGGACCAGCCCGGTATTCACCTTATAGGATGTGGAAAACCGCCTAAAAACCACATCCAGACTGGCCGGCACACCGCCCGGCGTCGTTAATCCGCCGGGCGGATTCGATCCGGGACCGGCGCGCCCACCCGAGTCCAAGAAGCAGCGTGTTAGCGCTCTCGGCTATCCTGGCGGGTTGAAGCTCAACACAGGCAAAGTGCAAAAATGTCAGTAGTCTGGTAGAGAATCGTAGGCTAAACGGAAAATTCACTGAACGCTTGATACCGCGACCCTTCTTTTAACTGTATTCTCTATGATACGATACAGCCTTCGCACTTGCCCGAACACTGTGGAAACAGTAAGTCCGCGCTCCCACTGGGAAGCTAAGTCGGAACAGAATGTAACTTAAGGTTCCATCGAACTTGGCACTGTTCACTGGATGCGAAGGCTGCGTGCGGTTGGAAGCCTTGCTGGGTCCTTAGCAGATGACATTAGTTGGCGGGACTTCAAGGGAACTGTGTGGATCGGGGTCGGCGTGGTCCTGAATACTCGCATCGTGGAGGTATATTTGCATTCGACAGGCCGCTCTGACACGGCGAATGCAGCAAAAGGTCTGCAGCATGAACGATCCCTGTCGCGGTTTTGTGCGCCACCTGTACTTCGGGTCTGGTGAAGGCGAAGACCCTCTGCGGGCCGGGTTTTAAGTTTCTTGGCTCGCTGGACTGTGCGTCACAGGAGCTGTACTTGGTGCAGCTCGCCTGGCAGAGATGTGTTGCGGGGTGCCGTCGGCGCTTGATGAGTTTCGCGACACGCCTGTAGACAAGGCGAATGATCAACTTCGGTATATAGGGAGTATTCTAGGAAAGTTCAGCTCAGCTACAAAGGAGGTCTCCTACAGAACGCTTGTGGTACCCATTCTGCTTGAGTGTTTGGGATTCCCACCAAGTCCCAAGTCCTGAGTAAAGAAAGACATCTCGCGTAAGACCTACTTTCATTTGCGACTGGGACAGGGAAAACAATGACTAGCAGTGGTACAGGGTACCTTCATATGTGTGCTGTACGGTGGTTTGCGGAGTATTTATGTTGATGTGTACCTAGGCTCTTCATCGTTTTGTTGATCAGATAATGGCATCTGTTGGGGGCTCATATGACCCTATGTTCTGCCGACAGCTAGAGAACTTGCAAAAGTTGGTTATACCATGGATCTCTAGCAGTTGACGCAAACTTACTCGTTGGAGTTGTAGTCTTTAGTCCAGAAACTGGTTTGATGCAGCTCTCCATGCTACTCTATCCTGTGCAAGCTTCTTCATCTCCGAATAACTACTGCAACGTACATCCTTCTGAATCTCCGTAGTGCTTTCATCTGTTGGTCTCCCTCTACGATTTTTACCCTCCACGCTTCCCTCCAATACTAAACTGGTGATTCCTTGATGCCTCAGAACGTATCCTACGAACCGATCCTTTCTTCTAGTCAAGTTGTGTCACAAATTCCTCTTCTCCCCAGCTGTGTTCAGTACCTCCTCATTAGTCATATAATCTACCCGTCTAGTCTTCAGCATTCTTCTGGCACCACATTTCGAAAGCTTCTATTTTCTTCGTGTGTAAACTATTTATCGTCCACCCTTAACTTCCAAACATGGCTACACTCCATACAAATACTTTTAGAAAAGACTTCCTGACACTTAAATCTGTACTCGATCTTAACAAATTTTTCTCCTTCAGAAACGCTTTCCTTGCCATACTCAGTCTACATTTTATAACCTCTCTACTTCGACCACCATCAGCTATTTTGTTCCCCAAATAGCAAAACTCATCTACTACTGTGTCTCACTTCCTGATGTAATTATCTCAGCATCATCTGATTTAATTCGACTACATTTCATTATCTTGTTCATATGACCCCAAAAAAGATACTACTATGAAACGAATAAAATGACAAAGAAAACAGCTGTAAGGAAAATACATACAGTGAGAACAAAATAATCGCCTGTTACTCTGTTTGCAGGCCGGGTTGGCCGAGCGGTTCTAGGCGCTACAGTCTGGAACCGCGCGACCGCTACGGTCGCAGGTTCGAATCCTGCCTCGGGCATGGATGTGTATGATGTCCTTAGGTTAGTTAGGTTTAAGTAGTTCCAAGTTCTAGGGGACTGATGACCTTAGAAGTTAAGTCCCATAGTGCTCAGAGCCATTTGAACCATTTTTTTTGTTAGTCTGTTGTGATCACAGTTTTAAAAGTGGAAACTGGTAAACATTATCAAATATATAACTCTCGTTATATGACGTAAAAATTTCGCGAACACTGAATTCATTGATTAAATCAAACACGTTAGTCAAGTACAATAAATGCAGATCGTCCTTATGGCCGAAAAAAACCAGAATAGGCCAGCGTCTTGCTCTGCTAAGCCTGTCCTGCTGCCACTGCGTCACGTTACATCCGCCTACCTCCGCGGGTGCGTTCACCACCCTGCTACAATTTGGTGTAGGTAAGCTATTGGTTACATTTACAAGACGGCTGTGCCTTGTATTGTCGCAGCTTAAGCGTAAAATGTAGGATCTTCTGTAGAAATTAACGCGCGTCTGGCCACCTGGACCGAAACCACACAATAGTTGTCGGCACGTAGATTAGCCGGTGAGTGGTTTTGCGTGGTTGCCCCCCCCCCCTCTCTCGTATATATATACGACCAAAGTACAGCAACCCACCGTTTATCAAATTAGGTGCTACTGGTACATACATGAAAGGTAATAAGTGTCGCTCAACAGTGGAAGCACTTGCCCAAGACGTCAGTGGCTCTCATATGTACATAATACCTGTCGCTCACGCAGTGGGAACACTTGCGTTTGATGATCGGAAATCAACAGCTGTATAATGGAATGACGACAACGAAAATTTATGCCAGACCGGACATCGAACCCCAATTTCCTGCTTATCGCGAACTGTCGCCTTAACATTAGACTGTCCGATCAAGACTAACAGCCAGACCCAAACTTCCATACGTTGTCGTAGCCTAAAGTTAAGGCGACTTTTGCGATAAGTGGGAAATTCGTGTTCGATTTCCGGTTCGGCACAGTTTCATATTTCATAACGGCCGTGGTCGCCGCAGTGCCTGCTGCTTTTACACGCATGGATATCCAAAGGAACATTATTGCATCGTAATTGTGAACAACAGAGGCAGTGCAATGTCGTATAGTATCTGTACACAGTTCGGCGATATTTCTATAGAAATGATGCATTAGAGTCATATTTCACCGCCGGGTCATGACGCTTGCACCAAAGCCACCGTCGGACAGCCTGAAATATTTTTCCATTGTATACTATTTCACCTTCAGTGACTCCGCCCTTCTAACATGTCCACGGTCGTTTTCCAGTCTACTTGTAGCCCTTGCCTCGCAGCTACAAGTCGATAATTAGCAACTCACATGAAGCATACACTAAAAGAAGATTATTTATATTTTGTTTTGAGATACAGTTCCCTTCAGAATTCTTGGTCTGTATTGTTACTAAATTAAAGTACGAGGTGTGGCTAGAAAAAAACCGGACTAGTACTGGTGAAACAATAAAACGAATGCAATAAGGCTGAAAGTCGCGTGGCCTGTCACGTGACTCTCGCTCCGCCTACTGCTCGAGTTTCATCTGCCTCATGCACTCAGTCTGCCCGTGGCGTCTGTTTTAAGTAGTTTACGTTTTGTCTGTGCGTCGGAAAATGTTGAGTGTACAGAAAGAACAGCGTGTTAACATCAAATTTTGTTTCAAACTAGGAGAAATCTGCAAGTGAAACGTTTGTAATGTTACAACAAGTGTACGGCGATGATTGTTTATCGCGAACACAAGTGTTTGAGTGGTTTAAACGATTTAAAGATGGCCGCGAAGACACCAGTGATGATACTCGCACTGGCAGACCATTGTCAGCAAAAACTGATGCAAACATTGAAAAAATCGGTAAACTTGTTCGACAAGATCGCCGTTTAACGATCAGAGCAGTGTCTGAGTTAACAGGAGTTGACAAGGAAAGTGTCGAACAACTTTACCGATTTTTTCTTGCATCAGTTTTTGCTGACAATGGTCTGCCAGTGCGAGTGTCATCACTGGCGTCTTCGCGGCCATCTTTAAATCGTTTAAACCACTCAAACACTTGTGTTCGCGATAAACAATCATCGCCGTACACTTGTTGTAACATTACAAACGTTTCACTTGCAGATTTTCCTAGTTTGAAACAAAATTTGATGTTAACACGCTGTTCTTTCTGTACACTCAACATTTTCCGACGCACAGACAAAACGTCAACTACTTAAAACAGACGCCACGGGCAGACTGAGTGCAGGAGGCAGATGAAACTCGAGCAGTAGGCGGAGCGAGAGTCACGTGACAGGCCACGCGACTTTCAGCCTTATTGCATTCGTTTTATTGTTTCACCAGTACTAGTCCGGTTTTTTTCTAGCCACACCTCGTATACTTCAAAAATGGTTCAAATGGCTCTGAGCACTAAGGGACTTAACATCTGAGGTCATCAGTTCCCTAGAACTTAAAACTGCTTAAACCTAACTAACCTAAGGACAGCACACACATCCATGCCCAAGGCAGGATTCGAACCTGCGACCGTAGCGGTCTCGCGGTTCCAGACTGAAGCGCCTAGAACCGCACGGCCACACGGCCGGCTTAAAGTATACTGTTAAACAACCCCAGGAGGAATGTGTTGTTAACAGAACTTTCCTACCTGCCGTCAGATAGCAACACTGTAGCTTCCAAAATGAATTATTGACAATAAATGTTAACTTTTATCACATTTCTTGCTTTTGCGGAAGTTGCGAAGAGCTCACATATGCTAGGAAGACGACAAATAAACGCAAACGTGTTCTAACAATCGAAAAGAAATTAGAAACTACAGTAAAGTTTGACAATGGAGTAGCTGCAGTAAATTATTATTTCCTGAGAGTGATATGAAATATAGTGTGTGTTAAGAGTAATTTTGTAGAGAAGCTTGGAAATTCCGACAAGTGTCGGTGTTACTAATGTAGTAGGCAGTCACATGTGACTTATAGATTATTTCGTAAATACAGTAGATAGTTTGGCGAAAATGTACATACTTCTTATTGTCCATTTTTTTTGGTTTTCTGAGCAGTTTCTTCGGGTCCACGTTATCCTGGATAATCATAAGCTACAAAGACGGTTGGCGCACAGGAAGTTCGTCTGTTAAGGGTTCCCTTTAGTTTAGCCATACAAGGTACACGGCGTGTGGAAGACGGATCTAACCGGAGAACTCGTCACAGCTACCCCTCCGCTTGTAGGATAGGATTTCTCGTTAAAGTGGAGACCCTCTCGTATGAAGGTTGGAAGGGACGCCAAGTAACTATAAATCTGTTGTACCTTCCCAACATGTCAACCAATAATGTGTCTCCTGAAGACAAGGCACAAAAAAGTGCCGACACTTGAATTAGTACAGTAGCAATAAAGAATTAAACAGTTCGTAAGACGAATTTATCATTGCTGAAAACAGTATTACGGGCGGAAATGAAAGCGATCTACGTTTCTGTTTACTATGTCGAATACAGCTTGGTATTACTTCGCTGCTCAATAGTTTCCATGCTTTTAGGATGAAAGACTTCGTGCAGAGGAATGAGGCCAGCACAGAGTTTCGTGACTGTGTGCTGATCCATCTTTAATACGAAAAGCTATTTCCTGTAGGGCATGTATTCTGCTACAACCTTTCGTTGTGGCTCTTGTGAAATTTCATTTCGCTGGTATGGCTGTTAATGGTAGCGTTCTGTGTACTTTAGTTTCCTTATTAAACAGAATACAATTTTTTGTAACCACGACAAATGTATAAATATTTGACTGACGCCACATCCTTTCCAACTGAATTAATACCAAGTTGTATGGTTCAAATGGCTCTGAGCACTATGGGACATAACATATGATGTCATCAGTCCCTTAGAAGTTAGAAGTACTTAAACCTAACTAACCTAAGGACATCACACACATCCATGCCCGAGGCAGGATTCGAACCTGCGACCTTTGCGGGCGCGCAGTTCCAGACTGAAGCGCCTAGAACCGCTCGGTCACTTCGGCCGGCTACCATGTTGTATAGTAACATGATTTGTTCATAATGATTCGAAAAAAATATTACATTACTATTTAACGAATGTCCTTAAAATTGTGAACGTGACGAAACTCAGTGAACAACAAACGCACCCTTTCCATATAAGAACTACTCGCGTCTCATTGGATCCCAACAGCATTAGTGTAAAAATTCATCTACTGCTTAGATGAAAATTGAGGAAAAAGTAAAAATTCATATTTCGGATGTTTTGCTTGCTATTTTATTTCACTTCGCGTCTTTTTTCTGCGTTGCCGTGCCCTCTATCATCATAACATAATTTTGCAGTCCTCCATTCAATAAATTATTATGTGTCGCACGTTTTCGAATATACAGTGGGTGTCGGCGGCCAGTACTTACAAGGAGCGTTGAACACTGACAAATCTTCGTACTCCGAAATCTTTTGTACTGCTGTTAGGTCGATGCATGTGTTACGAGTGTTGTTCGTTCTTTACCACAGAAATACTATAATAGTACAGTGTTAGAAGATACTTGTCCTCCGTTTCTTATTAGCAGTCTTGAGCTTGTAGAAGCGCCATGATATTTCTTCTGATTTGAGAAAAGCTTGTGCTCTTTGTGAACTAAAGAAGATGAATAGTCAATTAGAAAATAATTCGACACGATTAGCATTCGTTGGAGACGGAAAACAGCGGAGAGGGCTCGCAACACAGTGATATGTATAGCCGAGCGGTCTAGGGCGCTGCAGTCATTGACTGTGCGGCTGATCCCGGCGGAGGTTCGAGTCCTCCCTCGGGCATGGGTGTGGTGTTTGTCCTTAGGATTATTTAGGTTAAGTAGTGTGTAAGCTTAGGGACTGATGACCTTAGCAGTTAAGTCCCATAAGATTTCACACACATTTGAACATTTTTTGATATGTACAGAAAACTGCCAGTGAAGAGAGCTCGACAGGAAAATAATCTCCATCTTTGAAACAGACTAATTTAACTTGGGTGATGGGACACTTCCAGACAGATCATTGTTGTATTATGAAGACCTTCAGAACATGATGAGTTTAGTCAGTCAACTCAGTCAGAAGCGATTAATTGCCGCTAGTCAAGCATTGCGCGACATTAGCGTTCCGTGGTAAAAGTGTGGACATTGTAGGTGGAATTGAGAACCACAAAAATCGTCTCTTCTTGCTCACTGTTAAGTACATAGAACATTTCTAATCAAGGTTGTTACCAGTGTCAAAAGAATATCCTTGAAGGAACATCAGAACAAAACGGGAAGCAGTGAGTCAGTGCTAATCAGGAGGCAACAAACCGCAGAAAATATTCCGCCGCCCCAAAAAAATTTCGGACGTTTGATGCTATAAAGAAATCCATATCCACTTGTCAGCTGTTTCACACGAATATTACTACGATTGTTGGTGTATCCTACCTACAGCAGAGACACCTTGCAGCATTGGTTGAAAACGATGGGGAAGACAAGAAAGGTACATACCGCGATTCTACACCATGATAATGAGTGCCTCCAAGCCAATCAAATTGCGGAAGTAACTTTCTAGGATCTTGGTTGGGACCTTCTAGCAACTCTAGAACCTTACCTTGCACACTACTTAACCTAAATCATCCTAAGGACAAACACACACATCCATGCCCGAGGGAGGACTCGAACCTCCGCCGGGACCAGCCGCACAGTCCATGACCGCAGCGCCTCAGACCGCTCGGCTAACCCCGCGCGGCTCTAGCTAGTCCACTATAATCTCTCTGGCACTGGTCTATCCTGTAGTGTTCGAGAAAACATGTGTTCGAGGAACACTATTTCATGACAAAAATGTGTTTAGAACTAGATGTATGGACTCAGAAGTCGAAAGCAGTAAATTTAATCAGATTTGGAATAGAAGAATACAATTGTGCTGGAGAGAATCGTAGACGATATAAGACAGTTTATTACATATCATTGTTATGTGCCTTTGGTCAAAGTAACAAACTGCAGCATAAAATGTTGCATCATCACAATAACAAACAATCTCTCAATATATTACATCAGGCCACACATTTCTCGTAAAATCACCGCGACAGCAGATTAACGACGAATAACACACCGGAAAGTGGCTTGCGAAGTATAAACATAGCTCTAGTTTGCACGTGCGACTCTGTAAATGAATTTGTTTAAAGAAGTTGATGTATTTATCAGTACCAGAATATTGTCTGTATGCCCGTGTTCGATAGTTCGCATGCTTCTACGACTATAGCTTAACGCGCGGCGCGCTATCTTATGAGAGAAAGGAGAAGAGCCAGTTCTTGATCGAACCCACGCTGTCGAATGACGACCATTGGTCCTGTAGACCACCCAGTCAGAGTGTGGCTTTTAGGCGGTTTCCCATACTCGTCTGGGCGAATGTTTAGTTCCCAACCTCTGCTCTAGAAAACATAGTACCCAAGCGCTTCCAAATCGACAACACGCAAAATAAAGATTACATGATTCACCACAGATAGCACACGTGACTCTTCTCCCCCACCTCACTCCGTGCTAGGTAAACGGATAACGGTGACAGCATGAAGTGTATCCAGACACAAAAGATGTCACACATCACGATGTAGTTAACCCCGTTACATTGACTATTGCCCGTGTGGGTTTCCGTTTTAGCGCGGGCTGTGAAGCGCATTTTACTTTTCATCCGTCGTAGCAATATGGCGAAGGCCATTTAATTTTTAGTTCTTGACCGCCGTTTCTCTATAGCGTATATTATAGACCTTTCTCCACGTCCCTATTTTTAACTTTCTTACTTTCCGACCATTGAGACTGAGGTATAGTCCTCTCTTTGTCTTTGTGTTCCACAGTTTTGACATGTGTGCTTATGACCCAAGTTACTTTTGCGCCCTAAAACAAAACAAATAAACATTGACTGTTGGAATGAATGGGAATTTTACGAAAATATTGAGTTAGAACTTAATATAAGTGTATTTTCCAAGAACCTTTTCTGCTGTGATCCATTTAATGCACTGATACTATGGGTATCTTCGTTACATGTTGAGCAACGTTTTCACTAACGGTCACGAGACTTTTGGGCCCAAGAGGAGGCCAAGTGCTTATGTCTTTTTAAAAGAAAAGTTGTTGTAAATAAGAGTTTTGTTTTAAATAAAAGCTTTAATGAACATCCGTTCATTGTCGCCATGTATTGTAAATTAATCCTTTCGTGTTAAATAAAAGGTTAACATTACACAGGAAATGTATCAGTAACTGGAGAACTGTCGATATTTGTAGTTTCGTTTCGATATTAACGTGGTATCTGCACAATTTTATACCCTGATAAGGAGTGTACCTGTCCTCAACCCGGAGCTAAGTTTGAACACCGCATCGCTTTACTTGGCATGGTCACCTTCCTAAAACCTTTAGACTGACTTACGTAGCCTGTGGTAGCGAAACCTTCAGTACAACCTGCATTCCGAACCAAGATGCACCTTGTCATTTTTCACATCAACAGCTATTTTTCGGCGGTGAAAGAGGCGATAAGTAACAGAAAAAATACGAGAACCGACTGGGAATCGCAATTTGGATTTGTAGTCCAGCGTTTATATACCAAGCCCCCAAGCCACATGGGTACCAAATGTCGTATGAATTCTGCCTCGGGATCTGGCCATGTTCCAGGATTTGGTTCTGTTCTGGGGGATGCGGATTGCACAATCTGTTACTGCCTCACCCCCGCCCCTAAAATATTACCTTTATTTGCGGTTACCCACGCTTTTAACGTGCCACAGATGTTTACTATTTTGATGATAATAATAACAACAATAATATTCATAAAATGTTTTAATATAATATGAATTTTATAATGAGAATTTTCACTCTGCAGAGCTAGGCAAACAAGACTCACTACGTGCCCTCACAGCTTCGTGTACGCCAGTACCTCGTTTCTTATCTTAAAAACTTGCGGGGACTAATACTCCTGGTAGAAAGGATACTGTGTATTTACATCAGTACGTAGTACACTGCCTTAGTTTAACATCCAAGAAATTGCAGTTCAGAGGAAAGTAGCATTTGAGAGGAACTTTAGTCGTGCAATTAATTTAAAAAGTATTATATACGGGGTGTTCAAAAGAAAAGTTACGAAATAAAGCCGTGGGTGTAGTTGAAATCTTCATTCAGAAGTAGTCATCAGAGGCCAGAGTACAACTATCCCACTGCTTCACGACCCGAAGGACTTCCTGTTCCCAGCATTCCTGATGCTGACAGGAGCCAGTCCTCCACTGTGACCTTCAATTCTTCGTCTGAGTTCGTCGTTCTTTGAGATGTTTTTCGTAGCGGACCAAACTTGTGGAAGCCACAGGGCGACATGTCCCATCTCTTGGGTGGACGCTCAAGCTGCTCGCACTTGGCCATTACACTTCATGTGACCTTGGAGGCGTGCGGACGCACGTTATCGTGGAACAAAATCGCACCCTCAGTGAGCAGCCCAGGCCGCTTGCTCTTGATAGGGTTACGTAGGCTGGAATGTGTCGCACAGTACACGTCGCTGACAATGGGTTTTCCGTGCTGGAGGAATTCAAAGAGAATCAGACCTCGGACATCGAAACAAGTGGTGGACGTCACACAGCTTTGAATATTTTCGCATGAGGTGAGAAGGCTACGTTCGCGTCCCTAGATGTCTCATTACGTTATCCAAAAGCATCATATACAGATTTTAACTGGTGTGGTGTTACGACCTTTTGTACCTTTTCGTTTGAACACTCCTTATAGTAACAAACCCATACAAAATTGACAACGTCATAATTTACGCAATATAAAATAGAAGTGTGCACGCAGTAGTTTCAGTTTTTTTACTTAGTACTGCGACTGTGCGAGCATATGTCTGGACAGTTTGGGTACATGGGCATCTATATAAGCGGAATGCTGTTCCTTACAGTCGTTTCCACCTACGTTCGGGCCGGCCAGTGTGGCCGAGCTTTTCTAGGAACCGCGCGACGGCTGCGGTCGCAGGTTCGAATCCTGCCTCGGGCATGGATGTGTGTGATGTCCTTAGGTTAGTTAGGCTTAAGTAGTTCTAAGTTCTAGGGGACTGATGACCTCAGAAGTTAAGTCTCATAGTGGTTGGTTGGTTTTGGGGAAGGAGACCAGACAGCGGGGTCATCGGTCTCATCGGATTAGGGAAGGACAGGGAAGGAAGTCGGCCGTGCCCTTTCAGAGGAACCATCCCGGCACTTGCCTGGAGCGATTTAGGGAAATCACAGAAAACATAAATCAGGATGGCCGGACGGGGGATTGAACCGTCGTCCTCCCGAATGGGAGTCCAGTGTGCTAACCACTGCGCCACCTCGCTCGGTAAGTCCCATAGTGCTCAGAGCCATTTGAACCTACGTTCGGGAAGTCGTATTTGTTGTTGATAGCAGGTGCTGTCATCCTGGGAAAGTGCGCCTTTACCCGTTTAGAATATGACCGGCCGGGTCGTGGGCTTATCCCTCACGCAAGGAACTGAAAATGTAATTTATACAGTTCAAAAAATGGTTCAAATGGCTCTTAGCACTATGGGACTTAACATGAGGTCATCAGTCCCCAAGACTTAGAACTACTTAAACCTAACTAACCTAAGGACAGCACACACATCCATGCCCGAGGCAGGATTCGAACCTGCGACCGTAGCGGTCGCGCGGTTACGGACTGAAGCACCTAGAACCGCACGGCTACAACGGCCGGCAATTTATACAGTGCCTGGTCATTTTTTCATTATTACACGCTTCAGAAGTTTGGAGATCGATATAATACGCAAAATGCTGCAATGTTTTTATGTAGGTCATGACTCTCCCCCCCCCCCCCCCTCCCCCCCCTGCAGGAAATAAAGACAGCTGGAACCTTAAGGTGAACTACCTGTTCAGACCACTGCAGTGTTGTTTCTGGAATCATTTCCGTCAGGGTACGTCGCAGAGCTGGCGAGAAGCGCCCCAGGAGGTAGCGAGTCCTTTTCACGGACTGCTTCGCTACGATTCGGGAATATTAATTACGGCCGTGGGAGTGGTCGCGTTTTGTACTCTTGTTCTTGGCGCCTTCTGCGGCATCGAGCGTACGCGGTGTTTTTGACGTGGGCCCGTCTTGTTCCGCGGACGGCAGGAAATGAAACTTTGGCTTTGTGCTAATGAGCCCCGGCGCCTAAAGACCGCGAATCCGGCAAGGCCGCCCCACGTCCGTATTCGGCGCGCGGCCGGCTCGCTCCCTCCCACCACAATGGCGCGCCCCGGCCCTTTGTGGCGGCCGACCGCTGATAGCGCACTCTTGTTTTCTTTTCAGAGCGCCCGCAAGACAAAGCCCAGTTTGTACGTACGCTTTAACATGAAACGCCCAGAATGGGCTTTTTAGAAGAGCGCGACCTCCAGCGCGCAGATAACGGCGTTTGTTATCTCGCCGCGCCGCGCCGCCCGCTGCCTTTCCCCTGGACCTCAGCAGCCGGCGCCGGCGTTTGTTTTATTTCCTTTAGGGAGATGCCTCGCTAAACACGTGCCCGCCTTCCGGAGATATATTGCTTTCGCCTTCGGCGTGATATATATCTCCGCTGCCCTCGCCGTACGCGCGCGTCTCGTCGATGCTTGCGTGATTGCCATCGGTTGAAAAACGATTGAAGCTCCAATTCCCTTTGCCGCCGACTTCGTCTACTCCTTCAACCCTCCCCAGTGTTTTTTCACGGAAATTATGTAACGTCTCAGGCGTTCGCAGTCAAATAAATATACACAGTTGTGAAACCTTTACATAATTTGCGCACAGTAAATAAAATCCTGCCCCTGCCACAATGTCCTTTATTAAATGCTTCCACTTTCGGAGGATTAATACTTCGTCTTCGAGTATTATAATGTCGATAATGAGAATCTCATGACGAAGTGTAAGTTAACAAACTCAAATTTAACTTGGACCGTGGCACCATTACTAGTTTTGTGCGGGTTGAGAGATCGAGAAACTTCTGACTGACTGCAGTTACAAAAGAGTGGACGCTTTGAAATAATGCCAGTCCGTGCATAAACCCCAAGTCTCTCGTAATCCTGGAAACATCCAGCGGAAGCCAAACAAGGTACGTTGTCCAACTTCGCAGTGTAGGTCATCAAGAAGGAGCAGGTGGCGCATGTGTTGTAAGCATATAGACTGAACACGACAGTGACACGTATTTTTTGACGACGCAGGTCGAAGTTCCATCGTCGAAGACGATTCTGACTTCAAAGTGTAGGTAAGCAGATGCAGGGGGTCATTTTACTAATACATTTTTGAGTCAACTTGTCAGGGCTCATATGTCCGTGTGTAAGATACCTTCAGACGGTGGAATGGCGTCATATTGTTGTTGTACCAAGGAACGTGGCACCTTATATCTGTGTCGTGCGAGAGAAACAGTCCGGCCTAGCGTCTGTATGTCATGTACAGTGTCTCGCAGGACATCAATCTTGGGGTGCAGTTTTGTCGTGTGTACATAATGCTTTCGTGATCGTATCGAGACGGAATTCTGCATGTAAATCGACGATGTGCGCCTACCGCCTGGCACCCGGTAACCACCTAAGGACCTTATTTTGAAGAATGTGCGTTTGGCCGATTTGTGTTGCGGTAGCTAACGCCTTCATCGAGGTACCGCACAGGATCGCGGAGAGCACCGTCGTTTTGGATAGCCCAAGTATCGCTGTGCTGAAACTTCCTGGAAGATTAAAACGGTGTGACGGACCGAGACTCGAACTCGGGACCTTTGCCTGTCACGGGCAAGTGCTCTACCGTTGGAGCTACCCAAGCACGACTCACGCCCCGGCGTCACAGCTCCGCTGCAGAGTGAAAATCTCATTCTGGAAACATCCCCCAGGCTGTGGTTCAGCCATGTCTCCGGACTATCCTTTCTTCCAGGAGTACTAGTTCTGCAAGGTTCGCAAGACACATTCTGTGAAGTTTGGTACTGGCAGAAGTAAAGCTGTGAGGACGGGGCGTGAGTCGTGCTTCGGTACCTCAGTTGGTGGAGCACTTGACCGCGAAAGGCAGAGGTCCCGAGTTCGAGTCTCCATCCGGCACACAGTTTTAATCTGCCAGGAAGTTTCATATTAGCGCACATTCCGCTGCAGAGTGAAAATATCACTATGGAAATATCGCTATGCTGTACAATTCAGTCCTCGAGTTGTTTGGCCATTCCACACGCCTTGTGCCGAAGTGCTTCAGTATGTTTAGGGAGGAAGAAGTTTCTCCAAAATGACCCCCAGATACATTACTATCAGACTCCAAGGCATGCTTCGCCCATGAACCTCAAATTGGCAGGAAGTAAATGCAGTTTCCTACTAAACTAGGTAGCCACCGTCTTAGCCAAATGACGTTATAACCTTGTTAGTCGTACAACGAACAGCCGTGGCGTCTGGGCATGTTGTCACAGCGCGGGGAGCTTTATATCGCTCCGGAGACGTGACAAGGAAGAGGAACGCTCGCTACCCGCTGCATGCATTTGGGGCCGGCGGTCGTGGGAGCGAGTGAACAAATCTTGCTGTGTGAGTCGCTGTGTACAGCAGACACCAGCAACACCGTCGTTACAGCGTGGTGCACTACGCGCTTTGTGTGTGGTCTCTCCACGCTACCACGAAACAGGCAGACCTGCAATGTCGACGAGTTTCTGCATTCTAGGTGGCGCCGTTGAAAGTTAACTACTCTGGAAGGATTCAGCTTATAACGATTCCGTTATTGAAAAATGAAATCATTGTCGAAGATGAGGAAGCAAGTTCCGTTCCAGTTCTGGTAGGATCTATATAACAGTCGAAAGTAAGGGAAATTTATTTGTATAATTATCAGGCCAAAAATCTAGTATTTTCCGAGAAATCGGAGAGTTAATTATTTCGATTCATAGCAGATACACTTAAGGACTGAAACTTTGTGATAAGTGGAGTGGTGGATAAGGCGTGTTTTCTTATCACATTTTATTTCCATGTGTGTATATTAGAAACGTACATTTCCCTTAATTTTTAACTCTTCGTCAGAGAGAGAGAGAGAGAGAGCGAGGGAGAGAGAGAGAGAGAGAGAGAGAGAGAGATATCAGGGATAGTTGGGTAATGCATTCAGTCGCGTTTTCATTTTCAAATCCTGTAAAAAAAATGTATTGTTGTGCTGTAAGCATAAATTAATTTGTGTGTGACATAGATGACTGAAACATGTATAATTTTATTTTATTTTTAATTTACGTTTTTTTATTTTTCGTCAAACGTGATACTTCTCATGACTTTTTTTTTTTTTCTAATTTTTATTTACTCGTCAAGTTCCGTAGGACCAAATTGAGGAGCAAATCTCCAAGGTCATGGAACGTGTCAGTACATGAAATTACAACATAAACGTAATAAGAGATAAAAATAAATGTTCATGAACCTTAAAAAAGGCAGTCCATAATCTTAAGTAAACCCTATCAGCAATACAATAAAAATCAGCTTAATTTTTCAAGGGACTCGTCGACAGAATAGAAGGAGTGACCCATGAGGAAACTCTCCAGCTTCGATTTCAAAGCGCGTGGATTACTGCTTAGATTTTTGAATTCGAGTGGCAGCTTATTGAATATTGATGCAGCAGTGTACTGTATACCTTTTTGCACAAGAGTTAAGGAAGTCCGATCCAAATGTAGGTTTGATTTCTGACGAGTATTAACCGAGTGAAAGCTGCTTATTCTTGGGAATAAACTAATATTGGTAACAAGAAACGGCAATAACCAATATACGTATTAAGAGGCCAATGTCAAAATACCCAGACTCGTGAACAGAGTTCGACAAGAGGTTCGTGAACTAACACCACTTATTGCCCGAAGCGCCCGTTTCTGAGCCAAAAATGTCCTTTTAGAATGAGAAGAGTTACCCCAAAATATAATATCATACGACAATAGCGAATGAAAATAAGCAAAGTAGACTCATTTTCGTGTCGAACGATCACTCACTTCCGATACCATTCGAATAGTAAAAATGGCAGTATTAAGTCTTTGAACAAAATCCTGAAGGTGGGATTTCCACGACAGCTTACTATCTATCTGCCGGCGGGGGTGCCCGATTGGTTCTAGGCGCTACAGTCTGGTACCGCGCGACCGCTACGGTCGCAGGTTCGAATCGTGCCTCGGGCATGGATGTGTGTCATGTCCTTAGGTTAGTTAGGTT
The DNA here is from genome assembly GCF_023898315.1 of Schistocerca nitens. Lineage (NCBI taxonomy): Eukaryota > Metazoa > Arthropoda > Insecta > Orthoptera > Acrididae > Schistocerca > Schistocerca nitens. The sequence continues at coordinate 104,505,089 of NC_064617.1, forward strand.
TAAGTAGTTCTAAGTGATAGGGGACTGATGACCTCAGAAGTCCCATAGAGCCATTTAGCCACTATCTATCTGAACACCTAGAAATTTGAACTGTCCAGTTTCACTAATCATATGCCCATTTTGTGAAATTAAAACGTCAGGTTTTGTTGAATTGTGTGTTAGAAACTGTGAAAACTGAGTCTTACTGTGATTTAGCGTTAGTTTATATTCTACAAGCCATGTACTGAGGTCATGTACTGCACTATTTGAAACCGAGGCAATGTTGTACACAACATCCTTTACTACCAATCTAGTGTCATCAGCAAACAGAAATATTAGAGGGCGTATCATTTATATAAATAAGGAACAGAAGTGGCCCCAACACTGATCTCTGGGGCACCCCCCACTTGACCGCACTCCATTCGCACCCCACACCACAGCCGTTATCAACATTGTGAATTAGCGGTTCTAGGCGCTCAGTCCGGAACCGCGCGACCGCTACGGTCGCAGGTTCGAATCCTGCTTCGGGCATGGATGTGTGTGATGTCCTTAGGTTAGTTAGGTTTAAGTAGTTCTAAGTTCTAGGGGACTGATGACCACAGATGTTAAGTCCCATGGTGCTCAGAGCCATTTGAACCATTTGAACATTGTGAATAATGACCTTTTGCTGGCTGTTGCTAAAGTAAGAGGTGAGCTCCCCCTATTCCGTAATGGTCCAACTTCTGGAGCAATATTTTGTGATGAAGACAATGAAGTGTTATCATCTGGTAACTTGACAATGCCCGTGGCGGCGAAGTTAGGTGATTGCCAAATGAAATTAAAGAAAATGCTGCCTGAAGGAAAGAAACGATGCATTTCAAGATAGTTGCACCGTTTGTGAAATCAGGCATGGAAAAGTGTGTTACTGCCATTGTGTTTCATGACCTTTGCAAGTAGATTGTTAGGAAGACATGGAAAAAATCGAGAGATGTAGTGGTAGGATCGCTACGCGGCGACAGTATTATACGCGTACATTACAACTGCGCGTTGAGAAACTTAATCCCGCACTCAAATTCTATTAGGCGGTGGAAGGACGAATGCGAGCGGCCGGAGGGCGACAGTATTTCTGGCGGCGGCGCCTGCGGGCGAAGGCCGCGGCGGTCCTCCAGCAGACTCGGAGAGAGCGTGCGCTTAATGCGGGCCGCGCGATTACGACCTGGCAGCGGAGAGCTGCTTTTAATTGCCGGCGGCGCGCGCTGGCGCCGGCCCAGCGCCGCCCTGCCGCCGCCGCCGCCGCCGCCTCCAGCGCTGCGGGGGCGTGTCCGGCAGCGGGGGCTGCCCGGGCGGGCACTTCATATTGGCGCGGACCGCAGCCAGCCGCAGCGCCCACGTAACATTCTAATCTGCTGCCACTACGAGTCGTCCGAAGGATGACAACCTGCTCGTAGTTCACAGTTTCCTCGACGTCCGTATGATCAGAACACTAAAGTGCGCGTCATTTACGACGGTGGCCGAGTTTACGTTCGTTCTGCGCATCTGACGTCACCAAATACAGTCAGCCAATGAACAGAGAACGACGTTGCCAGAGCTCGACTGCAGTGCAGAGCACGGACGAGTGTCTTCAGTTTTAGAAACGTTCATAAATAAAGTAATTGAACAAAAGCAATGTCTTGATAGCAGACTTTCTTTTATAGAAAGTTTGGAAAAGGCATTCTTTATACCAATTGCTTCATATTCTATAAATTAATTAAACCAAACAAGCAATAAGCCTCCTAATTCAGGCGATAGCAAGGAAAGGTGCTTGCATCATTCTCACTAACCGCTTTTTCGCAATAAAGAACAGCGGCAGTTGTTTCTTTCCTATTGTACTTCAGTAATTCATAGTCATACCAACAGTGTTTGTCGGTATTTTGCGTGCTGTTTTAAAGTCCTTTGGAAGGTCTATAAAACGACGAGTTGCGTTAGCGTAATGGTTTAAGTGTTTGGCTACTAAGCGAGAGGTTCTGAGTTCAAACCTTGCTCGGTGCTTAATATTTTCTTTATTTCAAAACAATATCGAAGTGTCTTACTTCATGAATTTTATTCGTTTGAATATAATTTTTTTGAAATTTCCAGTGGCAACTAAAATCGACCATACGGAAAGTATATGCTATGGACTTTTATGTCTGCAAACTCTTCAAAATTTCGTGCAATGGTTTACTACATCTAATACTGCACAATAACTGCGTTGAACATCAAAACAAAATTAAGGCATCTATGGGAGGAAGGTATCGGTCAAGAAGATGTGTAAAAATCAAATTATTGGGCCAAATAGTTTTTGTGAAATCGCATGATAAATTGTGTCAAAGCAGTTGAAACACCGTGTGTCTGCACAGGTGAGCAGTGCAGTGATGACAAAATCGCACCCATCGCGGAATGCGGGGAGCACGTCTCTGTAGCAGCGAAAGGGTTAATGCTGCCGTGGTGGCTTTACTTCATAAACTGCGCGCTCCCCCCTAAACGTGATTTTGCGAACTATACTATGCCGCTGCTTCTCTTGGCGCGTGCAACTGGCAACACAGCAATCTCCCGCGCCTGGGCGGGCATGCGCGAACCGCCAAGATAAAAGAATTGAACTATGTTGTTGTTTGTTGTTGTGATCTTCAGTCCTGAGACTGGTTTGATGCAGCTCTCCAAGCTACTCTATCCTGTGCAAGCTTCTTCATCTCCCAGTACCTACTGCAACCTACATCCTTCTGAATCTGTTTAGTGTATTCATCTCTTGGTCTCCCTCTACGATTTTTACCCTCCACGCTGCCCTCCAATACTAAATTGGTGATCCCTTGATGCCTCAACACATGTCCTACCAACCGATCCCTTCTTCTAGTCCAGTTGTGCTACAAACTTCTCTTCTCCCCAATCCTATTCAATACCTCCTCATTATTTATGTGATATACCCATCTAATCAAATGGCTCTGAGCACTATGGGACTCAACTGCTGAGGTCATTAGTCCCCTAGAACTTAGAACTAGTTAAACCTAACTAACCTAAGGACATCACACACATCCATGCCCGAGGCAGGATTCGAACCTGCGACCGTAGCGGTCTCGCGGTTCCAGACTGCAGCGCCAGAACCGCGCGGCCACTTCGGCCGGCCCCATCTAATCTTCAGCATTCTTCTGTAGCACCACATTTCAAAAGCTTCTATTCTCTTCTTGTCCAAACTATTTATCGTCCATGTTTCACTTCCATACATGGCTACACTCCATACAAATACTTTCAGAAATGACTTCCTGACACTTAAATCTATACTCGATGTTAACAAATTTCTCTTCTTCAGGAACGCTTTCCTTGTCATTGCCAGTCTACATTTTATATCCCCTCTACTTCGACCATCATCAGTTATTTTGCTCCCCAAATAGCAAAACTCCTTCAGTACCTTATGTGTCACATTTCCTGATCTAATTCCCCTCAGCACCACCCAACTTAATTCGACTACATTCCATTATCCTCGTTTTGCTTTTGTTGATGTTCATCTTATATCCTCCTTTCAAGACACTATCCATTCCATTCAACTGCTCTTCCAAGTCCTTTGCTGTCTCTGACAAAATTATACTGTCATCGTCGAACCTCGAAGTTCTTATTTCTTCTCCATGGATTTTAATACCTACTCCGAATTTTTCTTTTGTTTCCATCACTGCTTGCTCAATATAAAGATTGAATAACATCGGGGAGAGAGTACAACCCTGTCTCACTCCTTTCCCAACCACTGCTTCCCTTTCATGCCCCTCGACTCTTATAACTGCCATCTGGTTTCTGTACAAATTGTAAATAGCCTTTCGCTCCCTGTATTTTATCCGTGACACCTTCAGAATTTGAAAGAGCGTATTCCAGTCAACATTGTCAAAAGCTTTCTCTGAGTCTACAAATGCTAGAAACGTAGGTTTGCCTTTCCTTCATCTAGCTTCTAAGATTAGTCGTAGGGTCAGTACTGTCTCACGTGTCCCAACATTTCTACGGAATCCAAACTGATCTTCCCCGAGGTCGGCTTCTACTAGTTTTTCCATTCGTCTGTAATGAATTCGTGTTAGTATTTTGCAGCCGTGACTTATTAAACTGATAGTTCGGTAATTTTCACATCTGTCAACACCTGCTTTCTTTGGGATTGGAATTATTATATTCTTCTTGAAGTCTGAGGGTATTTCGCCTGTTTCATACATCTTGCTCACCAGATGGTAGAGTTTCGTCAGGACTGGCTCTCCCAAGGCTGTCAGTAGTTCTAATGGAATGTTGTCTAGTCCCGGGGCCTTCTTTCGACTCAGGTTTTTCAGTGCTCTGTCAAACTCTTCACGCAGTATTATATCTCCCATTTCATCTTCATCTACATTCTCTTCCATTTCCATAATATTGTCCTCAAGTACATCGCCCTTTTATAGACCCTCTATATATTGCTTCCACCTTTCTGCTTTCCCTTCTTTGCTTAGAACTGGGTTTCCATCTGAGCTTCTGATATTCATACAAGTGGTTCTCTTTTCTCCTGTAGGCTGTATCTATCTTACCCCTAGTGAGATAAGTCTCTACATCCTTACATTTGTCCTCTAGCCATGCCTGCTTAGCCATTTTGCACTTCCTGTCGATTTCATTTTTGAGACGTTTGTATTCCTTTTTGCCTGCTTCATTTCCTGCATTTTTATATTTTCTCCTTTCATCAATTAAATTCAGTATATCTTCTGTCACCCAAGGATTTCTACTAGCCCTCGTCGTTTTACCTACTTGATCCTCTGCTGCCTTCACTACTTCATCCCTCAAAGCTACCCATTCTTCTTCTACTGCATTTCTTTCCCCCATTGCTGTCAATTGTTGCCTTAAGCTCTCCCTGAAACTATGTACAACCTCTGGTTCTTTCAGTTTATCCAGGTCCCATCTCCTTAAATTCCCACCTTTTTGCAGTTTCTTCAGTTTTAATCTACAGGTCATAACCATCTGCCTGCCCCTGGATATGTCTTACAGTTTAAAACCTGGTTCCTAAATCTCTGTCTTACCGTTATATAATCTATCTCAAACTTGTCAATATCTCCAATCTTCTTCCATGTATACAACCTTCTTTCATGATTCTTGAACCAAGTGTTAGCTATGATTAAGTTGTGCTCTGTGCAAAATTCTACCAGGCGGCTTCCTCTTTCATTTCTTACCCCAAATCCATATTCACCTACTACGTTTCCTTTTCTCCCTTCACAATCTGAATAATTTCTTTTATCATACATTTCATCAATTTCTTCGTCATCTGCAGAGCTAGTTGGCATATAAACTTGTACTACTGTAGTAGGCATGGGCTTTGTATCTATCTTGGCCACAATAATGCGTTCACTATGCTGTTTGTAGTAGCTTACCCGCATTCCTATTTTCCTATTCATTATTAAACCAACTCCTGCATTACCACTATTTGATTTTGTGTTTATAACCCTGTAGTCACCTGACCAGAAGTCTTGTTCCTCCTTCCACCGAACTTCACTAATTCCCACTATATCTAACTTTAACCTATCCATTTCCCTTTTTAAATTTTCTAACCTACCTGCCCGATTAAGGGATCTGACATTCCAAGCTCCGATCCGTAGAACGCCAGTTTTCTTTCTCCTGATAATGACATCCTCTTGAGTAGTCCCCGCCCGGAGATCCGAATGGGGGACTATTTTACCTCCGGAATATTTTACCCAAGAGGACGCCATCATCATTTAACCATACAGTAAAGCTGCATGCCCTCGGGAAAAATTACGGCCGTAGTTTCCCCTTGCTTTCAGTCGTTCGCAGTAGCAGCACAGCATGGCCGTTTTGGTTAGTGTTACAAGGCCAGATCAGTCAATCATCCAGACTGCTGCCCTTGCAACTACTGAAAAAGCTGCTGCCCCTCTTCAGGAACCACACGTTTGTCTGGCCTCTCAACAGATACCCTTCCGTTGTGGTTGCACCTACGGTACGGCTATCTGTATCGCTGAGGCACGCAAGCCTCCCCACCAACGGCAAGGTCCATGGTTGAGGTGGGGGGGAGGGGGAATTGAACTATAGCATCGCAGAAAAAGCAACCCTACAGCAACTGCATTGGCTTAGTGTTGCGGTGTACACAGAAAAAAAAGGGCTAGAAGGAAAGGGGCCACTTGCGTGAGGCGTCGCAGCTAGGGCGCGATCGCCAATTTGTCTATTAAAGCTTTCTTGTACGAATGTATGTGGGCTCCAGTGTAAGCAGTCAGAATCTTATACGAACTGTAACGGGCGAGCTGTGTCCTGCAGACGTGCGTCATGACCATATGGTGTGACTGCAGCGTGTGAAAGTAGCGGAGAGGCGCTATCAGAGTAGTTACATTCTCTGGAACTATAAAAATTAATATCTGATCTAGAAATAGCCTGAGGAACTTCATATTAGGTACTTAACCTTCAGATGTGTAAAGGAACAATCTGTCAAAATCTGAGGTTAATAACTGTCCTAATTTGGAAGTTAAAAAAAATAAAAGTCAGTAAAAAACGTAACTATGCGACACTTAAAGAAGTAAATATATATATATATATACCGGGTGACCAAAAGTCAGTATAAATTTGAAAACTTAATAAGCCACGGAATAATGTAGATAGAGGGGTAAAAATTGACACACATGCCGGAAATGACATGGGGTTTTATTAGAACAACAACAACAACAACAACAATTTCACAAAATGTCCGACAGATGGCGCTGGACAGCAAAACTGCTACTGTGACTGGTGAGCGGTACGCCGATATGTTACAGAATCGCATCATCCTGAGCCTGGCTGATAAACAGCTGCTGGAACGTACGATGTTTATGCTGGATGGCGCTCCACCCCACATTGCTAGACGCGTGAAAGATCCCTTGAGCGCGTCGTTTGGTGATGATCGTGTGCTCAGCCGCCACTTTCGTCATGCTTGGCCTCCCAGGTCGCCAGACCTCAGTCCGTGCGATTATTGACTTTGGGGTTACCGGAAGTCGCAAGTGTATCGTGATCGACCGACATCTCTATGGATCCTGAAAGACAACATCCGACGCCAATGTCTCACCATAACTCCGGACATGCTTTACAGTGCTGTTCACAACATTATTCCTCGGCTACAGCCATTGTTGAGGAGTGATGGTGGACACCCGGCCGCGGTGGTCTCGCGGTTCTAGGCGCGCAGTCCGGAACCGTGCGACTGCTACGGTCGCAGGTTCGAATCCTGCCTCGGGCATGGATGTGTGTGATGTCTAAGTTCTAGGGGACTGATAACCACAGCAGTTGAGTCCCGTAGTGCTCAGAGCCATTTGAACCATTTTTTTTGATGGTGGACATACTGAGCATTTCCTGTAAAGAACATCATCTTTGCTTTGTCTTACTTTGTTACGCTAATTATTGTTATTCTGATCAGATGAAGCGCCATCTGTCGGACATTTTTTGAACGTTTGTATTTTTTTTTTTTGTTCTAATAAAACCCCACGTCATTCCAAGCATGTGTGTCAATTTGTACCTCTCTATCTACATTATTCCGTGATTTATTCAGTATTCAAATTTATACTGACTTTTTGATCACCCGGTATATGTATGTTTATAGTTCACCAACTGTGATTATTTCAAAAGATATGATAACACCTTCAGTGTTGAGATTCAGATTTGGAAAGCTATCATTTTAGAAAACCTTTCGTAATTTTGCTGTAGTAATAACTTTAAGAATTTCAAGTAGATACTTAATGTTTTGTGTTAGGGTGAGTCTGAAAGAGAGTACATGTGTGAGTGTATGTGGGACATTCGCCAATATTAAATTTTCAGTTTGTAATTCTCTGTAGGAACTTGCAAGTGTTCCAACTTTGTATCGTGGGAACGAATCCACCAGTGGTTCTCCTACTAGTGGATGACGGATGTCGAAGCATGTTTGAATATGTAAGAGACAGCCAGAACGTTCGCGACTATATAGTTAAATTCCAGACGTAAAGTACAGCTTAAAGTTTATTTCATTTTATTTGTGTAACAAGTTAGTTTTGAGTTGCTTATTGTAATGACGTATGTGGGCTGAGAGCAGTGGTGAGTTCTTGCTAGATTTTGGCGCGAGCCGCGCCCTGAAAGTCAGTTCTGATTGGCCGTAATTCTGTACAGCCAATAAGAGGGGAGACGGTTTTGCCACCTAAGGCATGAGAAAGAGGTGCTTGCATAGAGGCAGAGAGACAAGAAGGAGGTGGTGGACTAGCTTTTCGAAGGAGCCGGTCATGCTGAAAGTGTCCGAACCCATTATGTGTTAAATGAAGTGATGTTGTGACTTCCGCGTTTCGGTACAGTGATAAAGGTAGCTGGTGTTTACCATTAACTATTTGTGAAATTTTAAGAGCCGAGGGTTATTTTGTTCTGGAGAAAATTGCGTGTGTAAACTTTGAACTAAAAGCGTGGCGATACTATGTAATTTTTTTTGTTTTTTTTTTTTTGTTTACTGAGTATTTATGGCGAACAAAAACTTTATTTAAAGACAACCACTGAATGCCGAGTGCAAAATTAAATAGCAGTTTATTGACTGTGTTAATCTCGTAAATGATTTCGGAATTGGATAGGAAAAGTTCTGGCTGTTTGAGTGTGACGAGGACTGTGAAGAGGAACTTTAATGATTTGAACACATGTGGGCTGATGATCTTGCTTAATAGCAATAAAAAAATCTTAATGCAAGTGTAAAAGGACCTTTGAACTTAGAAATTTGAACAGCAACCCATTTCCGATTTATTCTTTAGCGTTCACAAGACTATTTTCAGCTTTTTGTACTTACAGCGGCCTCCGACGTGTAGTTATGCAATCTCAGTTTCTTCAACACTGCTTTTCTGAGATCTCTTAAGTAGCTGCAGTCAGGAGTTAAGTGTGCAGATCTGCAGCAGTATCGAGGTAGGTGGCCAACTTAAGTTGCAGAACCGCTGTCGATGTGCGAAAGAGCGCGTTACGCCGCATGCGCACGGGTCCCGAACACGAAGCGGGAAGCGGCAGGTGGGGTGACCCAGCTCGGAAAACACTCCCCCTGTTATCTAATGAAGCAGCACGCAGTGGCAGCCCGATGTCGGCGCCAACAGCCGCAGTCCCGCGCCTACCATTGAACCGGAATGGACGACACATTCTTCCCCTGCTTTCGACGCGCCTGCTGTCGACGTACTGTGCTGACATAAGTGAAGCGCTTCCACTGCAATCTTTCTCAAATGATTTCACAGAAACTAATCGCTAAAAAAAAATGATTTTTTTCGCTTTATTTATAGCTTCATTTTTCAGCTTCATGATTAACTCCACAGCATCTCGCTAGTTGTCACCCTTATAGTGATATACCTGTTTGAGTAAGACGCTGTGCGAAGTTAGAAAAAATTTGCAATGAAAAATATGGGTCGCTGTGATTTTGCGTTTGATGCATATTACACCATCTGTTGCAGCGAATGAAATTTAGCTAAAAGCACTCCGTCTTTAGGCCACGAGTGGCCTACCGGGACCATCCGATCGCCGTGTCATCCTCAGTGGATGATGCGGATAGGAGGGGCGTGGGGTCAGCACACCGCTCTCCCGGTCGTTATGATGGTATTCTTGACCGAAGCCGCTACTATTCGGTCGAATAGCTCCTCAGTTGGCATCACGAGGCTGAGTGCACCCCGAAAAATGGTAACAGCGCATGGCCGCCTGGATGGTCACCTATCCAAGTGCCGACCACGCCCGACAGCGCTTAACTTCGGTGATCTCACGGGAACCGTTGTATCCACTGCGGCAAGGCTGTTGCAAAATTTAGCTAAGATACTGAATTTTTCTTTAGATGTGGGAGGAGGTCTCTCTCTGTCTCCAGTCTCGAGAAAAGGGAATGAATGTAGCACGTTCACTTCTGACCTCACTCATGTGAAAATGTCATATTCATAACATCCCTCATATCTCCTAAATCTTTGGAGATATTGCTACGAGATTGTGGAAAGTGGTATGTGTCATAGAGGAGAGTAGTTTGCTATATGGTTAACAAGCGGAACTTCCTTATTTATGTCGGCGACATAGCAGAAGCTATAGCTTTTATTTTGTTATTTTTCAATCGAGTATTGTAAATTTTAAGAGTCTTTGAGAGATACAGAAAAGAAAGTTTGCTAGTAAGAAAATTTCTTCTCTTCTGTTACTGCAAACCGCAACAATGAGGTTTTCCGTAAGCTGTTGACCTGTTGCGTGTTTAAGGAGACACTGGTTCACAATAATGTTGCAGTAGCCACTGGAAGGCAAGTTTTCCCAAATTACACTATGTTTTGGTTAAAGAAGCAAAATAAAAATGTTACTTACTGTATGTTTCTACTTCGCTCTAGATGTGCTACTTCTCTTCCAATGTTGTCTGCTAACACTTAACTTCTTTGGTGATAATACTCAGTAAATGTCTGAAGATGGCCTTTTAAGCCGAAAACCGGTTAGCAATAAAAGTAATTTTGTAGAACAAAAGCAAACTGGTGCTTTTCATTTATTATTAAAATGAAAGCTGTTAAAAGAGAAACGTAGTCATTACTCGTAACTGGTGATCTTATTAAAATGATAAAAGGTTAACAACTCACACAAGAATAACTCGCCAATTCTGGCAGAACCCCGTAAAAACTCGTATTCTGAATAGTGAGCGACTGGAATGAAACCTACCAAAGGATATTCTCCCTGTTCTTCATCTGAAAAATACCAAAATAATCTGTAGCAAATAATACACCACTTTCCTATGGCCATTCAGAGTGAAGTGGTGATCTTCATCACCTTGATTGTCTTTTGATATGTTAAAGGTACATTATGTATCTTTATAAGCTATTTTAACAGTAATGAGTAGTATCAATTAGTTCATAAAGTAAAGACTGTCGTGTTTTTGTAACCTCGTTATCCACATACAACACGGGCACTACATTAGTGTGTATTTTTGCTACAGAATAAAATTTTCCAATAAAACTCTTTCATAACTCTGAAGCTATGAACACACTGACGACTTGCAGAATATTGCAAGATATTTGTGGTAAGAAGATTCAGTCCCTCACTGTGTACAGGGATGGGAATGGAAAGATGGTATGTTATTTGCTGTTCTTTTTCATATGTCTTATATAGCTGGGGTGTAAAAGAAAACACTGTGGTTAGTTTCAGTCGTAGCTGTTCATTATTAACGATACACTGGGTTACCATATTCTCTGAAATTGCAACAGAATTGGCGATTTATTTTCATCTGAGTTGTTAAACTTTTTTGATCAGACAAGTGTCATCAGTGACAAGTTTTGAGCAACTCCTGGATTTATCTGTTAAATTAGATTGCACTTTTTCGCCAAAATACAGTATAAATTACACAAACTCACCTTGCAATAGCTGTTGCGGTAGAGTCTTCAAACAAAGTTTCTTATTAAATAACCAATAGGTGGCCAGAGAGGCCAGTTCTTAATGAAAAGAGTCATTGTGTCGCTTTGCTGTATTATGAGAGCAAAAAAGGTAAGTTTATTTTCGTACTGTCAAATTCTCTTTTCAGTAGCTAAAAATTACAGTACTGCATTGAAGGAAAAAACTAACAACTGTAACATCGGCGATATCGACGTAGATAAGACAGTTCCGTATGCTAACCTTATGCCAAAATACTCTCCTCATTGTGTGGTATCATTTGCGAAAATCTCGTATCGAAATCTCGAACAGTTTTGGAGATACGAGCTATGAATATTTCATTCCCATGTGCATGCAGTCGGAAGTGAACATGCTACATAAATTTGATTTTCTCGGGTTGGAGACATATAGAGACTTTCTTCCAAGTCTAAAAAAAATTCAAAATCATAGCAGACCATATTTTTCATTGCAAACTTTTCGAATTTCGCACAGCGTGTTACTTAAATGCGAATTTCACGACAAGTATGATCATTAACGAAATGATGCACTTCACCAGGAAGCTGACATGTAAAGCTACATGTAGCCTAAAAATCAATTTTTTTTATGAGTAGGTTCTGTATAACCTTGTGAGAAAGACTGCAGGCCTAACGGAACATGCATGATGTTCTATCCATAATAGTGCGCCTGCACGTTGAATAGCGGGCTATGCAGCGTTTTCTTTGTGCACCCGTAGGCGTATATAACAGCGCTGGACAGCGCGGAGAGTTGGCGCACAGCCTGCCGGCTTACTTTCTTTTAAGGAAACTGCATTTGAGCACTGTTTCCTGTAAGTGAGCGTGCTCGTGCTGGTTAGGAAGAGCTCTGAACACCAGATCGCAGAGTCAGGTGCTAGCTGGATAGTGGTGTTATAGTGAACGAGACTCCCGAAAACAAATGTCGGAGCAAGTATCTGGTGTGTTTACCGTCTGTTCACTTCCTGTGCGCAGTCATGATGGAGACATTTGTCTCGGCTATGAGCACGAGTTTACATTTGTTTTACTGGGTTTAGAAATTGGTTTGAGCTCTTAAATAAAAACGTGCGAGCGCTACTCACTCGTCACCACAATTAACGGCTTTGCTTATTATGCAATATTCCGCTCATAATTTTCCCACAATGCATAATGGGAACACGTGCACATTTTACCAACTTAATGTATTCGTGTTTATAGTATTTTGTTAAATTGGGGTCGCTTAATCGTGGGAGAATTACATTCTATAAATCGATTTCACAACAAGCAGATTTTTTATTCTCATTTAAAAAACAACATGGAATTTTTAGCGCAGTGTTACTTTTGAAAAACAGAAACTCAGAAAACTGCCGTGAAATACTGAACTCGTTAGGCCTGAAAGAAAGGCGAAATCAGAGTTACTCATCTACGTAACACGCCTTTTCAAATTAATGAGAGAAATAACGCAATGAAAAATCCATTCCAAATACACGATCAGAGCCGAGCGCTCTAAGGCGCTGCAGTCATGGACTGTGCGGCTGGTCCCGGCGGAGGTTCGAGTCCTCCTTCGGGCATGGGTGTGTGTGTTTGTCCTTAGGATAATTTAGGTTAAGTTGTGTATAAGCTTAGGGACTGATGACCTTAGCAGTTAAATCCCATAAGATTTCACACACATTTGAACTTTTTTGTTACACGATCAGATAAGTGAGAGCTGCTCAGAGTATGGATTGAGAATTACGAAATTAACAATCGATGCTGTAGCAAAGTGCGAGACGTATATCTCCATACTGCACAGTCAGCACAGGAGGAAAGCCAGGAAGCGAATGAATGAATACAAAGTTCTCTGTTCGCCGCTCAAACTACATCGCAGGGCCGACAGCATGCTTGTAGCCAACGTGACGAGCATGAAAGATCGTCGAAGCATGTAAATGGGGGGAGGGGGGGGGGGGCACTGAAAAAGTTTCCCTGGTGTGGCGAACAAGTGCGCATAAACATTTTATTAGGATATGTTTTACTACTGGAGGATGTAACACACACACAGTGTCTAGTAGAGAAGGCAATGCAAAGGATTGGCCAGACAGAAATGCTGCTGAGGTGGTGCGACGTATCTGTCGTGTCATGGAGAACGGAAGAGAGGGGATTCTTTTTGACAACCATGCTGAATAGATATTTGCCATATCTCCAATGGCCAATAGCGAGGGCTAAGCCACCAATGCGGCGCCCGCAACAGTTTGTATTGCCTGCTTTTATTATGAAATGCCGGCCGCGGTGGTCTCGCGGTTCTAGGCGCGCAGTCCGGAACCGTGCGACTGCTACGGTCGCAGGTTCGAATCCTGCCTCGGGCATGGATGTGTGTGATGTCCTTAGGTTAGTTAGGTATAAGTAGTTCTAAGTTCTAGGGTACTGATGACCACAGCAGTTGAGTCCCATAGTGCTCAGAGCCATTTTTTTTTATTATGAAATAAAATGTAACTGAACTGATAAATAATCGTGAAGCGATCTGTATCTGTCACATTGCTTTTTTTTATTTTTGGCTTCCTATTCCACGTGTACTGTACTTTCTACTCGTACTTGATAAATACTTCGTATCTGGTGTAATAAAGATCAGAGTTTCTCAGTATGAAGATTCCAGCCCACCCGCTCCTTACCCAGCTGGCATCCTGATCTTATTCTAACACCTGCATCCCAACTATCATTCCCTTTCCACAAAGACAACCCTCTGCCTTTACTGAAAATCCTTCCCAGTCCCTCCCACATTCCAGTCTTTACCAATTACTATCAAGAGCCCACACCATATCGTCTACTTTAAGGTTTAGAACATACATCACCTTGGTGTCACCTTTTCAAAAATATGATAGTCTGTATTTCAACCTCAATAATTGTCTTATTTGTATCCGAACCATTTCATTAAAAAAAGAGCTTGAATAGCGGCAACATGGCTCGGTCAGCCCACCATATGTAAATTAGTTTTAAATAAAAGAAAATTATCAGCATGGCGACTCGCCGTGGATCGCATCACCTGCGATCGGCAGCGAAATATGCGCAGTTCACACTGGACATGTTGACCAAATCTTCGACTTCACTATGTATACACACAAGTAGATACACCCACACATACACGAGGATTTCATTTTTGGCTGTGGCGTATTGCCCCGCAGTTAAATAAAAAATACAACTGTTCCGGAAAGTATATTCCGATCGGCCGCGAAATGGAAACCACTGCGAAAATTAAAAATGTTTTCAGAATGAGATTTTCACTCTGCAGCGGAGTGTGCGCTGATATGAAACTTCCTGGCGGATTAAAACTGTGTCCCGGACCGAGACTCGAACTCGGGACCTTTGCCTTTCGCGGGCAAGTGCTCTACCAACTGAGCTACCCATGTTTTCGGCAGCTTTCCTCTGATTGTAAGGCAATGCCGGAACTGGAAATCCCAACTGCGAGTGCCTGGTGTTTGACTGAAAACGCCCCAACTCTACAACATCCCGTCTGCCCCTAGGAGGAAATAGTGAGAAGTAATATAAAAATTCTCTACCTAGGGTAATTAAACCTTTTGGGTAAAATTAGATTTTCTTAGGGAAGGGTTGTAAAAACAAAAAATAATCGGTGACTAATGGTTAGTCACGGCTCTAAATCAATTTTTTGGAAGACTTCTACTAACATTATTACGTTAGAATATAATATTTATTAGATCATCATCCATTATGGCACAGCTTGACTAGAAGAAACGATCGGTTGATAGGTCATATCTTGAGGCAAGGAATCAAAAATGTGGTAGTGAAGGGAAGGTGGGGGGGGGGGGGGTGAGGTAGAAATTGTAGAGGCAGGCCGGAGGTAGTTAAGCAGAGATAAAGATGTTTGCGCAGGATAGGTTATCATGGAGAACTACATCAAACCCTTCCTCCGACTGACGTCGACAACAGCAACGTAATATCGTCGTCGAAAAGTATCTGTCAAAAAGCAACAGCCGTTAAACATCCCACCTGGATAAAGGCCATCTGCAACCCTTTCTGTACACTGTGGTCTCCAAATATACGCAGCCATGTTTTTAATGGCATATAACCACGTACCATTTGGTTTTCGTCTTGAACTTTTCTTCGAATACAACAAAGAATTGCCTTGAAACATCTGCCATATACTCTCTGGGTACACGCCCTGCTTCACCCTGTTCGCCGATGTATTCGTTTGTTTGCCAAGGTGGATGTCTCCCGTCACTTTTTAATCGATTTCTCATTAACAGCACGTCTCATCGACTTATGTCAAAACTGGTAATCAGCACCGATTGTCGACTTTCAGTTTAAGACTAACTGGAAACTTAGTTTTGAAAATACTATATACAGGGTGTTTCAAAAAGAATATACGTATTTCGAATGCATGTATTTATTAAACTTTAAGACATACGAATACGAAACTTTACACACATATTTACGAACCTCTCCAGTTCAGATTACAGATGTTCAATATGTCCTCCATCAGCGACACGAGCAATATCACATCGATACTCAAAATCCTCGCATATTCGGGCAAGAAGGTCCTTCGTCATTGATGTTACGACAGAACGGATCCGGTTCTTCAACTCTTCCAGGTTCTGTGGGAGTGGTGGTACATAAACATTGTCTTTATAGAGCCCAGCTGAGACATGCTAAGTCGCCAGCTCCTTGACGACCAATCCAACGGTTCGGTAGAGTTTCATTCGGATATTCTCGCACATGGCGACTACAGTGAGAGGGTGCCCCGTCTTGTTGAAAACTGTTGTCTTCGTGCAACCTCGGAAACAACCAGTTTTGTAACATAGCGAGATACTGCTGCCCGTTAAACGTGTTTCCATCGAAGAAGAATGGGCCGTAAATAGATGATCGGGATATCGCACAAAACACATTGACATTGGGCGAATCTCGTACATGTTCAATGGCTGATGTGGGTTCTGTAGGCCCCACATTCGAACATTGTGTTTGTTTACGTGACCTCTAACATGGAAAGTCGCGTCATCGCTGAACATGATGCGTTGTGCGAAAGTGTTATCATTGTCAGTAGCATCAAGAATCTCGTTACAAAATGCCACACGTTTGCGTTTGTCATCAGGACGCAGCGCTTGTAACAGCTGTAACTTGTACGGCTCTATAACCAACTGACGTCTCAAAACACGCCAAATTGTTGTTGTAGGCCCGACTGGCACGACGAGTTGATTTTGAAGGACTACATTGGAAAGCGGTTCTTCAGGAACACGAGGGCGGCCAGGACTCTTTCCTTTACATACACATCCTGTATATAGAAACTGTCGATGCCATTTGCGAATGTTCCACCCATTCGGAGGATCAATTCGGTACCTCAACCTGAAACGTCTTTGCGCTGTAATCACAGAATTGCACTTCGCAATCTCGAGAACACAAAATGATTTCTGTTGCGGAGTAGCCATTTTAAACATATGACGGTTACCAAGCAAAACAGAAGACAACTGACATGTAGCGGATATTAATATAAACTAGACAATGTATTCGTTTCTCCAATAGCCGAGCCGAGGCGCAGCGATCGATAGTTTGGACAAAATAACACTTTGTAATGCGTATATTCTTTTTGAAACACCCTGTAGTTCACAAAAACACTCCACGTCATGTTCTTCTGTGTTTATACATTTTCCTGTCATCAATTCGTACTTCTGACCACTCACTATCATACATCTGTATTTCAACAATTACTTTCCTGATTTGGGAAATTGGCGAGAAAATACTTGGATTCTAAGGCAGTTTTCCGTAAAGACAACACTCGGAAAAACAGTTTCGTTGAAACATGGTAGGTCACGCACCAGATATTTGATAGCATCCTATCGGAAAATGCCTTACGTATAGCGAGTCCGTCGCTTACAGCTTGCAGATGTCGAGTTACGACAGTGTTCGTAAAGGAAAATTGGCCACTTCCGGACGAAGTTCGTTATGTATATAGACAGTTGATCTATCCAGGGAATCGACAGTCTCGATCATCTTTGCCTGTTGTCGAGATTGATACTGGCGAGATATCGGTCCTGGGAATTCCAAGCCTGTCTACAACATTTTAATTTGGAAGCCGAATTATAAACGACAAAACGAATATTTTTTAGTGTAGTATAACTACAAAGTAATACTTTTATGACATTTTTTCGTGTACATGTACTGTGAAACCTTTCTTCTTGCCAAATGTCTAGAGTCTAAGCTAACGGGGCCGCGCGGGGTAGCCGTGCGGTTTGAGGCGTCTTGTAACGGTTCGCGCGGCTTCCCTCGTCGGAGGTTCGAGTCCTCCCTCGGGCAGGGGTGTGTGTGTTGTCCTTAGCGTAAGTTAGTTTAAGTTAGATTACGTAGTGCGTAAGCCTAGTGATCGATGACCTTCAGCAGTTTGGTCCCATAGCCCTTACCATAAAATTTCTAAGCTAGCGGGAAGTAACCTATTGGTTTTGATGAGTGAATTTGCTAGTATTAAAATATGTCTTTTGTTTGCATTGACCTAGCAGCTTAATTTTTTTTTGCAGCGTCGAGGAACCGTAGGTCTTAGTACGTGACATTAATTTCAACTCGATACATCTACCGCTCCTGAGAAAATGGGTTTTGCTTTTGTCGGACAGACAGGCTGGACAACGAAGTGATCGTGTAAGTTTTCGGCGTTTCTACCGACTGTGGTACGGAATCTCAAAATAAATAAATAATTAATTAATTAAATAAATAAATATAACGAGGCACTGAATAAAATTTAGAGGAGAGATATGGGGAACATGACTGATGTTTTGTCTTGAGAAATCTTACGTGCTCGCTGCACTTTATAATGCCGCTAATGCTGAAACCGATCGGTAATGCAGATTAAAATAAAAATATGCGAACTGAAAAAACTGTGCGGAAATGATGTGTTGCAGCTGCGGTGCACGGCGATAAGAAATTAATCAACACGTAGAATATCTTGGTTGATGTTAAGGAATTTTTGTATGTGTCACCTTCTTACATGCACCATCATTACGGTCAGCGAAATATACACGTAATTAACTGTGTGCTACATGACGCCCACCTGGTGGAGAAACGGACAGTGGCGGCACTGTTTTGTGACACTCGCTGCCGACTGGTCGCGTATTACCTGTTTGTCTCGTCATCTCTAGCAGCCAGCGCCGCGGCCCCCGTAATAAATACTGATAGGGGGCATACAAATAAGGGATTATAACCCGTCCGATCCGCTCCTCGGCGGACGAGGGGCGCGGGAATCCTTATTTGTATGGTAATGCCGCGGACTCGGCCCTATCACCACCAGGGCGCCGCGCGGTCGCCCTCAGCTAACGGCACAGCCGGCAAAACCCCGCCGCGGCCACGGTTATTATGTTTTTTTAATTTAATTTTCCGCTCACTACACTCCGCGGCACTTTTTCTCGCCGTCCTTCCATCATCTTCCACCCTCACCCCCTGCCCCTTCCTCCACTTGCCGTCTACAGATAAATGTTGGTAAATACGGCCTCGCGTCGAGGCTACGCCGATCTACTTTGTACCGGGGCGATCGACTGACGTGGGGGAGTGCGATCGAAATGGTACGCGTCGCGCGGAGAATTAGCGGCTTAGCGGTTACTGGGCGCGACCACTTGCCGTTGCGGCATCGCTCCCTCCACCACCCCCTCTCCCCTTTCTCCCGCCCCTCCAGCATTGCCGCCGCGGCCATCGCCCTGGAGAAAAGTGGCAATTACGTTAACGGGCCGCACCCTGCTCTCCGCTCCCTGCCGTTCTTTCGCCTCACCCCGACGCACACGGAACACCAGGCGTCGCTATCCGTAAACCCCGTCCGCTGTTGATCTGATTATATCTGCTCCTTTTTTATGTGCCCCTCGCCGCTGACAGTTTCCAGTTTGGCGTGTTTTGTGAAGTATTATTGTGGGCAGAGGCGCGCGCACACACACACACACACACACACACACACACACACACACGAGCTGGCACGGATTAGGGGAGGCAGCGCAGCGCGTTGGAGGGCCGTGTGTGCTCGGCCGAGCGGCGCCGCTGTTTGGATTGAAAATTGAATCCGTCCGCGGCTATAACCCGGCGCTACATCCTCTCTATGGACTCATTGTGCCGCCGCCGACGCCACGGTACCGTCGGCTGCCCTGCAAACAGACTCCTCCCACATGTGAACAGACTGTCCTGTCCACTGCGAGGCGAAATTGGGTATTGTACCACACACGTTCCAGTGAAGAACACGACGCACCACGTTAGATTTGTGTCGTTGTTGTAACACCCTCCACTTGCATACGCTATTCTCCTACTCCTATTTATTCACACACAGATTATTCAAATGGCTCTGAGCACTATGCGACTTAACTTCTGAGGTCATCAGTCGCCTAGAACTTAGAACTAATTAAACCTAACTAACCTATGGACATCACACACATCCATGCCCGAGGCAGGATTCGAACCTGCGACCGTAGCGGTCGCCCGGTTCCAGACTGTAGCGCCTAGAACCGCACGGCCACTCCGGCCGGCCACAGATTATTCATCTGACGTCAAAATTACAGTTTAACAATAATCACCATTTGAACTGTGCTTTCATCTTACATCTATAATGATTTTAATCCTTTTCTTCAAATTTAGTGACCATTTGAACTTGAATGTACCAGTAATTATCTGCTTTCATAACTGCATAATTTCATATATTTGAACAAAAGTATAATTTTGGAAATTAAAACAACATAACCCCAGGACTGTTGTTTTATACCAGTTGGAAGCTGTTATGTCTAATTACTGCTTGTAAACAAATTAATTAAAACTTGTGTAATTATGAAAATTGCTCTGAGTGAAAACAAGAATACTTGTTTTTATGTGATATGTATGAAAAATACCTAAATGATGGTATGTAATTTGTAGGAAAAAGTAGCAGTATCGGTAATATGTAGTTGTTAGAGAGTGCAGTCTCAATATCTTACGTCATGCGTAAGTTTTGGATGTTTGTTGATGATTGAATGCACTACGAGTTGGGTGTGCAGATGATTGTGAACTGGCCAGAGCTGGCGGTATTGTCATTGCACCGTAGACGAAGTCGTAACAGTTAATAAAACTGTTAATGAATGAGCAACCAAAAGTGTGTTCTATTTATGCACGGGTGTTTTACAGTGAAAAACTTGGGTAATACTTACAGGAATAGGCGACAAAAGAAAATATCTAAAACGAAGATAAGTATGTTAGAGCAGTAATTTGTTATTTGTATTCAACTGTTCAGTTCTGCAGACAACTTGCAAGTATGGCTACGGAATGTATTACCTCTCAGTCACCCAATGTGAGGGTGCATTTGAAAGCGGCCGAAAATTTTATTTTCCTTCGTACTTGATACGAAGCACATATTGTTGTATTGATCAAAGAGCTTGTTTGAACTGTTCGTACCCATTATACCTGTATGCCTGGGACAGTTGCATCGCAGTTATTAAAAGTGCGATAACATTAATTCATTTATTGTCTTCTGAATTTGTGGTGACAAACCTCATTTTCCCACCAGTCCCTGTAAGAAGTGGAACTCAAGGAAAGTGGTTTCGTCAAGTGTAACTTCGGAAGCATCACATTCGATCCTAGTCACAGGCCTCAATCAAGCACTGAACTGATTAATCGTTCAGTGGTAATTTTCTTTGGTCATGAGTATAAACTTGCTGCACTTTTTAATCATTACATGACTGTGTGCAAATTTCCATGTTCTTGACTGATTCTTAATACAACTATACATTTTCGTCCTTAGCTCGTTTTTAGATACACTGTATGTAAAGGATGATGCGGTTCCGCGATATCCGTGATGGCCAGTATTGCCATACTGGTCTTCTTTACAGTCTTGTATATAAATGTATGTCCTGAGCCTCGCACAGTCAGGAGCCATATACACGTATAAATGAAGTATTGATTAGCACGTCGCGACCGGTCAGTAAGAAATAGGTTTTCTTATTAAGGCGAATGTCGGGTTCATTGCATTGCACTTCTCAAGCCGAAGAAAATTCCAAGAAACTCATTTGTGTGGGCTTCCTTCTTGTTGTTGCCGGTCTAGAATGTGATAAAAATGCCTACGTTAATTATTATTGCGTATGCATATGAAAAAATACATGCAGGATGGAGAAGCAAAATTAATGACAAGGCGAGCATCTCAGTTCAGAATGATGCACTGTTGATGCATTTAATGGTGTCTGAAACAGCATCGCATCACAGACTTCCAGTAAAAAGTTTTCAAAATTTAGGAAATCCTCCCAAAACAGCAACATAGTAATTGTTCTGTTCAAATGTATCAGCAAGTCTTCTAGTCGTCACTGTCGCGTCGTATTCACCAGAAAATAATACGAAATTTGTCGAAACGTCGCTACAGAGCGAGTCTGTCGCCATTATGATACGAGGGCTATTCATAAATTAACGTCGCTCGCTTTTCTTTTTTAACAGTTAAGAAATTTTATATGCCGCGTGGTTGTTGGCAGCATTCTTGAGTTCGTTTTGGTGAAGACAGAAAACCGCTGCGTGCCAAGTCCGGTCTACAGGGAGGCTGTTGGAAAACTCTCATCCAAAACATTTCAATTTTTCGGTCGTTCCATTCGCAGTATGGAGTCGCATATTGTCATAAAGGACAATGATTCTTTTGGTAATCATCGCGCTCCTTTCGCTTTGGATTGCGCTTCGGAGTTTCATAAGAGTGTCACAATAAACCTTTGCCTTGAGGATACTATCCAGCGTTACTGTAATGAAATCCGCTATCAAAATTTCTTTGCGATCGCAAAAAAACTTAAGCCGTCATTTTGCTGCTTCACAGCTTTTGCTTCAGTGGGAGACTGAATGTGCATTCACTGTTCGGACTGTTCCTTTGTTTCAGAGTTCACATACTGCCCTTATGAGTAGTCTGTAGAGTTGCGGTCTACCAAAACTACATTTCGGTGGTTTTGGTACAGTACATAAACGGCATAGTAAATTGTAGGATTCCTTCTACATAATTAAAACCCCACATCGTTAGTCTTAGTCCATATAAACTTCAATTTATAAACAATAAAAATTAGATGATCTCGTAACTTCGGCGTTTTTATGTAACCAAAACAAGTACTTTTGATACAAGTACAATTTAAATGCACTAACGTAAAAATCTCTATAACTGTTGTTGTTAATTTGTACTCAATGGATTGTTCTTCATCATGATCATTTCCCGTTCTTATTGATCAGTGTGCAAGTTGGTTGTAAATAACGGAAACGTGTTTTATGTAAGCTCCACACAGTAGTGAAGCGAGATAAATCTGTATTGTTTTTTATTTTTACTACAACATCCCTCTGTTTCACGTTACACATCAACAATTTTCGGAAAAAAAATAAACGAAATTAAACTTCGACGGTTTCATTTTTGCTATAGATACTGTTTATTTGTAAGTAACAGAGAAGAGGATCACTAAATAGATCCAAAATATTCCGTAGATTACGCGGCCCTAAGTATAGCCCCAGTCGGTTTCTAGACGGTTCACCTCTTCCGGTTTCTAGGGAACTTTAGTAAGACACTAGGGGGATACGCAAACAATGCGATCGAGATGAGATGACGCCTGTTAATTGTGCTACACACATAACGTACAAGGCTACCAGGAAACCTACCTTACTTATTGTATTCTGCCTTAGCTTAACGACTCTAGTTGTCTCCAGTCACCATTCTGTTCAGAAAATCCTGGTAGCGGTGAAGGAATGTCTAGGCCGAACCCATTCTTCCAGTTTTGTCAACATCGGTTAGACACTTTGGCACCCACCGCGCACAAAAATACAGTAACATATCCTTTCTGTGACTGTATTGAAGAGGGCTAGCGCAGCAGAACGTTCGCAAATTATAACCGACGTCTCAGCGGCCGCAGTTTCGTCAACATGTGGTCAAAGTTCATCAGCCATATACGTATGTCTTCCTCGACCACTTTCATCATGCATTTCTGTGCGGCAAGCTTTGAATTTTCCGCATCACTTTCTCACAGCATCATTACAAATAACTCTGTCCCCTTACACAGCACACAGTCGATGATGTGCCACGAGGCATTGACTCCTATTTTCGGGAAGCGAATGACAGTTTCTGAGCTGGCGGGAGACACATTATCATTGACCATTCCAATCGCTTGCTGCTCACACACTGACGAATGCAACAAGACGTATCTGATGCAAACTGACCTTCAAAGTCTCCTTTTACAACTATGCAATCGCCATGAAGTTACAAGTATTAGTTTATTTTTAATAGCCAATCGGAGGTTAATTATAGGGCGCGACGTAAAAAAGTGCTAACCCTCAATTTAATAACGATTGGCTTGATCACGTTATTTGTTATACACTATTTGCCATTAAAATTGCTACACCACGAAGATGACGTGCTACAGACGCGAAATTTAACCGACGGGAAGAAGATGCTGTGATATGCAAATGATTAACTTTTCAGAGCATTCACACAAGGTTGGCGCCGGTGGCGACACCTACAACGTGCTGACATGAGGAAAGTTTCCAACCGATTTCTCATACACAAACAGCAGTTGACCGGCGTCGCCTGGTGAAACGTTGTTGTGACGCCTCGTGTAAGGAGGAGAAATGCGTACTATCACGTTTCCGACTTTGATAAAGGTCGGATTGTAGCCTATCGCGATTGCGGTTTATCGTGTCGCGACATTGCTGCTCGCGTTGGTCGAGATCCAATGACTGTTAGCAGAACATGGAATCGGTGGGTTCAGGAGGGTAATACGGAACGCCGCGCTGGATCCCAACGGCCTCGTATCACTAGGAGTCAAGATGAAAATCATATTATACGCATGGCCGTAACGGATCGTGCAGCCACTTCTCGATTCCTGAGTCAACAGATGGGGACGTTTGCAAGACAACAACCATCTTCACGAACAGTTCGACGACGTTTGCAGCAGCTTGGACTATCATCTCGGAGACCATGGCTGCGGTTACCTTTGACGCTGCATCACAGACAGGATGTTGTACTCAACGACGAACCTGGGTGCACGAATGGCACAACGTTATTTTTTCGTCCAGGTTCTGTTTACAGCATCATGATGGTCGCATCCGTGTTTGGCGACATCGCGGTGAACGCACATTAGAAGCGTGTATTCGTCATCGCCATACTGGCGTATCACCCGGCGTGATGGTACGGGGTGCCATTGGTTACACGTCTCGGTCTCCTCTTGTTCGCATTGACGGCACTTCGAACAGTGGACGTTACATTTCAGATGTGTTACGACCCGTGGCTCTGCCCTTCATCCGATCTCTGCGAAACCCTACATTTCAGCAGGATAATACACGACCGCATGTTGCAGGTTCTGTACGGGCCTTTCTGGATACAGGATATGTTCGACTGTTGCCCTGGCCACACATTCTCCCTATCTCTCACCAATTGAAAACGTTTGGTCAATGGTGGCCGAGCAACTGGCTCGTCACAATACGCCAGTCACTACTCTTGATGATTTGTGGTATCGTGTTGAAGCTGCATGGGCAGCTATACATGTACAGGCCATCCAAGCTCTGTTTGACTCAATGCCCAGGCGTATCAAGGCCGTTGTTACAGCCAGAGGTGGTTGTTGTGGGTACTGATTTCTCAGGATCTGTGCACCCAAATTGCGTGAAAATGTAATCACATGTGAGTTCTAGTATGATATATTTGTACAGTGAATACCCGTTTGTCATCTGCATTTCTTCTTGGTGTAGCAATTTTAATGGGCAGTATTGTAAATGTGTATGGACCACAAGGTAGTAACAAGTAATTCCATATATGGTCATGTCTTTAAATTTAACCATGCATTTAACACGCAGTAACTGAAAACACGCTCGTGTGAGCTAGCACTTACTTCAGCCGATCCCTTCAATTTCTGAATATCCCTCGTAACTGGAGAAAGTTTCATCCGTGAAATTCGTCGAGAACCAAACTATCGTATTTTCTGTACTCTGTTTGCCGCACTTGACCAAGATGGATTTCAACGCGTAGAGATAATTGTTGACAGTAAGCCGATATAGACTTTTTTATGTTGATTGGTGCGTAGGGCAGCAGACGGGGAGCGCTAAACCGGCTTGTGTCAAGTGGGCTGTTGGAAAACAGAGCTGGCGCACGACCGTTGAGCGGCTGATCGGCGTATAATGCAGCTCTGTCGGGCTGGAGTTTTCCGGCGCGCGCGGGTAATACGCGAAATGTTTCACGCGCGGGCCGTCATTTATCACGGCGTCGCGGCGGAGTGGGCGGGGACGGCGCGCCGGCGTGGCAGCCAGGTATCGGGGCGTCGCGGCGCCGGGCTGCGCTGACAAATGGCGCGCCCGTCGCCGGAAATATGCGCAGCCCTGGAGGGAGGCCGCGCCGGCGTCGTCTCGGCTGTGTACACGGCGGCCACTGCTGGGCGGCGGGTCTGCCTAACCGGCGACCAAGTCTGGGTCAGGCTCTGTCGCCGACGTCGGCGCATTCCGCCGACCACCGACGTCGCCCGACGACGGTCGATCTTTTCAAATCAGTACGCCACTACGCGTGAGCAGTCTTACGAGGAGAACACGGCAAGTGCCATAACTCGGTTTCCCAGGAAATGCGCTCGGTGGAAGAGGGATCAAAATAAGCGAACACGTGGATTATCCTTCGATAGTCGACCTTTTCTTAGAAAACGACGGGATATGTTTTCGACGTACCTGAGATTCCTTTTAGAGCACGCTGATCTCAGTGAAAATGGTGTCCTTGCGGGTAGCGTCGCAGACTTTCACTTCTGCGCTTCGAACCCCGATTGTTGTTTTTATTTATTTAATTTGTATTTTTTTTCATTTATGTAGCTATGTCCGCAGAATGTTAGCACAGGAATCTTTCTTATCAAGTTAGGGGATAAAAGGGCGTTATATTACGTGTGTTTTTGGATAGGGTCCGCCTTTAGCAAAACACAATTTTGTTTTTTAACGCAAACATGTCTCACTGCAGTTGCAGCATCTTTAGTGAGTTTTTATTTCTCATCTGTTAAAGATAAAGGAAGTTCTTTACTGTTTGTGTACATGTAACTGTTAGTTTTCACATCGTAATTACAGATATTTGAAAAAACACACAAATTATAAATTCACACCTTTTTACCACATGGTGTCGTTTTTCTGATGTGTTGTGTTTCTACAGTGACTGTTTTGTTCCACTGCTTGTCATCTGCAACCAGCTACAACTTAAAGTAGATAAATTGTTTAAGCTAACATTACGATTTGAAATAGTTATTTCTATGCCTGAAATTAATTAATTAATTCTGTGTGTGTGTGTGTGTGTGTGTGTGTGTCTATTTACATAATGTTTCACTTACGTTTTCTTTTTCCTCATCTTCATCACTGTCAATCACTATACAGGTATATTGAGTTGCCACTGCCACTGTCACTGTTTCGCTGTTTACCAGCTGTAAAAACAAACATGGCTGGCAGTGGAACAATTGAAGGTGTAAAAACAAGATGGCTGACAGTGCAATAGTTGAAGGTGTTCCTGGCGGTTGTTCTGAATCTTTCAGAGGTGTTTGAGAATTTTGTGTGTGTGTGTGTGTGTGTGTGTGTGTGTGTGTGTGTGAAAAGGGAGGGGAAAGAGAGAGAGAGAGAGAGAGAGAGAGAGAGAGAGAGTAGTTTTAGGATTTTTTTATTTTTAAACTGTGTTTCACAATGTCATACATATATGTGAGTGTGTGTGTTTGGGGGGGGGGGGGGAGGGGGCTGTATGATGTTTTCAGGGGTTACAATCTTTTTAAATGCTCGTATTCTTATATTAGTTCTTATGTATTAACTTACGTTTATTCTTCAGGAAGATTAGGTGCATTCCCTTTGTTGATCCGCGCGACTGCTACGGTCGCAGGTTCGAATCCTGCCTCGGGCATGGATGTGTGTGATGTCCTTAGGTTAGTTAGGTTTAACTAGTTCTAAGTTCTAGGGGGGTGATGACCTGAGATGTTAAGTCCCACGCCGGCCGCGGTGGTCTAGCGGTTCTAGGCGCTCAGTCAGGAACCGCGCGACCGCTACGGTCGCAGGTTCGAATCCTGCCCCGGGCATGGATGTGTGTGTCCCACTATGGGACTCGACATCTGTGGTCATAAGTCCCCTAGAACTTAGAACTACTTAAACCTTTAAGTAGTTCTAAGTTCTAGGGGACTTATGACCACAGATGTCGAGTCCCATAGTGCTCAGAGCCATTTGAACCATTTGTTAAGTCCCATAGTGCTCAAAGCCATTCGAGCCCTTTGTTGATACCCATCATAGAAACAGTCGAAACATAGAAATTCCGAACATCACGAGCGTAGCGTGAAGACAGATTTGTCACACTGACATTTCTTCGTATGAATCTCACTCGGGAAAGAAACATAGTTAACACTGCTGAAGATTACGCGGCAAATCACGCATAATAGATCACTTTTCCGTAAACTGACGCTAGCAATTGCTTATGAGCAAGGTGCACTATAGGAACTTGGCGTAAAACAATTTCAAATAATTTTCTTGTTCATTTATTATTATTATTATTATTATTATTATTAAAATTCATTCACAAAACATAAAATTGTTAGGCGAATAAGAACAACGTCTTTTCAATACACACTTGAAAACGTTCGTGTAGTAATCTTGTCTGGACGTGGGTAATAAATAAAAACTAGAATAAATGTCATCATCGAGTGTCAAAAAGGGGGCGAAAATCTGTCAAGACGCTACGCTTGCCACTGTACCACCGCTAAAAGGGCATAAAATACCACGAAAACTTTGGCCGTCGTCTTCTCAGAAACGGCCGAGTATCTACGTGTAAGCCGAGACACGTGTTCGCTTATTTCGACCCCTCTTCCATTGAGAGAAGTTTCTGGGAAATCGAGTATTGCCACTCGCCGTGTTCTCCTCGTCAGTGCAACAAGTCTTAGCGCCCGGACTTAACGGACTACGGGCGACAGTCGGCGGAATTCAAATTACAGTCATTTGTTTTCTTTTGAGCGTTTGACTGCCATCCCGTGGCCATATTGCGAAGCACCTCCGCTGTGTTCTGGTTTTGGTGTTACTTAAACTCCTCTCCAGTCAGTTTGAGAAAGGAAGTAACAAACCTTCTGGTAGCAGTATAATTTCAGCTTCACTCTCCCTTTTAATAAAACAGCATGAATATTCAGTCATAAACGAAATTACATGTCTTTTTTTTTATCTTTGAATTCTTCCATTGGTCTGTCTTTGCATACAAACGCAACAGTATGGGATCTGCCTTGATTCGGCACTGCTGGAGTATACCAATTCACGTGTAACGCCTGTCAGGTCCAATGTATAAGACAAACAAGCAGAAATTTCCGAACGAGATACACAGAGCACATGAGATCTCTAAAGAGTGACAGCACACATTCCACTTTCGCCGAACAACCTAAAGAACAAAAAACCATAATCCCACCGATATCGAAAGTGATCTGCACATCCTGAAACACAGCAACAGTTTATACCGACAACCAACAACAGAGGAAAATTATTACATACAAAAGGCTGTATTGGAAGGGAAAACCTCAATAAACGAAAGCACAACTCTTTGCAACAACGCACTCTTTACCGATCCAGGACACAGAACAGAAAGCACAAACACACAAAAGAACCACTCCTCCATCACACGCAGAGACATATATAAGGAACAGATGTCGTCAGAACTCCCGCTACAATGATCACAGCCTTCTCGCAACATGCGATACAATTCTCGCGATACACGCGAACAACAAGATGGCGTTTTGTTTTACGCTATGAACGAAGTCTGAAAGTTACGCTTTTCTGAGTATAAAAGTAGCTGCAAGCTGCCCAGTAAATGAGAGTACATGACAAGCTAAGTAACAACCCAGTACACACCAAAACTGTATCCACAGTACTACCGCAATCCCAATTGTATGACGCTGACATACGTAAGTTCACGTTTCTTATGTTTGTTTACTAACAGCCGGTCACACAGTTGCAGATGACATGATGTATGCCGAGAAAAACGGCAACACAAAAACACAGAAAATATGCCCCAAAAAGCGAAAGCAATCTTCAAACCATGCTGTAGCCTATAGTAAATAAGGTATTGCGAAAGTATTCACAGAGAGCAATAGTTAAAAAACAAACAGTAGATGTGTTATAATTTTTACAATGTTTTATAATTATGCTGTTTCTGTATGTTTTAGAATTAAAGAACCCACTGAAGGTGGCGATATATGTCGCTGAAGCTAATTTGGAGAGTAAATAAATAAATCAATAAATAACAAAAGTGTTTTGCATCTAGGGAGACACACAAGTCCCACATTGTATATTGTCTTTTCTTGCACATGACCAAATTCCAATTCAAGTATTCGGTACAGAATAACATTTGCAAGATCTGTGATGTTTCGTTTAACTAATCGATATGAGGTGCAACAGTGTAAATATTAGCCTCCAAATGAGTCTTCAGAGCATCGTAAATAGTTGTACTTCTCGGGACGTGGTACATGCGTTGTAATGGAGAGACGACAGGTAACCGTCAGATGTCATATATCGAAGTGCCACTTGTAATTCCACTCGAGCCAGTACTGCATCTCTGATGCATCACATTAATATAGAGCTCTGTACGCAGCTAAAGAACTCCCCGAAATATGTTTCTGTTGTTCGAACTGGTTCGGCAGTTAACCTTTGTTTAAACTGGTAGAAGCCGACCTCGGGGAAGATCAGTTCGTATTCCGTAGAAATGTTGGAACACGTGAGGCAATACTGACCCTACGGCTTATCTTAGAAGCTAGATTAAGAAAAGGCAAACCTACGTTTCTAGCATTTGTAGACTCAGAGAAAGCTTTTGACAATGTCGACTGGAATACTATCTTTCAAATTCTGAAGGTGGCAGGGGTAAAATCCAGGGAGCGAAGGCTATTTACAATTTGTACAGAAACCAGATGGCAGTTATAAGACTCGAGGGGCATGAAAGGGAAGCAGTGGTTGGGAAGGGAGTGAGCCAGGGTTGTAGCCTCTCCCCGATGTTGTTCAATCTTTATATTGTGCAAGCAGTAAAGGAAACAAAAAAAAAAATTCGGAGTAGGTATTAAAATCCATGGAGAAGAAATAAAAACTTTAAGGTTCGCCGATGACATTGTAATTCTGTCAGAGTCTGCAAAGGACTTGGAAGAGCAGTTGAACGGAATGGACAGTGTCTTGAAAGGAGGATATAAGATGAACATCAACCAAAGCAAAACGAGAATAATGGAATGTAGTCGAATTAAGTCGGGTGATGCTGAGGGAATTAGATTAGGAAATGGGACACTTAAAGTAGTAAAGAAGTTTTGCTATTTGGGGAGCAAAATAACTGATGATGGTCGAAGTAGAGAGGATATAAAATGTAGACTGGCAATGACAAGGAAAGCGTTTCTGAAGAAGAGAAATTTGTTAACATCGAGTATAGATTTAAGTGTCAGGAAGTCGTTTCTGAAAGTATTTGTATGGAGTGTAGCCATGTATGGAAGTGAAACATGGACGATAACCAGTTTGGACAAGAAGAGAATAGAAGCTTCCGAAATGTGGTGCTCCAGAAGAATGTTGCAGATAAGATGGGTAGATCACATAACTAATGAGGAGGTATTGAATAGAATTGGGAAGAAGAGAAGTTTGTGGCACAACTTGACTAGAAGAAGGGATCGGTTGGTAGGACATGTTTTGAGGCATCAAGGGATCACAAATTTAGCATTGGAGGGCAGCGTGGAGGGTAAAAATCGTAGAGGGAGACCAAGAGATGAATACACTTAGCAGATTCAGAAGGAGGTAGGCTGCAGTAGGTACTGGGAGATGAAGAAGCTTGCACAGGATAGAGTAACATGGAGAGCTGCATCAAACCAGTCTCAGGACTGAAGACCACAACAACAACACCAGTTATACTTTCTTCAGAAGTGTAGTGGCCCCGTGTTATTTCTGCGCAAAATCCAAAAAAATGGTTCAAATGGCTCTGAGCACTATGGGACTCAACTGCTGAGGTCATTAGTCCCCTAGAACTTAGAACTAGTTAAACCCAACTAACCTAAGGACATCACAAACATCCATGCCCGAGGCAGGATTCGAACCTGCGATCGTAGCGGTCTCGCGGTTCCAGACTGCAGCGCCTTTAACCGCACGGCCACTTCGGCCGGCCGCAAAATCCAACTTTTTAGTTTCTTTTCTTCTTATTGGATTCTTGACTCAGTTCTGATGCCGTAACCTGAAAAACATCGTCCAAATAATCTCAGTTGACGCTATAATGTAGACAGTGCCACTAGAATGTTGAGACGAGCGTGTGGAAACAACAGATCACGGCTACACTGCTGTTACCAGTCGGCATGCCACTCTCTGTGGCTTCACTTCAGTTGCAGGTGGAAACACGGCTTAACAGATGATGCGAAGATACTGACTTGGGCGCTCCCAACGGCCATTTCCGACACTGTGAGAGGAGACTGTGAGAAAAGAGCGAGTAGCCTTCCGCCTTCTGTACATATTTTCCATACATTCACTAAGAATAATACTGCATTTTTATTCACGTGACCTATTACGTTTAAATATACGAAAACAGTAGCTCGGTACTCAGTAGACTTCTAAGCTAAGCTCCGTCAGAACATTTCTTGCAGAAGAGCGATGTGGACAGCAATGACAAAATAATCTGCGTGACAAAACTGTTCAACGAGATACACTGCAATGTGAAGATGTCTAGCATCGAACTATTGTATTGGTCAGAAAATAAGCCGTACTGCCGGGGTGGCCGAGCGGTTCTAGGCGCTACAGTCTGGAACCGCACAACCGCTACGGTCGCAGGTTCGAATCCTGCCTCGGGCATGGATGTGTGTGACGTCCTTAGGTTAGTTAGGTTTAAGTAGTTCTAAGTTCTAGGGGACTGATGACCTCAGATGTTAAGTCCCATACTGCTCAGAGCCATTTGAATCATTTTTTTGCACTCCTCACGGTCTCTAATCAATTGAAGCCGTTCAGTCAAACACTTACTGCACACTGTCATTTAAAATCACCATTTCGATGTCTCGCACATCTTTGGAAATAACATTTTCCACCTTACTTCTCCGTAGTCTTTTGTAGGGTCAATTAAATATTCTGAGTAATGAGCATATCCTCATCGTAAATCCGTACTTCGATGCGATGAATAATATCACACAAACGGATCACTTACAAAGGAGAGAAATAAAGAAGGTGTCGCGGTAAGGATGGGAATCTAGAAAATTACGCAGAAGTGAAAAAGTTGGTTATTGAGTTCTATCTGCGACTTTTTCTTGGTGCAAATGTTTGTGTTTGAAGGTAGTTGTAAGGGAGAGGAGAGAGAGAGAGAGAGAGAGAGAGAGAGAGAGAGAGAGAGAGAGAGAGCGGGGGGGGGGGGGGAGGAGGAGGAGTGGTATTGTTTCCGATACTTTTTCCGTGGCCACATGAGAGCCTATCTGGCAGGAGTATCGGAGTTAATATTTTCATCTAACTAATTGAATCGCACCAGCAGCTACGTTCCGTCTCAGTTTGCTGGCCTCAGAGAAGTTAAACATCGTCGGTTTGCGGCGGCTACATGCTTCGCTTTTGCCATTTCCGTTGCACAGGAACGGGAAAAATAATATTTGCTTTTCTCTGTGTCTCTGTGTGTGTGAGCTGGCGAGCTCGTTTTCCCCCTTTGAATTCGTTTTAGGACGACTCGCGTAAATGGGAGACATAACAGTCGAGTAGGAGAAGGAGGAGGGAATCTAGTTATAGCCATCGATTTTATCTGCGCCAACGGTGCGGCGATGGTGCGTGTTCCATTGTTCGGCGCATGTGTAGTGCATTCGAGAGCGTAAGGCCATTACGGGTCTTTGCGGAGGGGCTAGTACCGTCGATCCCGTACGTAATTGATGACCGAGTATGCAATTAGTAGAAAAGATATTTGTGAAGACTTCCGTAGTGCGGAAACATCGCATTTCTATCGCTTAGTTAACCTTGCAGTGGACCGCAGTGAAGGCCAGATCGCTTGCTGGCGATGATAGGCATTCAACACGTCTATCTAAAAACTGTGTCAGGTGACTGGCTATCGGGAATGCGTTGGCCACACAGATCAGCATTTCGTTGAATTTGAAATCTGGACTGACTGGTAATTTGTTGGTGATTTGTTCGCCAGATCTGAGACATGGCTCACACAGCCGAATACAGGTGAACATACTTTATGGTTCGAATGCTGTTTCGAGAAACTGAGTAACCTATCAGAGATGCCTTGGCTTTGCGAGGGTTGCCTTGGCTTCGCGAGGAAATACACACGACATGTTGTACGTCCGATTAACCGAGAAACTTTTGTAGGTGGTCACGGAACAATTACAGCCACAGCTACCTATATATTAAAAAAAACTCTGGGTTAAGGGACACCTGGGCCGTTTAGATTAGCGAGATACGATTAAAATTTTCACTATTCCAGCACAAATAATAATTGCCCCATGCCAACCTAAACCACATGTATACACATTCAGAGATTCGGCCACTGGGGTGGAAACCAGACATCGCTACCTTACATCAAGGCAAAGTTTCTAATATCCAAGCGAACCTACAAAACGCGGACCACAGCGTTCAATGTGCAATGTGGGTCTTCCCTAACGTCGGATTACTGAAGCCCAATACGTCAGGGCAGCAGTGGTACAGAAAACTCCTTCCGTCAACAATTCCTGTTTCGCTAACGGCCCGTATCGAGACCATACGACACGGCCATCAGCTGGGTCAGACTTAAAAGCAAATAAAACAATTTTTCTCAACAGTAGATTCTAAAACTCTGTTATAGCTTAGAATGGGAACAATAAAGCAAGAAAATCAGCTCCCTGTGGCAGGTTACACCATTTGGCGCTACCGAGCGAGGTGGCGCAGTGGTTAGACACTGGACTCGCATTCGGGAGGACGACGGTTCAATCCCGCGTCCGGGCATCCTGATTTAGGTTTTCCGTGATTTCCCTAAATCGCTCCAGGCAAATGCCGGGATGGTTCCTTCCAAAGGGCACGGCCGACTTCCTTCCCCGTCCTTCCCTAATCAGATGAGAGCGATGACCACGCAGTCCGATCTCCTTCCCCAAAACAACCCAACCCAACCATTTGGCGCTTTGGGTTGTC
Organism: Schistocerca nitens; assembly: GCF_023898315.1. Taxonomy (NCBI): domain Eukaryota; kingdom Metazoa; phylum Arthropoda; class Insecta; order Orthoptera; family Acrididae; genus Schistocerca; species Schistocerca nitens. The sequence continues at coordinate 104,539,378 of NC_064617.1, forward strand.
ACTTTTCTCCATCCCTTTCTTTCCTACTGTATCTCTGGCGACCCACGTCCGCGATACTGCCTCATTTTTATCATCAGTGACCGACTAAAATGACAATTATCCTGCGCCAGCCTGAATGCGAACGAAGTGCGGAGCGTTACCGTAATAATTCGGCTTGCGCTAAAAGCCCCGCATGCATTTATCATGGGAGAGCAGATGGCCGTTGGGTGATTAAGCTGCGCGTCCGGTTTGAAATACTGTTACAGCGGTGCGCAACCGGCCCTTTCGGCCGTTTCCAGACAGATGGCCCTCACTGCGACCGACAGTCACCAACTGAACACTGCGCGTGCTCCACTAACCTCTCGTGCGTCCAGAATGTGTCGCTGACACACAAGGTGTGCGACAAAAGTAATGACATTGATTTTTTATCTACCGAAGTTCGTAACAACAATATTATCTCCTTCAAAATAGTTTCCTTCGGCAACTATACACCGGCGGAATCGTTGTTCCCAGTCTTGGAAGCACCGCTGAAAGGACTCAACTGGTAGTGCCTTCAACATGTCGGTCACATTCTTTTGAATGTTCCTCAGAGTCCTAGAATTTAGGGCAGAGAAAAACGTCACAAGTACTCAGTTCAGGAAAATAGAGCGGGGGGGGGGGGGGGGGTCTGTGGAAAAACGGAATGCCTTCTGAGGCTAAACATTCCGTGACGGAAGAGGTCGTGGGACAAGAGGCGTTGTCATGATGCAGCACCCACTTATCTGTAATGTCCAGTCTCACACCATTCACCTTTTTCCTGTTCTTTCCAAGGACATCTTTGTAAAACATTTAGTTGACTGTTTGTCCTCGAAGAACAAATTCTTTATGCGCGTTACCCCTGCTGTTAAAAAAAGAAAATCAGCATTGTTTTGATCTTAGATGTGCTCACTCGAGTTTTTTTCGGTCGAGGAGATGTCTCAGCTTGCCACTCTTCACATTGACGTTTTGACTCAATATCGTACTCAGAAAGCCAGGAGTCTCGCCTGTTATCACACCACCAAACGATTCGTGGTCATTGGCAAGTCTCTCAAGATGATCAACACACACGTTTCTTCGATTGTCTTTCTGTTCAGTTTCGAGATTTTTCGGCACGCTCTTGGTCAAACCTTTCACAAAAATTTGATGTACGATGAAAGTATTTAACAGTTCAGTCATCATCCTTATTGTTGAACGTCGGTGAATCTCATAAGAGCACGCACGCGTTCGTCGTTTTTCTCGGTTTCTGAAGCTGAAGGTATTCCTGAGCGAGGTTCGTCTTGTACGTGTTCTCGGCGTTCCAAAAAGGATTTGTCCCGGCGAACTACTTTTGCTCTTCATAAGGAATCTTCTTCATAGGCCAGTTTCAACTTTTTAAGGGTCACAATGGCGGATTTCCCAACTTTAACACAAAACTTGATGGCATAATGTTGCTCTAAATTCCGTTGTTCCATTTTGGTAACACACAACAAAAACGCAACTTCACTGATGAGGCCGTAAAAGAAACCATGTGTTGGCTGTACGAAGCTGAAACTCGGACTGAGCATCTGGAAGGGATGAACACACCTGTGTGCACAAGTGGAACAATACAGTGCTGCCAGATCGCTCGCAGTGTTCTCAGTCTCATTACTTCTCTCACACATCTTAGGCCGGCCGCAAGATGAGACGCAGGTCCGTGACGTGACGCAGGGTGGCTCACGGTGAGTTTCTGCGAACCACACAGTTGAATGGGGCAGCGCACGTTAGAGCGCAGCGTGACGTGGCGCAGTTCCTGCGCGTGGTGACCCTGCGGAGCGCAGTTTCCTGTACGCAGTTTCCTGCGAGGCTCACGGTGATTCTGGCTGTTCGCGTTCAGCGTTTCGTAGTTCGGAATGGAGGAGAAGCTAATTGAAGCCGTACGTGTTCGCAAAGTACTGTATGATACAAGCCATGAAGATTATTTGAAAACGAAGCTGAAAGCTGAGAAGTGGGAGGAAGTGGCCAAGGAAACGGACATACGAAGTGGTAAGTTGCATTGTAATTCATTGTTAACATTTTACATGAACATAGAGCCCATCACAAAGACTTTTACTACAATTAACATGTACCAAGGTATTGTTTCACAAAATAGAAGGATGACATAAATGTTATGAATTAATTTATATATTTATTTATATATTTGAAACATTATGTCGTAGCACTGTAACTGTATAGATATTCTTAGTTTCTCAGTACTTTCCTTTAAAAACACTTTCCCTTTGCCAAGGAACCATTCCTGTAGTGTTGAAGTATGTAGTGAAGTTCTGTCGAATTGTGAAAGCTTTCTGTGAACATCGTGTTACATTTGATTGTAATAATGGTCGCATTTGATCCTCTGGCATATCTTCCATAGTGTCGTCTCCACATATTTCAGCTTTAGAAGTAATTAAATAGTTGTGCAACACACAAGCTGCTTTGACAACACTGATAACACTTTCTACTTTAATTTCAAATGGTACTCGAAAAACTCGAAAACGCGAAGCAAGTATACCAAAAGCGCACTCTACCGTTTGGCGTGCTCTTGACAGTCTATAGTTGAACACTTTGTTTTCATAATTGTCAGTGACGCTTCGTTTAGGATAAGGCCGCATCAAATGCTCACATAAAGGGAACGCCTCATCTCCTACAAATACGAAAGGGATTGCCTCCTGTATTTGTGGTAGTGCTGCAGGTGACGGAAGCTGTAAAGTGCGTTTCACCATTCTTTTCGCCAAAACGCTTGTGTTGAAAACGCTTCCATCACTGAACCTCCCTTGTGACCCAACATCAACTGTAGTGAATTTATACTCGTAGTCTACGGTAGCCATTAGCACGATGGAGAAAGTGTGTTTATAATTGAAATAGGAGGATCCAGTTTTACGAGGTTTTCTTATTACTACATGTTTCCCATCGATGGCGCCTATACAGTGTGGGAATTGCCATCTTCGTTGGAAACCAGCTGCGATTGATTCCCACTGTTCTTTTGTGGGTTCTGGCATAAATATTGGTTGCATTACTTTCCATACAGCTTGAGATACTTCTGATACGATGTTAGAGACCGTTCGTTCTCCCATTCTGTAGCTGTAAGCAATAGTTCTGTATGTGTTTCCTGTCGCCAAATACCTAGAACGTAAAAGAAAAAAATTAAAAAAGGAATGATAAATTTGTAGCTGTATTTTTTTACGTTTGTAATTAAAAAGTGAATAATTGACATAGCGAAATTCTCATTTGACGCGGTTGTTGCAGGTGTTGAAGCGAAGGCGTTGTGGGAGAAATTGAGACATTCGCTGAGAGATGCTCTCAGAAGACAGCAAAAATCCATGAAAAGTGGGGCACCGGCTGAATCGGTTAAAGAATGGAAATTTCAAAAGCAGATGGGTTTTCTACAACCATATATGGCCAATAAAGCACGAGAGGGGAACCTTATCGAATGCAATGACGATAGTGAAACAACACCACAAACTTTTGCCACTGATAGTCCAACTGATGTAGTCGACGAGGGTGAGGAATCACTGAACATGCAGCAGGGAATCACAAGTGCTCGGGACGATCTTCAGTCACGGGCACTTCCTGAAATTTCACCCCCGCCAGAAGAACCGACATCAGCAAAAAAAATTAAGAAAGACACTATTGCTGGATTACTCAAACGAAGCATTGAACAACATGAAGAACGAAGAAAATCGAGATCAGAGGAAAGAAGAAATCTGTTGGCACAAACGAGTGCTCCAAGTGATCCTCTGTACCACTTCTTCATGTCAATGTACCAGATGACCAGACGCATGCCACCGTCATCTCAGTATGTCGTCAGAAATGACATTTTCCGTGTGGTTACAGAAATGGAGGCCTCGTTGCTGAACATTCCCGTGAGATCTCCACAGTCCAACACAGTTCAGCGGCCATCATCACCGTACAGTAACCAAACCCTCAGTCCATCCTACACTAGTTCAACTCCATCCCAGTCCTTACAATCCAACAGTCCCTCGCTTACAACAGAAGATAATTGTGAGTTTCAACAAAGCAATTTGCTCACATTTATTAATAATTTCTCTGAAAACTGATTTTTAGTAAAAACTTTGCTATTCACATTTGATGTACAGAGTGAATTTATGTGCTATTACAGAACATTTTGGCCATTTCAATATTATTTATGTTTATTCAATAAAGCGTTCATTCAATAAAGTGTTTCGCACATTAATGGCTATACACAAACCAACTCAAATTTTTAATTTTATAGTGCGTTTAAAATTACTTGCGACTTTTGACAGGTCGGCGTTGAGCGAGTGGAGGGGTTGTCGGTCTTAGGAAACATTGTTGCTTCAAAGGATCCGCCACTGTGGCGGCGTGGTCCGCATAACTCACATTGTTACTTCAAAGGAACCGCCGTTGTTGCGGCGTGGTTAGCATCAGCTGGTGTAGCGGCAGCACGGGGCGACAAAGAATCCGTCAAACGTCGCAAGTAATTTTAAACGCACTATAGAGATATAGATATAGGTTAATCATAATAGCTTACCTTAAAAACACAGCTAGTTTCTCCTCGGTTCCAATCGGCCTTGTAGCGTTGCATCCCTCTCTGTCAATTTCATTCTTGATGAGACCATGCACTTCTTGGAATTGATCACGATTTAATCTAAAATAGTTCGTGAATTTTTCATCATCAAATTCCTTAGTTAAAGCGAATTCCCCATGACTTAGTCTTCTTTTCATGTATGCACTTTTTTCTGCTTTTTGTTTCATCAAAGCGATGTAACACACTGTTTCGAATTCGAACTCAGAATCGGAATCCGATTCTGAACTTAAATCTATTAACATAGCAGAAGTAGTCGCCATCTCTGCCAGAGCCGAAGTTCCGCAGCAAACTGCGTATTGAAACTGCGATCCAACTTGCGGTGATTGTCGCCGTGACTCACGCCGCCGTGAGAAATTTGGCGTGAGCCACCCTGCGTCACGTCACGGACCTGCGTCTCATCTTGCGGCCGGCTTTACTGTGTCGCCTGGATCGGTAATCAATACCAAAACTGCTTGATAATGCTTCGTCCAAATATTTTTTTGCTGGGTAGGACATTAAATCAAAATTACTGCTATCAGTGCGCAGTCTCAAGTCATGAGTACAGCTCACACTATCTGATTAGGGATTCGTTGGTACTGGATCGATAGCGGTAGAACTTTGAGATTGGCAAAATTTAAAAATCAAGTTACTCCGAAGTATCCACGTGCGAATGTAAAAACAACAGTAGAGGTAGCCAAACGTGTAAAACAAAAACGCGAAATGATTTAGATAGAAAAGAGATGCGAGGCAAATATGGAAGGAACGATTCTTAGAGACAAAACTACATTTAGCTCGTCTAGGAATAATAAAACTATTACAAGGACCTACATTTGACATGATTATGTAATTGATTAATGACTATGACAAAAATGAACATCAAATAATTAGAATGTGGCACAAGGAAAAACAATAAGACAGTAGAACAGTAGTAGAATGTGACACAAAATTTAAATTTTTCGATAGAGTAAAAAGTATGTCAGAAATAGAATTTAATACCAATACAACAGATTTGTTAGAACCCGCCCACAAAGCTAAGCGAATCCTCCCGGCGGATTAACGACGAGCACCGGTCTGTCGGCCTTCCTGTACGTTTTTAGGCGGTTTCCCACATCTGATTAGGTGAGTAATGGGGTAGTACCCAAGTCGCGCTTGAGTTACACGATTCGCAGATATTTATAAAACGTTTGCACATTTTCACATGAATTATAAAATACACAGACATTTGAGCGGGGGAGGGGGGGGGGGGAGGAAGGATGGGCATTCGGCCATCCCTTACATTAACGGTGCCAATTCCGATGGAACAGAGGAGCCTGGTATACAGTATAATTTGTTCAATAAACCAACTCATACTAACGCGGCAAACATTACTGTGAATGTAAAAATAGCAGCTGACACAGCTAAGCTTTCCATCGAAACTACATTACTAGAAAAATCTTGAAAATGATTAGCAAACACAAATAAAAAATTCTACAACAAAGATAACTAAAATATCCACACAACTCCTGAAAAACTAGATACAAACAACGCCAGAGTATTTGAAGCTGAAGAGTACTGCACTAATCATGCCCCAAGCGGTCTAAATAAATAAAACCAAAGAATTTTTAAGAAAAAAAAAGACCTGACCAACCGATTCCAGGCCCTAACAGCAAAGCCCCAAATAAATCTGTACAGGGTCTTTCAAAATGAATATACGCGTTTTAAGGCTCTGTAGCATTTATTACATTCAACTTACAACTACAAACAATACCTCAAATGAAAGAGCAACCCAAACAGTTTTGTTTGTATACCTGTGCGCAATGGGAAGACTATGGAACGACCAAGAGTGACGGAAGAACATGTTGAACGAGCGAGTCTTTCGCACGTGGCCCCAGGAAATCAGTTCGGAAGACTAGTCGTGAATTAGCGGTTCCAGTGACTTGTGTGTGGAGATTTTTAAGGAGAGGCTTACATCTACATCCTTATTGTTTACAGCCTTTACAAATTCTAAAACCTGCAGACTCCGGTTTACACGCCAATTTTGCAAACCAAATGTTGCTGTATGACGACGAAGATTTTCTGGGTAGCGTCGTCTTCAGTGATAATCGACATAGCACCTAAGTGGAAATGTGAACATACATAATGTGCGTATCTGGGGGGTCAGCAAATTCCAATCAGATGGTACATTCGCAAGAGAGACCCCTAAATTGGATGTTTTTTGTGTGATATCTCGGCGTTTCTTTTTCCGGCCGTGAAAGTCTACATTTTAGTAGTTTAGATATGTCGGCTATATGAGAGGAGTCGGTCGGTTGTTGCGGACCGGGTAAGTCTCCGCGCGGTTCAGTCGGCTGGGACCGCTGGCAGCCCCTGCGCAGTGTCGGAGCGTGTGTGGAGCTGTCCGATCGCTACGAGCTTCGTGGTTCACCGACCCAGGACGTCAAAGTTGAGTAGTGGTTTCAACTACCCAAGCCACGGGCATTCATGTTCTAGTGGTTCGCTTCGGTGGTTTGCTTTTGGGGAGGTTTTCGGTTAGCAACACCGTGTGGTTCTACTGCTGAGATTTAGCCGCCATGCGGTGCAATTAACTATTTTGGTCGACTACGATTTGAATGCACCACTGGAATTTTCTGCCTTGTGGCCGTTAGTGTTCCTGTTACCTGCCCTGGCCACTAACGTAATTTCAGGCAGCGTCCTTTCCTCACCTGTTGTCGTTGTCCAACATGGTGTGTAATTTTGACAGCTAATACGTACTCTATTCTGGATTATCACGTTTGTAACATTGCCGGTTGGGGTTCTCATGTACTGATTGACGAGAAGCAAGTTGTTGTTGTTGTTGTCGGTCGGTCCGTGGCTGCTTCCGGGTTGGATTCCGACGGATCAAGTATAGTTGGGCTCACCACCTGTCTCACCTGAGTGAACGAGGGCACACCGACCTCCCTGGAAGCCTTCTGAGTGCCACCGGTGTTTAATTGTCTGTTGTCAGCTATTTTAACCTTTAGGCTTATGGTTATTGTTTGTTTCTTAAAATTTTGCAAAGTTAATTTTAAATTTATCTTTCAAGCTTAAACACTCCGGTTTTCTGCCCTTAAAGATTATAGTAATATGTTTTGAAATTTTTAAGTTTGGTTGTGGCCCTCAGCCATTGGTATTGCACCTTGCATATGTTGCTTCTTTAAATTACTTTATTGCTCTCTTAATTGAATTTTTATGTTGTTGATTTTTAAGATTTCTTGTTGTTAAACATGCTGGCCTTCTGCATTTGAAGGTCTATGCTAGTATATTCTGAAGTTTTGAAATTTAATTGTGGCCCTCAACCATTTGTGTTGCACCTTGTATATATTGCCTTTTGGGGTTTTAGTTATTTTATTGCTATCTTAATTGGGTTTTTATCTTGATAAGATTGCTTGTTGGAGGCCTTCAGCTGTGAAAGTGTTGCTAAATTACAATACATGACAATTAGAAGCAGAAACTGACCTCAACCCTTGGCCCTTTCCACAATCCTATTACCTGTTCTGCTCAGCAGGATTAGCGGACGTTTCAGTAACAAATACAACAAAGTCTTAAAACTCGTATATTCGTTTTGAAACACCCTGTATTTTTACTCGACAAAATATGAATCTCACCTGCATCTGAATAGCGATTTCAACTAAAAATTCATAAACCAGACACCCCTATCTGACAATAGGCCGTTGTATGAGAAGTCCAATGTACCAGCTCACCAAAAAAATTAAATTATAGTCTGACCCAAAACCGCATATATGATTATCAGTATACAATAAGGAACTCGATCGACCCGATAGAACAGATTAAAGATCCTGAATTTTGTAACTGTCGTGTACATGACTGTGAATGCCTTCTGTGAAACTACGTCTCTGGATAATCCAGTAAATTTCGGGCATGCAGCCGCGCAAATAAAATTTCCTCCACTGATATTTCGGCCGCGTATCGTCCGGCCATCCTCAGAGTGAGTCACAAGACGACGACAAGCGCGGCCTTATATGCTCCATCACGGCGGTACTGCGCATGTGGGTCACAGATGCTTGTCGGCGGCAGAGACATACGCTTACACATGCGCCTCCTGTGCCGAAGGCGTACAGACATTCGATTCGCTTATCGATGTATGATCGGTGGCGGTGACACTATGACGACTTCTCTGCTGTTTAATTACTCCAAGAGCCGGATTCCATGCTTTGTCCAAATTAAAACCATTATCTCTATTTATTAAATTGATAGCTAATCTAATTTCTATAGCTTCCTTGAAGACAGATTCCCAAAAAGAAGAGGTGGTTGTTAAAATCTTCACATCACTGTAATTTATGGAATGACCTGTATCAATACAATGTTCGGCCACAGCTGACTTGTCTGGATGTAATAAGCGTGTGTATCTTCGATGCTCCACACACCTCTCATGAACGGTGCGTGTTGTTTGGCCTATGTACGACTTCTCACAATTTCCGCAAGGAATCTGATACACACCCGCCTTACGAAGCTGTAAATCGTTCTTCACAGAGCCGAGTAAAGCTGCAATCTTCGTGGGGGGCCCGGAAGATCACCCTAACACATAGTTTCTCAAGATTACGGCCAATCTTCGAGGAAAGAGCACCCACATAGGGCAAAAACGCACTAGATCTGAAGTAATTACTATATTCTTCGCCATCACATCTGCTTTTTAGGTTTTGCATCGAATGCTCTACGAATTTGTTGCGGAGAAAATCCATTCGATTTAAAAATGTCCTTGAGGTATGTGAGCTCTTCTTGCAAATTGTCTTTATTGGATATACAGTGCGCCCGATGCACTAAGGTCTTAAGGACACCTATGGTCTGTGAAGGGTGATGGCAGCTACTGGCATGAAGATATAGTTTTGTGTGCGTTGGTTTCCGATGTACGGCATGTCCTAATGTGCCATCACTTTTACGGCGAACGACAACATCCAAAAAGGGGAGGTAGCCGTCTTTTTCTATTTCCATAGTAAATTTAATGCTAGCGTGGATGGAATTCAAATGCTCAAGAAATCGATGTAATTCATCCATTCCATGGGTCACACCACGAATGTGTCGTCCACGTACCTCCAGAAGACCGTAGGTTTAAAACTTGCTGAGTCCAGTGCCTTGTCCTCGAAGTCTTCCATGAATTAACTAGCTACCAGAGGGTAGAGGGGGCTTCCCATGGCAACACCATGAATTTGCTCATAAAATTCACCATTAAACTGAAAATAAGATGATAAAAGCACATGTTCAAATAAGGCCGTAATGTTCTTATCAAAATGTTGGCCGATAAGAGATAAAGAGTCCTTTAAAGGTACCTTGGTGTATACCACGTCAAAACTAACAAGCACATCCGTACTATTTAGCCTGACATTGCTAAGTCTCTGAATAAAATCCATAATATTACGAATGTGGTGACTACATTTTCCTACCAATTGTTTTAATAAGGAGGCTAAATATTTGGCAGAAAAATATGTTGGTGAACCAATAGTGCTCGTTATAGGTCTCACGGACAAGTCCTCTAGACGCTCATCCTTACCCATCTTGTGAACTTCAGAAAGACCATAAAATCTCGGTGGTACGTCTCTGGATCTTTGAGAGTACGGTTACCGGCGGACTCGGGTAGGAACACTGTGCAGCGCCTCTGTGCCGCCGGCAGCCCCGGGTTGGGCGCAGGGTGAAAGCTTGGCACCTGGCGGCGGCCGGCTGTCGCGCCTCATCTTATCCGCGGCACAATCGATACGCGCGGCGTGTAGCCTTCCGCCGGCCGGCGCGGCGCGGCCTCCTTGGTATTCACCGGCGGCGGGCCACGTGTTTACATTCAATCATGCGCCCCCGCGGCCGCCCGGCGCGCCCCTCTGGCCCGCTGCCCACTCTTTCAATATCCGCGGGCGTCCGGCCGGCGCGCCTCTTCGGGGGCTATTTTTCTGGCGCCAGCAAAGCCAGCCCCGGCGGCCCGAGAGCCGACCAGAGGAGAATCAATATGTTAATGGCGCGGCTGCCTCTCCGCCGCGGACCGGTTTGTTTAATATTTCGTTCTCGGGTGCTCCGGTGTGCGCGCCGTCCGAAAATCCACCCTCTCGGCGCTTATCCTCGAGAGCGGTCGCCTCTAAAAGTTCGAAGATCTAGACGATTCTTCGTCATCATTACACACTGGGCGACGTTGCGAAGTGGTCAGCAGACGGGACTCACATTCGGGAAAGTCGTGGTTCAAGTCCCCGTTTGAACGTTCACGTGTAGGTTTTACAGGGTTTCCCTAAATCGAAAATGCCAAAAGGTGTCCTTTGAAAAGGATGCTGCAAACTGCATATGCCAGTGCGATCTTCGGCTCAGTCTCTGATGCTTTCGACGTAGACGGCTCGTTAATCCCACATCTTGCGTTCCTCATTGCCTGTTTTAACCACACAGTAAGTTCGTGGACTCTTGTACAGTACTGTCATTTTTTAGTTTGCTTACAACTTACACGGTAGACTTTTTTTTAGAATTTCCTCATTTTTATTAATTAATTACTGATGTTTTTGATAATCAAAGCAATATTGGAATAGAGGTCTTTTACACTACTATGATTCGCTGTTGATTTCTTTCGCTTTTAGCGGTGATGGTTTTTGTCACTCATTGTCGTCTTAGTTTTCACCGGGTGGTGCATTGATAGTGACGGGCCAAATATCTCACGAAATAAGCATCAAACGAAAAGACTACAAAGAACGAAACTCGTATAGCTTGAAGAGGGAAACCAGATGGCGCTATGGTTGGCCCGCTAGGTGGCGCTGCTATAGGTCAAACGGATATCAACTGAGTTTTTTGAAATAGGAACCCCCATTTTTATTACATATTCGTGTAGTACGTAAAGAAATATGAATGTTTTAGTTGGCCACTTTTTACGCTTTGTGATAGATGGCGCTGTAATAGTCACAAACATATGGCTCACAATTTTAGACGAACAGTTGGTAACAGGTAGGTTTTTTAAATTAAAATACAAAACGTAGGTCCGTTTGAACATTTTATTTCCGTTGTTCCAATGTGACACATGTACCTTTGTGAACTTCTCATATATGCTCAACTGTGTCCCATCGGCTGCAATGCACATTTACAATCGCTGTTTGTGAACGCCATACATTCCAAATCTGTAGAAAAGGCGATTACAAACAGGTGTAGCTTGTTCTAACTTTTCGGAAAAAAGATCTGAGAAAATGTGTTTAAAATCCCTAATACGAGCAGGCTATAAGCGTTTCGGTGTAGAGCGTAAAGGTTGATGGTGGGTAGTATTCGGTTACCTAAGTACCTAAAATCATCTGAACAGCAACTCCTCTGCATTTAATACACACTTTCCTGGAAGCTAAGGATTTAGAGAAATTTCAGGTATTGCAGAGCATGTTGGCAACGCTACGGTGCTATGCGTGCAGCGAAAGTGATGTGGATTCAGATGTAGCGAAGCAGCGCTTGGATGAATGTGGCTGTTAGCCACGATGGAAAGGAACACGTGTAAATGTTGTCGCGTTGTAGATTGCGTGTCATTGCGGTGACGTCTCTGTACATAGTGTGTGTGTGTGTGTGTGTGTGTGTGTGTGTGTGTGTGTGAATGAGAGAGAGAGAGAGAGAGAGAGAGAGAGAAAGGTAGCTCTGATTGCAACTGCCAGGCACCCCCGCTTCCACTTTGCATCTTGTAGCATTAATGCGTTTCGCTGATGTGCCGCTCATTCGATTACGTGCTGTGGCACAACACATTGATGACATCTGTCGGAATGAATATAACGCCACGCGGCACAAATCACACTCACAAGCTAATAATATCCACTCCGTACAGAATCAAATCACGTTTGTTGTGCATTATATTCCGCAAACGATCGTCGGTTAATTTCATATCGCGATTCTTTTGCTAGTTTGCCGGTTCGGAATTCTTACCCGAATTTGGTTATTCGGAAAATTGAAAGAATGAGGCCTGTTCGAGATGATGCGTTTGATAAAAACTTCTTTATTCCAGTTGCGGAATAGAAACATGGTTGCGAACTTTTACTCCAGTTTAATTCCTTTATGAGTTTTGTAACGTAACGTGTACACAGCGCTCACTCTTACGTTAGTTGATAGTAAAGCCTGTTCTCGAGACCAGACTAGGACGTCAATAAGGATAGCTTTATTTGCAACTATTTCTAACACTTCGTTTGTTTTGACTGAGGTTTAACTTCTCAATAACTGCTGGTCAACATATATGGGTCGTTAATTTACCTAAATAAAAGAGAAGAGAGTACAATGCTGAGATCTTATGCCTTCGCATCACTTTAATCGAAGTATAGCAAGATTATAAGAATCTTTGGATGTTTCTCAAGCTTGACACAGAGCGAGGTGGCGGAGTGGTGTGGCAATACAGTAGTGTTGCGCACTGAAGCGCCAGTGTATATTCTGGAGGACGTCACTCCAGATCGCGCCTGGCCATTTAAATTTTGGTTATGCCTAGATCGCTTAAGGTGAAGGCCACGATTGTTGCTTTGAAAGTGTACGGCTTGCGTTGCGCTCTACCAAAACTACAGTTCCGTAGTTTTGGTACAGTACATAAGTGACATAGCAAATGGTGGGATAGCGGGTAGTTCTGATAGAATTGGTAGTGAAAGAAATGACTTTGTGATGAGAAACTGGGGCCGGCCTTAGTGTCCGAGCGGTTCTAGGCGCTTCAGTCTGGAACCGCACGACCGCTACGCTCGCAGGTTAGAATCCTACCTCGGGCATGAATGTGTGTGATGACAGATTAGTTAGTTTTATGTAGTTCTAAGTTCTAGGGGATTGATGACCTCAGATGTTGAAACTCCCAAAGTGCTCAGAGCCATTTTAAACCAAGAGAAACTGGAAGCCGACGACTGCTCTTTGTTTTTTGTTTGTTTGATTGTTTTGCTCGTAATTAGAACCGCACATCGTTCAGTGTTAGTCCGTTGTGTATTTTACATCCTTATGAAATATGAATTGTATTTAATCAGTAAAAAATTAGTTGATCGAATACCTTCTGTGCCTTTGTGTAACAAAAGCAATTACTTTTGGTGCAAATACAGACTAAATGAACAAACATAAAAATGTATATAATTATTGTTATTTTGCACTCAATAGAACAGGAAGACAAGAGTTTCCTGTTATTATTGGTAAGTCTGGAAATTGTTTATGAATAACAGAGAAACGTTTCATGTATGCTCGACTAAGTACTGAAGCGATGTTTGATACGTTTTCGTTTTGCGTTTTTTTTTTTAATTTTACCTTTTTCCTTTTAGGAAATTGCGTTTTCTAGCGCTATATTATAAACTGGTACTCTTTCTTGTATTTTTACTACAACGTCCCTCTGTCTCACGTTACAAATCAACAATTTTCGAATTAAACTGAAATAAGCCTTGACAAATTCAGTTTTGCTGTAAGTATTGTTATTTTTAATTAACAGACAGGGATTTGACTTTGTAGAACAAAAATGTTGCATAGGTTACGCTGGCCTTTATATATCCTCACTCCGTTTCTAGGGAATCCACTGATCGCATCCGCAAAAAAAGTGATCGAAATGAGGTAACCCCCGGTTGGTATGCAACACATCTAACGTACGGGTAACGCAGTCACGATCTTACCTGACCAAAGCTACCAGGAAAACTACGGTAGTGTACGCTTACTTAATGATAGCCTACGGTAGTTTTACAACTCTAGGTACGGCAAATTTTCTTCCCTAATCCGAACTTCCTCGCCATGTCTGTGACCTTGTCGTCGAAGACACATGGAAGTGCAGTCTGCTTCTCCCTCCTAGTTTTACGTGGCTACTTTCTGCAGATGCAATCGAATACTACTCTCGAATACACTTGTAGTCTGCAAATCTCTCTGTAGTGCATGGCAGAGGGTATTTGTCATTGCATCTCGTATTTGGCTTTTTTCAATAGTGTATGGAGTACGGGAAGAATAACTGCTGAAATACACTGAAGCGTCAAAAGAAACTGGTGTAGGCATGCGTATTAAAATACAGAGATATGTAAATAGGCAGAATACGGCGCTGCGGTCGGTAACGCCTATATAAGACAGCAAGTGTCTGGCGCTGTTCTTATATCGGTTACTGCCGCTACAACGGCAGATTATCAAGATTTAAGTGAGTTTGAACGTGGTGTTATATTCGGCGGCGCATGGGCGATGGGACACAGCATCTCCGAGGTAGCGATGGAGTGGGGATTTTCCCTTACGACCACTTCACGAGTGCACCGTGAATATCAGGAAACCGGTAAAACATCAAATCTCCGACATAGCTGCGACCGGAAAAAGACCCTACAAGAGCGGAAACAACGACTACCGAAAAGAATCGTTCAATGTGACAGAAGTACAACCGTTCCGCAAGTTTCTGCAGATTTAAATGCTCGACCATCAACAAGTGTCAGTGTACGAACCATTTAGCCAGACATCGATGTGGGCTTTCGGCCCCGAAGGCCCACTGTGTACCCTTGATAACTGCGCGACACAAAGCTTTACTCCTCGCCTGGGCCCTTCATCACCGACATTGGGCTGTTGGTGACTGGAAACAAGTTACCTGATTGGACGAGTCTCGTTTCAAATTGCATGGAGCGGATGGACGTGTACGGGTATGGAGGCAACCTCATCAATCCACGGACCCTGCATGTCAACAGGGGACTGTTCAAGCTGGTGGAGGCTCTGTAATGGTGTGGGGCGTGTGCAGCTGGATTGAGATGGGACCCCTGATGCGTCTGGTACGACTCTGACAGGTGACACGTACGTAAGCATCCTGTCTGATCACCTGCATCCATTCGTGTCAGTTGTGCATTC
Source organism: Schistocerca nitens (assembly GCF_023898315.1). Lineage (NCBI taxonomy): Eukaryota > Metazoa > Arthropoda > Insecta > Orthoptera > Acrididae > Schistocerca > Schistocerca nitens. Next base: position 104,554,661 of record NC_064617.1, read on the forward strand.
CGACGGACTTGGGCAATTCCAGCAGGATAGTGCGACACCCCACACGTCCAGAATTGCTACAGAGTGTCTCCAGGAACAATCTTCCCTGAGTTTAAACACTTGTGCTGGCCAGCAAACTCCCCAGACATGGACGTTATTGTGCATATCTGGGATGCCTTGCAACGTGCTCCACAAGAGAGATCTCCACCCCCTCCTACTCTTACTGATTTATGGACAACCATGCAGGATTGATGGTGTCAGTTCCCTCCAGCAGTACTTCAAACATTAGTCGAATCTGTGCCATGTCGTGTTGCGGCCTTCTGCGTGCTGGCGGGGGTGCTACACGATATTAGGCAGGTGTACCTGTCGCTTTGGCTCTTCAGTGCATCTCTGTGCGCGCTGTAATTACTCTAATTTCACGTTCGCTGTGCCAACGGTGGGCAGTACTGTATTCGTAGATTCCTCACTGATTCCTTAAACTTTAGTTACAGACTTCTTACCGTTAAGCGTGGTCGGGTGTGACGTTTGTTGTAGCACAGCGACGTTCGGCGATGGGGTGTGAACATGACGGATACCGGCCACGACCAGTAGAAAAGTGTAGAATTGGCATGGAAAGTGTGGATTTCATTGTACTCGCCTATCCATTTCACTTGCATTCCATTCTATCTACGTTTCTCTAGTGTTAGGCGTATTATCTCTCAGTTAACCCTCGTAAAATTTGTGATTATTATTGGCAGCAATTCGCGGTTACCACCAATCTGCTATTGTCTGTATAGAATGCAGAACAGAACATTTTCTACTTACTATTGTATGTGACCTACCATTGGAGTCCTTCCAGTTGTAATTAACTGGTGCATAAACTATACACAATGACTTTCTTTGAATGCAATAAGGAGTACTTAGTAAAATTTACGATGGTTTAGTAACTGTATAACATGTCCCCCTATTTAGTATTCTACATCTGCATGTACATCTACAAACATACTGCGCAAGTCACTGTACGGTGTGAGGCGGAGAGTACCCTGTGCCACTGCTAGTTGCTTCCACTTGCAGACAGAGCGAGGAAGAAACTACTGTCTACATGCCTCCGTATGAACCCTAATTTCTCGTGTCTTATCTTCGTGGTCCTTACGCGAAATGTTTGTTGGCGGCAGTATGAATCGCGTGGCAGCCAGCTTCAAATGCCGGTTCTCTAAATTTTCTCAACAGTGATTCTCGGAAAGAACGTCGCCTTCCCTGCAGCAATCCCCATTTCATTTCCCAAACTATTTCCGTAACACTTGCGTGTTGTTAGAACCTCCAGTGACAAAACTAGTAGCCCGCCTCTGAAATGCTTAGATGCCTTCCTTTGATCTGGTGCGAATCCCAAATATTCTGGCAGTGCTCAATAATAGGTCGCACTAGCATCCTACATGCGGTCTCCTTTACATGTGAACCAAAGTTTCCTAAAATTATCTCAATGAACCGCTGTCGACCATTGGCTTTCCTACCACAATCCTCAAATGCTCGTTACATTTCATGTCGCTTTGCAACACTACGCCCACATATTTAAACGACTTGACTGTATCAAGCAGGGTTAAACATGCGCGACCCATTATTTCCTCAGCTCGTTGTGTTCGTTTTTGTTTCAGCCGATGACTGCTTACCTTTCGCGTATTCTTAGGCTAAGGGGCAGTGGTGCATTGTAACAGCAACGAAAAAAAAAGCACCTTAGTCGGAAATGTGACGGGAGATCAAACTTCTTCGCAGATTAAAATTGTGTGCCGGACCGAGACTCGAACTCGGGACCTTGCCTTTCGCGGGCAAGTGCTCTACCAACTGAGCTACCCAAGCACGACTCACGACCCGTACTCACAGCTTTACTTCTGCCAGTACCTCGTCTCCCACCTTCCAAACTTCCCGAGTTCGAGTCTCGGTCCGGCACACAGTTTTAATCTGCCAGGAAGTTTCATATGAGCGCACACTCCGCTCCAGAGTGAAAATCTCATTCTGGTGACGAGAGATGTCAGTTGATGTGGCAGTCATCGTCACAAATTTTTGCCTTTAACATGGCCTGCGCATATCCAAGTGACATTTCAAAAGTGTTGGATGTGCCCTCTTCCTACGATGCCCGGTCGACATGGAACTGTGCGCGCACTTAGAATATGCAGGGGAAATATCGAGGGGCCCGTAATGGCAACGTGCCCTCAGTGGCGGCGTGTTTGTCTTAATGTAAGGAGAGCGCCGGCAGATGCCGCAGCGCTCATTTTTCTCTATTTATCCGGCGCTTTTATTTGCGGGGGCGGCCCGCGGCTGGAAGCTGGATGGAGCGGAGGGGCGCTTATTGCATTCCTGGGCGGCTTCCGTCTCGTCTGCCGCAGCCGCAGCCGCGTTCCTCGCCCTCTTCTCGGGGTATTGTCGTTCGAACCCAGCGGCCTCTCCCCCCACCCCCCCCCCCCACCCTCCCGCTAACCCCGCCCCCGTCCAGCACATCTCACGGGTAATCACTTCGCAGGCCGGCCATCTCCTCTGCCCCGCGCGCCGCAACTGTGCAGAGATCCAAGACGCTCTGGTCGTCCCAAGACGCTACACTCCTTCGTGCCTTGTTATCTCTTCCATATTGCTCCCGAGGAACTCGATTGTAGAAGAAAAGGTCAGAGCTATCTGCCTAGTATTGCTCATTTTTCCTCGTTGTAGTCAGCTCCGGTCAAGTGCGCAATATATTGCGTGGATGTGACAAAGCGGAAAACTTAGACATCGTTGTGCATTTGAAGGAATCACGAGGAACCCGGTGGAATAATGAATGGAAAATAACAAGCGCCTCTTCTGGGGCGGTCCTGTACCGAACTACATCCCTTTGTCCATGTCCCCCTGTAGGTTCTAAATGACAGCAGTGATACGTCTCTAATTTAGCCACGAACGCTACCAAAAAAATAATCATCAACTTGTAACAATGAGCAGCCCCTACGACGAATGAGGGTACTTGGGTCGCAACGACGGAAGCGACATACGTCCCCCCATATGAGGAAAGTGGGACGCGCATTTCCATTGAGTGTGAAAACCCTCCTGATGTCAGTGGCCATTATGATGCCTACTGATCTCGCACTGCCCATTATAACGTATACCTTCAACTACTCCTTAATCGCCGGCCGTTGTGGCCGAGCGGTTCTAGGCGCTTCAGTCTGGAACCGCGCGACCGCTACGGTCGCAAGTTCGAATCCTACCTCGGGCATGGATGTGTGTGATGTACTTAGGTTAGTTAGCTTTAAATAGTTCTAAGTTCTAGGGGACTGATGACTTCAGATGTCAAGTCCCATAGTGCTCAGAGCCATTTGAACCAGTTTGAAATCCTTAATCGTAATTTCTTTCCTTGTGGCCTGGAAACAGGGACCAGTTAAGCCACTATAAAAAAAAAAAAAAACGTTGCCACAGCACCCGCTGATTACCGACCTGTTTGCGTTCTTCCTTCACTGTCCAAGGCCTTAGAATATATAGCCCACGGCCAGCTAACAAACTACCTAACTACAAAGAACCTTGCAGACGAATACCAGTAAGGTTTCCGTTAATATCGCAGCACAACATCTGCCGTATTAAAGGTAACAGATGGCGTGAAGCTTGCCACTGATGCAAAAGAGGCGACTGTCGCGTGCTTCGCCGGCCGAAGTGGCCGTGCGGTTAAAGGCGCTGCAGTCTGGAACCGCAGGACCGCTACGGTCGCAGGTTCGAATCCTGCCTCGGGCATGGATGTTTGTGATGTCCTTAGGTTAGTTAGGTTTAACTAGTTCTAAGTTCTAGGGGACTAATGACCTCAGCAGTTGAGTCCCATAGTGCTCAGAGCCATTTTGTCGCGTGCTTCTTGGACTTCAGCAAAGCTTTTGACACTGTCGACCTCGACATTTTACTTGCCAAACTTCAACCGTAAAATTCCTACTGGTTCACCAAAGGTTATTAATCACAATTAATACGCAAAATGTAAAGTGGAAGTAGGTGCCAAGGAGTAACTGGTGAAATTACACACAATTTTCAGTAACACTCTTTATTCAAATTTGGTGCAAGACTTTACGATATTTAAAAAAAAAAAAACAAATCATTTAACGAATAAGTCACAATTTACGATAGGAAAGGACTTTTAAATTATTATAAAAAATTTCACGCCAGTAAAAGGCAAGTACAGGCAAGCAATTTAACGTATATAACGCGACGCTGTATAGTATTTCAAGCTCAGCTAAATTGCAGGTGAATTTCACTCCATTAATAAATGAATACAATTTGAATATATGGCTTCACTTTTGGGCAGACAAATTTCCCATTTGGTTACAACAGCCGTAGCTACGGCCACCCACAACAGCCTCACTCAGGCTCAGTAAGTAACTTGTCTGCAACATATAAAGACATTCCTGTTTACAAAAGTTCTCAAAATAGAAAACCAAAACGCATGAATCATGCACACGTGGGGGAGGGGGGGGGGAGACACAGTTAATAACATTAACATTTCCAAAATATATAAAAAACAAATTTTACAAATTTCTGCCAGTTTAACTTATGGCAAACACACACGCCCGCAAGGTAGGACTTGCGAAGCTTTACAACATTCTCCTTTCAAGGCAATTCCTACCTGCAAAAAAATAAATGGCAAACTTTTGCATGGCAAGAATACGCACTAATAACCAACTACCTGTATAAAACACATAAGCACGTTGAGTAAAAGCCTTAAAAGGTATTGAATTGGAAAAACACACAACAGTTTTTGCTGACTAGAAACAATATAAAAAAATCCACTACGTCGTACATTAACAACCTTGCTTGATTATACCCAAATATACATAAACACAAATTTACGTAAGTTACAGCTTCCAGATGAGCAGGAATTCGTTATGCAATTGACTACTTGTTACCACGAGGCCAAAATATTTTTTCTTCTTTCTTAGAGTACCTTTTACACGTGAGTCTAGTAATACTAGTTATGGCAGGCGAGAGAATGGATCAGATCTTAGTGCCTTGCATTTTAAACAGTACAGCCACTTGTGCCTTAGACTTTCACAGACATGGCAGAGGCTAACAGTCGAATAAACCAGTGGATAAGCTGGGAGGGGAAAGAAGCAGTCCGAACCACAGATTTACTCTGACTCCTCCCCCCCCCCCCCTTCCTTTCGTCCTCAAAGGGGACAAACAGACCACTCTTTCTAATTAAGCACCTTCCCGCGGGTGGGCAGACGAGAATGAATGGCGGGAAACACGCCAATATATACGGCTGTTATAATTAACAAGAATAAGTAAATTGAATTCAGTTAAACATCACAAAATCTGTTAACAATCAATACTCAACTTCTGGTGCGTTACGACTCCCTGGACTGAACCAACGCAGCACCTCCAAATGCTCTGCCGAGCCTCCCGCTGCCAACCGTTTCAACGGACGCAGGAAGGCGCCCCGATTTTCAGAACCTCCTCGCCGGTCGACAGCATACGACCGAACTGCAGATTAGGCCCCTCGCGGACCCACGCTCACGAAGATTCCTTTCGCGGCGAGCAGTTATCGCCCCATACCACGGAGCCTCTGCTCGCGTTGCTTACGCTGATGCCGCGGCCTGCGTGCTGTCCCCCTAGCACCGGCAGAGAAGTCGCTTCTTGATGCCTGGACTGCCAACTCTCCACGAGAGCCCATACAGCCACTTCTTAAACCCACACGAACAGCCCACTTTTCCCCTTTCCCGCTAGAGGGACACACCGAAGCCTTCAATTGCGACATCGGCGCCACCGCCAGAAAACGGAGGGCGACTGCTTCACGCTACGCGCTGGCGCGCTTTTCAAAGCTAACTTTACTACCGCTCAAAACTTAGCAGCTTAAGTTTCTCGCCAAGTACAGTGCAGTGGTTTCGCTCATACTTGAGGATTCGCCAGCAGTGAGTCATGTGCGTCATCGTAAAGTCACAATGGACGCAAGTAGTATCAGGCGTCACCCAGTGTTAGGTTTTAGGTCCTGTACTCCTTTCATTGTGTGGCAAAGATGTTTCAGTAGTTTCGGCTTTCTGCAAATGCCACACGTACGCTGATGGCCTACAGTTGTAGCTAAGTGCAAAACCAATAAACCAGGAGACAGCGATCGAGACCTCAGTGCCGACATGTATGAACTATCAACATGGGCGTAAATACAGGGTTAAAGCTCGATCCGTCCAAAGCCCGAGCGGTACTGATTGATGCTTCTAGGCTCCTTAGCCCGAAATGTCGAGAATCCCCACCATCTGTAGCCCTAACTTCTCTTCCTCAACAAAGAGTCTAGGAGTAACAGTACATGAAAATCTAATTTGGACTGAGCAAGTAAAGCAGTTTGCAAGAAGGCATCAGCATCTCTCTAAGCCCTACGAAAATATAAAAAAACTCGTACCTCTTGATCTGAAACAGAAACTTGTACTAACAGTTATACTTCCAGTTATTGTTTACAGCAACGTTATCCTTTCACAGGAAAGTTCATGGCGCGTGGGATTGGTTCGTTGTATCGGTGATGTTCGACTCGCTGATCATACTTCACCATCGCTTCCACAGCTATCCTGGCTGTGTGCTATACACTGTTCCTCATATGTCTCCTCGATCTTAACGCTCTTGACTGAACAACACAGCCTTCGGACGATCTCATAAATCGAGATACAGGTTTTCAACTGAGCAAGGCATGGAAACCCTTACTTAGCTCCATCAAGGAGTCACGCCTAAGCGAACACAAGCTCCTTCACGACGGCCGCGGGGGACACTCCACGGGATTTTGCATTTTCCACCACCCGGCGCGACGCCGGGGTCGGCACGGACCTGGGCCGGCGGCCGCAATCGGAGCGTCGGCGCAGGGAATCGAAGCCCCACTGACGGACATAAATAACAGACCATTCCATCACAACCACCTGATGATGGCGGAAAGGTTATTCGCCGAAATATCGTGGGACTTCACCGATCGCATCCGGCTGGACACCCGAGAGCCCATGGAAGCAACACATTCGCCGGGAAAGCCTCCAATCAAATATGATTACCACTGTCCCTGTACACAGTCGTTACTCTTGTACCTCCCTCTTTCGAACCAAATCTTCCACATTTCCTATTATTCTTACTGCTACAATCTCCTTAGATTTTCTTTGAGAACTCGCTATATCAGAAAGTATCTATTAGGTACACCTATAAATGCTTTTTATGTGCCACTATCATAGTTATTATTATTATTATTATTATTATTATTACTATTATTCAAAATGGTTGAAATGGCTCTGAGCACTATGGGACTTAACATCTGTGGTCATCGGTCCCATAAAACTTAGAACTACTTAAACCTAACTAACCTAATGACATCACACACATCCATGCTCGAGGCAGGATTCGAACCTGCGACCGTAGCAGTCGCGCGGTTCCGGACTGCGCGCCTAGAACCGCTAGATCACCGCGGCCGGCGATTATTATTATTATTATTATTATTATTATTATTAAAAAATGGTTCAAATGGCTCTGAGCACTATGGGACTCAACTGCTGGGGTCATTAGTCCCCTAGAACTTAGAACTAGTTAAAACTAACTAACCTAAGGACATCACAAACATCCATGCCCGAGGCAGGATTCGAACCTGCGAGCGTAGCGGTCTTGCGGTTCCAGACTGCAGCGCCTTTAACCGCACGGCCACTGCGGCCGGCTATTATTATTACTATTAGTGGCAGCAGCAGTATCCGAAGTAGTACCAGTATTAACTTCATTACTTCATAGTCAGTATTATTTACTCACAATATCAGGATATACACATCATTTTCATACTGCTTTTCATATTGAAATTGTTATTTCTTAGGTAACTATGACGTAAAAAATGTGCTGTAAATGTGAAACGGCGGTGCGATGTTATCAGATCAGACTGAATAAATAAATAAATAAAGTATGTATATTATCGTGGAATATTCTTGCGAATTTGCGGCTTTGATGCTGTCCGGTAATCCCACCTGCAAAGAGAGAGAAACTTTTATATAAACGATACTGTAGCCAGTATTGTACGTTCTGGCCAACTCCCTTTGTGAATTTGCAAACGGAATGATCCGTGTGGCACACATATAGCTTGAATATATGATTCTGAAAGTGTAAGTGTATTTGCCTTTGATTGGAGATGGCTGTGTCATTGTAAAAATAAGAGGCAATATAAAACGTGTTACGAGGGTAGATAGAAAAATCTGATAATAACCTACGAAATAGCGGCAGGTTTTTGCCAAGCAGCATAAATGTCGATAGGCGAAATTTTTGTGACGATATTCTGCAATCTTACATGAAGGTGGAACGTATAGTTTGCTTTTAGCCTCTGCTTTGACTGGTAAGCGTCAAAGTCATCATCAAAATTCAGTCAGATGGGTGCCGCGTAATGATTAAAACTTTTAATTTTTAAAAGTGGGCTCGGCTAGGATACAGTAAAAAAAAGCACTTGCAGTTAAGCTGAATACGTGCTAGCAACTTCTGAAAAATGACATAGTTGCTCACTGGTATTTCATGTACTCTGTTTATTACCACCGGATTAACGGATTAAAACTTGCTCGTATTAACAGTGGTAATCTGGACGTTCCGTTACGGTTTCTCCTGAACAAATGTTCCACAAATCTGATTATACACGACTGTTGTGTACACATTTGTGAAATTATTGAGATGATAGCAAACGGGTACGCAACATATTGAATGTTTATCAGCATACGAAGAAACAGAATGATCTCTGGATGCCGCTTTTGAAATGAAACTAGTCAACGAGGATAAAAGGAATATAGAAGTGGGTAACATGAGACGACGCCACTGAAAATCGCTCAGGAGCTCTGATGAACAGGAAACGTAACGAACATGTGGTAAAGTAATAAAACTTTCAGTGTAGCCGACTGAATCATCTTGAGAGATTCAGCAACTTTATTGATATTGAAGATAATTCCCAGTTATTGTTTCGTCTCAGTTGAACATTTTTAATTAGATTACATTTTTCGATCCCTCTGGATCATCTTCCAGTGGGATTGAAACATGTAATCTAATTAAAATGTGCATTGCTCTGATACGGGCTTCTGAGTAGACAAGACGACTTGCTGACGTAACTACTTACACCTGAAGAAGATCCAGAGGGGTCGAAAAATGCGATGTAATTAAAAACTTGCATGTGGGACGGAACGATAAATGAGAATTGTATTTAACGACCGTGAGTCGAAACCGGGTTTCCCCGTTTCGCGGTCTGTCTCCTTATCGTAGAGGGTATCTCATCACGCATACGAACTCGATCCAGTCATTGAGTGTATGTTTTCATGTCATTGCATCTTCCTTTGTTTCATTTCATTTCCGTGATTTGAATCACGTGGTGTACGCCCATCTGCCAGAGTGCGGCACTGTTTTCCACTAGATCAGTTCCCCCAGTGGCGCCACTACCACATACCACCATGGCAGAAGCTCTGTTTATAGTGTTCAAAATTAATAAAAGGGAATCGTGGTGACTATAAATGTCTAAGTCTGGCCAGAAGACGGCTAGAATGATGATATATATATATATATATATATATATATATATATATATATATATATATATACAGGGTGTTTCAAAAATGACCGGTATATTTGAAACGGCAATACAAACTAAACGAGCAGCGATAGAAATACACCGTTAGTTGCAATATGCTTGGGACAACAGTACATTTTCAGGCAGACAAACTTTCGAAATTACAGTAGTTACAATTGTCAACAACAGATGGCGCTGCGGTCCGGGAAACTCTATAGTACGATATTTTCCACATATCCACCATGCGTAGCAATAATATGGCGTAGTCTCTGAATGAAATTACCGGAAACCTTTGACAACGTGTCTGGCGGAATGGCTTCACATGCAGATGAGATGTACTGCTTCAGCTGTTCAATTGTTTCTGGATTCTGGCGGTACACCTGGTCTTTCAGGTGTCCCCACAGAAAGAAGTCACAGGGGTTCATGTCTGGCGAATAGGGAGGCCAATCCACGCCGCCTCCTGTATGTTTCGGATAGCCCAAAGCAATCACACGATCATCGAAATATTCATTCAGGAAATTAAAGACGTCGGCCGTGCGATGTGGCCGGACACCATCTTGCATAAACCACGAGGTGTTCGCAGTGTCGTCTAAGGCAGTTTGTACCGCCACAAATTCACGAAGAATGTCCAGATAGCGTGATGCAGTAATCGTTTCGGATCTGAAAAATGGGCCAATGATTCCTTTGGAAGAAATGGCGGCCCAGACAAGTACTTTTTGAGGATGCAGGGACGATGGGACTGCAACATGGGGCTTTTCGGTTCCCCATATGCGCCAGTTCTGTTTATTGACGAAGCCGTCCAGGTAAAAATAAGCTTCGTCAGTAAACCAAATGCTGCCCACATGCATATCGCCGTCATCAATCCTGTGCACTATATCGTTAGCGAATGTCTCTCGTGCAGCAATGGTAGCGGCGCTGAGGGGTTGCCGCGTTTGAATTTTGTATGGATAGAGGTGTAAACTCTGGCGCATGAGACGATACGTGGACGTTGGCGTCATTTGGACCGCAGCTGCAACACGGCGAACGGAAACCCGAGGCCGCTGTTGGATCACCTGCTGCACTAGCTGCGCGTTGCCCTCTGTGGTTGCCGTACGCGGTCGCCCTACCTTTCCAGCACGTTCATCCGTCACGTTCCCAGTCCGTTGAAATTTTGCAAACAGATCCTTTATTGTATCGCTTTTCGGTCCTTTGGTTACATTAAACCTCCGTTGAAAACTTCGTCTTGTTGCAACAACACTGTGTTCTAGGCGGTGGAATTCCAACACCAGAAAAATCCTCTGTTCTAAGGAATAAACCATGTTGTCCACAGCACACTTGCACGTTGTGAACAGCACACGCTTACAGCAGAAAGACGACGTACAGAATGGCGCACCCACAGACTGCGTTGTCTTCTATATCTTTCACATCACTTGCAGCGCCATCTGTTGTTGAAAATTGTAACTAGTGTAATTTCGAAAGTTTGTCCGCCTGAAAATGTACTGTTGTCCCAAGCATATTGCAACAAACGGTGTATTTCTATCGCTGCTCGTTTAGTTTTTATTGCCGTTTCAAATATACCGGTCATTTTTGAAACACCCTGTATATATATATATATATATATATATATATATATATATATATATATATATATATATACGGTACGTGATAGGAAAGCTTGTAATAAGACAGAAATTTGTCTGGTAACACTGTCTCACACTTGCAGTTCTTCTTGATCTCGCAGACAAGTCCGTTATAGGGAACGTTATTACGCTCGTACGCCTGCTATCGGTGTTTGCTACAAAGCATTACGCAAGACAGAAGTGGTACTCATGTCTAATTACCAAGGATTTGAGATGTCACTGTAACACTGTTTCTGTGAGCATTACTGCTCGTTTTTCTAACCAGAAGAGTAACTGAATCTGGTGGAGCGTTACATTCCCTTTGTGCATGTTGTTCACGCTCGAATGACCCGGGTTATGAAAAGGCTTTCGCTGCAAAACATGCCCTAGCGGCACCAAGCGCCATATTTTCCAAATCCATTGTATCAGCGCCACAGTGTCTCATTTTCCTACAAGAGTCGTGGCAACTGATCTATTCTCTTTTTTTTCCCCACAGTAGCGCACAACTGGTGTAACTGCGTGCTACACCTGAGGATAACAGCAGGCCACGGTTCACAGATGTCGAAACAAAGCAGCAAATGAAAGGTAGAAACAGCAGTATTTACATATGAATTCGTAATATTCGGCCACGGAATATAAACTCGTCTCACCGTGAAATTACAGAAAATGCTGCGATTGTCGAAACAGCGACCGCGTTAAAACGTAAAAATGAAATTCCAGTCGGAGGCAAAGTATCGCCAGATCTATTCAATCAGGCGTGAGCTTCGCCTGCAGCATAGCGGTGACCCAGGTAGAAAACTTCTCACGAGGCTGTTAAGTGCCGAGGTCGTCCTACTACTGTCACTGTTTGTTTGTTAACCTGTGCAAGCAAACTTCATTCTGCCACAGAATTCCGGGTGATAAGTTTGTTTCGACCCCGTGAAAACACAATACCAATTGCCAGCGATTTTTCCCTGTCGTAGTTCTAGTTTCGGGGAGCAGTAAACAAAAAGAAATAGTTGGTCCATGTGTTTTCATTACTCTGATTGTTCTGTGAGACTTGCCCTGTGTGGATACTAAAAGGACTGAGAAACAAAATGTTCGTGGCTAATAACAGGAGGCCCTATTTTCCAGGAACATGCTTCCGCTTGAGTTATTGCACCTTACTGAACTGTAATGACAAAGTCCGTAACTATACGAGATGTTGGATCAAGGCGTTGGGGCAGGGTTGTACGGGGTTCAGCCAAGACTGGAGAGCAGCATCTCTTTAGGGAAACTGGCCTCTGTATTCCAAGCCGAAATCACTGCAATCAGGGCATGTGTGGAAGAGAATATGAGTAGATGCTACAATGACTCTAGCAGCTACATCTATTCAGACAGACAGGCAGCCCTGAAATCATTGGCAGCTAAGATTGATGCAGATTGCCACAGGGCTCTGGTGGAGCTAGGGGGAAGCAATAGTGTGTACCTAGTGTGGGTCCCTGACCACTCAGGGATCTGTGACAGTGAACAAGCCGATAGATTGACTAGGATGGGGCAACAACTCCATTTATTGGACCGGAACCTGTCTTGACAATCACCAAGGCTATGATCAAATTAGAACTACGAAACTGGCTTAGGAAACAGCACGTAGTATATTGGACCAAGGTCCATAAACAAAAACAATGTAAGGCAATCATGCCCAAGCCATGTTTTAAAAGAAGCTCTGTAATCCTGGAATAGAACAGGAAAGAGATCAAACTAATGACTGGACTGATGACCGGCCATGGGAACTTCAAAAAACACCTACACACAATGGGCATAACGGGAGAGGACCCTAAATGTAGGATCTGTGATGAAGGTGAAGAAACTGCACCACACCTGATCTTTGAATGCATGGCATTGGAGAGTAAAAGATACAGAATCTTTGGGACAACTAGGCCTGAAGAAATTGTGTGTAACAAAAAACTGGTAGAGGGACTCCTTGCACTATTTAAGGGCATTGGTTGGCTTTACTAGGTAGCATATATAGGGAGAGATACCGCACAATAAACCTAGTTTCGGTGCGGGTAGTGGCGGGTCAGATCTAAGCTGTTTTAGCTCTCCTGTTAAAATCAATCAGTGTTAGTTAAATTGGGTGTATGTGATTCGCGTGTTGTTCTTTGGGCCATGGCAATCTTTAAACTCAGTTCTTCAATGTTAAGGAAATCTATAATAATAATTTAGTAAAATTCAGTCCTAACGGCATAGAAAACAGTAAACACCGGTGCCCATGTTGATGCCATGTTCTTTGACTTTCGAAAGACGTACAATACAGCCGCCTAATGTACAAAATACAAATGGAGTGAATATTAGCACAACTTTCAGAATGGGCTCGAACAGTTCCGAGCAAATAAAACACATGTCATTTTTAACGGAGAGAGTTCTTCAGGCGTAAAATTAGTTTCGGATGCACCGCAAGGAAGTGCTTATATCCACTGTTCGCCGATTTCTCCGTTCGAAAGCCAGATAAAAATAAAAAACCAGCACTTGCGGTATTAATCGTTAAAATCAGAATTGCAGCATGTTTCCTTTACGTCGTGACGATTAATTCCACCTCAAAGAGCGATACTATTTGATAACACGAGTGGTTTTGGAGAATGTTTCAATTTTAGATCACTACATACAGGAAAAACTACTTGCTGGAAGGTTCGTGTGATGGCTAGTGAGCTCCACTTGACCAGAAAAGATGCGTTTGGAATGGTTCGGGGAGGTTGGCAGCAATGTAAGCTAAGCGTCGAGTAGCGTGACAGGCATCATTCTGAGCCGTGTCGTGCTTACACGGTGGCAGTCACGCTGCCTATCAATACTGCTAATCCCCTTAGCAGAGTTCTGCCTCTCGTAGTTTACCAACAGTCTGTGTACAAATATCACGGACTGTTGTTGTTTGTTATTATTATCAACTGTTTGCGTAAAGATTATTCCATCGGAACGTGGCTTTTCCCGAGTGTTAAGAGAGTTGACAGATAACCAAAAATGACTGTGGCGCAAACTAGCATTGGGACGATCAATGTGGCGACTTTGTACAGTAGTTAGTGGTGGGAATTAAACGGCGTTCGAGTGTTTTACAGCTATAACAAAATGGTGAAGAATAAAAGCAGTTAAATGAAACCATTCAGCTACTGGGGCAGCGGAGAAGTAATTCAGATATAGATACCCCATTTTATTCTCAAAATCGCTTAAGGGGAATTCCGGAATGGTTCCTTTGTAAGGGCACTGCCTTCCCTAATCCGAGATTGTGCTCCGTCTCTAATGACCTCGTCGTCGACGGAACTGAAAATCGTAAGTTCCCGTTCTTTTTTCCTCTAGTAGTTGACAAAGTCAAGTTGCGAAATCCTACATTTTCGATGTTTGTCTAAATAATTCACCTCATAGTCAACCAAAAGTACCAGTTTATTTATAATATTATTATTATTGTTGTTATTTTCCGTTCTAGACAACAGCTTTGTTGCGTCTACCAGTTACAAACGGAATAAAATACTTTGGTCCATTCAAAACTGTGTGTTTTAGTTGAGGGTGCTACAGGGCTATTCTAACTCTACGTCCATGCTCCGAAAGCCACTGGACGGTGCGTGGCGAATGGTTCCCCATACCACTACTAGCCATTTTCTTTTCTGCTCCACTCGCAAATAGAGCGAGGGAAAACTGACTTTCTATATGCCTCCGTTTGAACCCTAATTTCTCGTGTGTTACGTTCGTAGACCTTAATCGGGGCGTCCACACTAGTCCTGGCAACATTAGAGAACGTACAAGCTCACGTTTACGGGCGATTGGCTGGCATGGCGGTAGGCGGTACTCCTCTTTATGTCGGCACTCTGTAGCGTTGCTGGATGACTTTTCTGTATATGTGATCTTATCCTCAATTTTTTCCTAATGACGTCTTCTATCTTCTGCAAGCCCTTGATGTTTATCAGTGTCGTGTTGTTATACTACAATGATGTTTAAAAAAAAAAAAAAGCAGAATAGCTTGAACAACTAGCTAGGATGTTCATATTCTGTTCTGCAGAAATGTTGAGCGTTTAAACCGTGTCGGCCAGCGAGTTCAAGGTGAACATCGATATCGCAGCGCAACACTACCAGCCGGTAAAATGTGCTTGCGGTTCTGGTTGTTGCTATAAGCGGAGCAAACTTCCAGGGTGCCTCACGGACGTGTTAGTGGTCAGTTCCTATGGGCCCAACTGCTGAGGTCATCAGTCCCTAGGCTTACACACTAGTTAAACTAACTTACGCTAAGAACAAGACACGCACCCATGCCCGAGGGAAGACTTGAAGCTCCGAGGGGGGCGCGAACCGTGGCAGGGCCCCTGAGACCAGGCGACTACCCCACGCGGCTCCTCAGACACGTGTGCGTGAACCGTACAGTCAAATCAGTGAGTTTTACAGATGGCTCATTATTGGCAAGAGAGTATGTGATGCATCCATCCGCGAAATTGCTGGTCGTGTGGGACAAGGTATTTCGGCAGTGCGGCAAGTGTGTGCAAAGGCCGTGGAAGACAACGAAATAGCTCAGGTCGCACCATACAGACCACCTCACCCGAATGGCATTGCAGGACAGATCTGCGCCTTGCCTGGCTCTGGCGCAAGAGTGTAACGTATCGTACACTGTAGGGGTGACAGTCCGTGGCCATTTATTACAGGAAGGATTAGACGCGCGTCGTCAACTTCTCCGTCTACCTTTGACAAATGTGCAGAAACGTATTCGACGGCAGTGGTGAATGGAACGACGACACTGGGGACAGGAATGGCATCAGATAGTGTTTTAACGCGAATCTAGATTATGTTTGTTTGAAATGATATCCGGATTTTGATTCGCTGTGGACACGAGGAGCAGTACCACAGTGACTGCATTCACACAAGACATACAGCGCCAGCTCAAGGCCTCATGGTGTGGGATGCTATTCGGTACAGCCACAAATCACAGCTGGTGCGGTTCCAGGGCTCTGTGACCAGTGTCACGTACGTGAATTACACTACCCTTTCTGCACAACACACCAGACGCCACTTTTCCGCAAGGCAATGCACGACTACATGTTGGTGCACGAACATTTGCCTTCTTGGTGTCACAGGATGTCAGCCTTTTGCCCTGGCTCGCCAGATCACCAGACTTGTCGCCAATCGAAGATGTGTTGGACATGGTGGAACGACGGGCGCAGCGCTGCGACCCAGTGCCAATCACCACAGATGAACTTTGGAACCAGGTGAATGCAGCATGGATGGTTGTACCACAGGAAGACATTCGCGCCTTATACGCGTCGATCACATCACGCATGGAACAAGTTATCAGGACCCATGGTGGACCCTGTGCATAGCAGGGAATAGGAGCATGCTGAACCGAGGTGGATGAAAAGCTAATCATTTCCGCAGAACATAGTAATGTACATGTCCTGTAAATATCTACATCTACATGTACATCTACATTTATACTCCGCAAGCCACCCAACTGTGTGTGGCGGAGGGCTCTTTACGTGCCACTGTCATGGCCTCCCTTTCCTGTTCCAGTCGTTTATGGTTCGCGGGAAGAACGACTGCCGGAAAGCCTCCGTGCGCGCTCGAATCTCTCTAATTTTACATTCGTGATCTCCTCGGGAGGTATAAGTAGGAGGAAGCAATATAT
This sequence comes from Schistocerca nitens, assembly GCF_023898315.1. Classification (NCBI taxonomy): domain Eukaryota; kingdom Metazoa; phylum Arthropoda; class Insecta; order Orthoptera; family Acrididae; genus Schistocerca; species Schistocerca nitens. Next base: position 104,571,354 of record NC_064617.1, read on the forward strand.
TCGATACCTCATCCAGAAACACACCCTCTCGAAACCTGGCGAGCAAGCTACACCGCGATGCAGAGCGCCTCTCGTGCAGAGTCTGCCACTTGAGTTTATTAAACATCTCCGTAACGCTATCACGCTTACCAAATAACCCTGTGACGAAACGCGCCGCTCTTCTTTGGATCTTCTCTATCTCCTCCGTCAACCCGATCTGGTACGGATCCCACACTGATGAGAAATACTCAAGTATAGGTCGAACGAGTGTTTTGTAAGCCACCTCCTTTGTTGATGGACTACATTTTCTAAGGAGACTCCCAACGAATCTCAACGTGGCACCCGCCTTACCAACAATTAATTTTATATGATCATTCCACTTCAAATCGTTCCGTACGCATACTCCCAGATATTTTACAGAAGTAACTGCTACCAGTGTTTGTTCCGCTATCATATAATCATAAAATAAAGGATCCTTCTTTCTATGTATTCGCAATACATTACATTTGTCTATGTTAAGGGTCAGTTGCCACTCCCTGCACCAAGTGCCTATCCGCTGCAGATCTTCCTGCATTTCGCTGCAATTTTCTAATGCTGCAACTTCTCTGTATACTACAGCATCATCCGCGAAAAGCCGCATGGAACTTCCGACACTATCTACTAGGTCATTTATAAATATTGTGAAATGTAATGGTCCCATAACACTCCCCTGTGGGACGCCAGAGGTTACCTTAACGTCTGTAGACGTCTCTCCATTGAGAACAACATGCTGTGTTCTGTTTGCTAAAAACTCTTCAATCCAGCCACACAGCTGGTCTGATATTCCGTAGGCTCTTACTTTGTTTATCAGGCGACAGTGCGGAACTGCATCGAACGCCTTCCGGAAGTCAAGGAAAATGGCATCTACCTGGGAGCCTGTATATAATATTTTCTGGGTCTCATGAACAAATAAAGCGAGTTGGGTCTCACACGATCGCTGTTTCCGGAATCCGTGTTGATTCCTACAGAGCAGATTCTGGGTTTCCAAAAATGAAATGATACGCGAGCAAAAAACATGTTCTAAAATTCTACAGCAGATCGATGTCAGAGATATAGGTCTATAGTTTTGCGCATCTCCTCGACGAATATGAACGTCCTGACTCTAGTCGTTCAAGGTGTTCTGCTTTTTCTGAACATGACTGTACATACATCAACATGTGCCAGTTATGTACAGCTTATGGATATAACCTAGGAGAGTAGTGTAGTAGTTACGAACATTAACGTCTGTAGGGTGCTGCATTCGTAATACCATTAACGACGTACGCCTCTGTCATATCACAGCTTTCCGATAATTTCTCCGCGGTATTCCAATTACAAACACGTGACGACAAGATGCGTGTTACTGTGGTGATGTAGGTACCGGAAAACTCCTCTTTCGGGCTGGGTGAAAAGACGGGGCTGTGGTGAAACGGATAGGGCTGCAAGCTTTTAGCGGCGTCGGGTCCGGCCGGCGTCGGCCTGATGCGGTCTATTCACGCGGCTATTTCCTGTCGCCGCTCGAGGCGCAGGCAATTACGGGCGCGTCTTTCAAGCGCTTTTCAGTCGCAGCTGCAGCTGTGGCCACCGCCGGGGTAGTCGCCCCAATTTGCCGGGCGGCGGGCGCGCGTCACTCAGCGACCGGGCAGTGGTAGCAGCGGCAGCAGCAGCAGCGGCAGAAGAAACGTTCCCACCTGTTAGCGCTCCCAGCGGGCCTTTTTCTTTGCTAATTTGGTTTACGCCGCAACACCTGCTGCTCGCCGCCGCGCGGACGCGCAGAAGATGCCGGCCGCAACAGCCGGCCCCGACTCCTCCGCGTCGAGTCACGCATCTTGCTGCCGAAAGGAAAGGAATCGTTGCTTACCTCTAGAAATGTTTAGTCGCGACTGAAAAAACGTCTGCTTAGTGTGCAGTAATCCACAATCCCCTCAACAAAAATGGGATGTAACAGATGCCAGTAGTTGCAGGGGACTCTCAACTCCTCGCAGTAACTTAAAAGAATGTTTGTGGTGCAGTACTAACAAGGCTGGAAGACCAATTCGATAAACACATAGGGGAATATCAAGGTGGTTTCCTCAAAGGAAGATAATGTGTGGAACAAATCTTTGATCTTGATTCAATAATAAGACACTACACTGAAATGGAGTAAATTACATCATGTAAAGATCCTCCCGTTATCCGACATTTAAAGATCTGAGTAATACAAAAGAGTCGCATATACATTTCGCCGCGTTATGAACGCGCATTCCAACAGCGATGGTGTGCCTTCTAGCGTCTGCGTAGTTGCTGATGAAAAAACTTAATTATTAGGACATTAAATAACTCCATTCCTTTTCTCCCATCGCTGGATGTTCAGGCCAATAAGTTGTGGTTGGCTTCCGTCATTGGCTGGTTCAAATGGCTCTGAGCAGTATGGGACTTAACATCTATGGTCATCAGTCCCCTAGAACTTAGAACTACTTAAACCTAACTAACCTAAGGACATCAGACACATCCATACCCGAGGTAGGATTCGAACCTGCGACCGTAGCGGTCGCGCGGTTCCAGACTGTAGCGCCCAGAACCGCTCGGCCACTACGGCCGGCACTACCGTCATTGTTTATTGACTTTTTTGACCGCGAAATTTCGATACAATTCCCACCCTGGGAAAGTGTAGAGGAAAAAAAAGAAAATTAAGTTATTGGACGTCGTCTCTGCGAAGATAGGTTCTATCTTTGATGCTGCAGTCAAGAAAATGTACGCCATAATTTTAAATGCAACGTCCGCAGCGACATCTGTTGTAGTGGTCTCGAATCTGTAATCAATGCGTCTTTGCACAGTGTGTAAACAGTGTGAGAGTTGAACGTTTCGTTTTGTCAGTTGCAGTTGAAAATGAGTGCAAAATATCTGAAGCGTCACGAGGCAATGTTCCTTGTAAATCATCCAAAGGGATCGAAGTTTTCATATGGAGCTGCTGCTAAATTACTTCAAAGTCAAAAACATTCGTTGCGAAGTGGGTCACACAGTGTTTAGAGGTTGGAAACATGGACAATTTGCCGGAGAGAGGACTAAGGTGCCAAGCTATAACCGATAATGGCGGCTAGTGGATTAACTATTAGGTAATTGTGCAATTAGTAATAAATGTATTTTCATGTAAACATCAAATATCTTGTCTATACATACGTCTTTTATTTCCTACAAATAACGGCACACACTTTCTTGTGGCACTCATTGTAAATGTTCGTGGTTCTCAGATCGTTTCGTCACTGAACAGTGGCGATTTTAATCCTGTTGAAATCGTTCTCCTGTGAAATAGTGACTTACAATTTTGGTTAGTTGAAGATGTATAAAAACCTGTACTTCCGATATTCCTACTAAATAAAGCACCTTTGCACAATCAGTTAACTAATTATTCAAAATATCCTTTTACATGAGCCCGCATCTCGTGGTCGTGCGGTAGCGTTCTCGCTTCCCACGCCCGGGTTCCCGGGTTCGATTCCCGGCGGGGTCAGGGATTTTCTCTGCCTCGTGATGGCTGGGTGTTGTGTGCTGTCCTTAGGTTAGTTAGGTTTAAGTAGTTCTAAGTTCTAGGGGACTTATGACCACAGCAGTTGAGTCCCATAGTGCTCAGAGCCATTTGAACCATTTTTGAACCTTTTATATGAGCGACACTCACAGTATACTACCATCCAAGAAATAGCCAGAGAATCAAGTGCACAAATCTTGTCGGGACAGAAGAACAGTAGCCTTTTTTGTTTTAAAAGATAAATGATAAAGAATGCAACCAGCTTCTTAGAATTCAGAAAGTAATATCTGCATTACAATTCCTTGTCATTTTGTAATAGAGTAGTACATCGTGAGTTCTCTACGTATTTTTTTATGATTTTTTAAAATAAAAAGTGATAATCGTGTTTTCCACAATATAAAACGTTGGGGTAAGTAATAACTGTTTAGTTTGATTGAACAATCTCACACATCGAAAGTTAAATTCCAAGGCCAAATTTCTGAATCATTTGAAATCAGAATAGGATTCCTACAAGGGGATGGAGTGTTTCCTGTACTCTTTAATTGGCTTTCTGAAGAAAAAAAAAATCACTGGGAAAATGCTCTTCAAAAAATAGGAATAAATCAACAAATAAAACTAAGAACGGAACATAAGGAATCAAAATCAACTGCATGGGCTTTGTGTATCATCTTGCAGTCTTTTGCCAGACCTATGGAATCAGCTCTCACACAACTAAACCTCTTCGGAAGAATATCAGAGGAAGGCAACTACAGCCGGCCGAAGTGGCCGTGCGGTTAAAGGCGCTGCAGTCTGGAACCGCAAAACCGCTACGGTCGCAGGTTCGAATCCTGCCTCGGGCATGGATGTTTGTGATGTCCTTAGGTTAGTTAGGTTTAACTAGTTCTAAGTTCTAGGGGACTAATGACCTCAGCAGTTGAGTCCCATAGTGCTCAGAGCCATTTGAACCATTTTTGAAGGCAACTACAGATAAAAACATCCAAAATATAGTGACTGTCAAAAAGATCATAGGTGCCCAAAAATCGTTGAATACATTTGGAAAATCGTCATTTTCCAATTTTCCGTGTTTACTTTAGTTGCTTTAAATTTGTGGAAGTATGTACCGTCTATGCAACTAATTGAAGGCACTTTGATTATTGCCATACGGGTTTCGCTTCGTTTGTTTGGGAAGCATCATCAGTGGTCTGTAATACTTTTTTCCTTTCATACATGCAATGAACGTATTATGTGGTATATATAATATGCTGCTGTATTACATTTTGTCGTGGTTTTCTTTTGTTTTTTGTTTTGTTAGAATCAACTTTGAAAAAGGTAACAAACTTCAAAAATATGAGTATCTCGGAGAAATCATTCAAACCAGTGGAACGACCACTAGATCCCAGATGATGATGATGCCGGTGTTATCAACTTTTCAAGGGCACCTGCAAAAAAATATTGATATCTCTTAACGTGATAATTAGACCCTATGAAATAGTTACAAAATCGGAACGCTCTATGGTGCAGAGTATTTGTCACACTTGAACTGGGGCAAACAGGAAAAATGAACGGAAAAAAAGAGAGGAGCGAGCTCCGAAAAATCTAGGACGCACCATAGACGAATATGGCAACTAGAAAACAAAAGCAGCAAAGAAATCTATCAAAAATTCACAAGCCCTCACACACAGTCATCGAGAAGCCGGGTCAATTTCTTTGGACATATGAAAAGAATGGAGGACGAAAGATCAACTAAAAAAATCTTCTGATATTTCAATAACAAAACGAACAAAAGTCAGGAGAGCAAAGATACCCAAAAGGTGAAGAAGAGATGAACTCAACAAGTCGTTCAAAACAGAGAAAAATACGAACCAGAACAAATACCTTTAAAGGTTTTCGAGAAAAAGAGAGAAAATCTTCACCCAGGAACAAAAATACAAGCATAGCGAGAGAGAAAGTACTAGGAAGATAAAAGCCACTCGAAAGAACAACGTTTCGCAGTAAATCATTTTACACTGTGCATAGTTTGGCGGATTCAACGTAAGAGAGGCCTTAGCTTGCTGGAGTTCCAATCATATGTGACGCCGTCAGAATAATTTTCTCCTCAGATCAGAATGGACACACTTCAGGACATATTGGAGCACTTGCTCTTTGATTTGGAAGAATCGTGATAGGTTCAACATTTTGGATCTTGGATCTAGAGACACTAAATAAGAACAGTTCATCTGATAAAAATATCCCTTCGCCTTTATGACACTTTGAACTCTTCTGGCGACACTTGCAGCGAGGTGTCTGTGTCTCTGGAGTAACGGCAGTCTATTCTTCCTCAAGAGCTGATACTAGAAAATGTAGTGACGTTGGACGCTAGGGTCTGGAGCGAAGTCCACGTTCTCACTCATTCCAGAGGTGCTCTGTCGGGTTGAGGTCGGGGCTGTAGGCAGGTTAGTCCATTGAGGAATGCATATTTTTCACATACCATTGCTTTACGTATGCTGCTTTATGCAGGGGTGTCATCGTTTCTGAACTGTTCCTCTACTGTACATGGTACACAATGCTTTTAAATGAGTTCATATCCTTCCGCATTTAGCATTTTCTTAAGCACAGTAAGGGGTCCATACCCTAACCACGAAAACATCCTCTTTCTGTAACACCACTTCCTCCGTAATTCCCTATTCATACTACACATGATGACAGGTAACGTTCTCCAGGTATTCACCAAACCCAAACCCTTCCATCGGACTGCTGCAGGTTATAGCGTGACTCTCCACTCCGCATCACTCGTCTCCTGTGTTCAGTGGCGTCGCTTCTTACACCACCGGAAGCCGTCGCTTAGCATTGAGTACAGAGATGTGTGACTTATGAGGAGCTTCTTGACCATTGTACCCAATTCTGCTTTAACCGCCTACGCACAGTGATTACGCTAGCTGGACTGCTGGTAGTGCATTGGAACTCACGACTGATTCATTCCGCTGATTTGCTGCCATCGGTGGCGTATTTCCTGTTATCACTCTACTGTTACTTGGGATATACAGGGTGATTCAAAAAGAATACCACAACTTTAAAAATGTGTATTTAATGAAAGAAACATAATATAACCTTCTGTTGTACATCATTACAAAGAGTATTTAAAAAGGTTTTTTTTTCACTCAAAAACAAGTTCAGAGATGTTCAATATGGCCCACTCCAGACACTCAAGCAATATCAACCCGATACTCCAGCTCGTTCCACACTCTCTGTAGCATATCAGGCGTAACAGTTTGGATAGCTGCTGTTATTTCTCGTTTCAAATCATCAATGGTGGCTGGGAGAGGTGGCCGAAACACCATATCCTTAACATACCCTCATAAGAAAAAATCGCAGGGGGTAAGATCAGGGCTTCTTGGAGGCCAGTGATGAAGTGCTCTGTCACGGGCTGCCTGGCGGCCGATCCATCGCCTCGGGTAGTTGACGTTCAGGTAGTTACGGACAGATAAGTGCCAATGTGGTGGCGCTCCATCCTGCTGAAATATGAATTGTGCTTCTTGTTCGAGCTGAGGGAACAGCCAATTCTCTAACATCTCCAGATACTGTAGTCCAGTTACAGCAGCACCTTCGAAGAAAAAGGGACCAAAAACTTTATTGGCTGAAATACCAACGTTTAACACACCACCTATCAGGAGGTTTAACACCATACTTCGTTCGAAATGCACGCTGAACAACTGTCGTCGATTCACTTCTGCCGTACTCAATAACACAAAAAGCTTTCTGTTGAGCGGTCGCCATCTTAGCATCAACTGACGCTGACGCCTAGTCAACAGCGCCTCAAGCGAACAAATGTACAACTAAATTAAACTTTATAGCTCCCTTAATTCGCCGACAGATAGTGCTTAGCTCTGCCTTTTGTCGTTGCAGAGTTTTAAATTCCTAAAGTTGTGGTATTCTTTTTGAATCACCCTGTATATCAGTTTGCTGTTCCTTGAGTATGGTTCCTGCAAACGTGCTATATCAATTCGTCTCTCCTCCATTGCGTTAGGAAGCTCATTGCTCATCATGATGCTATTCTTCATATTGAACTGTAATATCCTCATTTTATTTGCGGTTTCTTCTCCATTCATATTGACTTTAGCGATCAGTCTGTCGTGCAGCATCTTATATGTTGTGCACTCTGAGCTTCCTCCTTTGTTACAAACTTTGTTTCTTCTTTTACATGGAATGCATCCTACTGGGGGTTCCATTGACAGGCAATCAGCTTTTTTATGTCCCTTCTCCCCACACTTGGCGCAGGTTATTCATTCGTCATCACAATATTTGGTTGTGTGGCCTAGCCCACAGCATTTTAAACATTTGCTTATTGCATCGTAGACGTCCATGTATGATGCCAGGAATTTTGAAAAAACTCGTTCTTGATTCAAAAGAATTGTTCTTATCTTTGGTGTAACAAGTGGAGTACCCGAGTTACGTCCTCGCAGTCCGGCATCAATAGATGATGGGTTCCCCCCACGCCCACACCAACGTGGTGACGAAACCAAAAGTTCTACTGTCACCTCTGTACAACATGTTAGTTTTCAAATCGTGAGTCACAGGATGCGGGCTGTGATGTTGTCCATGCGTCTGGGTAGGATTACTCATTGACATGGTACATCAGGAGACAGTTGTAGCTGTGTTGGAGGGGCTCGCCAGTACTGTCGTGTTAGCGTGCTATGGACAATAGCTGTTTAGTCTCTTGCTAATAGTGTCGTTGGTCTGTTACGTTTCCATCTATGGTTGTGGTCGTAGCTACCCAGAGAAAGGATAAACGGGTTACGCGAGTGTCTCGTGTTTCTGTACAGTCGTGTGGAGAGTTTTTGGAATACCTGCAAGGTGGTATCTAGCCGATATTCCCGGTGAAAATCCGCGGTGCGTGTTTAGCGCGGAGTGTTGCTTATGATTCTGAGTACTTTGTTCTGTATGAGCTGCAGACGGCGCAGGAGTGTGGACGCAGCGTATCCCCAGACGGGAGCGGCATACGTCATCAGGGACCTGATAAGTGTGGTGTACATGGAGCTGGACGTTCTCCTATTCAGTGTGCTACGCCTGTTAAGCATAGGGTAGAGTTGTTTGAGTCTCGCGTTTGCTATGTTGGTCACGTGTTGAATGTGCCCCCCCCCCCCCCCCCCCAGAGTAGTGTCCGGTCCAGTCAGACACCGAGTTATTTGACCTTCTCGCGGAAACGTATTGTGCGTGCATGTAGTGTTATTGGGTTGCAGTGTTGATGTTTGCGCAGTAGTCTCGGTCTTCTAGTGAACAGAACGGGCAGTCCGGCAGGTGACTCCCGCAGCCACGGTGCCGGCTGCAGCCCTCAGTTCCCTGCCGCAGCGTGGCCGAGCCGCGGGGGAATGGTGGAGCGGCGCCACTTGGGGCCGGTCATCTTTATTCATGGATACTGCCAACCGCAGCGCACTCACCTGTCGCCAGGACCGCCAACCTCCCCCTCCAATTTTCTGCACGCTGCCTCTCGAGTACGTCTTGATTGTCTGGGTCACCGCATTAATGGCTGGATTGGCCCGGCAAACCAAACCCCTCACACGAAACGCCACTTTAAGTTTAGGAGAATAATTTAGGCCTGGATGCCAAACGTACCTGTTGTATAAAAGTCGCCCAAACGACTGGTGACCATGAAAATCACCTGGAGCAACTAAGTCACGTGGCATCGTTGGCTGGAAGACGATGAAGGGTGGGTTCTGCTCCCCAAAGAAAGGTTCGTCATCCTTCGCGTACTACGACACATTTCCTGCGTTGCGTGTTATGTTATCTGTTCACTGTTGGTGACTGTACTGGTGTGTATGAGTAAAATATTCGAAGACTGCTGTAAAAGTGTTTAAACAAGAATACAACCATTTTGTTTGTATTGGACAAATACTTTATCCTTATGAACTGTGGACTGCGGCATCGAACTTTTACCAGGCACCACTCTTCATCTTCTGCACCACATTTGCAACTGTGTACACCGCATCTCTTAATTTGCCTCTTACAGCCTCCACAGTCTCAAGAATCACATCTTCATCAGAGGTCGTGTGTTGCTGGGAGTCGGTCATTTTAGCCGTTTCAGTGCTACACCGTCACGGCAAGATCGTTCATTCAACTTCCGTACTAAGGCAGGACTAGCCTCACGACAGACCTTCAAGTTTCAGTAAGAGGAGAAAGAGGAAGGAAGCCAGCATAACACTGTCGTAAGAGCGGCGCCTTAATTATGTATTCAACCCTCGACATTACAGTTGCACTTGCTCCGTTTCTGATCTGTATGGTCTAATTTGAAATTGTAGATAAAATGGAAAATCTTTCTTTCGTCGTCCTTTGTGGAAATGAGCGATACACATAATTCATAAATAATTATACAGAGTTCTGCTGCATATCGTATTACTCCTTTCTTTTTTTTTTAAGTACTACTAATACGAAATGTGAAGCACATTCTAACAGAAACGATTTTCGCATCTGTACAAATGCAAACAGGAATGCCTATTGGAACACAGGAATACATAATTCCTCTCTGTAGCAAACGGTGTTAACGGACGCCTCTGCGGTGGCGCTGTACTTGCAAGGTAAATTGATTGGAATCCTGGCGACGGAAGAAATTTTCACCTGTAGTATTTGGCCAGCAAGCGGAACGGCAATTCCTGACCACCGCACTTAGCGTCATTCTCCTGCATTAGGCTGTGTGCCGGCACCCTCTTACTTCTCTCTCTCTCTCTCTCTCTCTCTCTCTCTCTCTCTCTCCCTCTCTCTGTCCCCCTCCAGGATATCCTGGGAGGAATGGTGAGATAGAGAAGTGACAAGAATGATCATTTAAAGCAAAGAAGCCCGTTAAACGTGGACTGTAAAAGGTCTGCCTTGACAGCTATGAGCACTTCGTCTTTACTGTGAAACAAATGTCTTCTTCAGCAGGCGCTTCGCTTTCCATGATTTGAGAGGCAGTAGTGTGGACCAAAGCAAGAAAAAAAATTGTCCGCTAAACATGAACTCTAAACTGTATGCCTGAAGGGCTATACGCACTTTTTCATCGTCGTTACTATGATAGACGTCTCTTATACTGAGCAAGATATGCATTTTAGAGCCCCTGATGACTGGACACCCTTTTTCTTATTTTGGTCCATACTACCTCCTCCCAATATATGGAAAGCAAAGGGATAGTAGTAGAAGAGATTTGTTTCACAGTATCGAAGGGCTCATAGGTCTTAAGGTGTGCATTTTAGAGCCCATCTTTGCTAGACTTTTTGGCTTCAAATGAGCGTTGCTGTGATGTTCCTTAATATTGACAATTCCTCCTGGGACACCCTCTAATTCATAACTCCATAAACATTATAAAAATGTTTGGGTGGTTGACTTTCGCGGAGGGGACCAAACCGCAAGGTCATCGGTCCCATCGAATTGGGATAGGACGGGAAGGAAATCGGCTGTGCCCTTTCAAAGGAACCATCCTGGCATTTGCCTGAAGCGCTTTAGGGAAATCACCGAAAACCTAAATCAGCAAGGCCGGAAGCGGGTTTGAACCATCCTCCTCCCGAATGCTAGTCCAGTGTGCTAACCACTGCGCCACTTCGCTCGGTGTCCTGTAAGGTACTGCAAGCAGGTCAGCGTTCGGAATACATACATTATATTTTGGCGCCAAGCGCGTTAGAGTGGGATTAGCATCTGTATAATCTGGCGGATGCTGCGCTGTGATTGGTTATATTCCTTGTATGGTGCAAGAAAGTTGCACAATTTGGACTATTGTCTGTACTGTAAGGTTAGTTGATTCATTCGGGGAAGGGGACAAAAAATGTTTCAAATGGCTCTAAGCACTATGGGACTTAACGTCTGAGGTTAGAAACTACTTAAACCTAACTAACCTAAAGGCATCACACACATCCATGCTCGAGGCAGGATTCGAACCTGCGACCGTAGCAGTCGCGCGGTTGCGGACTGAAGCGCCTAGAACCGCTCGGTCACATCGGCCGGCTGAAGGGGACAAAACAGCGAGGTCATCGGTTTAGGGAAATCGTGGAAAACCTAAATCAGGATGGCCGGAGACGTGTTTGAACCGTCGTCCTCCCGAATGCGAGTCCAGTGTCCTAACCAGTGCGCCACCTCGCTCTGTATAAAAAATAGATGTAAGTATACATTTATGTATGGCCCGCATATTAGACCGATTTCAACCAATCTTGGTACACACAACACTTACTGTCTCGAAACGCCGCTGTGTCGGTGAGAATTACTTACGTAGGTAGGGTTGTTGTTGGGTTGTTTTTGGGGAAGGAGACCAGACAGCGAGGTCATCAGTCTCATCTGATTAGGGAAGGATGGGGAAGGAAGTCGGCCGTGCCCTTTCAGAGGAACCATCCCGGCATTTGCCTGGAGTGATTTAGGGAAATCACGGAAAACCTAAATCAGGATGGCCGGACGCGGGATTGAACCGTCGTCCTCCCGAATGCGAGTCCAGTGTCGAACCACTGCGCCACCTCGCTCGGTTTACGTAGGTAGGGGTAGGATTCGAAAAGCAGTGTACCTCACGACCCGCTAATACCCACACTTCAGTGATCTAGTATTTGAGAATGAGAGCAATCAGGGACTTGTAGCAAACTTAACACGTAATTTCAAACCTTAACAAAACTCTTCTCGCTGGAAATCTCCACAAAATGATGAAAGGAAAAAGGTTTATCACTTACTACATTTTCGCTCGTCTTGTAGAAAAACTGACACACGAAGCATAACGATCTAATTTATTTCTTCTTTACTATTAAATATTTTCGCGACACACTTTGCAGGCAGTATACAAGTATACCACTGAATATACCACCAAAATTATACCATTGTACGATGCACAGTTGTTCGACGTCACAAACACTGATATGCGTGGAAAACTGTCGCGTCACGAAAGACTTTAAACTCTATTCGCAACACTCTTCGGAGACAGTATCCACACATGCCGCTGAATGTACCTACACAAAGTTCTGGAGATATGACGTCAAATACCGTGATGCGTGACAAACTGCCGCATCATGCATGATGTTTTGCTACTAACTCTATTCACAATATGTTTCGCAGACAGTAGCCTGCAAAATCATATAATTATACAGCACGTAGTTCAGGTGATGCGAACATTGCGTGAAAATGAAACTGTACGGCGAAATTCGCTAGAGATAAAAGGTGAAATAAGCGTATAAATATGTGTGACGTGTTAAACATACGTGAAATATATTTGACGTGGGTAAAAAGCTCATTCTAAATCCCTGGAGCGATTTCAGTCAAATTTGTTTCGCATATTAGTTGCGCTCTGCAAGCACATACTGCAAGGGTGAGAACCACCAGCCTCCCATTAGGGTGAGCGTGAAAACGAGAACTTGGGAGGAGGAGGTGGATAGACAACGAGGGGGGAAGGTGGACAGAGAGAGGAGGAGAGGGAAATGGCAGACAGAGGGGAGGATAAGAGAAGGGTGGAGAACAGAGAGAGGGAGATGAGGAAATGGACATGGAGAGGGAGATGACTAGGAAGAGGGTAGGAGGAGGTGAGCAGAGAGATTTGGAGGAATAGATGGACAGAGAAGGGGGAGAAGGTGGTTGACAGAGGGGGGAGGAGACGATGGAATTAGAGAGGGGAGGATGAGGAGTGGAATAAATAAATACCTGGGAACGCCAAATACTCCGTATATTTGGTATAAAATAATCGTTATGCCTAAGTTGCGTCTATAGTGGCAATGCAGTGTGCATCGGTTATACTTGCGAATTCGTGTTCTCGCTCTCTTTTCTACGCTGTTACTGCCCACTTGTATCCGCAGACTGACTCAAGCGACGAGTTTTCAGTTACGTAGGGACCGGCGTAGGCTGGCGAGTCGAGTCTCTGAGTGTACGGAGACAGCGAATTCGGAGATGAGTGGGTAGGATCCTCTGGCGATTTTAGAGCGAGTATAAAGACCTCACTTCTAACTCTACTGGGCAAACAGATGGTCACGAGTAGCTCTGTCTACGCTCATCCAACCTCCACTAAACACTGGATTGCGCTGTGATAAGCCACTGGCAACGATGGTTCAGATCTGTCCGTCGATTGAGACGTTCTGCGGTTTTCATAAGTCGGTTAAGGCAAATGCTGGGATGGACCTTTAATTTGATTCTGTATTTTAGTTTCCTAACGCTTTCTCTTCCCCTTTTGTTTCCTTTTAAGCACATCATCTGAGGATGACTTGCTAAGAATTCAAAATCGTGTTACGTCACCCCGCTGTGTATGTTTTTCTCCCTCTTTTTCTGTTGCGGCGATCCGATCGGATACGGGTATGCAATGGTTAACACAGAGAAAACTCGCTTTGTGCGAAAGCCTGACCTTGTAGCTCTAACGAAAATGTCTCTTTTTCTTAGTTAAAATTTTTCACTGTCAAGTAAAAAAGATTGCCCTGAAGAAATACCATTTACTTCGTTTATTGGGTTCTTAAATAACATACTTCTTAATAATGGCTAGGCCGACCGTTGTGACCGAGCGGTTCTAGGCGCTTCAGTCCGGAACCGCGCGACTCCTACGGTCGCAGGTTCGAATCCTGCCTCGGGCATGGATGTGTGAGATGTCCTTAGATTAGTTAGGTTTAAGTAGTTCTAAGTTCTAGGGGACCGATGACCTCAGATGTTAAGTCACATAGTGCTCAGAGCCATTTGAACCATTTTGAATAATGGCTAGACGCAACAAGCCTCACTTTCACATTGAAGTTCAAATTTTAACCATCACGGTACAATAATTTACGATAGTCGCAATAATCGTTAAAGAAATAATAAAGCCTGGCAGCGGATGCTACTGAGTGATTACGATACAGATTTGGCTGCTGATTTCGTGTGTAATTACCGTGGCGTGGCATTCTGCATGAACGCAGTTCAAAACCGCGTCGGATCATCCTGATGGAGGCTTTCTGTGGTTTCCCTAAATGGCTCCAGGCAAATGCCGGGGATTCCTTTGGAAGAGCACGGCCGATTTCTTTCCCCAACTTCCAAACACTCCGAGCTTGTGCTCCGTCTCTAACGACCTCGTTGTCGACGGGACGTTATACCCTAGTCTTCCTTCCTTTTTTTCGTGTGTAACCATCGACGAATAAACCGATTAATCACTCACTGTTGCCCTACCATTAGACGGAAAACTTCCAGACACATATATTGTCATCATCTGCGGATTTTTTCGATTCTACTAGACGGCATGCAACCGTTCCACACGAAATCTAAAAGCCCGCCCCCGCCTCACGCAAAGGGGCAAGAACGGTAGCGCTTGGGGTTTGTTGAACGAAACGGCGAGACAACGCCTCCTGCCGGAGGAAGCGTGCTCAACTCCGAACGCTCCAGACAGCCAGCAATGCATAAGGGGTACGACTGACTGTATTGCACCACTATCTATAGTACCTTGTAACAGTCGTTACTGGTATCATCTGTCTGACCTGAACCTGAAATATGTGATTTTGTAATTTTTAAAAAATATATCTATGTGACTTAACTGTCATCTTACATTGTGAAATGCTCCACCAAAATCGAGCAACTCAGTGGCCGTCGACGAGCGGATGTGTTCTTATGTTGAAGTTTGGAAAACAATACTGCGTTAACAAGCAGTGACAAATACGACACCACGTTACTTTTCTGTCGACCTGGTATTGTCAAATACAACGAAACTGTGAATTCAGAATAGGCAGAAGAGAGAGGAATTACTGCGTCTTTATCGTCATGGAAGCGAGGTAAGTTCTAGAAATATCTGATAATGCCTAAAAGGAGTCGTAGAACTCTGAGTTTTGGTAGACCGTGCTCCGGGAGGTAGCTGGAGAGTAAACTTGGAGGACGTCTCACTGGCGTCCACTTTCAGTAATGCAGTAAGAATTCCAGTAGGCAGCGGTGTGTGTGTGTCCTTTGATCTCGCTACATCCCCCCCCCTCCCGCCCCCCCTGCTGGCGCCCACTTGCCGACTGCACGGTGGGCTGAATCTTCGTGACTTGCATCGCTACGTTGCGCCCATCCGTGTCGGCAACCCTACCCCGTCCGTCGTTCTGGAACAGCTGTCAGGAAAGAGGGAGAGATTTCACAGGGCGCCGCAGCAATGATTGACGCGTTTCCAAGGATCATAGCTCGCGCCGTGGGGAGGGGGCGAGGGGGGGGGGGGGGCGGCAGCCAGGCGCATGATTTTGGGACCTGTCTCGTGCACTGCTTGCGGCTTTGGAATATACTGTGAAATTCCTAACTGTCACGTGAACACTCCGGCTCTTTTACGAAAGTTACAGCCGTTTTATATAGGGCAAATTTCATAAATGAGCTATGTTATCGTAAATGGAATAAGAATGACTCAAATGGCAACTACGAGCGTCACGGAATCTGGATACACGTTAATTGTGCGTAAAACTTTGTGGGACGACCTGCAGCCCTCGCCGATGTCAGCAAGGCATCTAACCTCTCCTAGAAACTGTGCGTGTAGTGGATATGCCGACTGAAAGATTTCATCGTGTCTGTACAATCAAGTGCAGTGCCTCTTCGTACATTCGTGTACATCGGCAGGAGTTTTATGCAAGTAAACAACTCTGGCCTTTAACTATCAAACGCAAGACAATTATTATTGCGGTATCAGGAGCTATAACCGCACCTAACGGCGTGGGCGCAGTATTTCATCTGCAAAGAAATTATTACTGCGGATACCCCCTGATATATGGCTCTGAGCACTATGGGACTTAACATCTACGGTCATCAGTCCCCTAGAACTTAGAACTACTTAAACCTAACTAACCTAAGGACAGCACACAACACCCAGCCATCACGAGGCAGAGAAAATCCCTGACCCCGCCGGGAATCGAACTCGGGAACCCGGGCGTGGGAAGCGAGAACGCTACCGCACGACCACGAGATGCGGGCCCCCCTGATATATCCGTGTATATCCCAACCCGCGTGGATCTCTGCTGAGCTGTATTCCAACTCTCTCCAACTTGTCTATATGAACTTCAATGGTGGCATCAGTTATTCAAATCATATACAAGGTGCATCTGAAAAGTTTGGTGAATGGCCTCGTAAAGTAAAGGAAAGAAGAATTACGGACAAAATATCTCTACTGGCCTTCAAATTAATCACAATTAGCTGCAATGCACACTTGTGACATTGGTTGTAAAATTGATGGAAACTGTCATCTTGAGGCACCGCTTGAAGCACCGTGGCCACGCGCAACGCCTATGAAGCTTACGCCTTTCAGGGCTAATTGAAGGTGCGAAGCAGTGCCCGAGCGGTTCTAGGCACTTCAGTCTGGAACCGCGCGACCGCTACGATCGCAGGTTAGAATCCTGCCTCTGACATGCACTTGTGTGATGTCCTTAGGTTAGTTAGGTTTAAGTAGTTCTAAGTTCTAGGGTACTGATGACCTCAGATGTAGAGTCCCATACTGCTCAGAGTCATTTGAACCATTTTTGAAGCTGCGGAAAGAAATAGAAGTCTGCTGCTGTTGTTGAAGAAAGTCACCTTGCGTTGAGCAAGAAAGTTGAGCACTCAGCCATTGCGGATATTCAGCAGCATGTGACCACGGTGCTTCGAGCGATTCCGCAAGAAGCGTGTGCCGACAATTACCTGCTGCCTTACAACCGATGAAAGACGTGTGTTTTAGCTAATGCTGACTACTCTGAACGCCAGGAAAGGGATTTTGTTTCTAACTCCAGCTTCCTTCAATTTCTGAGGCCATGCGCCGAACTTTTCAGATGCACCTTGTACGTCGTTAGGAGGCGTATCGAAAACATCGATAACCTTCTCCTTTGAAACACAGAAATGAATCTAAGGTGTAATATGATATGATTGGGTTAAACTCGCAGCTCTTTTCATAAATCTGAGGTCGACTGCGACCAGTTGATCGATACCAAAACAGATTGCTTCAGATGGAAACTGCTCTGTGTGTCATGTAACATTGCGAGCATGGGGGAAAATTATTCCTCCACCTAGGACTGGTATTGAGGAGAGCTGAGTTTGCGTGCTTAGCCGTATGCGAATCAGCGAGATATGGACGTGACGTCACGGTGCCGCCCCAGGCGAGCTTAGGGAGCGCGTGGCTGAATATGGATGGGTAAATCCCAAAGCGGGTATTTTGGACGGCTGTTGCTCACATAGCCTTTGTGCAGGACAGACAATGTTCCAAGAAGCGACGGAGTGCCAGACAAGCTGAAAGATGGCTTCTTACACCTCTACAAATATCTACAATAATTCAAATATTAACAGCACTATTACAATACCTTCGAAACTACAGTAATTTATATTTCGTATTGAATAAATATTTTCACAGTGAACCTATGAATTAACAATTTTTAATTACTTCTTGCAATTTCAACAAACGATATATCAGGCGATAGCATTGCAGCCCAGAAAGCTTCTCATATTTATCTGTTTTATTTATTGACTTATAACATCTTGTATACCTGTTTTGCTACGCAAATGTTTGTCAGAACATCGTATTCTCCACACTAACACATCAAATGAATACGGTGTGAATACCTTGCATATTGTTATACTTTGTGTAGTTATTTAATAAAGAGTTCACTATTTTCCCAGTATCTTTATTTAAATGTCGCGTTCAAGTGGTTAAAAAAAACTGTGCTAATTTAAGTGGTCAGTCACACGTGTTAGCGGATACGACAGTTAAAAAGAGAACCGAAATACTCTTTTGTCAAGAAGGCATAAGTAATAGTTTAAATAATATTTAACGACACTTCGTTGTCATTTAACGTGAGCTCACTGAAGCAAGAATTCTAGCGTATTTATTTATGGAAATTCCTTAATTTGTAATTATTGTGAATGATCTCAGTGTGGCCGAGTATTTATAACATTTCTTTATTTAAATATTGTTGTATAGTCTTGGAAGTGGTCATATTTAATCAGATGATGTCTGTGGAGCTTAAGAACGATGTCTTTTTGGTGGGGAACAGCCTTCAGCCATTGGAAAAGCTGATAGTAGCGGAACACTGCTGGAGACAAGTGGAGATTGGGACTTTTAGAATGAAGAGTTCCAGGGAGCGACTCTGGACACATTTTTACGTTTTTATTCAACATAATTCTCTGTCGTCTTCAACAGTGACAGACGTTAGAATATAACATTGTTAATAAACTATTCTTTTAACTTTTACTTTGTATTTCTGTGTATTTTATTAATAGGCAGGCCGGCCGGTGTGGCCGTGCGGTTCTAGGCGCTTCAGTCTGAAACCGCGTGACCGCTACGGTCGCAGGTTTGAATCCTGCTTCGGGCATGGATGTGTGTGATGTCCTTAGGTTAGGTAGGTTTAAGTAGTTCTAAGTTCTAGGGGACTGATGACCAAAGATGTTAAGTCCCATAGTGCTCAGAGCCATTTGAACCATTAACAGGCAGTTGTAGCCATCCATAGACTATTTGCCTGCAGAATCAGAACTACAGGTTATTATTTGCAGCGAATTAGGTGCAGGACACGAAAGCAAACGTCTGCGACTCGACCCTGTGATTAAGAGCTCTTAGTTTTTTTTTTAAAGTGAGCCGTGCTTAGCCCAAAACCTAAATTCTACTTAGTCAGATTTGTTTGTGATGTGACACAATCCATGTTTGGCCACTACACAAAATGGCTTGAAATTTCTCTTTCCATATCGATCATTTTTACGTTATTTACTTTTTTGTGATGTGACACAATCCATGTTTGGCCACTACACAAAATGGCTTGAAATTTCTCTTTCCATATCGATCATTTTTACGTTATTTACTTCATCAGCTATCTTCGTGGAGCTCCAGTTTAGCTTACATTAGCCAGTGTAGCAAAGTATGATTTGAGAAGACTGCTTATCTTAATTTTGACCTTTTTTTCAAAGAGCCTTTGAAGCAATCCTTGTATTCCAATTGAAGCAGATGTCAAAATTCCCCGATTTTGATGAGTTGTACTTAAAAGGGCAATGTTTTTGTTATGTATTAATTAACTAAAGCGTTCGTAATACTTTCCCTAGAATAAATCCAATTTCAGTTTCGCAGTCTTCTGATCAAACGGAGCCGTTCGACACCCTTCACGACAGTATTCAGTTTGATTTTTCTTTTTCCCTTTTTCTAGTGACTTCTATTTTTGTACGTTTTGAAACATTCCTCTCCCTTTCAGCTTGGTTCAGTCAATGGAGAAACAGGATTTGCAGGTAGGCCTACTCTCAGTGTCATTTGTATGCACTCTTATAATTAGTCATCAGTATAGCTTAAAATTACATGAACCTTAATTTGTTTGCTAAGGGGGTCGTGATTCTGACGTAGGGCTTGAATGAAAGCAGCAGCCTCAGCCAAAGTGGGGCGGTTGTGGTGACAGTGTCGTCACGCTGTCGACCGATTGCTTAATCAGACGCTCTGACATCAGCAGGAACTGCCTAGAGTCAAGGTGGCAGTCGTGAGACAGCAAGTTATTTCGGTGCCTGGTACTCTTGTTGTTGCTTTGTGGTGAACAATAATAAACAAACGTTACTCGAAGTTTTTGTTTGTTGTTTATAAAGTCAAAATAACGTCAGATACACATTAAAATGCTACACCTCAAGCAAAAGTTCATTTTATTGACAAATGATATGACAGGTAGCTCCTTATTGCAGCAGTATGTTCACACCAAATGAAATACACGTCACAGTAAAAGGTGCGCAGTCACATCAATACACCATGTATCCCCCCTCTGGCGCAACGCAGGCCTGTATTCTCGCGTGCAAACGTTCGCAAAGCTACCGCATGGCATCCTGCGATAGCTTGTCACGAGCATCTTGCCCTTTTTGTTGCAGTTCGGGTGTGATTGTTGCCGGCCCTGGAGAACGAGTAAATTCGCGCTTTGTCATGTCCCACACGTATTCAGTTGGCGAGAGATCTGGTGATCCCGCTGCCCAGGGCAGTTGTTATACACCACGTAGGGCACGGTGCGTCGCTGCAGCCATTTGTGGACGTGCATTATCCTGCTGAAAAAGCACATCACCGTCCTGTCGAATAAATGGCAGTAGCACGGGGATAGCAGCCTGTGTAGTGTAGCGAACACTGGTCAGTTTACCCCGCAGAGACACCAGATATGAACCCGAGTTGTAACTGATGGGCTTCCACACCTTGAAGCATCGAGTGGGAGTAGTGTGTCGTAGGCGATTACATTCTAGGATAGGCAGTGCACCAGGTCTACGTGTACTGCCAGAACGAACTGTCGCCACTGAAGACAATAGAGCGCCATTTCACTCTCCACTCAGCTCTACCGCGACACGAGAGTAGACGTGCTTGGCGGTCTCGTGATCTCAGTGGTAGCCTGGCCAGCCACACGTAATCTTAGTCCTGCTGGAACCACAGGGTTCCCAATGATCCCCAATGACACAGCAGGAGCAACGTGTGTCCAGATTTGTGTTCTGGACGATAATTGGTCGGCCACCGCTGCTCGTACAGTGCATCGATCTAGATGTGCGTCTTTACTAGGCAGATATGAAGAACGTGGTCTGCTGATACGGAAATGTTCCACAGACCAGTGTCAAAAGCAGCGAGAGACAACTGAAACATGGTGCCAGAAATGTGCAGCAGTACGTCGATACGTCCATCCAGCTTCGCACAGGCCGACAATGGGATCCAGTTCGAATGGCTTAAGCTGTTCAACCCGAGTGGGTACTCGTCCGTGGGGCGTGGTTGTACCCTGGAATGAGAGTTGGAAGTACGGTGCACCTCCAAACTCAGCATAGTGCCTGCTGAGGCAAGACAGAGGGTGCAGAGACAGACTTCCTGAGCGCCATCTGGTCCCCGGTGACGGTGACCAGTGGATCAGTAACACTGCAACCCCTCAGTATTCACATATTATATCGTGGCGCCAGTGAACACAGTCCTTGAGGGTGTGGCAATTTTTTCCGGACCTGTAACCCTGGACAACCGACGACCACGAGATAAATGCGTCCACAGGTGATGGGGGCTCGTCTTCTGCAAACTAAACGAAACGATAACCTTTGGGTAGACCTCAAAGACGACAATAGGAGACCAGGGAATTGAACCACCTCTGCCAATCCAGTGTCCTGGAAAAGCCTTGCCCAGGAGTTCTCGCACAGTCTAAACTTAACAGCTGTTGATAAAATATCGATATGTTATCCAATAATTGTCTTTATATATCGGTAATACTTTTTACCGATGTATCGATACCGAAATACCCATACCGAGTGCCGATATTTGTATTTTATATTATATTTTTTTCGCAGTTTTCGGTAAATATTTGAAATTGTCGTAGTACATTATTTTACTTTCACTGTGTAAAGGAGGCGTAGTACTTTTTGATCTTTCATCACGTCCAGTCTTTCTCTTTGACTGTGTGGAGCAAGTGTAGATGGCACAAAGTAGTAGTCCGAATACAATGCAGGTGGCGGTGTGAATGGAATAACAACACTTCCGATGTGAAGAAATAACACACCAGTTGCGTATTAAAAAAAAAATTAACGCCACTGGTGTGCTACTTCTACATGTCCGAAATAACAGATACCATCACTGACCAAGCAGCTCGTTAGAATGAAATTACAATGAAATGACAACCCTTAGCAGCTTACAGGCGTTGACATGCGTCAATGGGGACAGATGAAAATGTGTGCCCCGACCGGGACTCGAACCCGGGATCTCCTGCTTACATGGCAGACGCTCTATCCATCTGAGCCACCGAGGACACAGAGGATAGTACGACTGCAGGGACTTATCTCTGGCACGCCTACCACGGCACCCACATTCTCAACGTATTGTCCCGCACTACATTCGTAGTGCCTCCACCCATTATACTCATTACTCGCGGCGCGTTGCCGATTCCCGTAAGAGTTCGGGCACTTGTTGTGCATCCGCACAGAAGAAGAAGATGGTGAAGGGGCCGGTGAGCCAAAACTATATATATACTAAGATCAGTCCCCGTTGACGTATGTCAACGCCTGTAAGCAGCTAAGGGTTGTCATTTCATTGTAACCTTTTATTGTGACACTTACGTGCAGTTACCATTGTTAGGAAATTGGTTATCGCCAAGCGCGAACTTGCATCGTTTTCCTTTCAGTGTAAGGGGGATAAGCAGCCTGCTAGCTTGTTTGTGAACAGAATATCTAATAATAATGAACGAATACTTAAATACACAGGTCTAAAACTGGCAGTATATTCACAGTGTGCTGCCGATGCGTTTTTTGGCCGGTACGTCGATATGTTTTTTCCGTCGACACTTCTATACTTATTCTCTATCGTGAGCCCATCATGATATTCTTACGAATATCGGTATATCGAATGCCCGATATTTTTAAAAATACCAACAATTCTAATCCTAACCCACTGAGGTGGTGCACCAGCTTGTTGGGGGAACGGCTGGTAGTTGGAGATCGACTATTTGTGGTAGAGTACCCATAGTTCCTAGATGACAGAACGCAGCACGTCATTCTCAATGGATAGAAGTCTTCCGAAATAAGAGTGGTTTCAGGTGTGCCGCAGGGGAGTGTCGTAGGACCGTTGCTATGCACAATATATATATATATATATATATATATATATATATATATATATATATATATAACCTTGTGGATAACAGCGGAAGTTCACAGAGGCTGTTTGCAGATGATGCTGTAGTATATCGAGAGGTTGTAACAATGGAAAATTGTACTGAAATGCAGGAGGATCTGCAACGAATTGACGCAAGGAATGGCAACTGAATCTCAGTGGAGACAAGTGTAATGTGCTGAGAATACACAGAAAGAAAGATCCTTTATAATTTAGCTACAATATAGGAGGTTAGCAACTAGAGGCAGTTAATTCCACAAATTATCTGGGAGTAAGCATTAGGAGTGATTTAAAATGGAATGATCGTATAAAGTTGATCGTCGGTAAAGCAGATGCCAGACTGAGATTCATTGGAAGAATCCTAAGGAAATGCAGTCAGAAAACAAAGGAAGTAAGTTACTGTACACTTGTTAGCCCACTGCTTGAATACTGCTCACCGGTGTGGGATCCGTACCAGATAGGGTTGATAGAAGAGATAGAGAAGATCCAACGAAGAGCAGCGCGCTTCGTTACACGATCATTTAGTAATCGTGAAAGCGTTACGGAGATGATAGATAAACTCCAGTGGAAGACTCTGCAAGAGAGACGCTCAGTAGCTCGGTACGGGCTTTTGTCGAAGTTTCGAGAACATACCTTCACCGAGGAGTCAAGCAGTATATTGCTCCCTCCTACGTATATCTCGCGAAGAGACCATGAGGATAAAATCAGAGAGATTAGAGCCCACACAGAGGCATACCGACAACCTTTCTCTCCACGAACAATACGAGACTGGAATAGAAGTGAGAACCGATAGAGGTACTCAAGGTACCCTCCGCCACCCACCGTCAGGTGGCTTGCGGAGTATGGATGTACATGTAGATAGAACTGAAGCATACCGAGATAAATGCCAGAAATTGAGAAGCAAGGAGACTAGTCATGAGACAAGACCACTGGCCTTTCGTCGACTTCAAGTAAGAACCATGGTAAAAAGGAGATCGTGTACTCTCTGTTGGGTCTGTGAATATTAGCTTTTCCGCAATAGATCATAGGCAGTGTTAGTCTTGTCAGTGATGCGGTTTTGCGTCGTTTGTAACGGTGACGCCAGTCGTGTGTGACGTGTTGGCGCGGTATCTGTTTACCGTACTCGTTAAGGCCCGCTGCAGAACATTTATTTAATTACGAACTGGCCTCCTACCGGTGCAGCCCATCATCAAGCGGCCAAGCGCTAACAAGCCGAAAATCGCTTCGCAATTAAATTCGGCAGCAAGGCTGCGCCTGTGCGTTGCGTTTCAGTTTATCAGCACGCTCCGCCGAACACTGCCGGAAAAGTCTATTAATGCAACATTTATCAGTTACACGTATTAAAACAAAATAAAAGAGTTCCCTTTTAAAGCGTTTCCATATAAATATTAAAATTTTCATTAATCTGCGGTGCTTTTGTCTGAGACTGTTTAATTTTTCATCGTTGACAGTTTTCCCCCTAATTGACCATGCGATATTGTAGTGCTGAATATCGCCGCTGTTAATATTACCCTGCGGTTTCGGCGAACCGGTGGGCGGCGGAAAATTCAGCGCACGGTGTTTACACGCTAAAATGTCAGGGCGCGTGGTGTTCTTCTATTGACTCGGCTCTCGGTAATAATGTTGATTTGGTTTCTGCTCTTTGCATTATTAGGTTCACTAATTTGTTTGTCTGTTAATTGCTGTTGTGTTGAGAGTTCTTTGAGCCAAGGGTGACGCGGAATATTCCATGGGAAACGGTTCCCCGTGCTGACGCAACGCACTGTCAAAGCACGGCACTCGCAGATTTAGCGGGGACCGCCCGTGTTACCAGAGCAGTTCCCAGCGCCGCCAGTTATTCTGTTTCACTCGGTATCGACTGGTTGGGCGATCGCTAATACACTGGACTCCTGGCTGGAAGGGCCTGTGTTAAAATCATCCTAGCGGACTTTGAGCTGGCCTATCCGTGCATCTCCTAAATCGATTCGGTGAACGTGAGTATGCTCTCCCTGAAACGGCGGTGATAATTTCAATGCTTGTCCTTTATCCTTTGTTAGAACAAGTGGCCCGTCTGTGATGATCTCTCCGCGTACAGGACTTAAACTGAAGTAAAACTTGAAGTTAATGATTTGTCTGTCTCGTACACGTTCTCCGTCGAATCTGTCGTTTCTGTTGCGCGCTTTTAGATCTTTTTTCCGTGATTATACTCCCCGCTACGGCAACGGATATTTGTGACTGCTGTGAGTTTTTTTACGTGTGTTATCATGTTCAGCCTGCAATACTGTTGCCTAGCAGTAGTATGTGAATTGGTCTTGGTTAAAAACAGTCTTGGTTGTAATTTTAGTTTTTTATTTTTCAACGACGCGTTTTGCCTTATTTAGGCATCTTCAGGTTATCAGATATCCTGAAGATGCCTAAATAAGGCGAAACGCGTCGTTGAAAAATAAAAAAAACTAAAATTGCAACCAAGACTGTTTTAACCAATACTGTTAAGCACTGGTTCGCTGCCACATATGGATTGGATGAATTGGTCTGTTACTTTACAAGGTTTCGGTCTGAGTTTGTGCACAGTCCTGTGAGGAAATACTACGGACGAACAAGTGCGAAGTGCTAAGTGATAGAACGATTTTTCAGACGTCATTCCTGTGGCGCACCTGGTCCGCAGCTCGTGGTCTGTTGGTTAAAGTTGCTGCCTCTATATCACGGGGTCGTCCCGGGTTCGATTCCCGACCGTGTTGGGGATTTTCTCCACTTGGTTGTGTTGTTCTCATTTCATCATCATTCGGGAAAAATGGCGAGACTAGACAGTGATAAGATTGGAAATTTGTACGGGCCAAGGAAGTTTTCCGACACCATCTTGAAACAGTCCCATACGGTGTTTTCTTTATCAGTTAAACATGCTTCAAAATTTGCATCTTTCTGCAGCTCCCTGATTTGTGGGCCCACACATACATCTTCCTTTATTTTTGCAGCTGAAAGATGGGGGAATTTGGTAGCTAGATATGCAAACCCACAGCCTGTTGGATCCATGGCCTTCACGAATTGTTTCATCAGGCGAAGTTTGATGTGAAGTGGTGGAAGTATATATTCAGGAGCTACCAGACTTTCACGTTGTACATTCTTTTCGCCAACTTTCCATCTTCGCCTAGGCCATTTCATTTTCACGTAGTCAGAATTTCGGTCTCGACTATCTCACTCGCAAAGAAAACAGGCATACTTTGTGTAGCCTTGTTGCATTCCCAGTACCATAGCAATTACCTTGAAATCTGCACATATTTTCCATTTGTGTTCATTGTATTTTAATGAATTTAGCTCCTTTGTACGAATTCGTAATTCTCTTTTGTCAAACTAGCGTAAGCTACTGGAACAGAGGGTATTTTATTTCCGTTGTGGAGCAAAACACCCTTCAGACTTGTTTTCGGTGCATCTATGAAAAGTCTCCACTCTTGTGAAATATAAGTGAAGTTCAGCACTTTCATCAGGCCAGCAACGTCTTTGCAAAATGTCAGTGCTTCGTCAGTTGAAAAATAAGAAATAAAGGCATGTTCTCTGTGCCTGAACACTCTGATTTTGGTACTTTGGTGCAGTAGATTATACTCTTGTAATCTTGAACCAAGCAGCTGCGCCTTTTGTTTACTTAGTCCTAGATCACGTACTAAATCATTTAAATCTGCCTGTGTTAACAAATGTGGCGATGACTCACTTGTGCAGTGATATAAAGAATCATCATCTGTGATTTCTTCAGTACTACGTATTTCACTGTCACTCGGAATTTGACCTCGGGCTCTTGAAGGTACTGGAAGGTTGTCGGAGTGCTGCACTGGCATTCTGGCTGAAGGCAGATCTGGGTAAACAATGTGCCTCTTCGACTTTTTGTTTGTAAAACCCTGAATTTTTGTTAGACAGAAATAACAATCAGTAACATGGTCCTTAGGCTCCCTCCACACCTTGGGAACAGCAAACAACGCCACATTCTCTTTACCTTTCCACCACTGAATTAGTTTGCAGTAACATGTAGCACAACAGAAATGTGGTGCCCATTCTTTATCGAGGTCTCCTACCTCTACTCCAAAGTAATGTTTGTATGCTTTCTTTATGATTGAAGAAATTTTCTTTCTATTTCTGGCAAAAGTGAACTTCCCACAGATGTAGCAGAAGTAGTCGGGCTTATATCAACATCCACGACGACGTGGCATTTGTGCAAATTTAAAAATACCACTCTGGTAATACACCTGTATTAAATTAATAGTAGGGAACTAGAGGAACGCTGATGTTTAAAAACAAGCAGTCGTTTTACCTTCAGCACCAGGCTCAATCAGTTTACACACAGGATCTAAAAGATTCAACAGTGCTTGGAAATATGACACACAGTTACTTGTCAGCCAAAACACCCACTCGTTAAGACTGACACAAATTGCGGCTAACACCACTGTTGTAAACTCGATGCACCTGCCCCTAGGAGGCGTTAAGCTTTACTGCCGAGGCAGCGACCGGCTGTCGCTGTTCGAGTTAATGAGATGTTTCAGGTGGTCTTAATGACATAGGTGTGGCGGGGGATAACCTAATGATGTCTGATTCTTCCCACCTGCTGTTGCACAAGAAATTATCACGTTCTATCACTATTGGATACGGCAACATACCCGTATTTCTCTACAACGTCTCTGTGTATGCCTTAAATTGTGAATATACATATATATACATATTACATAAAAAGTATCCCTGACAACGATATTTTGTTTACATATTTGAATTTCCCATGGTAAAATGGTCTAGAAGCACAAACTTTAATATCAGAAATAGAACCCATGTCGAACAGTGTAACCACTCCGTCAAGAGCCCCACAAAACATCATCATCATCATCATCATCCAATGGCTCTCCTAACTCTTATACAGTGTTATTCATAAGTGACTCCGGGGTATCAGAAGACAACTGCGTAAACGCTATTGGACATTCCGAAAACGGACACAGATTAGTGGACAACGAAAGTTCCCAAATTTTTAACTCGCATTACAGATGCTCATATGGGCACCCTTTGTGATGGGTTAATAATTACGATTATGGTATAAGCGGCGCGACTCCAGGGGAAAATCACCGTTGTCCTTCACCTCGAACCTGGAACTGGTGCTGCGGCTGGCAGAAATGACTACCTCTTTTTTGTTTCTTCAACAACCCTTCACGGAACAATGTTTCCTTCCTCCTTTCCTGGTATGGCTCACAAGGACAATCCTGTGGCTTAATGTTTCCTATAGCTGTTTTCGTCAGCATTTTCACCACAACGAAAATAAAGTTTTTGTTGTTTCATGCCATGTAACGTATTGTCTGAGGTAGGATTGAAATGAGCGTCCTCTGGAGGAAGACTTAATTACGTTGTGCCGCGTCGCCGTAACCATTTTCTTGCTATGGTAGCGTAGGCTTTTTGGCTCCTATTACTTCACGTGTCCCATTAACTCTTCTTCACTAGTACCAGGTTGAATTTTCTCCGATTGAATAGTTCTAGGCGTCCAACGTAAAGTATACTTGTACTGTCGGTAGATTGTCATTACTACCGATGGATTCGGAGGAATATTTTGAAGCGTCAAAGTAGAAAACCTTTCAGTGAAAACTGTGCGTTTCACCACCTCAAGATTGTCACCATATTTTCTGGAAGGAAGCAGCAACAAGCAAGCATGGTTCAAATGGCTCTGAGCACTACGGGACTTAACTTCTAAGGTCGTCAGTCCTCTAGAACTTAGAACTACTTAAACCTAACTAACTTAAGGACGTCACACACATCCATGCCCGAGGCAGGATTCGAACCTGCGACCGTAGCGGTCACCCCGGCCGGCAAGCAAGCATGACTCCACGACCTGAGGCAACTTATTGAGACGTATTACACTGGTACTAAAACAACGATAATACAAAATCCTAGTTCGTAGCAACAGCTGAGAGCTCGGAAACATTATACTTCTCAATGAGAACTGAGGAAAAAGCGAGTAATTGATTCTGGTCACTACTCAGAGAGATTGAATGACATAGAGAGGCAACGGCATGACGACACAAGCAAATTTCTCAACTCTTCGCCATGTTTTGTGTTGTTAAAACAAATTAGCGTGGTGTGAGATAGTGGTAGATAATGTGTCAAGTAACTACGTAATAACATCCTACTGTTAGTAGTCAGTAATTACAGCCACGAACGAAATTACTGTGATTATAGCAAATGAAAGCTTAATATAAATCGTCTTTCTGCATTGAGTATCACATGGACATACAGGTGATCTTGTCCAAACGTTTGATTGCGTGACCTCCATGATAAGAAGACACGGTCTAGAAAATTCAGTTTAGGATATCTTCGCGTTGTTTAATATACTGCTTACTGTACATATTATGTATGTAATACATAATAATCCACAAATTTCGGAGAACAGAGAGTTAATAAAGAAATGTTTCAAAAAAAATTACATTTGTATAAATTGTATGTAGCATCTGGCTAAATTTGATTTGAATTTGAAATAAGTGAGATACACTGTGTGCTAAGTAAGACAAATTCGGAAACTCTGTTTCGCATATCAGGTACAGTACGACCTAACCCATCTGTTCACTCGAATATGTCACATAGTCATTGGGCAAATGTAAGTTTATGAAATTAATACTTAAGACACTACCTAGGGGGCGTCCATTAATTACGAGTGGCGCTTTTTCGACACCCTACCCCCCGCCTTCCCTCCTGTTGAGATGGAGATGTCACGAGATTTTGCTCGACCCCCCTCCCCCCAATCTCATGTGAGATTTTTCAAGATGCGTATTTCTAGTATAAATACGTTAATCTATGATTTATTGCGTTGGATTAATTTTAAAAAAACATAATTTGCTTAATTATTTTTATTTAAGGCTAGTTAAGAGTAGTGTTTAAGACAGAACATAATCTAGAATCTCAGTGAGAAAATCGAACAATTAATAGCTTAAATAAAATGAACTACTGAAATTCGTAAACGAATGTTATTCTGATTCAGTCCACGGGAACTCATGTGTGGTCTCAAACAGTGACTATTGGAACCAACATGTCCATGTGATTTTTAGTAAAATCATCTGCTCATTCAACTTCGCTGTGATGTAGCCAGCCTAAACCGTTGTCGCTTGCACACAGAAACTCGGTACCTCGACGTGTGACATTTCGGGAGGGTCGCACTGTGCGCGGTGGTGCCCTGTGGACCGCACGGCGGTGCTCTGCAGCTCTTGTGACGGATGAAAAGTTGATACCACATGCACCCAGCATCTCTTTTTCTAGATCATCGCGTACATTTGGGCGATAGGGGTCATAGGGCATGCTGAGGAGGGAATGAAAAGGTTGAATCGGTAGACAATGGCGAATCAGGAAGGGAGCGAATGACTTTCCGTTCACTGACCCGTCGAGTAATGGAACATTTATTGGCGTAAACACAGCAGCAGGTGGGGACCCGTCTGCGCGTCGCTGCCACCTGGCTTCTACACCGCAGCGGTCGTTGAAGTCGCACATTACGCTGGCCGGTCGGCCAAACAATCGAGACCATACTGTGCAACTTTATGGCGTTTGCATAACGGCGAGAACTAGTATTGTGTAGGATTTAGCTATATTTTAGGGGACAAACATGTTTCACTCAATTTCACCCAGTTTTGCACTCTTTTTCTTGCGGAGACCCGCCTCTCCCCCCCCCCCCCCGCCCCGCTCCCCCCTCCTCCGTTAGGTTAGATGGGTTTCTGGCCGGCCACTGTGGCCGAGCGGTTCTAGGCGCTTCAGTCTGGAACCGTGTGACCGCTACGGTCGCAGGTTCGAATCCTGCCTCGGGCATGGATGTGTGTGATGTCCTTAGGTTAATTAGGTTTAAGTAGTTCTAAGTTCTAGGGAACTGATGACCTCAGATGTTAAGTCCCATAGTGCTCGGAGCCATTTGAACCATTTTAGACGAGTTACTTACTGCTCGACCCCCCCTCCCGCCCCTCCCCCCCCCCAGTAAGCACGTAATTAATGCACGCCCCCTAACTAAACTGCCTCTCTCGTGAGGCCGTTCATCGTCTCTTCACTGTACAGGGTGTTTCAGAAGCGATGGTCAGTATTCAGGAATATGACAGGAATGACCATTCGAAACAAAAAAAGTCAAGTAAACGTGGGCTGTAAAACGCATACCTTAAGGGCTATGAGCAATTCTTGATCTTCGCTACTGTGAAACAGATCTCTTCTACTGCAAGCTCTTTGCTTTCCATATTTTGGTTGGTGGTAGTATGAACCAAAACAAGAAAAAAAAAGTCCAGTAAACATTTGCTCTACAATGCGAACGTTAAGACCTATGAGCACTTGTTCATCTTCGCTACTTTGAAACGCAACGCTTCTAATGAAAAAGTGCTCATAACTTTTAAGGTGTGCATTTTAGAGCACTGAGTAAATGAAATGGCGTCTTGTGTGGATCAGAACTATCCCCACCACGACCACCTCCCACCACGGCGCCCTCAGTACTACTTAGTTCAGAACCTTCCGTCTCCCGTGCGTCGCGCTGTAGAGATCTGTAGTCGCAGCTGACCATCGACTTCAGTACTGTGGCACGGGCGCTGTTCTTCCACTGTGCCGTGAGGGACAACAGGTCGCGTCCCCGGTGTCTCGAGGGGTGTGCGGCAGTCGGTAGCGGCGTCTCCGCTCTCCGGCAGATAATTAGAAGGCCCGTCCTCGGCCGCGGCGGCTAAACTACTCCGGGGCGTAGTGTGGCCGACCGACGGAGATTTTTAATTAACGACCGCGCAACACGAGCAAGTGTTTCTGGCCGCTCGGCCGGGCTTAGGTGGCGCTCCGCAAGACGCCCCCGGCCGGCCTTTCTCCCTGCGAGCGGTTAATTAGGCGTGCGGGCCACGTCGTTAGCACGCCTGCCTCTGCCCGCGAGTGCGATTGGTTTCACCGGCAGCCTCGCAGCGCAAAGCCAGACTGCCCTTTTTTACCTCGGGTTTAGTTACGCCCTCGATACGTTACTTTGCCAACAGAGGGCGATATTTCGTTTGAAAGTCTGACGCACTTGTCGACGTCAGGCGCTGGGTTCGCTCTCTTTAACATAAGACTTCATCACAAGAATAAGTTAACCAACGCTCCTCCCCAGAATATTGTTTTCATCAGCAGCTAATTGAGACCCAATACTGGATGAAGATCCCCGTTACATTTTTTCTGTGAATTGCGCTTTTCAGCTATAGACATCCGTGTCATTCCCGAGGGATTCTTAAGGTCACCTACCAGCTTTCCCTTATATTCACGTCTCGGGGATTTCCTATCTCTTGCTAGCCACCAGAAAGCTTCTTCCGTCCACCTGCTATCAAATTAACTACCTACATCGTCGCTTTTTTTTAATCAGTCTTCTGACTGGTTTAATATGGCGCTCCACACCTTCAGCTCACAGTAACAATTCCACGGAACGGGAACGTCTTCAATCGTTGATTAGGTGTATTCCACTCCTTGTCTCCCCCTACAATTTCTACTCTTTACGGCTCTCCTGTACAGTTTTTATTCTGTACTTCTTTCTCTAGTATCATGGATATTGCCCCCTGATGTAACACATGACCTATCAACCTGCCAGTATTCTCGAGATGTTCCTTTTATCGCCATTTCTGCGGAGAATACTTACGCGCTGCTGCTGCGGTCGCAGGTTCGAATCCTGCCTCGGGCATGGATGTGTATGCTGTCATTAGGTTAGTTAGGTTTAAGTAGTTCTAAGTCTAGGGGACTGATGACATCAGATGTTAAGTCCCATAGTGCTTAGAGCCATTTGAACCATTTGAGAATCGTAATTGTTATCAATCCACCTAATCTTCAACACTCGAGCTTTTCTTGGTCAATAATGCCCTCTATGTCTTTGATAGTCATCCTTGCTTCGTCCTTAGTGTGTTATTTTGCTTCCAAGGAAACACTGTTCCTTCACATCAACCATTGTGTGGTAATCAATTTTGATGTTAAATTTATCGCTAATGTCATTGCTGTTACTCCGCATGACTTTACTCTTTCTTAAGTCAAAATATACCTGTACTTACATAAAGATGAAGCATCTTCATTATAAAGCTTCCGTCTTCAGGCCACAAGTGGCCCATCGGAACCATCCCGCCGCCGTGTCACCCTCAGCTGAGGATGCGGATAGCATGGGCGTGTGGTTAGCACACCGCTCTCCCGGTCTTTTTGATGGCTTACTTTGACCGGAGCGGCTACTATTCGGTGGAGTAGTTCCTCAGTTGGCATCACGAGGCTGAGTGCGCCCCGAAAAATGATAACATCGCATTGCGGCCCGGATAGTCATCCATCCATGTGTAGGCCACTCCCGACAGCGCTTAACTTCGGTGATCTGACGGGAACCGGTGTATCCACTGCGGCAGGGCCGTTGCTTATTATAATTATGCTGCACATATAATTATGTGCAACTGAGTAGGAAAACTGTCACCATAGCACAATTATAACAAGGATGCTTGCTCTTTATGTAGGTACAGATATATTTTCGACAAATGCTGCCCGGCCACTGACAATTGTTCCACTTCTATCTGTTTAGTCAACAGCAAATAATTTTCTTTGTATTTAAACAGTGATCTCCAGCAATATAAATATGTACATGAATTTATAAACACCTGAGGATGGGCACAAGCCCGAAACCGGTCCTATGACGGATAAATAATCTATTGTAACTGGTAGCGGAAATTTTTCTACACTCTATAAAGGAACAGTCACGGAGTTCAGCAGCATCCACTATGGATAAAATTGTCTTTGTTATGTTGATATTCAATCCACAGTCTATAATTTTGAGACTATTCATTCCAATGAACGAGTCCTGCGGTTCTTTCTCAGTATCGCTGACGATAGCAGTGTCATCGAGAATCTTATCACAGATATCCTTTAACCCAGGATTTTCCATTCCCGACTTTTCTTTCATTTCTGTAATTGCTTTTTCAATTTATGGATGGAGCAGTAGGGACGAAAGGTTGCGTCCCTTATCTTACGACCTTTTTAATCCGAGCACTTCGTTCTTGGTCTTCCTCTCTTACTGCTCCCTTATATATATATATATATATATATATATATATATATTAATTAGCGGTCTTTCGTTACAGCTTACACCTACTTCTGTGACAATTATGATTATCATGTCCCGTAAATCTCATAATTACGTCTTATGTTCTAGGCTGTGTCCTGATCCGTATTTGTCTTCCTGTCTCTATTTAGTGTATCAGTAACGCTCCAGAATAGTTGTACCTCCTGTTAATTTCTTCCGATGTCCATTTATCCATGTCTTAACTGTCCTATACATATAACCTCACCCACTGGTTCTGAGATTTCATTGATAATTTATACTGTTCTCCTTTCTCTACGTTTGTTATACATTATTATAGTCATGTAACTGTTTTTCAAGCTTACTTTCAAAGTTGATATGTAAAGTTGTTGCATTCGTTGCTGAAGTTTATCTACACTTCTAACAAACAAAATGGTTCATATCGCTCTGAGCACTATGGGACTTAACTTCTGCGGTCATCAGTCCCCTAGAACGTAGAACTACTTAAACCTAACCAACCTAAGGACATCACTTTAATAATTTTCGTTGCAGCACAACCATCTGCCAGCACCTTCTGTGTCTTCTTTGTTGTACAGGGTGGTCCAAAAGTCCGGAAACACCCTGATAAAATCCAAATGGAGTAGCAAACAAGGAAACTGAGTCCCTACAAACGAGGAACGGGAAGGGGGAAACTTTATAGGCTATGCCACCAACATGGCGGCCATCTTGAAAGCCGCCATCTTGGATTCAACTCCAAAATTTCAAATGGAAATGTGGTCATGTGACATATCAAACAGATAGAGAATTTCACCAGAAAAACAATGCCGTTGTTATTTTAAACATAGCTTTATTCATTCTCAGGTTATAGCCCATTACTTGCGGCAGCAGTGGGACGCTCGGCAGCGTGAGTATTACGTACTGAGAAGTCATAAAATGGAGTCTGAAACGGTGCAAAGTGACTATTCCATGCCTGATATGTTACACGTGTTTAACTGTTAGGTATCATTTACTCATATTAACGTTTTAATCATTGTTAAAATTTATAGGTTACAAAATGTCCTTAACACATGTAGAACGCATTGAAATCATCTTGATATCAGGAGAAAGAAGCACACGGGTCATTGCTGAGGATTTCAACAGTCGTCACCCAACCAGACAGCCCATCACTCACAGCGCAGTTGCCAAGCTTTTGGCCAAATTCCGAGCAACAGGTTCTGTCGCAGATAAACCTAAGGCTGGAAGACCAAAATGCGCCACCGATGAAGCAACAACAGTGAGCGTGTTGGCATCATTCAACAAGAGTCCGTAACGGAGTACTCGTCCCTGTCACAAGAATGTGGGGTTAGCCGTACCTCCATACTGCGAATTTTGTCGCAGCACAAATGGCACCCGTACAAAATTGAGCTGCTCCAACACCTGAACGAGGATGACCCAGACCGTCGGGTACAGAATGGGTGACACAGCAGCTGCAGATAAACCCACGTTTCTCCTATCAGGTGCTGTTCAGTGATGAAGCCAATTTCTTTATCAATGGTGAAGTGAACAAGCAGAATCACGGATACTGGTCCGACAAAAATCCCCACTGGATTGATGCTTCCAAAACGGTCGACTCACAAAAAGTGATGGTCTGGTGTGGTGTGTGGGGTACCAATATCGTTGGACCTTTTTTTATTGATGGTACGTTTACATTCAACGGTTATCTGAGGTTATTGCATGAAGTGTTTCCCTCGTTGTTAACGGAAGACGGGACATTTCCGGAATCCTTCCAGCATGATGCAGCGCCACCACATTATGGGCACAATGTTTCACCAAATTTGACTCCTTTGGATTTTTATCTTTGGGGTCATGTCGAAGCACTGGTTTATTCTGTGAAAATACGGGATTTGCATCATCTAAAGCAGCTCATTGTTGATGCGTGTGGTTAAATTCAGCCAGATGTGTTGGTCAAAGTTCATCAGGACTGGGTTCGGAGGATAGCATTAACATTCCAGCATAATGGACAACATATCGAGCCATTCCTATGACTGTTGTTGGTCTCTCGGGACTGTGTAACATCGGCGTAATGTCTCTTCGGCACATAACACACATGCTGCCGAGCGTCCTACCACTGCCACATGTAACTGGCTATAACCCGAGAATGAATAAAGCTATGTTTAAAATAACAACGGGTTTTTCTGGTGAAATTCTCTATCTGTTTGATATGACACATGACCACATTTCCATTTGAAATTTTGGAGTTGAATCCAAGATGGCGGCTTTCAAGATGGCCGCCATGTTGGTGGCATAGTCTATAAAGTTTCCCCCTTCCCGTTTCTCATGTGTAGCGACTCTGTTTCCTTGTTTGCTACTCCATTTGAATTTTATGTGTTTCTGGACTTTTGGACCACCCTGTACTGGCTTTGTGTAGCCGTGAGGAAGGTAAATGCCACGTTCAGTTTTGTTGCAAGAATCTTAGGAAGGTATTGCGTCCTTTGGCTGAGTGATTTAACTGGCAGTTTAGAAATACCTCGTACACACAATGCAGTAGCAACTGTTTGTTTATTATCAGGAACTAAACGAAATACAGCTTCTGCACACGAGTGTCCGTGAACGTCGCAGTAGCGCGCAGCGGGGAGGATAGCAACGACACGGCCCCACGAGGCAGTCACTTGCAGACCCTGCGAAGTGGTGTCCTCGGGAGCGACTGACAGCGAGGGCGAGAAGACGACTTGGCAGGCAGCAAAGGCTTAGGGTCCGCTGCGGACGGACGTGGCAGCTTATGGTCGTTCGGAGCCCGAAGCGTTAACTGGCTCTCGAAGGGCCGACGCGCGCCCTACGTACGCTCCAGCGGAAGCTTAAAAGCGCGGTGTCACGCGGACACGTGACGGGCGCAGACGTAATAGGTAACTGCGACAGCAGCGCTGTTAACCGCCACCTGCACGCCATCTGACGGTGTGGCGGCTGCAGGGGGTTTGACGGTAAACAATTCAGCGGCTCTTCTGTGGGCAAACAACCTGCGACATGACGCAGGGACCGTACCTGGCCCTCGAAGCTTGTACGTAAATGTGGTGGCCGAGTATGCAGGGGCGCAGCCATGCAAGTATCACAGGAAGTCAGTTAATACACACGAGAGAGGTCAATTACTAGTCTTCCTTTGATATACTCTACTGTCGTTCATCGTTCTTGTTCCCTTGCACTTTGGATTAACGGAAGTGTAAGAAAATATTCAAATATTACCAATCTGGATTAAAGGAAATAATATAGAAGAGATGAAGGAGAGTTGCACGATTCGTCACGGGTTTGTGTAGTCAGCGTGAGAATGTCACAAAGATGCGCATCAAAATGTAGTGGCTGACGCTACACGAAGGGTTGTATAGGGTAAACCTACCTAACATCGTGGTTTAAGGATTGTAAGTGAAAAATCAAGCCGCGCAGGATTAGCCGAGCGGTCTGAGGCGCTGCAGTCATGGTCTGTGCGGCTGGTCCCGGCGGAGGTGCGAGTCCTCCCTCGGGTAGGGGTGTGTGTGTTTGTCCTTAGGATAATTTAGGGCCGGCCGAAGTGACCGCGCGGTTCTGGCGCTGCAGTCTGGAACTGCGAGGCCGCTACGGTCGCAGGTTCGAGTCCTGCCTCGGGCATGGATGTGTGTGATGTCCTTGGTTTGGTTGGGTTTAACTGGTTCTAAGTTCTAGGGGAGTAATGACCTGAGCAGTTGAGTCCCATAGTGCTCAGAGCCATTTGAACCATTTTGATAATTTAGGTTAAGCAGTGTGTAAGCTTAGGGACTGATGACCTTAGCAGTTAAGTCCCATAATATTTCACACACATTTGAACATTTTATGAAAAATCAAAACAAATATTCAGTCTGGAAACTGTATATTTTACATGTAAGACAACACTACATTCATCTACTAACCCATGATAAAGAACATTTAAGGAACGAAAAACTACTAAAGCTATAAAATGTAGTAAACAAAGTGCCCGTGCTACCTACTTTCGTTATAGCATACATAATTCTGTGACA
This sequence comes from Schistocerca nitens, assembly GCF_023898315.1. Taxonomy (NCBI): domain Eukaryota; kingdom Metazoa; phylum Arthropoda; class Insecta; order Orthoptera; family Acrididae; genus Schistocerca; species Schistocerca nitens. The sequence goes on from NC_064617.1 coordinate 104,609,291, forward strand.
CCATGTACTTCGTGATAATGTGCTTTTGTTAAAGTTCACTTAACATACTTTTCACTCATTTTCATCATCGGTGTCACTGTCACTAACATTTGCACAGATATTGCACATAGATACTGTAGCATCACTTGAATTGATTGACTGGCAACTTTCGTGGAACCATCGCTGACAAAAACAAAGCTGAATCCAAGCACTTTTAATCTTTCCACAGCTGTAGCTCTTTTTATAAGTGGTGCAGATGTCATCATTTATTTTGTTCTTACTTCTGTTTTCCCATAGACACTGATTTTGTTGTAGTACAGCTAACGTTCGTATATCGACGACTTTTCCTCCATAACCTTCTAAAGTACTTCACGGATGTCACCAATTGAATAAGATTGTTTTCTCTCGCTCACGTAACCCTTTTTGGTTAGTCCTCCTTCTCACTTTTGCTGATAGACGGAGCTGTTCTGTCTGAAATGGGCACAAAACTTAAACATTTGTTGTCGGCTTTCTAGGCGAGCGCTTCACTAATAAGGCATTTCAATTTGAACTATGATGACTGAGATTATATGTATGCTCCATTGGTAATACAATTGCATATAAACATCTGACTAATTACTTCAACAACTTACCGTAATAAACTTGTTTTACACGGTCAGCGAAGCAAACGACGTATTTCCCACCGCAAAACATACAATAAACTACCTGTTCCGCACACGACGTTTATTCCCGCCCCGTCTGAAGACATCTTTCCCATCTGGAGACATTCCTGCCATTTGTTTAGGACGGTTGGAACTGAGTGGAGAAGACTTGCCTTGCTTAATGTTAAAGAATGTGTCTGCTGCCACAGAATAAAGTAAGTTGGGTAGGTTTACCTTATCAGGGGAGCTAACGTTTCATAGTGATTCTACAAACTGTTTCCTCCAATGTATACAGATGGAAATGGAAAGTGTTACACCATGAAGCACCAGTCCTATATTTCTCACGTTTCTGCCAGTGTAGCGGCACCGTGGCTGCAGTTATGTCCTCTGTTGTGCGTGGCACAAGGCAGAAGTACGCGGTGAATAACTCTGTATATAGTTGTTTTAATTTTGACATGTCGATGCATCAGTCTTCTAGTCTGTTACGTACCTACCAAGTCATGAGAAAGAGTACTCTTGAAACTTCCTGGCAGATTAAAACTGTGTGCCGGACCGAGACTCGAACTCGGGACCTTTGCCTTTCGCGGGCAAGTGCTCTACCTACTGAGCTACCCAAGCACGACTCACGCCCCGTCCTCACAGCTCCACTCCTGCCAGTACCTCGTCTCCTACCTTCCAACCTTCACAGAAGCTCTCCTGCGGCAAAGGTCCCGAGTTCGAGTCTCGCTCCGGCACACAGTTTTAATCTGCAGGAAGTTTCATATCAGCTCACACTCCGCTGCAGAGTGACAATCTCATTCTTCAAGAGTACTCTTACTGCTACTTTAAGAAATATGCAATAACCTATCTGTCGAGATCGGAAGACGGTAATACTGATTACCGAAACCGATCACCGAGAATAAATGTTATTATTAGCGATCTTGGCAAAGAAGATGTGTCATCTTACACCAAGTCGGCAATGGACACACCGTAGTCGATCCGACAGCCGCATTCAGAAGCGAGACCCATCGCTACAGAGTGTCACACAGTGACGCATCTGACTTTGGCTCCGTCCTGTCTTTTGTACTGTTTCAGCGGAAAACGCCCCTTAGCAACTCGTGATATCAACCCAGTTTCTAATAATCTCTGCCGTATTTCTATTGTTATCATCTGTTTAATCGTCAGGGCCAGTAGATTAGTCGTACGATCTTCTAGTGATTGTCTCTCTGAAAACACCCTTACCTATTCGTGCCACAACTGTATCCTCAGTCTATCTTGTCATCACTCGTTCTGAAATTATCTCGTTACAGCCAGTTGTCTTTGCGATCTGTTGATGCTGTCATGTTCCCCGTAAACTGACGTTCCTCATTGTCCTAAAGACAGCTTATCGCTGCACGTGGACTTCCTCCCGGGGTACTATGTTGGGATCGACATCTGCAAACTTACGGCAACGCTAGACACTGCCGGTAGCCATCATGTATTCACCTCGTTCTTCACTTGCATTTAAAATCATTGAAAATAATTTCACATAAACTCAGGATGTCGCAGGAGGAATGGTCAGTATTCAGGGATATGACGGGAACGAACATTAGAAGCAAAAAAGTCCACTGGACTTGGGTTCAGAAACGTATACAGTCAGAGCTGTGAGCACTTCTTCATCTTAGATATTTTGAAGCAGATCTCTCCTACTAAAAATTCCTTGCTTTCAGCATTTGGAGCATATAGGCCAAAACAAAACAAAAACTAATAATATTCAGTAAATGTGGGCTCCAAAGTGCATACCTTAACTGCTGTGAACACTTGTTCAGTCGAAGAGATTGTTTCTCGGTAGCGGAACATGACCAAGTGCTTACAGCTCTTTAAAGTATGCATTTTAGAGCCCATATTTACTACACATTTCTTCTTTTGATCCGTACTATCTCTTCCCAAAATATGGAATGCAAAGAGTTCCCAATAGAAGACGTTTATTTCACAACATCGTAGTTTTTAAGGTATGCATTTTAGAGCTCATGGCCGGCCGGAGTGGCCGAGCGGCTCTAGGCGCTACAGTCTGGAACCGAGCTATCGCTACGGTCGCAGGTTCGAATCCTGCCTCGGGCATGGATGTGTGTGATGTCCTTAGGTTAGTTAGTTTTAATTAGTTCTAAGTTCTGGGCGACTGATGACCTCAGAAGTTAAGTCGCATAGTGCTCAGAGCCATTTCAACCATTTAGAGCTCATGTTTACTGGACTAAGTTTACTGGACTTTTTTGCTTCGAGTGATCGTTCCTGGCATATCCCTCAATACTGACTATTCCTCCTGGGATACTGTGTATAACATTTTAATCAACATTTCTCACAAACATGAGGATGTGTTCGGTCAAGGTGGTGTAACAGTTTCCATTTGCGTCAGTGCGTATCTCGCGGAATGAGCTTCACGACAGGATTAGAGAAATTCTGGTTCATACAGAAAGATACCGACAGCGTTCTTCTCGCGTACCGTATTCAGATGATAGGGGGGAGACAGGTACGCTAAGTATCTTCCGCCACACGTAGTACAGTGAGTTGCAAAGAATAGATCTGGACATAGCAGGGGTCTGGGTAACCGGAAGCGACGGGTAATCTGCTACTTGTGATTAACATAAGAGAGAGAGATCGCTTGAGGTATTATTATAATCGGAATATCGGCGGAGACCAGCTCTAAGGAGTTCAAGAGAAGCCGCACTTGTTTGAGTGGCGAGACACTGACTTACAGTTTGACTCTTATATTTGCCCACAAAAGTTCGCAAGTCGTGTTTCTTCCACTACTGTCAAACTCAGTTCCTTACGTGTAAACAAGCACTAGTAAAGGCTGCAGGTGATGCCATTGTCTAGACTCTCCACTTTGCGGGCGTCTGTTACGGGCCAGCGTTTGCCAGCCCCCGCACGCGCGCGTAGTGCTCGCTAGAGACGCGGCCGTGATCCAATTGTTCCGCACGGATGCGATAATTTGTCCTCATTACGCCCTAATTACGCGTGGGTGGCTGTGCCATTGCTGGACGGGCCCGCCACAGTCCGCAACGTCCCGACACTATGATCACAGGGCTGGGCCGGACCATTAACACAGCCGCTCACACGCTCTGTTGGCCGGCGACCGAACCCGCCCTTCTTGTGACCGCGAACTGGGCGGCTGTCGGCACTGTCTCTCACCTGAATAACCTGTTACAGAGTCGCAGTTATTCCAGAGGTATCGGATGGGCGCAGCCGCTAGGCGCTTAGGCGATACGTGGTCTCATCGGAGTCAGCCTAGCGCAGAAAAGACCTCTCGCACGTTCATTTTGGCGCGCGAAGTTGGCAGACCAACTAAACTAGCTACTCCCATCCTTCTGCTGCGTGTTGCACGGACCCGTACTCAAGTTTATATCCGCGCGTAAAGACACACATGATGGTACACGAATGTTGCCGACAGGAGCCGAAGCGTTCACTCACACGGGTATTTTCAAGCGGGGAAGACGTCAGTAGATATGAACTTCACAGCTCCCGAGGTGCGCTGACAAAGGAATTTCGAGAACAAGGAACATAAAATTCGGCAGTGTGGAGCAAAGAAAACGTTTTTTAATTGAAACCTATGGACTTTAACCCGTGTCTTTTTGACGTCAGAAATAAAGGTCATTACAGCAGGAAGAAATGTGATACAGCATTAAGCGAAATATGCAGTGCATTAAAAGAACTTAGGCGGCAGACAACAGTAGATGGAAACTGGAAAGAAAGTAAGAACTCTGCCGAGAAAGACATGTCATTGAGATCTCGAAGAGAATTGGCGCTACCAGTTTTTTGACAGACTTCGATTCGCCAGTGACATGGAATCTTAAGAGTAGCCGACAGCTTCTCGGAAGAAGTAATTTCTTGTCTCATCACAGTATCCTGTAATCTTAACTTCTGTTGCACAAAGTGCATCCTGAATTTCTAAACAAATATTCGTGCTGTAAAAAACAAACAAATGTCAAGCGTACCCTCTCATCCTGATAATGACGGTTTTCTTCTTCCCGTATTGTTCACTGCCACTGCATATAATACAGCGGCTGCAGAGAAAGCTAGAATTGCTGGTTTCCTTTGAGCAGTCCACGCCATAACAGCTTGCTTTCTGTACATGCAGTAGGATCTGCTGACGTGAGCTTTGTGGCGTCTCAAACCACACGCGATTTTAACCTTTCGAATAAATGTGCGCTTTAAGGAATGTACTAATGGCCACTGACGTAGCGAACCTAGAATTGATATCTACTTAAAAATAATTTTAACAAATCTACGTTCTACCCTTCGGCCATGTGGCGCAGAGATGTGTGTTCACCCGGAATCCAGAAGGCACATGCTACTGGACTACTGTACTGTACTGCATGCCATGTAGACGTGCAGTTCCTCACCGACGCGGAAAGGCTGTTGCAGGTGGATGTTCTGCCGTGATACATCTCATTGCGTGATGAAGGGCCTCCAGTTGGTTGTCTCTTAGCCATGTAGGCTTGCAGTGCCTTACCGACTCGGAAAGGCTGTTGAAGGTGGATGTTCTGCCGTGATGCATCTCATTGCGTGATGAAGGGCCTCCAGTTGGTTGTCTCTTAGCCATGTAGACGTGCAGTTCCTCACCGACTCGGAAAGGCTGTTGCAGGTGGATGTTCTGCCGTGATGCATCTCATTGCGTGATGAAGGGCCTCCAGTTGGTTGTCTCTTAGCCATATAGGCTTGCAGTGCCTTACCGACTCGGAAAGGCTGTTGAAGGTGGATGTTCTGCCGTGATGCATCTCATTGCGTGATGAAGGGCCTCCAGTTGGTTGTCTCTTAGCCATATAGGCTTGCAGTGCCTTACCGACTCGGAAAGGCTGTTGAAGGTGGATGTTCTGCCGTGATGTATCTCATTGCGTGATGAAGGGCCTCCAGTTGGTTGTCTCTTAGCCATATAGGCTTGCAGTGCCTTACCGACTCGGAAAGGCTGTTGAAGGTGGATGTTCTGCCGTGATGCATCTCATTGCGTGATGAAGGGCCTCCAGTTGGTTGTCTCTTAGCCATATAGGCTTGCAGTGCCTTACCGACTCGGAAAGGCTGTTGAAGGTGGATGTTCTGCCGTGATGCATCTCATTGCGTGATGAAGGGCCTCCAGTTGGTTGTCTCTTAGCCATGTAGACGTGCAGTTCCTCACCGACTCGGAAAGGCTGTTGCAGGTGGATGTTCTGCCGTGATGCATCTCATTGCGTGATGAAGGGCCTCCAGTTGGTTTTCTCTTAGCCATGTAGGCTTGCAGTCCCTCACCGACTCGGAAAGGCTGTTGCAGGTAGATGTTCTGCCGTGATGCGTCTCATTGTCATGATTTAGGACCTCCCCTCTCGGCTGTTTCTCAACAATGCAGGCTTGCAATTCATAAGTTGTGTTTTAGTTCTCAAATTCAGCTTATACCACAGTACCTCATTCCTTATTGTGTAAAGACTTTTGTATAATCAAAGACATTCCTGTCATCATGTGTAACGTCAAATGCCACATTTCCAGACTATGTGCTCTAGGATGGCAGTATCTCCACATCAACAATTGTCTATGGTGCCTTGTCTTACGAGGGTGAGTGAAATGAAAACCATAAATTCGTAATAACAAATGGAAATTTCGCGCCGTTATCCTGTAAGTTGGTAAGCGTGCTACAAACACCGTGCAGGATGGCCTTTAGGTGGCAGCATACTGCAGATGCACACATACCGTCGCAGTATCAGCATTAAGATGGCCGCCCCACTTACGACTTGCACCAGGGAAGAACAACGTTCTGTTATGCGGTTTTTGCGTAGTGAAGGTGTGAAACCTACTGAAATTCATCGACGAATGAAGGTTCATTACGGTGATGCATGTTTGTCACAGCAGCAAGTCTACAAATGGAGTAGGAACTTCGCAAATGGTGTGACTTCAGTGGAAGATGCTCCTCGTCCAGGTCAGGCACAACGAGTTGTGACTCCACAGAACATTGCAGCATTTGAAGCTATAGTGAAGGAAAACCGCCGAGTGACACTGAATGACATTGCAGCATGTTTACAGATTAGTCATGGGTCAGCACACCACATTGTCCATGATGTGTTCCAGTTTCACAAAGTGTTTGCAAGATGGGAGTCACGGCAGCTGACTCCTGAAATGAGAGAACGACGTGTTGATGCTCGTGAAGAACTTCGTCGGCGCTTTGAACGAGAAGGTGATGGCTTCCTTGCAAGAATCGTTACTGGGGACGAAACCTGGGTTCACTTCCACCAACCGGAAACGAAGAGAGCGAGCAAGGAATGGCGCCATTACTCATCACCAAAACCAAAGAAGTTTCGAACAGAACCATCAGCAGGGAAGGTTATGCTGACTCCGTTTTGGGACGAAAGGCGTCATTTTGAAGCATTACTTGCCTAGAGGGACCACTGTCAGCAGTGCATCATACACAGATCTCCTAAAAAATCTGGGGTCTGCAGTCAAATCAAAGCGACGTGGATTGCTGTCAGCAGGTGTCCTTTTTGCAACATGACAATGCATGGCCCCACACTGCCCGTACAACAGCTGCAACAATCACAGACCTGCATTTTCAGTGTCTTCCTCATCCACCATACTCACCAGACCTTGCCCCAAGTGATTTCCATATGTTTGGACTACTGAGACGCAATGGGAGGAAAGAAGTTCCTTTCTGATGAAAAGGTACGCCACGCGGTGCATGAGTGGTTGCGCGGACTACCAAAAGAATGTTTTCTAAAGTAATTTATGCACTTATGTAAGCGCTGGAGGACTTGCATTGAGCGTGGGGGAAATTATGTTGAAAAGTGATACAGCTTTGTACCACTTCTGCAGAATAAATAATATTTAAAAAATATTTAAGGTTTTGATTTGACTCTCCCCCGTATTTTCTGTAAATAGCTGCGATGTGGACCATGTCCGAAATGGTAGGAAGGAAGCATGACATTCTTGCCTTTCTTTTATGTTAGGAACGAGCTGGTAGTTTTTCCTCGCTGTTTCCGCCCGTCCCACATTTCTTGCCATTCGGGAGCTGGTAGTTTTTCCTCGCTGTTTCCGCCCGTCCCACATTTCTTGCCATTCCCTATAATTGCGTGCCTTTATTTCCTTATTCGATGTGGCCTTTGTGCCTAGTATCTCCTTTATCATTCTGAGCAAGCACTGTGCGTCTCTCTTTCTTGCGGGTACATCCAGTAGCAGGCGTGGTGTCACTAGCAGCGCCTCTGTCGATGCTGGTCTGTACTCGCCTGTCGGGTGCAGGAGTATTCTTCTCTGCGCTCGCCGTTAAGGCCTGTGCTGTCCTCACCTTTCTAGCCCTATGAGTCCAAACGCTCGACCCGTGGCCCAAAACAGCGATTAAAAGTGCGTTGTACTTTCTTATTGCGCTTAGTGGCAGCTGAAAAGTTCTTCGGCCAATTTTTGCTGTTTTGTTCGGCATTTTAATGCATCTCTGGCAGACGAGCTCTACATCTGCATGAAAGTTTTGTTTCATTGACGTACTTATGTACTTACTAGAAAGTGACTTTAGACCCCACCGAACGAATTGGAACAGTTGTAAGCAGTGGACTCACATTTGGAGAACGGCAGCTCAAAGTCCTGTCCAGCCATCCGTATCAACGATTTCCGCCGTTTCGCCATACCGCTTTAGCCAAATGCCTCTCCTTGAAAAGGAGAGATTGATTCCCTACCCAACTCTTCCCCTATTCGAACTAGTGTTCTGTCGACCTCATCCTCCATAAGATGTGGAATCCTGAACTTGCTTCCTTCCTTCCGAAGCTCAAACGCCGGTCATCAATCGTAGTGTGCCTAATTCCAACGAATTTCTTCGTCTTACAGTCAGCATTGTTCGTGTCCCAAATGGATTAACAGTCGATAGGAAATGAGTCTAGCTTTATGACTGGGTTCGCAGTACCGGAGCGAAGTGTTGATTGTGTGCAGCCACCTACACTTGACAAAGGTTTTCGTGTACCTACAAAACAGGCAACACAACGAGCGCTTGGTCACTGGAAGAACCACCACCGCCTTGTGGCTGCTTCTAAGGATCGGAAAAACCGAATGAAGACAGTCGGTTCAGTCTTCAGCAGTTTTTCACGTTGACTGAATTATTCCATCTATCTTTTCAAGTGAAACCATTCTGTAGTCTTCCTGCCGCATTTGCCGTCCCAGTGTGGTTTTCCGGGCGGCTTTCTCACACTCTTCTGGGTGAATACTGTGCTAATTAACCATTCAAAGATACTTACGAATGACGACAAATATTTCTCGCGAAAAAATACTTCCGACTACTGGCAGTATATACTTAAAAAGCAAATCTAAAAAAAAAATTATTTTATGCTCCGTGTCCACGTTACATTAGTATTTGCCAAAAGAGAATTACCGGTGGTGGGTGCAAACGGCGGGAAGAGACAGAGCTTTATTAAATTTAAATTAAAAAAAAAAAACAATTTACTACTGGAGGGAAGCGTGGGGAGTAAAAATCGTTGAGAGAGAATACAGTCAGCAGATTCAGAAGTATGTAGGTTGTACTTCCTCGGAGATGAAGAGGCTTGCCCGGGGTAAAGTATCATGGAGAGCTGCATCAAACCAGTCTTCGAACTGAAGTCCACAACTACAACAAGGAGAAATCTCGTACAGCATAGCTGAAAATAGTAGGAAAACAGTCAACGGGAAATGGTCGTGTGGAGCAACGAGTACAGTCAGCCCTCATGAGGTGAGGTGTAGAAAGAATGCGTTTTGAGGAGGCAAAACAATAACGACCCAGTTGCTAGTACAGTGTGTTTGCAGACCTAGGGCGCTCAACAAGAAGTAGTTAGCGCTCTAATGACCAGTACACGAGTAGCTAATATCAAGAGGAGGTTGCTCGTGCTTGGCCAATTACTGAAGCACGGAATGTACAATTCATGATGACAGCTGCAAGACGAACTGTACTTGTACTCGCTCATAGATAATTACCTGATGAATAGGCGTTGCTCAGGAACTATCTTGTTTGTATGCACCATACGACGGTTCACTTCTGCAGAACTCTATGGAATTGTTTCCAGAAGTGACGCCTCAGGGACCTGGGAAAACACAACAAATCTCTGCTAACATAGATATGATATGTAGAAATCAATTGCAATTACTACTGGTGACTGTAACGGTGACTGTTAAATGTAGCCGCGCGGGATTAGCCGAGCTAGCCGGCACGGTAGCTCAGCGTGTTCGGTCAGAGGGTTAGCTCCCTCTGTAATAACAATAACTGAGTTAATCGATCACCAACGAACTTAAACGGATGTCTTACGACGTCCGCCCCGAGCAGATGCAAAGATCAAAATCGAACAAAATGAGATTAAAAAAAAAAAGAAAAGAAAAACGGTCTGAGGCGCTGCCGTCATGGACTGTGCGGCTGGTCCCGGCGGAGGTTCGCGTCCTCCGTCGGTCATGGGTGTGTGTGTTTGTCCTTAGGATAATGTAGGTTAAGTAGTGTGTAAGGTTAGGGCCTGATGACCTTAGCAGTTAAGTCCCATAAGATTTCACACACATTTGAACATTTTGTTAAATGTAGTACTAGTATTATTACTAACACCACCGATAAAAGAAAATAAATTAAAAATTAATATCACTTGATTTGTAATCACGGAGCAATTAGTTGTAGATTTGTTTCGGACAGAAAACTAAGGATTTGAGGGATTCGCTCCATATACCTGTTACCAGCTAGCAAAGAGATGCAGCACCTCACCAAACTCCACATACACAAGGCTATCATCCAACCCATTATATTGTATGGATGCTTATCACGGGGAATCACGAGCCAATCAAACAAACGACCGCTGCAAGTACTACAAAAGCGGTGTCTAAAGCTCGTTCTAAACACACCATGGTGGACAAACATACCTCATCCACGCAGAACTCGTAATGCCAACTGTGGAAAACTTTTAGACAAGGTAGAGGCTCAGAACTATTCGCAACCAACGACAAGACCTAGCAACCGTTGAACCTGCACCCTGGCGTAAAGTAATAGTTCCCAACCGACGCTCAACAAAAAATCTGCAAGAGAACACTTTTAGCCCTACCAGGAGTTGTTGTTGTTGTTGTTGTGGTCTTCAGTCCGGAGACTGGTTTGATGCAGCTCTCCATGCCACTCTATCCTGTGCAAGCCTCTTCATCTCCCAGTACCAACTGCAACCTACATCCTTCTGAATCTGCTTAGTGTATTGATCTCTTGGTCTCCCTCTACGATTTTTACCCTCCACGCTGCCCTCCAATGCTAAATTTGTGATACCTTGATGCCTCAAAACATTTCCTACCAACCGATCCCTTCTTCTAGTCAAGTTGTGCCACAAACTTCTCTTCTCCCCAATCCTATTCAATACCTCCTCATTAGTTACGTGATCTACCCACCTTATCTTCAGCATTCTTCTGTAGCACCACATTTCGAAAGCTTCTATTCTCTTCTTGTCCAAACTATTTATCGTCCATGTTTCACTTCCATACATGGCTACACTCCATACAAATACTTTCAGAAACGACTTCCTGACACTTAAATCTATACTCGATGTTAACAAATTTCTCTTCTTCAGAAACGATTTCCTTGCCATTGCCAGTCTACATTTTATATCCTCTCTACTTCGACCATCATCAGTTATTTTACTCCCTAAATAGCAAAACTCCTTTACTACTTTAAGTGTCTCATTTCCTAATCTAATCCCCTCAGCATCACCCGATTTAATTTGACTACATTCCATTATCCTCGTTTTGCTTTTGTTGATGTTCATCTTAGATCATCCTTTCAAGACACTGTCCATTCCGTTCAACTGCTCTTCCAAGTCCTTTGCTGTCTCTGACAGAATTACAATGTCATCGGCGAACCTCAAAGTTTTTACTTCTTCTTCATGAATTTTAATACCTACTCCGAATTTTTCTTTTGTTTCCTTTACTGCTTGCTCAATATACAGATTGAATAACATCGGGGAGAGGCTACAACCCTGTCTCACTCCTTTCCCAACCACTGCTTCCCTTTCATGCCCCTCGACTCTTATAACTACCATCTGGTTTCTGTACAAATTGTAAATAGCCTTTCGCTCCTTGTATTTTACCCCTGCCACCTTCAGAATTTGTTAGAGGGTATTCCAGTTAACGTTGTCAAAAGCTTTCTCTATACAAATGCTAGAAACGTAGGTTTGCCTTTTCTTAATCTTTCTTCGAAGATAAGTCGTAAGGTTAGTATTGCCTCACGTGTTCCAACATTTCTACGGAATCCAAACTGATCTTCCCCGAGGTCGGCTTCTACCAGTTTTTCCATTCGTCTGTAAAGAATTCGCGTTAGTATTTTGCAGCTGTGACTTATTAAACTGATAGTTCGGTAATTTTCACATCTGTCAACACCTGCTTTCTTTGGGATTGGAATTATTATATTCTTCTTGAAGTCTGTGGGTATTTCGCCTGTCTCATACATCTTGCTCACCAGATGGTAGAGTTTTGTCATGACTGGCTCTCCCAAGGCCATCAGTAGTTCTAATGGAATGTTGTCTACTCCCGGGGCCTTGTTTCGACTCGGGTCTTTCAGTGCTCTGTCAAACTCTTCACGCAGTATCTTATCTCCCATTTCATCTTCATCTACATCCTCTTCCATTTCCATAATATTGTCCTCAAGTGCATCGCCCTTGTATAAACCCTCTATATACTCCTTCCACCTTTCTGCCTTCCCTTCTTTGCTTAGAACTGGGTTGCCATCTGAGCTCTTGATATTCATACAAGTGGTTCTCTTCTCTCCAAAGGTCTCTTTAATTTTCCTGTAGGCAGTATCTATCTTACCCCTAGTGAGACAAGCCTCTACATCCTTACATTTGTCCTATAGCCATCCCTGCTTAGCCATTTTGCACTTCCTGTCGATCTCATTTTTGAGACGTATGTATTCCTTTTTGCCTGCTTCATTTACTGCATTTTTATATTTTCTCCTTTCATCAATTAAATTCAATATTTCTTCTGTTACCCAAGGATTTCTATTAGCCCTCGTCTTTTTACCTACTTGATCCTCTGCTGCCTTCACTACTTCATCCCTCAGAGCTACCCATTCTTCTTGTACTGTATTTCTTTCCCCCATTCCTGTCAATTGTTCCCTTATGCTCTCCCTGAAACTCTCTACAACCTCTGGTTCTTTCAGTTTATCCAGGTCCCATCTCCTTAAATTCCCACCTTTTTGCAGTTTCTTCAGTTTCAATCTGCAGTTCATAACCAATAGATTGTGGTCAGAATCCACATCTGCCCCTGGAAATGTCTTACAATTTAAAACCTGATTCCTAAATCTCTGTCTCACCATTATATAATCTATCTGATACCTTTTAGTATTTCCAGGATTCTTCCAGGTATACAACATTCTTTTATGATTCTTGAACCAAGTGTTAGCTATGATTAAGTTATGCTCTGTGCAAAATTCTACAAGGCGGCTTTCTCTTTCATTTCTTCCCCCCAATCCATATTCACCTACTACGTTTCCTTCTCTCCCTTTTCCTACTGACGAATTCCAGTCACCCATGACTATTAAATTTTCGTCTCCCTTCACTACCTGAATAATTTCTTTTATCTCGTCATACATTTCATCAATTTCTTCATCATCTGCAGACCTAGTTGGCATATAAACCTGTACTGCTGTGGTAGGCATGGGCTTTGTGTCTATCTTGGCCACAATAATGCATTCACTATGCTGTTTGTAGTAGTTAACCCGCACTCCTATTTTTTTATTCATTATTAAACCTACTCCTGCATTACCCCTATTTGATTTTGTATTTATAACCCTGTAATCACCTGACCAAAAGTCTTGTTCCTCCTGCCACCGAACGTCACTAATTCCCACTATATCTAACTTTAACCTATCCATTTCCCATTTTAAATTTTCTAACCTACCTGCCCGATTAAGGGATCTGACATTCCACGCTCCGATCCGTAGAACGCCAGTTTTCTTTCTCCTGATAACGACGTCCTCTTGAGCAGTCCCCGCCCGGAGATCCGAATGGGGGACTATTTTACCTCCGGAATATTTTACCCAAGAGGACGCCATCATCATTTAATCATACAGTAAAGCTGCATGTCCTCGGGAAAAATTACGGCTGTAGTTTCCCCTTGCTTTCAGCCGTTCGCAGTACCAGCACAGCAAGGCCGTTTTGGTTAATGTTACAAGGCCAGATCAGTCAATCATCCAGACTGTTGCCCCTGCAACTACTGAAAAGGCTGCTGCCCCTCTTCAGGAACCACATGTTTGTCTGGCCTCTCAACAGATACCCCTCCGTTGTGGTTGCACCTACGGTACGGCCATCTGTATCGCTGAGGCACGCAAGCCTCCCCACCAACGGCCAAGGTCCATGGTTCATGGGGGAAGCTACCAGGAGTGAGTGCCTAAAAGACCTAAATCAGTATTCAGAGGCCCTCAAAAACTTACATCGGTGCCCCAATTTATGAAAAAAAATGGTGTCCCAGTAAGAAACCCTATCCCGTACACTTGAGGGACCAACCCCCGCAGGAGCCGCTGTACTGCTGGCTACCTCTCGATGTCGAAACCAGTAATGACTGTAAAAGTTGTTTCCAATTTTGACCAAAAATTAAACTTATATAACTGATGATAGTTGATGCTCCGTCATGGTATGGCTAATTTAAAGGACGAACGTATAGGCTAGCAACTGAAGCGACAAATGATTTGCTTCGATGAGAAGTATCTATTATACTCCCTGGAATATGCTGTACAGCAATGGCGTTTCTATCGCATATAAGGTTACGAATTTTACTTCAATAGGACGGGTAAAAATTACTCTTCGAAACACTGTGAGAGACGAAAAACTAAAATAACTTTCCGGCATTGTTCGCAGTGGGAGTAATTTTGTTCGTAAGCAAAGGACGCATTTCGTATATGAAGGGACGAATTTGATATTTGTAGAGTGAGCGGTGCGAACTCTCAACGTAACTACTTTGAGGAAGGGTACCTCTCTTAGTCATGATCCCCAATCTCGGTAGGTGTTTCCGCGCGTGATGTGGTGTGCATGCGTGCGTGTTTGCGTACGTGTGTGTGTGTGAAAATCTAAGAAGACTTGTTTACATTTAGTAAAGATATTCTGGTTGCATCATATACCGGGTGATCAAAAAGTCGGTATAAATTTGAAAACTGAATAAATCACGGAATAATGTAGATAGAGAGGTACAAATTGAGACACATGCTTGAAATGACATGGGGTTTTATCAGAACCAAAAAAATACTAACGTTCAAAAAATGTCCAACAGATGGCGCTTCATCTGATCAGAATAGCAATAATTAACATAACAAACTAAGACAAATCAAAGATGATGTTCTTTACAGGAAATGCTCAATATGTGCACCATCATTCCTCAACAACAGCTGTAGTCGAGGAATAATGTTGTGAACAGCACTGTAAAGTACGTCCGGAGTTATGGTGAGGCATTGGCGTCGGATGTTGTCTTTCAGCATCCCTAGAGATGTTGGTCGATCACGATACACTGGCGACTTCAGGTGACCCCAAGGTCAATAATCACACGGACTGAGGTCTGGGGACCTGGGAGGCCAAGCATGGCGAAAGTGGCGGCTGAGCACACGATCATCACCAAACGACCCGCGCAAGAGATATTTCACGCGTCCAGCAATACTTCATTTTTTTGGTTCTAATAAACCCCATGTCATTCCAAGCATGTGTGTCAATTTTAACCTATCTACATTATTCCGTGGTTTATTATGTTTTCAAATTTATACTGACTTTTTGATCACCCGGTACATTAGTAATGTGTGTAGACTGTTAATGAGGAAATGGAAGGATTCTCGGATCTACTACAGTTTGCCTACTTTCCAAAAATATTCAGAATCGATTCGCAAGAGACGTCCCTTGCGTATTAGCTGCTTATTCTCTGGTACGGTATTTTGCTGCCCCGAAGCACCTTTCCTAAAAACCGTTGTACTTGTTTCGGCTGCCGCCGGGAGAGAACTGCGAAAGTTACGCGATACGGAACACATTATATGGACGGCAGAGCGTAACCTGATGATGTAAATACTGAACGCTCCCCCGAGTCGGGAAGCAGAATTAAAAATGACGCGGCTCGTCTAAATGAGGGGAAACTAATGCATTGCGCAGATGTACACACAGCGGAAAAGATAAACAAGAGGCGGCCCGGCGGCGCAGTAAGTTGCGATACGCAGAGCAGTCAGTGTATGGGGGGGGGGGTTCGAGTGTTTACCCGCCGCGCAACGCAGTGCTCGCCCGAACGGGTCTGTTTTGTTAGACGCGCCGTTGTAACCAGAAACGTCTGCGCGAGTCTCTTATTTAAACGAAGCAGAATTTATGCAGACGGTCGTTCGTTAGCAACTTTAATGGGCACCTATTAGATTACAATCTCAAACTGCAGGTAACTTTGTGTAACGTGCTGTCCAACGGTTTTGCTACTGTACCCACAGTTTTTTTGTCGTTCTTTTGTTTATTTTGCTCGTCATAAAAAGCCTTTGAGCTCTGTTGATTGAGCCAGAGCACTGTTCTCATACGTGTGTTTATTGTATTTATTACCATTTTAATAATTATAACTGTATGACTATTACTCGTGCTCGTGTAATTGTCTCTTCGAAAAATTAGAGCTATGTAATTAATTCTTACTTTGTTCCCAGCTACATTTCTGTAGCTCTGCTATACATTGAAATCCTCCCGCCCCCGCCACAGTATGGTGGCACACAGCTATAGGACCCATTGATGATAATTATAACTGTATGACTATTACTCATGCTCGTGTAATTGTCTCTTCGAAAAATTAGAGCTATGTAATTAATTCTTACTTTGTTCCCAGCTAAATTTCTGTAGCTCTGCTATACATTGAAATCCTCCCGCCCCCGCCACAGTATGGTGGCACACAGCTATAGGACCCATTGATGAAGTGGAGCGTCGTAGGGTAATTTATTTTCTCCCTATGTAGTAGAACGCCAATAAACTATTTTCTCACTGTGAGGAGAAAATTGGTGATCGAAACTTTTTGAGAAGATCCTGTCACCTTTGTTTAAATGTCAGCCACCCCAATTCGCGTATCATGTCCATGGTACTCTCTCCCTTATTTCGGTATAATACAAAACGAGCTGCCCTTCTTTGAACTCTTTCGATGTCCTCTGTCGACCCTATCTGATACGGATCACACACCGCTGAGCAACACTCCAGAAAAGGACGCACAAGTGTAGTGCAGGCGGTCGTTTTAGAAGACATGTTGCAGTTTCTCAGTGTTCTGCCAATAAATGGTAGTCTTTGGTTTGCTTTATCCGCAACATTATCTGTGTGGTCGTTCCAGTTTGTCATTCATAAATGTGATGCCTGTGTGTTTAGATGAATTGATTTGTGTGATTTATTGTGTAACCGAAACTTAGCTGATTCCTTTTAGTACTTATGTAACTTCACACTTTTCATGATTTAGAGTCAATTGTCGCTTTTTGCAAAAAATCTGTTTGCAGTTGGTTTTGATCATCTGATAGCTTGACAGTTAATGACTGTATCACCTGTAAGGAATATAAAAGGCCTGCTCAGATCGTTTTCTAAATCGTTTATATAGGTAAGTACAGTAAAGGGCCTGTAACACTTTCTTGAGGAATGCCGAAAATTACTTCTATATTACTCAGTGACTAATATAATTATTCCAATCCCAAAAAAAGCAGGTTTTTACAGATGTGAAAATTACCGATCTGTCAGTTTAATAAGTCACAGCTGCAAGATACTGACGCGAATTTCTTACAGACGAATGGAAAAACTGGTAGAAGCCGACCTCGGGAAAGATAAGTTTAGATTCCGTAGAAATATTGGAACACGTGAGGCAATACTGACCCTACGACTTATCTTAGAAGAAAGATTAAGGAAAGGCAAACCTACGTTTCTAGCATTGGTAGACTTAGAGAAAGCTTTTGACAGTGTTGACTCGAATAAGTCTCTTTCAAATCCTAAAGTTGACAGGGGTAAAATACAGGGAGCGAAAGGCTATTTACAATTTGTACAGAAAGCAGATGGCAGTTATAAGAGTCGAGGGCCATGAAAGGGAAGCAGTGGTTGGGGAGGGAGTGAGACAGGATTGTAGCCTATCCCCGGTGTTATTCAATCTATATATTGAGCAAGGAGTAAAGGAAACAAAAGAAAAATTTGGAGTAGGTATTAAAATCCAGGGAGAAGAAATAAAAAACTTTGAGGTTCGCATATGACATTGTAATTCTGTCAGAGACAGCAAAGGACCTGGAATAGCAGCTGAACGGAATGGACAGTGTCTTGAAAGGAGGATATAAGATGAACATCAACAAAAGCAAAACGAGGATAATGGAATGTAGCCGAATTAAGTCGGGTGATTGTGAGGGAATTAGATTAGGAAATCAGACACTTAAAATAGTAAAGGAGTTTTGCTATTTGGGGAGCAAAATAACTGATGATGGTCGAAGTAGAGAGGATATAAAATGTAGACTGGCAATGGCAAGCGTTTCTGAAGAAGAGAAATTTATTAACATCGAGTAGAGATTTAAGTGTCAGGAAGTCGTTTCTGAAAGTATTTGTTCGGAGTGTAGCCATGCATGGAAGTGAAACGTGGACGATAAACCGTTTGGACAAGAAGAGGATAGAAGCTTTCTAAATGTGGTGCTACAGAAGAATGCTGAAGATTAGATGGGCGGATCACATAACTTATGAGGAGGTATTGAATAGAATTGGAGAGAAGAGAAATTTGTGGCACAACTTGAGTAGAAGAAGGGATTGGTTGGTAGGACACGTTCTGAGGCATTAAGGGATCACCAATTTAGTATTGGAGGGCAGCGTGGAGGGTAAAAATCGTAGAGGGAGACCAAGAGATCAAAACACTAAGCAGATTCAGAAGGATGTAGGCTGCAGTAGGTACTGGGAGATGAAGAAGCTTGCAGATGATAGGGTAGCATGGAGAACTGCATCAAACCAATCTCTGGACTGAAGACCACAACAACTCAGTGACTTTCCGTCAATTACTACGAACTGTTACCTTTCTGATAGAAAGTCACGAATCCAGTTGGCACGCAATTTGATTAGAAGACGGTTGTGAGTAAATGTGTCGAAAGTCTTCTGGAAATCTGTTGTTGTTGTTGTTGTTCTTGTTGTTGTTGTGTTCAGTCGTGAGACTGGTTTGATGCAGCTCTCCATGCTACCCTATCATCTGCAAGCTTCTTCATCTCCCAGTACTTGGTGCATCCTACATCCTTCTGAATCTGCTTAGTGTATTCATCTCTTGGACTCCCTCTACGATTTTTACCCTCCACGCTGCGCTCCAATGCTAAGTTAGTGATCCCTTGATGCCTGAGAACATGTCCTACCAACCGGTCCCTGCTTCTAGTCAAGTTGCAAGACAAACTCCTCTTCTCCCCAGTTCCATTGAATACCTCCTCATTAGTTATGTGATCTAATCTTCAGCATTCTTCTGTAGCACCACAATTCGAAAGCTTCTATTCTCTTCTTGTCTAAACTATTTATCGTCCACGTTTCACTTTCATACATGGCTACACTCCATACAAATACTTTAAGAAACGACTTCCTGACATTTAAATCTATACTCGATGTTAACAAATTTTTCTTCTTCAGAAGCGCTTTACTTGCCATTCCCAGTCTACATTTTATATCCTCTCTACTTCGACCATCATCAGTTATTTTGCTCCCCAAATAGCAAAACTCCTAAACTATTGTAAGTGTCTCATTTCGTAATCTAATTCCCTCAGCATCACCCGATTTAATTCGACTACATTCCATTACCATCGTTTTTCTTTTGTTGATGTTCATCTTAGATCATCCTTTCAAGACACGGTCCATTCCGTTCAAATGCTCTTCCAAGTCCTTTGCTGTCTCTGACAGAATTACAATGTCATCGGCGAACCTCAAAGTTTTTATTTCTTCTCCATGGATTTTAATACGTACTACGAATTTTTCTTTTGTTTCCTTTACTGCTTGCTCAATATACAGATTGAATAACATTGGGGATAGGCTACAACCCTGTCTCACTCGCTTCCCAACAACTGCTTCCCTTTCATGCCCCTCAACTCTTATAAATGCCATCTGGTTTCTGTACAAATTGTAAATAGTCTTTCGCTCCCTGTATTTTACCGATGCCACCTTCAGAATTTGAATGAGAGTATTCCAGTCAATATTGTGAAAAGCTTTCTCTACGTCTACAAATGCTAGAAACCTAGGTTTGCCTTTGCTTAATCTAGCTTCTAAGATAAGTCGTAGGGTCAGTATTGCCTCACGTGTTCCAATATTTCTACGAAATCCAAACTGATCTTCCCCGAGGTCGGCTTCTACTAGTTTTTCCATTCGTCTGTAAAGAATTCGCGTCAGTATTTTGCAGCCGTGACTTATTAAGCTGATAGTTCGGTAATTTTCACATCTGTCAACACCTGCTTTCTTTGGGATTGGAATTATTATATCGTTCTTGAAGTCTGAGGATATTTCGCGTGTCTCATACATGTTGCTCACCAGATGGTAGAGTTTTGTCAGGACTGGCTCCCCCAAGGCTGTCAGTAGTTCTAATGGAATGTTGTCTACTCCCGGGCCCTTGTTTCGAAAGGTCTTCAAGTGCTGTGTCAATGTAAAACTATGAAATAGGTTTCACATCCCCTGTCGAGATTGTTGTATAAGTTTCACTTCAGCCTAGTAAACTATCTCGTTAACTGCACATGCTCTAGCACCCTACATATTAGTATTATTTTTTTTATTATTTGTTGAGTCAAATCTGTAGTGCTCCTGGAGCAGCAGCACTAGCTGGAGATGCAGAACAAAGGTAGCGCGGGGTACCGGCTGCAGGTGCATAACGGAGCCAGCGCGCCCTGCGACTGCAGCGGCGGCGGCAGGCGGAAGAGCGACGCCAATTACAGGCGCCGTGTCCGCCCGCGGATCGCCAACTTGGCCAGCGGCGGCGCTGTAATCCATCAAGCGTAGCGTCCGCGCCCAACTTGAGCCCCGGAGTTGGCCTCTGCCGCCGACGGCAAGTTGGTGCGGTGCCTGGAGCGGGAGAGGGCGCGCCGCGCCGCGCCGACCTGCCGCCATCCATCGCGCGCGCTGCTCGCTCTCCCCGCTTCCCTGGCTTCTTACCTTGTTAGCCGGGGCGCCACTTAGGGGGCTTTGTGCAGCCACGACCTGTAGCCGGCTCTCTTAACAGACACCTCGCCTAAATTAGCTTCGGAACTTGGCTGCCGCTACTTCTAAGGATACAAGCTGCCGCGTCCTCCGGTGCCGCCGCTTTTCATTAATAACGTCCAATCCTGCCCCAGAATGCCTAGCATAGGCGAGCGACACTGGAGGAGGGGCCGCCGAGTTCCTGCCTCGTGCAGAATTTCTCACGCGTCCCCTCAGAGTTTTCGCGCTGACACCGACGGCGGACGTCGAGAATGTGACGGTACAATCCCCCGTTACTAGATGAATATTTCTAGTGAGCGCATGGGACGCTCACGCGAGATTTGCAACCGTCCGTCGGATGGTCTCACCTGCCGGAAGGCCACGTGGCCTGCAGCTTGGGGCATTGTTTGGTTTTTCGGGCATTACGCGAAAACTGTGAAACTTACAGTGAAGAGCGATGTGTCAGTGCATTGTGGTTAGCAAGATGCACCTTCTGGAAGGTCGATATTTATTTCATTTCTATTTTCTAGTAAACTCAAAATCGGTTAATATCACGAATACTGAAAGATTAATAAGAATAGTAAATGAAACTTCCTGGCAGATTAAAACTGTGTGCCCCACCGAGACTCGAACTCGGGACCTTTGCCTTTCGCGGGCAAGTGCTCTACCATCTGAGCTACCGAAGCACGACTCACGCCCGGTCCTCACAGCTTTACTGCTGCCAGTATCTCGTCTCCTACCTACCAAACTTTACAGAAGCTCTCCTGCGAACCTTGCAGAACTAGCACTCCTGAAAGAAAGGATACTGCGGAGACATGGCTTAGCCACAGCCTGGGGGAGGTTTCGAGAATGAGAGCACTTGCCCGCGAAAGGCAAAGGTCCCGAGTTCGAGTCTAGGTCGGGCACACAGTTTTAATCTGCCAGGAAGTTTCATATCAGCGCACACTCCGCTGCAGAGTGAAAATCTCATTCAAGAATAGTAAATACCAACTTACAGGGATGAGAGAGCACTCATTAAAAACGTTTCGTCATAGCGAATCGAGAGCCGTAGTCGTATTTTAAGATTCATAAATAATTAAGCTCGAAACAGCAATAGATGATGAGGTTCAGATGTGTGTCAAATCTTATGGGACTCAACTGCTAAGGTCATCAGTCGCTAAGCTTACACACTACTTAACCTAAATTATCCTAAGGGCAAACACACACACATATGCCCGAGGGAAGAGTCGAACCTCCGGCGGGAGCAGCCCCACAGTCCATGACTGCAGCGCCTTAAACCGCTCGTAAAGAGCAATAAACAAAGATTGAAGGAAAATTGTTTATAAAATTCAATAGAAAATTCACGACGTAAAGAACGGCACTATATAATAATTTGGGTGGCATCACAAGCATTTTAAACTAGTTAAGTTATAGTATACACTTAACTTGCAATAGTTTTCATTGTTTGCAAATTATCGCCCATAATTAATTAATTATTATAGATATGAAGATTTTCAGCAGCGCAATGTGTAGATGGCTATAGATTACGTCTAAAAACGGTGCTATATGCAGGTCTATGTTAAAACTTTGCAGCACACATGTCAACAAACAAATTTGTGCTAAGAGGCGAAATTTTGCAGAAACTAAAACTTGATTTACGGTCGATAGAATAATCCTAGAAAATTTCACGAAAAGCAGATTGCTGTTTGATCTTATTTACTTACAACAGTGGTCCCTTAGGTATGAAAAGCTACAAAAACTTGGGCTCAAAGCTATCCGCAATACTGTCAAGTAACTAAGAGTCGTATTTTAAACCTTAAAGAACAGTAACTTCCTCCAGATTGTAATACGTCACCAACTGGTGCAGAAGCTGATCATTGAAGGAGGCAGCAACCAAAAATTCAGGTAACAGTTACCGCTTAAAGTAAAAATCTCAATCAAAAATCAATCTCTTTCTCTCTCTCCAAACACATATACGAGATCGTTCAGCCTGACAGAATTGCAACCCTTCCGAAAATTGCTGCAGCTTTCAGTGCTGGCCCATCAACAAGTCTCGGCGTGCGAACCATTCAAGGAAACATCATCGATATGGGCTTTCGGAGCCGAAAGTCCACTCGTGCATCCTTGATGACTACACGACACAAAGCTGTACGCCTCGCCTGGGCCCTGAATCCATGGAGCCTACATGTCAGCAGGGGACTGTCCAAGCTGGTGGAGCCTCTGTAATGGCGTGAGGTATGTGCAGTTGGACTGATATTGGGCCCCTGATACGCCCAGGTACCACTCTGACAGGTGACACGTAAGCATCCTGTGTGATCAGATGGATCCATTCATCGCCATTGTGCATTCCGACGGACTTGTGCAATTCCAGCAGGATAATGCCACACCCCACACGTCCAGAATTGCTACAGAGTTGCTCCCCACCAAACTCCCCAGAACATTATTGAATATATCTGGAATGCCTTCCAGCGTGCTGTTCAGAATAGATATCTACCCCCTCACACTCTTACGGATTTATGGACAATCATGCGGCACTTCGTGCTCGCGAGGGCCCTACACGATATTAGGCGGGTGCACCAGTTTCTTTAGCTCCTCGGTGTATATGCAACGTAACAACAATCTCCAGAGGGTGGAAAGCGACGCTCACAGTGACAATGAAAAAGAACCGGAGGAGGAAGACGATATGTAACATTAAATAAACGTAAGGTGTTTGCGATCTAGCCAAGAAAGCACCAACTGTTGTACCCGGATGAACACTTTGGCGGTCAACCGCTCGAACAAACCATTCCGAGGCATTCAGCGCAAGTCACAATCGATGATGGCACTAAGAAATCCCTCCTCTACTCTATCGTCTTTTTATATTCTTCTTAAAACAAAGAAATTTTAGTTATATATCAACCTTAAATTATTGCTATTTTGAAAAAAGTATTATTCTTTGTAAAATGTTGAAGAGGAAAACAAAAATGAAAACTACAAAAAAGATGTAAAGTGAGAAGTGTAAGATGTACTACCTGTTTTAAATCATCAGGTAACAGGTCCATAATTTGGCAATAAGTAAGTGAATAAAAAAATAAACAGACTGGACGTCAAAGCAACGGAGCGGCAGCACAGAATCGTAATGTGTCTGCAAAAGAGGGAAGGTCTACCTAGGTCAGCGCAGTTTTGAAAGGTGAAAGTGAGGTTACGAGGGACTGACCACCTTGCAAAATGTCCGGATACAGTATCAGCAGGAAGAAACTAGCCGTGAATACAGGCGCTCCCCCTCCTCAGAATAACTTTACTGAAGAAGTTTATATTTTTCAGGCAAGATTCGTAAAATAAAGTAGCGTGAAAACTCAAAAGTTTCGAAAACGAGAAGGATGTTTCTCAGCTACTTGCTCGAGAATCAGCTCACGTGGATAGTCTTATGGCCTGGCCGGCTGCTGCAATTCCAGTTCGATACTACCCGACCACGATATAATGACACGTGGCCTCCCGTGGACGTTATAGGTAAAACGCCGTGACGTTGCAGTAAACAAGCCCTGCGAAGTGAAGACGTAACGGCATCGCATTGCAAATGATTTCAAGACAGTTGTGCATATACTGTCAAGTGGTTCAGCGGGTCCTCGTGAAATATCAGGATAAATATCTCGCGATAAGCCGACCGAACCGCCCTCACAACCAGGTGCAATAATACTGTGGTCGACTAATAGTCGTGAAGCCGCAAAGTACTTGAATAATGGAAATTGAAAGCAACAGCTGTATTGTAATCCGACGTCGTTTATTCAAAACATGCTACCAGTTTAGGAGCCAAAAAGCGTCATCTTCAGGCCACCAGCGTAATCTGCCACCAGCGTACAAACCACAGTGACAGAGACCAACTGACTCTTTAAACGGAAACGGTACAACTTATCATATACGTCCCTCAGATACTGAGTCCCTATGATGAGTCTCTATTATGAATGCCAAGAGAACAAAAGAAAAACACAACATGGATTCAGAAGTGATAGCAGCGTAAAATACCGACTTTAAGATGTGTCAGCTTGGCGAGATAGGTTAATTGCCGATACTAAAAGGGCCAACAGACGGTACACGTGACGTCAAAAGTCAAAACTTTCATCTCGAGAGACCTCTAAGATTACGGTCTGTGTGAAAAGAGCGTTTGAAATGCTCTGTAGAATGCTTTGATGCCCATTATCAACAGATCTTTACATTTCCACAAATCCGTCATATGAAGGCAAAGGCCGGCCGCTGTGGCCGAGCAGTTCTAGGCGCTTCAGTCCGGAACCGCGCTTCTGCTACGGTCGCTGGTTCGAATCCTGCCTCGGCCATGGATGTGAGTGCTGTCCTTAGGCTAGTTAGGTTCTAGTAGTTCTAAGCCTAGGGGACTGATGACCTCAGATGTTACGTCCCATAGTGCTTAGACCCATTTGAACTTTTTTCAAGGCAACGGTGGCTACTCGTAATAGGCAACAGTAGATATATTTTTTCCTGACTCTCCCTGTTTGACATAATGGTCCGTCTGCATTTAATGCCGTAACTGTCATTCTTCTCTCTTGCTCCCGAAGTCACGAAACAAACTTCAGCTGCCTCTGTTCACGGGACAGTGGTGATATGTGTCTTTCATGATGTTAAGATGCCTGTGTCCTCGAACAAAAATACTTGGTTGGCAATCCTGAAGCAGTCTATAACGGGAAAACAGATATTTTCGTTTCTATATGCCCATATAACGGAGGAAGGTATTAGGGCCATCTTTACGCAAAAACACTTTCATTTCTCTTCCACTGCCGGCCAGTGTGGCCGAGCGGTTCTAGGCGCTTCAGTCTGGAACCGCGCGACCGCTACGGTCGCAGGTTCGAATCCTGCCTCGGGCATGGATGTGTGTGATGTCCTTAGGTTAGTTAGGTTCAAGTAGTTATAAGTTCTAGGGGACTGATGACCTCAGAAGTTAAGTCCCATAGTGCTCAGAGCCATTTGAACCATTTTTTCTCTTACACTTACGTAATCGTATTGCGCCATTTTTGGTTACTTATTATTTATTTTAGTTTTCTTACCAGCTAATACAGATGGCACACTGTACTATCAAGAAAAAGTCTGATTTTAAACGAAAACCGACGGACGTAATATGTGCCAAAACGAAAAAAAGAAATGAAGGCGACATTTTTTCGGTCGTGTTGTAATACGAGGGCGGTTCAGAAAGTAACCTCCGATTGGTCACAGTGCGGGTTGTGGGGGGAGTAGCGACGCCATCTGTGCGTTCACGCACTCAACAGGTCAGTCGGCATCAAGCCGTGGTCGAGTGAACGTCGTACCTGCGTTAGTTTAGTTTTTGTGGCAGTTTGAAATGTGTGCTGCAATAGAAAACCCCGCCAAATGTGAAGTGCGTGCTGTCATAAGGTTTTTTACAGCCAAAGGATATTCTGCAGCAGCTATTCATCGTGAGCTTTGTGCCGTGTACGGACCAAGAGTTATGAGTGAAGGAGTTGTCCGTGAATGGGTACGTTTATTTAAAAGTGGACGAGAAAACGTTCATGATGAAGAGAGGAGTGGTAGACCATCATTGGTGACTGACGAACTCGTTCAGACAGTTGATGCAAAAGTTCGTGAAAATCGACGTTTCTCAATGTCGGAGTTGTCTACTGGTTTTCCACAGATTTCTAAGACTCTCTTGTACGAGATAGTGACAGCAAGATTGGGTTACCGTAAGTTCTGTGCACGATGGGTGCCCAAAATTCTTACCGACCACCACAAGACTCAAAGAATGGCCTCTGCATTAGACTTTCTGTCACGTTATGAGGACGAAGGAGAACCATTGTTAAACAGAATCGTGACCGGTGACGAAACCTGGATTAAGTACGTGAACCCTGAGACAAAAGAACAATCAAAGATGTGGGCACATTCAAATTCGCCTACCAAACCAAGAAAAGCCTCGCAAGATTTTTCTGCCAGAAAACTGATGGCAACGGTGTTTTGGGATGCCAAAGGGGTGTTGTTGGTTGAATTCATGGAACGTGGTACGACCATTAATCAAGACGTGTACTGTGAAACAATAAAAAAGTTACGACGGGCTATACAGAACAAACGCCGTGGTATGCTGACTTCCGGTATCGTTTTTTTGCACAACGCCCGTCCTCACTCTGCTCGCAGAACAACGGCCCTTCTTGAGTCCTTCTAGTGGGACGTTATCAACCATCCACCTTACAGCCCATACCTGGCGCCAAGTGATTATCACCTCTTCATGGATTTGAAGAAATGGCTCGGGTCACAGCGGTTTGATGACGACGAAGAGCTCAAAGATGCGGTCACAGGCTGGCTCCAGGCACAAGCGGGTGATTTTTATGCAGAAGGAATTTCAAAGCTTGTGAAGAGATACGATAAGTGCCTCAATCGCTATGGAGACTATGTAGAAAAATAGTGCAAAGATGTAGTTGTAAGATGTATATATTAAAATATTTTTATTTAACTTGGTGTATTTTTTTTAAATCAACCGGAGGTTACTTTCTGAACGGCCCTCGTATTTATTAAGACCTCTTCTTGGTTACGTCGTGTACATCTCACTCACACTGACACACACGACGGATGTGAAGACGCGTAGCAAAATGGCTTACATAGCTACATGTCTAAAACACCTATAACCACATCGTAAATAACCAGATTACAAATTCACTACGTCTATGCTGCTGAGGCGCCAAGACTTTGACCCATTGTTAACAGATGTAGTTAATAGTTGTCAATTTTTTATTTGACAGCAGTTCGTGTGCGCGGCGTCTCGTCTACCAGGAAATGGCGTCCCAATCATCGTTCACAGTGAGAACATAATGATTAATTTTTGTTGAAGTTCAGATACTGAAGGGTTACATTTTAAGAAGAGGACATGGTAACAAGGGAGATGGCCACGAAATATACTATACTGAATTTTAAGTGGGTGTTTTTTTTTTACCTTTATACGATGTTGTTACCGGTGTGAACACTTCACATTGCTGAATGTTTGTAATATGCTTTCCATGCAGCGCAGATTCCTGTAACTCGTACAATGTAGGTTTTCGCAGCCGGTATTTACTTCAGTTAAAACTTCGGGCCTGGGAGACCGTTGTCAAATATAAAATTAGCCCCGGCCGTTTTTTTGCCGACTGCGGGAGAAAAGAGATAAAACGACACCTGCGACAAAATCTCGAGAGGTCCCCGAATTTATATAGCTTTGTAGAGGACATTACCATTTTTCAAATGACGCACGATTATCTCTGGCTTGCGTCATTTTTGTCGATTAAAAGTACTCTTTTCAAATGACGCATGGTTCAAATGGTTCAAATGGCTCTGAGCACTATGGGACTTAACATCTGTGGTCATCAGTCCCCTAGAACTTAGAACTACTTAAACCTAACTAACCTAAGGACATCACACACATCCATGCCCGAGGCAGGATTCGAACCTGCGACCGGAGCGGTCACGCGGTTCCAGACTGAAGCGCCTTTAACCGCACGGCCACACCAGCCGGCTTTGGGTTCATGGCGTCGTGTGGTCTCCGCCGTACTCGAACGCTACCATCAGCTCCTAGCCGCGCGGGATTAGCCGTGCGGTCAAGGCGCTGCAGTCATGGACTGTGCGGCTGGTCCCGGCGGAGGTTCGAGTTCTCCCTCGGGCATGGGTGTGTGTGTTTGTCCTTAGGATAATTTAGATTAGGTGGTGTGTAAGCTTAGGGACTGATGACCTTAGCAGTTAAGTCCCATAAGATTTCACAAACATATGAACATTTTTTGATCAGCTCTTACCAACTGAGAATGGGGTTGATCTGACCAGGCCATTGTTTTCTAGTCTTCTAGGATCCAACTGATACGGTGACAAGCCCAGGAGAGGCGATCTCGCGTCGGTCGCCTACTGCCGTAGCCCACCAACGCCAGATTTCGCCGCGCTGTCCAGACGGATACATTCGTCGTACATCCCACACTGACGTCAGCGGTTACTTCACGCAATGTTGCTTGTCTGTTAGCACTGACATCTCTACGCAAACACGGCTGCTCTAAGTCGTTAAATGAAAGCTGTCGGCCACTTCATTGTCCGTGGTGACAGGCAATGCCAAGAATTTGGTATTCTCGGCAGATTCTGGACACTGTGTATCTCGGAATAGTGAATCCCCTAACGATTTCCGGAATGGATTGTCCCATACCTCTAGCCCCCAAGTACCATTCCGCGTTCAAAGTCTGTTAATTCCCATCGTGCGGCCGTGATCGTGTCGGAAAACTTTTAAGTGAATCGTCTGAATACGTATGACATCTCCACCAAGGCACTGCCACAGCCATTGTATGCATCGCGTGACTTTTATTGTTATTGAGCCGTGGCGCTCGTTACTGGCGCGCCAGTCTCTTGGATGTCCATTATCGATCCTTCGATGTTTCTTATCTTTGATTGCCTTGTTGTTTTCTGCATTCGCGGGGCGAGTGGGCAGTTCACGTTTGCTCGGGCTATCTGCTGAGACGCCGCGAGGTACGAGGTGGGAAGCAACCACGTATATGTGGAGTTGGTTGTACGCGGTCTGCCAGTTCAGCATGGAGGATATGTGTTGGCTGCCTGCCTGTCTGTTCTCCTGACTTTGCTCGCCGTGCCTTGCGACCGCCTAGCTTGGGTTGCTGCCTGGTGTATCCTACACGAGCCATACCGGACGTCCAGCAGAAGTTAAGCAGCCTTGTGTTCCTTTAAAGAAAAGGAACAAATGTATAAGACTTTTTGTAACCAATTTTGGTGGCCTCTTAAGTGTGGGCTTAGCATTTACACTGCCTTTGGGCAGAGCTAATTCTTTTAAATTTAAATAGTTGGCGTTCCCTGTCCTTTATACTCTTTTGGGGGTTTTATTTGAATTTTCTCTTTGGGGTTCCTTCCTTGTGCTTGGATAAATGTTTACTTGTTTAGCGGGAAGTGACTCTTGGTTAAAACTCGGTTGATGTTACTGCCGCTTGCGGCATTTGTCTTTTCAATTAAGTGTTATCATCCCTTCGAGCGACCTGGTGTCACTCCTCGTTAATTAATGCTGGTTTATGTGTACTTAATTTTGAATTGGCCATTTGAATTAATATTTTGGAGCGCAGTATAGCACTAAGGCAACCTCATTGAATACCACCTTGTGCCCCGGTCTAGTACCTTAATTTTCAGTGGCACGAGTTAGCTCCACTACCTGTTTTACTGATGTGCTCCGTTCAAAATCTTGTCTTGTATAAGTTTGCCCCTTGTGCGTCTGGGAACACAGAGATGAGCTTTAGTGTAACTTCAGTTCTAGTCAGTTAATGGAATCTTCATTTTGGCTTGGCTTCCACTGAATAGTTTGAGTGGAGCGTAGTGTGTTTGATTTGTTATTTAATTACTGTAAGTTTGTTTGTTTAATGGGGAGCAAGACATTTAAAGACTGTTGGTATTAACTCCCCTAGTTGCTGGTGTTGCCAATTCGTTCCAAATGGCCTACTCTACTACTTATTCAATGGCAAGGCTGTTGATTAGTTGGTTACTGTGAGTACAAATTCACGCTATTCATTTGTTGCCGAAATTGTTAAAGTGTCTGTGTCGTGATTCAATCTCTAGCTACGTGTTTGAGCTAAATTGATATAAACCTTATATTGCCTCCTTAAAATTTGTTGCCAGCAGGAACCCTTAAGAGAACTAAGTTTTGTCACTGCTTATGTTAACCTTTACTGGGAGCAATATTTCATGTAGTTAAATTTTGTCTTAAAATGTGTGTTTCTTTGATGTAATAAACGAGTGATAAAAGAAAAAAGCAAAGGGGCCTGGTCCTTCGCATTGTGTTCGGTTTGTAACACGTATCAGTTATGTTAAGGTATTTCTGATGATGACGGCGTTTCCATTCGAGACGCGTAATTTTTTGCATTGTGAGTGGTTGTGCCCATATTCTTGCTTCCAGATTTTTAATTATACGGGCCTTTCATACATTCAGTCTTCAGAGCAGAATGCAGCCATTCTCATTGGTCGTTCCCGTGGGCCGCTAAATACTAGAAGTTATTGCCTCTTGCAGGGATTTTTAGCAAGTTTATTTCGAGCAAGTGCTGGGAAAGAGCTGCCGTCCTGGGAATCACTAACCCGCCAACAATACAATTGAGTCAGGTTTCGGAAAGACTAACCCATCGTCCCAATTGCACGATGGCTCTCGCATCCCAAGCGACTACGAGGACGACTGGCGCGGGTGGGAATTACGTGTAGCCTGTGAGCACGCAGGTGGCCCGTCCGCCTTGGCGCGCCTGGTCAGAATCCGGGGAAGCCCTGCCGGCGGCGCCGACTGGAGCAGCCATCGGGCGCGCGGCGTTGTTTCGATCCGCCAGCTCCGGGCGCTCGCTGGCGGGCGGGCACACACACGAATACACACACACACACACACACACACACACACACACATTACTGGCGTTATTGCGGCTTAGTCCGCCGGCGCAGACGTCAGGCGCCGCGCGCTCTCCCTTTAAGTAATGAGCGCCGGAACGGCTGTGAAAGCCCCAGTGATTGATTGTTGCGCGCGGTGGCGGCGGTGGGCCGAGCCGAGCCGCCGGCCCGGTATTAACCTGCCGCTGGAGCGGCCGAGTATCGACTGCGCCTGCGGGGTGCTTTCCCTCCCTGCTCCTGTAGCGTAGGGCTCCCGCGGGAGCCCGACGTCGCACTAGCGCGCCACCTGCCGCATTATCCGGGGACAACGCGCGCGCACTTGGCCGCCCGCCGGCGAAATATCGCGCGGCCAGGCTCCTTGCTGCGCGGCCGGGGTCGATGCGGCCCGAGGACTGTGGAGGCGTAGCGGCGCCGCCTCCGGCTACTCCCTGTCGCCGGAAACGAGCAGCCGCTGCCCGGCGAAGGCGAGGTGTTTCATTAGCAAACCATTAGCACAGCCAGTCACAGTTTGGCACAGGCAGGAACCGATTATACAAACATCTAAGCGATTATACGAACATCATTCGTAATCGGATGAACAAGGATGTGCGGAAATTAAAAGACCGGTATTAGGAGCGATGTACGAAAGGTATGGAACGAGACTTTTATGAACCGCAAAAGAAAGTATGGTGAATAGTCCAGAAGCAAAAGAAGGATATTAATGCACACATTCACATACACAATGTAAGAAACATTATTTTAAATTACAGCATAAGAACGTAGCTGTACCGTGAATTTACTTTCAAAACCTTTTCTTAAGAATTTACTTTATTTACTAGCGATTCATCAAGAACATTAACACATCTAATCACACTACGTGAGCGTGGAAGTAGTTGGCAATTGGTAACTGATGATACAAATTAAATTTTTTTTAAATAAATGGAAATTTTTATTCCTAAAAGCCCCTTTTTTCTTTTTTTTGAAACAGATTTAAAATTATAATCAGAAAGCACCCTGTAAATATCAAGTTACAATTTATTCAGAGGCAGAAATACCTTTTTCTGTTTTATTTTTTTATTTTTTATTTTTATTTATTATTATTATTATTTTTTTTTTTGATAGTATGAGCTTTCGGGCTGAGAACCCTGCCGCTGCCTTTTAACACGGCCGTAATCACGACCGCTCACAACAACCTCTGAAAGACTACACTGGTGCATATCTGCAACACGTCAGATTACTTTAAACTAAAAATTTTAACAACTCACACAAACACACAAACTATGCACCCCGTAAGAGGGATGGAAATGGTACAAAACACACACATTAATATTATTTGCCACCGAAAATGCAACTTGTTTTTAAAAGAACTCTTACGGTGGAAGGGTGGCAACTTTAAATACTAAAATGACCGTTTAAATAAAATCCATGAAATGCAGTTTTACATAAAATATAGCAACATGCTCTGCATTACACATATACCACCTTGCAAGATGGTAGGCAAGATGAAAACATATTTCACGAATTCTGCCTTTGCACCTTAAGCAATAAATTCGTTAACACCGAATCCTACAAACATGACAGAGGCAGCTATTAACGTACGGCAGACCGACAGAGAACCGAGCGAGGTGGCGCAGTGGTTAGACACTGGACTCGCATTCGGGAAGACGACGGTTCAATCCCGCGTCCGACCATCCTGATTTAGGTTTTCCGTGATTTCCCTAAATCGCTCCAGGCAAATGCCGGGATGGTTCCTTTCAAAGGGCACGGCCGACTACCTTCCCCGTCCTTCCCTAATCCGATGAGACCGATGACCTCGCTGGTCTCCTTCCCCGAAACAACCAACCAACCAGACCGACAGACAGATAGACACTAACTGCCTAACAAATGCGGACGAGATACAGACGAGCAAGCTGGGGACGAGAGACTGACCAAGAAAACAAGCAGAATTTAACAAGTAAATGAAACAAATCACTTAACTTCTAATAAACTGCGATTTCTGGCGAAGACGTGGCGCAGCATCCCCAACGCTCTCCCGAACCGTCCGCTGCCGGCCGCTTCAACGGACGCAGGAAGGCGCGCCGATCCAACTCGCCCCAGCCAGCCCGATGTCGTGGTTTGACTCATGTTGCTCTCTTGTGAACCGCGAAGCCACTGCCCCTTTCTATACGGCGCAACCCACTGGACTCACGTGGGGACCTCACATGCGCCGACGCTCAAGACGGACCAGTCATCTTGTGTCTCAGTGAGCGACCGACCGATCCAACCGCCAATCACCGATGTCCAAGCAACTCGAGCAGACTGGCGGCCTAACGCGCAGACCCTGTAGTTCGCCGACGACAGAAAAACACTCACTGTCGCACAAATGCGAACGAGAGACAGACCAGCAACTGGTGACGCGAGACTCACCCAGCCTTCACTCCGACTGACCTCCTACCGAGGTCATAGCGCCCCTTAAATGCACGTGAACAGGCAACCTTTCCCCTTTCCCACCAGAGGAAGACACCAAAGCTCCGATTGCCACAGCGGCGCCACCGCCAGAAACGGAGGGCGACTGCTTCACACAACGCACAGCGGCGCGCTCTTCAAAACAGCAATTTTTACCACGGCTCAGAAGCATAGGTGGAAATTGAAACCAGTCACTAAATCACAAACAAATAGACTTCTCATTGGAGGAAATATGCACTGTAATAAAAGGAAATTACAATGAAATGAATACCCGTAGCTGCATACAGGCGCTGATGTAAATCAACGGGGACAGTTGAAAATGTGTGCCCCGATCGGAACTCGAACTCGGGATCTCCTGCTTACATGGCAGACGCTCTATCCATCTGAGCCACCGAGGACACAGAGGATAGTGCGACTGCAGGGACTTATTTCTGGCACGCCTCCCGTGACGCTCACATTCCCAACTTATTATCCTGCATCATATTCAAACTGCCCCTGCCCATTATACTCATGTCCGAAACAACGGCTCACCGGGCATTTGACTATCTTCTTCGGTGCGGCTGCACAAACAGTGCCCGAACTCTTACGGGAGTCGGCAAAAAGCCGCGAGTAATAAATATAATGGGCAGGGGCACTATGAATATAGTGCGGAACTAAAAGTTGGGAATGTGGGTCTCACGGGAGGCGTGCCAGAGACAAGTCCCTGCAGTCACGCTATCCTCTGTGTCCTCGGTGGCTCAGCTGGATAGAGTGAGTGCCATATAAGCAGGAGATCCTGGGTTCGAGTCCCGGTCGGGGCACACATTTTCAACTGACTTACATCAGCGCCTGTATGCAGCTAGGGGTATTCATTTCATTGTAATTTCATTCTAACGGACATGTCCGAAAGAACAGATACCATCTTCATATATGTAATAAAATGACTTAAAAATAGATATTCTCCACAGCCAGATTGCATATACAGAATCTTCGGAAATTCTGATTACAAACTTCTAGGAAACGGTTTTTGATTTTGCTCGGTATCATTCGTACAATATTTTTTAAACGAACACACCGCCATTTGACCGGTGTTCAAAAAATGGCTCTGAGCACTATGGGACTCAACATCTTAGGTCATAAGTCCCCTAGAACTTAGAACTACTTAAACCTAACTAACCTAAGGACATCACACACACCCATGCCCGAGGCAGGATTCGAACCTGCGACCGCAGCAGTCCCGCGGTTCCGGACTGCAGCGCCAGAACCGCTAGACCACCGCGGCCGGCTTGACCGGTGTTTTGTTTATTTAAGTACAAGACGTGTTTCGGCCGTATGTGCCATTTTCTAGTATTTGATTTTATGTCTTTAACATATATTTCAGGACACTTAACATGTTGTCAAGCCCAAACCTGACCAAAAATTAAGAAAAATTTTGACTCCCCCCACGAAATGCCAGACGTAGAACCACCATCTTGTAACAGATCAGTAAATAATCGTGGGATCACGTCATATTTAGTAAAAACAGGCTTACATTGGTGAATAAAAGATGAGCACATGTTCTTAAAACGTAATGATCGTGAAATCAAAGAGTGCGAGTAATAGAAAAACGGAACACTTGTGCGGAGGTTATTGAGGCAGAAAGACGTTGGATCCGAAGTCAACTAGTAGATTGGTACCATGTAGGAATACACGGCCTCCCGGTAAGGTGACGTAAGGCCGTCTTATTCGATGCGGGATCTACATCTACATCCATACTCAGCAAGCCACCTGACGATGTGTGGCGGAGGGTACCTTGAGTACCTGTATCGCTTCTCTTTTCTATTCCAGTCTCGTATTGTTCGTGGAAAGAAAGATTGTCGGCATACCTCTGTGTGGACCCTAATCTGTCTGATTTCTTCCACTGTAGTTTATCCATCATCTCCGTAACGCTTTCGCGATTACTAAATGATCGTGCAACGAAGCGCGCTGCTCTCCGTTGGATCTTCTCTATCTCTTCTATCAACCCTATCTAGTACGGATCCCACACCGGTGAGCAGTATTCAAGCAGTGGGCGAACAAGTGTACTGTAACCTACTTCCTTTGTTTTCTGACTGCATTTGCTTAGGATTCTTCCAGTGAATCTCAGTCTGGCATCTGCTTTACCGACGATTAATTTTATATGGCCATTCCATTTTAAATCACTCCTAATGCCTATTCCCAGATAATTTATGGAATTAAGTGATTCCAGTTGCTGACCTGCTATTTTGTAGCTAAATGATAAAGGATCTTTCTTTCTGTGGATTCGCAGCACATTACACTTGTCTACATTGAGATTCAATTGCTATTCCCTGCACCTTGCGTCAATTCGTTGCAGATCCTCGTGCATTTCAGTACAATTTTCCATTGTTACAACCTCTCGATATACTACAGCATCATCCGCAAAAGCCTCAGTGAGGTTCCGATGTCACCCACAAGGTCATTTATGTATATTGTGAATAGCAACGGTCCTACGACACTCCCCTGCGGCACACCTGAAATGACTCTTATTTCGGAAGACTTCTCTCGATTGAGAATGGCATGCTGCGTTCTGTTATGTAGGAATTCTTCAATCCAATCACACAATTGGTCTGATAGTGCATATGCTCTTACTTTGTTCATTAAACGACTGTGAGGAACTGTATCAAATGCCTTGCGGAAGTCAAGAAACACGGCATCTACCTGGGAACCCGTGTCTATGGCCCTCTGAGTCTCGTGGACGAATAACGCGAGCTGAGTTTCACACGATCGTCTTTTTCGAAACCCATGCTGATTCTTACAGAGTATATTTCTAGTCTCCAGAAAAATCATTGTACTCGAACGTATCACGTGTTCCAAAATTCTACAACTGATCGACGTTAGAGATATAGGTCTATAGTTCTGCACATCTGTTCGACGTCCCTTCTTGAAAACGGGGATGACCTGTGCCCTTTTCCAATCTTATAGAACGCTACTGTCTTCTAGAGAGGGCTGAGTTGAAAAATACGGTTTTGTAGCCAGAGTAATGGGGAATGGTTCTGTATATTGAAATCCTGAATAAAACCAACCTGCGTTCAGAAAAAGTGTGTTACATTACATATTGAACGTCCCTCGTACGGACTAGTTAATAAAATGGGTCGACGTGAAGAGATGACAGAATGCCAGGAGCGAGCGAGCATGTTTGCACGTGCCCACGACCATGGCGTGAATGGACTTGCTCAATTCGTTGGTGTATCAAAACAGACTGTCCAGAGAATCTCCAAGGAACTGTGTGCCACTCGCGGCTACGAATATGGCCTAAACACAATGGTCGTAGAAAGATGCTAACAGATGGAGGCCAGAGACGGCTGTCACGCCTCGTCAGTGACGGTCGGCTTCAGTGTCAGTGAATGTACCAGCGCATCAGCGCATCTCAACCAGTTTCGCAGGGAACATTGCATCCACCGAGCGAGATGGCGCAGTGGTTAGCACACTGGACTCGCATTCGGGAGGACGACGGTTCAATCCCGCGTCCGGCCATCCTGATTTAGGTTTTCCGTGATTTTCCTAAATCGCTCCAGGCAAATGCCGGGATGGTTCCTTTGAAAGGGCACGGCCGACTTCCTTCCCCATCCTTCCATAATCCGATGAGACCGATGACCTCGATGTTTGGTCTCTTCCCCCAAACAACCCAACCCAACATTGCATCCAATGGACATTTGAATTCGGATACCTACCAGAAGGTCGTTGCTCACAGCGGTACGTAAAACCCCATGTCTATAAAGAAAAGGACAGAGGTGGTAGCGAGTATACGCATATTATGTGATCCGACGAGTCGCAGTTATTTTTTCTCCTCCAAATTATGCAAGGCGTCGAGTGCACGATGGCGCGATGAAGCATTTTTGTCCTGTGTGCTTGCTTCTCCGTCTACGTGAGGCCATGGGTAGTAGCTTGCGATACTTCTTCCCCAATTGCGCGGTAAGTTGACAGTGAGATGAATTGTTATAAATTTGTGCGAAGACAACCGTACAACCGTAATGAATACCTCACCTGACTGCTAATGCACACTACACTCAGAACGGAAACAGACGGAATGTGACAGCGTTAACCATGCATTTAGACTGTGTTGTACTGTCTCAAGGAATTCCCTGGCCTGTTGAAATCGGTCAACAAAAATATATGTTCGCTAACCGCAGAGGCAAATCGCCTGTTCGATTTTGTCAGTGCCACATTTGCGTAGTTAGGACAGCTGTAACCAGGCGAATTACGTGACTGCTACATGCTGTCGATACGTCATCCGATTCTGATTACCAAACACCACGCGTTGCTTCATAATAGTAACACAAGACCTGACTTCACTCGTATCCTTGCTGTACCCGTCTGTAAAACGAAAACATTCTAAATCTTCATATCCACTGCTTCTTCCTGCCTCTTGAACAAGCTACCCCGTGGTCTGTGCAAAAACCGGCTCCATTTTGCATTTGAGAAAGAGCTAAGTAATTTCCTTTTGTCGCTGCAATAATTTTTCTTTTAACAATTAACATAATGGCCATTCCCTCTTGTTCAACAGAGAAGCAAATGCTTTTTTACTCCTTCTTTTTCCAGCCATTTTTTCGCTCCTTCAGTCATTAATCCTATCTTGCTTTCTCTCGTCTCTTCGCTAGTCGCATTCGTCCTCGTCCTCATCTTCTGTTATTTAAATTTCTGTCTCTACTCATTTTGATTACTGCCGAGGTAAAAATATCCACCGACTTGTCTAAGTTATTTATATCACCTTCCTCTTCGCAAAACAAGTAGAACGATGTTTATTTCTGTTGTAGCTCTTATTGTTATCAGTTCTTTTAGATTCCATGCTACGTGCATTGTAACATAGTTAGATTAAGCAACATACGTCATCAATCAATCAGTCAATCAATCGATCGATCCATCATATCTTGTGGCTACGACTCTGTTTCATGATTGATGTATTAATAAAACAAGGAGAGTTCCAGGTAGAAAGAGAAGGCCTTACGGATATTGCAGGAAAAATAAATCAATGAGTGTAATAAAAATGACTCAGACACACGGGCTTCGTTTTCTCTATGCTTTTACCGTTCTGTAATGTGTATTCGCAACAGTGACTGTTCTGCATTCCATTGCGTGGGTGTCGAAGGACTGATTAACACAGTACATTGCGTTCTGTTTCCGTCAAATTGGTGGCCGGTGCACTTGACAGCAATCGGCAACAATTTGCCGCGAGCTTGCCAAGTTGAGAGTTTTTCGAGCTTAATCTTCATTCGTTAACGAAATAAAAGCGAAATCTGCTTGCATATCTCGTCGAAGCTGCATTTAGAGAAGAGAAATTTGTGCCCTTGTGAAAAGACATAAAACCCAGAGATGGTAAAGGAGATACAACGGCATGCGTACATGCATTGACTGGTAATCGGATAGTGATTATAACATTTGCCTTTCCCCAAAAGGAGTGTAGGTAAGCTTCTGGTTCCTGTTGATGTGAACGAGCGAGATGGCGGACTGTTTTGAGGCACAGCATTCGTGTTCGTGAAGAGCGGGGGTCAAACCCCGAACCGATCACAAAATTGACATCAATACTCTGGTCTTGATGACTACATTGAGTATTATGTTCGCTTCGCATATACGCAGGACAAAATCATAGCTACAGTTAACCCTGGCTGACACGAGTGTGTGACTACTTCTTAATACTGCCAATTGTTCCGCAATACGTGGAATGAAAGTGCTCATAAGACAGTGTCTCCCAATACATTCGTCTTTATGATGTTCGTGTGGACAGTGTGACTGGCTATTAATGCTGTCTTCTGGCGCACGCTAATGCAGCCGCTTGCACTTAAATATATATATTTTTTAAATCAGCTAGAATAGCTACGTTGACGTTACTTTGACGTGTCCTGCTATGTAAATTTCTGCTCTATGTAAAAACTCTGAAGATGAAACTCACTTTAATTATACACCTAGATACAGTAGTTTTACTCGTTTATCTCTTGAATTTGTGACACACTTCGTGTCCTAGTTTATAAATTTGCATTGCCCCAGCAATTGTTTTACGCTTTAGCGTTGCAGTGCTGTTAAAATTTTGTTGCAGTAAAACATAGTGCCGCTGTACGATTTCAAGTTCAGTTTATCGATTCTGTTCGTGTGTCAGTTGGTTAGCAGCTCACTAAGTCCTCAACTTTTTCTAACTACTTTTGTTTGTTTTGTTTCAGATAACCGGTGGCAAAAGTACTCCAAGGTAAGGCGCTATGTCATTTCATCGGTAAAGTAGAGCAGCAAGCGCTGCTTTTATTGTCTACTTATTGCTATTCGATTACTGTTCCTCTGTCGTATTTTACTATTCTAAAGTCACTTTCTCCTAAAGGTGAAAGTCGAATGCCATGGAAGCGCGTTGGTCATTGCGCCAGAAAAACTTCAGGCATTCGGAAGAACAGACGAAGGCGTTCTCACTCCAAAAATGTTCGCGTGGATAACTGTCAATTCTCATGTTTGTCCAAAAAGTAAGAGACGAGCGAGAACTGTTAATCTGGATACTGTAGGATCATTGTCTCACCATCCAGATCCACCAGCGGTCACTGAGGTTAAGAAATCGCCGTGGCAGAATGTCTGAAATACCCCGTGCACAGACTTTATGTGGTATGACCCCATCAGTACCTGATAAAAGCGGAAGAGAATACTTATTAAGGAGTCCCAGAGGAAAGCCACCATACAGGTACGGCTTTCATCCGCGCCTAGGCCTATTCGAGTTCTTGTCTTCAGTTCAGTGCACTTTATTGTAGTATCTCTCGCTACAATTATGCCGTCTTTAGAATGAGAATTTTCATTCGGAAACACAACGCGCTAGCAAGGAAGAAAAGTAAGACTGTCATAGCGGTCAAGCGGGAAACGAGGCACTACCTCCATTGCCTAAGAATGAGCCATAATTAATCATCCCAACGTTTTCCTAAGGAATGAACTGGTACAATGTCTTAACCATACACGGAAGCCACTCGTGATCGACGTCCATTATGTCCCTTTATTATTGAAAACTATAGCATATCCTAAGCTCGAACGTAATTTCGTTCTCAGGGGGAAAAAAGCGTTCTCGACAAGGCAACACAAGTTGAGAAGACAGCACTCGTGTGGAAGCCCAGCTCGCGGCTTCCCACGCGTTGTTCAAAAATGGTTCAAATGGCTCTGAGCACTACGGGACTTAATTTCTGAGGTCATCAGTCCCCTAGAACTTAGAACTACTTAAACCTAACTAACCTAAGGATATCACACATCCATGCCCGAGGCAGGATTCGAACCTGCGACCGTAGCTGTCGCGCGGTTCCAGACTGTAGTGCCTAGAACCGCTCGGCCACCCCTGCCGGCCCCACGCGTTGTCATGCTGATTACTGGATGCTGATAAACCTATTGCTTCCGTCTTTCTAAAGTTCCAAAAGGCTTACGACGCTGTATTCCACTGCTGTCTGATAACTGAGGCAGAGTATGATTGTTTCGAAGAATCTTTAAAACCTATGCTTTGTACTGGACGGCGAATGTTCGGCTGACGTGACAGTAAATCTGGTAATGTTCTCAATAAACATTAGTGATTTGATCAAA
The DNA here is from genome assembly GCF_023898315.1 of Schistocerca nitens. Lineage (NCBI taxonomy): Eukaryota > Metazoa > Arthropoda > Insecta > Orthoptera > Acrididae > Schistocerca > Schistocerca nitens. The sequence goes on from NC_064617.1 coordinate 104,650,266, forward strand.
TACGGTCAGCATTAGCTAAAAGAGTCACTTGAATGAAAACTAGCCAGATGGAAAAAAGTAAGTGATCTGTTTATTATTTCGAAAGTAATCGCCATATCTGTTAATATAACTGTGCCACTATGAGACAAGCCGGTTAGTGCCTTCATGAAAAAATGTTTGGTATTGCCTACGGAACCATGACTGTTCCCAGGTGCGCACCTCTTCGCCCAAAGCAAATCGACGCCCACGAATGTCTTTCTTCAGGGCTCCAAAAAATATGGATACCGCGTGGGGATAAATCGGGACTGTATGGAAGATAACCAGTCTCAGGACTGAAGACCACAACAACAACAACAACAACATGGAAGATGTTTAAGGGCTTCCCAGCGAAACTTCTGCAGCGTAGTCCGAAACAACATTGGCAACATGGGGGCTCGCCCACACCCTCCACACAGTCCTCATCTTGCGATTCCCATATTTGGAGCCCCGAAGGAAAGCATTCGTGGCCGTCGATTGTTTTTTTTCCGAACATCTGGGTATAATTATGGTTCCGTAGGCAACCACAAACATAGCTCCATGAAGGCACTGACCGGCATATCTCACACTGAGACATATGTATTAACAGATATGGCGATTACTTTACAGTTTACGTACTTTTTTCCATCTGTCTCGTTTTCATTTGACTGCTCCTTGTATAGGCCTGCGGTATGCTGGCTATGCCGTTTCCTACAAGAAAATCTCATTGCTGGATGACTGTAAGGAAGTTTAGAACATCTTAGAAGAGGTACTTAGCTTGCATTTCTGGCATTACCCCTTGTCGCCATAACTGTAACTTTACATCTTTTAGTGTTTGCTCTGTATTTCTTGTACAGTTTTTGTGTCTGAAGATAACAAATGGACTTTGCGGGTGTTAGCTTTAACGCGCCACGAGCTGAGCCATTTTTCTAAACTTTTGAACATGGCTGTGTGGTCAGCGACCGTTCACAAAGTAAAATTAAAGCAATAACAGCCCGCGGTCGCATAAAGAAATCTTTTAACCTAGGTTTCGGCGCTAGTATGAGTGCCTTCATGAGAAGTAAAACACTCAAACTGGCCTATGACACAAGTACAAAATTATAGGGAAAAAAATTTTAAGTCTAAGTAATGACTAGCAGTACAAAAAAGAAACGGTACTTACATGTCACGTATAAAAATAAATATCAAGCGATAAAGCTTTAGTCACATTTTTCCATTTTTCTAAGTTTACTGGTATATTGCTTTTTCATTTGTTTTACGCGTTTTTCATTTGTTAAATTACTAGTTTCACAGAATATACAGTCAGAACAGAAAAATAAAGAAACAGTTGCGTCACACGTGGGGAAAAGTAGTAGTAATAATAATAATTAACAATAAACAAAATAATAAGATCAGTGTTAAGTACGTAACGTTCAACTAACGAAGCGAAAGCAGATTGCCAAAAGAACATTGCTAAAAACTCTGAAAAGTCATTTTACATGTCAGGAATATGTTTTCCCATACAACAGTTCCACGTGTAAATGGTTAAAAAAAATCAAAGTCGGATTTGAACGCGGGATCTTTGGTACGACGACTGCACGCTCTATCTCGTCACCCACGCGAGATCTACAAAAATGGCTCTGAGTAATATGCGACTTAACGCCTGAGGTCATCAGTCGCCTAGAACTTAGAACTGCTTAAACCTAACTAACCTAAGGATATCACACACATCCATGCCCGAGGCAGGATTCGAACCTGCGGTCGTAGCGGTCGCTTGGTTCCAGACTGCAGCGCCTAGAACCGCACGGCCACTCCGGCCGTCCGAGATCTACAATACCATCCCTCACAGATGTGCTTTTCCTGTCCTCCGTAGCGGTAGCGATACTTTTAATTACCGTTTACACACGTTCTACTGGACGACAGCATACAGTACGAACTAAATTGATGTTTTGGTTTTTTTTTTCACTAGCTGCTTATTTTTTATGACCCACCGTCTAATTTGCTATGGTGGGTCGTATGTTGCCACTTGGCCGCTGTGACTGGGTCCGGTGTGACTGAAGGTAACACCACCCCGGCTCCCGGCTCCACGTGGAGGCGGGCTCTATTTGTTTACAGCCATTTGATATCTTTTTTGAGCAGCATTACAAAAACTTATAACTAATACAAAAACAAGTGAGATATTAATAAAAAAACGAAATTAAATATTTAGAAAGAAGGAAGGAAGAGAACTGAATAGAGAAGAGATAGGTATAATATTGCCCGTCACCAGGTTGTGGGCGGCGGCCCGGGTCTTGGAATGACCCTCAAGACGCTGGCCATCGCTCACCATGCCTTTAATATCTACCATCCTAAAAACCAACTGAACTAGAAGAGATTAGGGTACGTTAAAGCTAGAAACTAAGACTGAGACCTGCATGTCCAGCCTGCTAAACTATTTACGATATACAATAGAGAGGTAACTGATTTTGTGCTTGGCTCACAGTTGCTAGTGAAAGGGTACTTGTGGTAAAAGTAATAAAGGTAATGACGCTAACGGTTTGTGTTGTGCTTACAAGGGTCCTCCTAGTAGAGTACATCAGGCGCAAGCACCTCCCGGCCCCGCTGACAACACGACCTGAACGGTGGTTTCCCCCGATCTACCATAGGTATCCGTCGGGTTGGGCTCAAAAGAGAGGGACCACAATTAAGATCCTTCCATCCAGGCCGTGCGCCGCCCCTTACCAGGAGGCGTAGGTCCCTTGAAGAGGTGCCTAACTTTAAGCTTCAGATCAGAATTTATTAGTGTAGTGGAGGTTGAGGTATAGGCTGTGTAGGTTGGTTGCTGAGCCAATGAGACTTACAATGATACGTGGTGTGGCAGTTAGCACCTTCCGGCCCCGCCAGCAACACAGCCAGAACGGTGGTGTTCTGGTTTGTACTCCATCGACATACTACGTTCGGTACCGACTGAGCCACGAGGTCTGGGTGTCAGTGGTGCTCCGGCTGGTCTAGCGCCTGAGGCCAGGCAATCCGTTCCACACCCGTTAGATGTGGTTGCCTGTTTTTCGCGTTTGTCCGACACCTTGCCGTTTGAAGCGTAGCACTCGGGATGTGACGTCACTAGAGACAGTGGCGAGCTCCCTTTCTCGTTGGCCTCACACCATTGCCTGTGCTCACTCTCGCTCGCGCTGCGCCGGCCAGTGGAGAACACCAGCGCCCCTCGGGCGGCAGCCGAATAAACAGTCGGCTGCGCCTCGCGTACAGTAAGAATATCGAGCGGCGGGCTGCCTGGGGCCTGGCCGGAGTCACGCAGGCGCGGCCCACGCCGAAAGGTTAACGCGGCGCGGCTCGGCGCCGCTATCTCGCATGCGACGACCCGCGCGGCCGGCGGCGCGCCTCGCATATGCAAGTGCTGTGGCGCTGCGGCAAAAACTGCGAATGAAATGTAATGGCTATCTTCGGTCCGCGCTGCCTAATTAGAACCGCGCCGCGTCGCGTCGCGTTACGTTACGTTACGTTACCATTCCGCCTTTGCGGCCTTTGTTTTTGTGCGCCGGCGCGGGGCTACGTGCCGGACCATCACGTCCGCCGGCTCTGGGCGCTTCTTGCTTTTATCTGCCGCGGCGGTCGCCCGAGCACTGTGCAAACACGATCCGTGCCGGGTCGAAAAAGGCGGGCCCACTAGATTCCAGGCGCGACCACGTGTGCTTCCGTTTGCAGTTTTCGTTGGCGTGCCTCTACAAATGATATATCTGGCATCGTAATACGCCCGACTGGTCCGTAAAAGTAGAAAAACTAATACGTAGAACGCCCAGAGCAAAATTATTTTTTCCAGTTATGGAAAAATTCAATAACGAGCGTGCAGTTTGTACGAATCGAGAGATTGTAGCAATGGAAAATTGCACTGAAATGCAGGAGGATCTGCAACGAATTGACGCATGGTGCAGGTAATGGCAATTGAATCTCAATGTAGACAAGTGTAATGTGCTGCGAATACTTAGAAAGAAAGATCCTTTATCATTTAGCTAAAATATAGCAGGTCAGCAACTGGTAGCAGTTAATTCCGTAAATCATCTGGGAGTAGGCATTAGGAGTGATTTAAAATGGAATGACCATATAAAATTAATCGTCGGTAAAGCAGATGCCAGACTGAGATTCATTGAAAGAATCCCAAGGAAATGCAGTCCGAAAACAAAGGAAGTAGCTTACAGTACACTTGTTCGCCCACTGCGTGAATACTGCTCACCGGTGTGGGATCCGTACCAGATAGAGTTGATAGAAGAGATACAGAAGATCCAACGGAGAGCAGCGCGCTTCGTTACAGGATGATTTATTAATCGCGAAAGCGTTACGGAGATGATAGATAAACTCCGGTGGAAGACGCTCAGTAGCTCGGTACGGGCTTTTGTTGAAGTTTCGAGAACGTACTTTCACCGAGGAGTCAAGCAGTATATTACTCCCTCCTACGTATATCTCGCGAAGAGACCATGAGGATAAAATCAGAGAGATTAGAGTCCACACAGAGGCATACCGACAATCTTTCTTTCCACGAACAATACGATACTGGAATAGAACGGACAACCGATAGAGGTACTCAAAGTACCCTCCGCCACACAACGTCAGGTGGTTTGCTGAGTATGGATGTAGATGTAGTTGTAGAATGTGCTTCATCCAAATTCTAGTGCAACAGTACTGAGACTACTGTACGTATATCTATAGTACTGACACACAAGTTTTCCCCATACTGTTAACTGACATTTTTGCTTGCCAGCAAGTACATAGTCTAGCAGTCTTTAGGTAATATAAGCCATCCACGAAAGAAATGGCTCTCAAAATACTGGTTCAACCGTCTCTAGAACACTGTACGTCTATCGGGGGCCCTTTTCAGGGTGTAATAAAAATATATGACCAAACTTTCAGGAGAAACTCCTCACACGTAGACGAAGAAAAACTCCTCCATATATACAAGGCAGTGTCCTGACTGACTGACTCACTCACTCTCTCATCATCGTCCAGCCCAAACTACTAACGGTAAAAACTTGAAATTAGCAGATGGTTTGACGTTACACTGCAGGCATCGTTTTAACAAACGATTTTTCTAAACCCCACTCATAAGAGGGTAAAATATGGGATGAAACGCCTTTTAAAAATTCCTCAAATGGAACAACACGACTAGCATATTGAGAAGCGAGGTTCAAATGGCTCTGAGCACTATGGGACTTAACATTTGACGTCATCAGTCCCATATAACTTAGAACTACTTAAACCTAACTAACCTAAGAACATCACACACACCCATGCCCAAACTGAAGCGCTTAGAACCGCACGGCCACAACAGCCGGCAAACTTGTGTCTATTAAGGCAATTTTTAAACTGGAACTTCGAAAATCGGCGAAAATGGGTGAAATTTGTATAAAATTAATCATTATTAAAGAACATTTTTAAAGCCGCATTTATGAAAATTGGCATAGACTTATTTGACTTCTCGATTAGAAGTAAATACGTGTTTTATTGTTTTAGTAAATTCAACATTTATGTTGTTTTATGAAAATTTTACTGTGCAAACATTTTTAAAACTAAATCTATGAAAATATGAATTTGGCTTCTTGATTAGAAACGAAAAATACTCGTTACCCTCTTTTTCGAAATTGAACCCCTTTGGTGGCCAAATAGGAGATGAAAATTTTTATGGAAATATTTCGTTATGCAAGCATTTTTGAAGATAAATCTATTAACATTTTTACGTAGCCAACCTGTTAAAAAGAAAACATGTATTTCACTGAATGAAGTTTGGAAGGTAGGAGACGAGGCACTGGCGGAATTAAATTCTGAGGACGGGTCGTGAGTCGTGCTTGGGTAGCTCAGTTGATAGAGCACTTGCCCGAGAAAGGCAAAGGTTCCGAGTTCGAGTCTCGGTCCGGCACACAGTTTTAATCTGCCAGGAAGTTTCATGCATTTCACTGTTTTTGGATACTCAACACCTAAGGGAGTGAAATAGGGGGCAGTGTTTTATGAAAATATTTCATTGTGAAAGCATTTTTAAGCTGTATCTATGACAATTTGTATTTGGCTTCTCAGTTAGAAGTGAAAAAAATACGTGTCTCGCCGTTTTTGGAGAACCAACCATTAAAGGAATGGAATAGGGGCAGACTGATTCACTGGATTATCATCGCCCAGCCGAAACAGAAACTTGACGTTTGGACAGGGTGTGGGTCTTACTCTGTAAGCATTATTTCACAAGAGATTTTTCTAAATTCCACGCCTAGAGAGACGAAGTAAGGGATGAAAGGTGTTTTGAAAAAATTACGCTATTAAGGCAATTTCGAAGCCAGAATGACGAAAATTGGTATCTACTTTCTCAGTCAGAAATAAAAAACACAACACATGTTTCAGTATTTCTCGACACCCGTGTACTAGATATTCAACTACGAAGGGGGCAAAATAGGGAATGAAAGTTTCTAAAAAAATACTTCGCTGTATTAAAAAGTTTTGAAAGGTAATCTATCAAAACTGATATTTCACTTCTCGGTGTTAGGGGATGAACTTTCTGTGGAAATGCGGAAATACCACCACAAGAACACAGAACGCATGATTAATAAAAACCGTGTATTCCAGCTACCAGAATCGCTTTTTGATCAAAGTACATTTCGAAGACCATGCCTCTATGACCTTATTGAGCGTGGAAAGTTTAGAGGAGGTTTCAGTTGGCGAACAACGTAAAAATTCGATTAAAGAAAAAAAAAATCTGTGGAGACCACAGAGTCACATTAGCGAAGCTGCCGGCGCTTAGGTGGTCTGTAATGTGAATCCGGGCCTGGCAATGCCTTATTTCTACGTTAGAGCTCAGTTTCTACAACTCTTCAACACATCAGTAACACACAGGAAAAGAAAGTGTCGGCACAGTATGAAACGCATTCCTAAATTATATCTTCAAAATGTTAGCAAGGATACGTGCAACAGCCCGCCGTCGCGTTAAATCTCTGATGTGCTGATGTATTCTCGGTGAACTGCGTATTGTCTCACAACCTTTCTCAGTAAGACTCATGCACAACTTGTTCTGGGATTCCGTGCACAGGATCTTTTATAAGCCTCCACAAATAAAAATCCAGTGCGTTGACATCCGCAGCGCGTGGAGGCCAACAAGTGGTCCACCTCTACCTAACCATCTGTCACAGAGTCTGTTACTTAGAAGCGTACGGACATTACCACTGAAACGAGAAGGAGTTCGATCGTGCACGAAGTACATGTTTTGACGCACTCGTGAAGGTACATGTTCCACAGAACAGGTGGAATATTATCTAAGAAAGCATGGCAAAAAGCCACCAGTTATTCCTCCGCATACATAGACAGAAAATCATTGTTGATGACATGAGGACTCTCGATAACCGTTAATAAGGAATAGTAGCGGACCAGAGATTGAACTTCATGGGACCCCCATTGTGATTCCACCCGTGTCGCTAATCTTCTTTTTTTTTTTTTCCTCCTTTCAAACAAAACGAAAAATTGGGGAAAAAAAGTTCCGAACATAAAAACACGTTTATGTTTCGTAAACACAGGCGTAGTGCGACATACAGCATGTGACGAGATGAGAGGAAACGCAGGTGCCAACCAAAAACGCGAAGAACTTTATGCACTCACTATTTACATAAAAAATAGACGTGAATTTTTTATAATCTTCAAATATCAGACATATTACAACAAAACTGTATCATTCTAGAGCCCACTGATGATACCGTAAAGCGAAAAAGGCGAAAAGCGTCTAGGAGAAATGAAATACACGCAGCAAGACAGGCGGTTTTTATTATTATTTTTTTTTTAATATTTCTGTGCTTGCTGCAGAGAATGGCCACGCAAACAAACTCGTTATTTGCGTTCTGTTTGTTTAAGTGTGTTTCAAAGAATTTGTGTTCCCCATGATTAATGATAATGTGATTGTGAAGAGATGGTAGAAAACATCCTTTAACATGGAAATAAGGCGAGTCCATACCCTTACGACACATTTTATTCCTCTGTGTGTGAGGAATATTGCCTGGAAGTCCGCCTGCTTAGCTGGGTAGTAGCGTGCTCGCTTCCCATGCAAGCGGGCCCGGGTTCGATTCCCGGCCGGGTTGGAGATTTTCTCCGCTCGGGAACTGTGTGTTGTGTTGTCCTCATCATCATTCCCCGGATGGGGCCTCCCGGCCAACGATGCCTACGCTGATATCCTGGAAGTTGGCCCATAGAGAGGATCCAACGGAGACCGGTGCGGTTCATGCATTGCGGATATGCTCAACAAACTCCAGTCCTAGATACAACAGAAGCCTTTCGCTTCACAGAGAAGCTTATTATTAAATTCGAAGGCCTTCCGTTCCAAGAGGAGTCGGGAAATGCAATACTTCTTTGCACATATGTGTCGAGAAATAATCACGACTAAGAAAATAACGGATATTACGGCTCACAAGAATGAAGCGGAGATGGGGACAAATGACAGTGGTACCAGTAGTACACTCTGCCACACAGCCTAAGGTGTGATGTAGTGGCAGAACGAAAGCCAAAACCAGAAAACTCGAATTGTACCCCATGAAAATGGAGTTTAGTTTCGATACATATTAGATATAGAAACAATTAGTGACTGGAACTGTTTATTATTATTATTGCTGCTATCATTATCATTCAATAGTATGGCTCACTGTAGTTTACAACTCCTATCACTAAATATGTAAAAACGTCCCTGTTTCAGTGTCTACGTTTAACTATACATTCCCATATAATTTGTTGGGGAAGTTTGATCTAAGGAGACGGGGGCTTTGAATAGGACTATGGTGTCAAATGAACATTCTGGAAGGCAACAGCTTTACATTTATTATATTATTAAATACAGTTTTTATTATTTTATTTAATCGTTCGGTTACGGCCCCCCGTCGGGCAGACCGTTCGCCGGGTGCCGGTCTTTCAATTTAACGCCACTTCGGCGACCTGCAGTCGATGAGGATGATATGATGATGATGATGATTATGAGGACAGCACAGCACCCAGTCCCTGGGTGGAGATAATTCCCCGACCCAGCGGTTATGAGGACAGCACAGCACCCAGTCCCTGGGTGGAGATAATTCCCCGACCCAGCGGGGAATCGAATCCCGGCCCAGAGGATTGACAATCCGTCACGCTGACCATTCAGCTACCGGGGGCGGACATTACATATCGTAACCTAACCTTTCAATAAGTTCACAGCGATACTACCTCAGTGGAAACTTTTCCTGCGGTTGGCAGCATCATTAGTTGTAAGAACTAGGGCCAAATGCTGGATTAGTTGTAGTCTTGGTCGAAGTAAACTGGATGTCAGATCACAACGCTTGCTCTCTCCCACCTTCGCATCCACTGACATCTTAGCCACCGAGCGAGGTGGCGCAGTGGTTAGCACACTGGACTCGCATTCGGGAGGAGACGGTTCAATCCCGCTTCCGGCCATCCTGATTTAGGTTTCCCGTGATTTCCCTACATCGCTTCAGGCAAATGCCGGGATGGTTTCTTTGAAAGGGCACGGCCGACTTCCTTCCCTAATCCGATGAGACCGATGACCTCACAGTTTGGTCTCCTCCTCCAAATCAACCCAACCCGCACCTTAGGGGTGGGTTGATCTTTGACGAGATATGTCGTAGTTGAGACCCCAGACCCTCATTTGACAGAGCATCCAGATTCAATGATTTTCGTAAATCACTGAAGACGTATGCCGGTGTGGTTCCTTTCAAAAGGACACAACTGATTTTCTTTCCACGCCATTCCTTAATCCGTGCTTGTGCTTCGGCTATAATTACCTTGTATACGGTCAGTCTAAAGAATCTTCAAAAGAAACAGCGACTACAGCATAATTTTCGTAAAAGCGTAAGTCTACACCTAGAGAGAGAGAGAGAGAGAGAGAGAGAGAGAGACACGCCGACTGCTAGTATGCCTTGCTCGTCAAACGACGCCATTTGCATTAGTACTGTCGCTGTGTGCTGCTTACAGTATCAGTTCAAAGTGTTTAAACAGATTGATCAGCCCGCCGACTGTGAAATAGGTCATGATTCGGTTTTTGACAGCCAGGAACTTGGCGGCGGCAGCAGCAGAAATCCATCGACAGATACGTGATGTGTATGGCACGAATGCAGTGAATGACAGCGAAGTGCGTAAGTAGGTGAGAGCTATCAAGGACAGGAGGGAGAATGTCCATAAAATTGTGCGCACTTTGTGTTCACAGGCTGCTTACTGAGAAACAGAAAATGGAAAGAATGGCTTGTGCGCTTGATTTTTTTAGACCGATATCGTAAGGAAGGGGATCAGTTTTTAGAGAATTCTGTTGCGGGGGACGAGACGTAGGTTTCTCAGATGACTCCGGAGTCTAAAAGTCAGTCAATTTAATGGCGTCACATGACATCAAAGCCAGTCTCAACACATAAGGTTATGGCAACCGTGTGCTGGGATGGACATGGTTTGGTGTTAGACGAGTGTATGCAGCAAGGGACAATGATAAACGCAGCCACTTACTGCGCTATCCTGACTAAACTTCGACAAGCAATACACAATAAGCGATGTGCCCTTCTGACGTCTGGAGTTTTGTTGCTGCAAGACAATGCCAGACCCCATTCTGCCAGTCGGACCAAAAATCTGATCAGATCTTTTGGATGGGAACAAATTGTCCACCTACCGTCAGATCTTTTGGATGGGAACAGATTGTCCACGTACCGTACAGTCCAGACCTGAAGCCGAGCGATTTTCACTTTTTCTGCTACCTAAGAGAGTTTCACGGCGGCAAACGCTTTTCAGTAGATGACGAGGTCAAAAAAGCAGTTAAAAACTGATTATCCACATAGACGCCAGATGTCTGTAACTTAAAGATACAAAAGCTTGTAGTACGTAATACAAATGTTAAAACACGTGTGGAGAGTATGTATGTAAATAGAGGAACCTGAAAGGACTTAAATAAAAGCTGTTTTTTGAAATAAAGAAATCAGACCTTACTTTCCGAATGATCCTCGTACATTTGTTGTCACTGTGTTGGAGAGACTTAGCAATTCATGCATTTTCAGTTTTTGATGGACAAAATGTGTGTGATAGTTATAGGCCAGCCATTTAACCTATTTTTGTATTAATCTATTTGAATCCATTATGTCAGTTGGGTGATTGTAGTAGCTAAATTATTTTTTGCTTATGAATGTATCATGTTACTGGATGAGTTATAACCCCCAACCGTCTTTATGACCCTGAGTGCATTTTCTTATCACAGGGTGATACAGACCCAAAAGGAAAACGATACTATACGGTTATCAACTTTATGTTTCTTTATTCTCTCTTCGCCCTTGAAGCAGGGAACAGAAACTCCTTGCGCTCTGTGCGAGAGTGTGGTTGCTCAAAAATTAAAGTATGTACGGTTGATGTCTATCGGAGGGTGGGGGGGGGGGGGGCGGCTGTCCCCCTCAAAGTGCCACGCAGTTCCGCACCGTACTGCACGGTCCGGGTACGGTGTCCAAATACTGCACCCATGTAGTCGTAGTGCCGGTATTGCGTTCGGCTACCGCTCTGCACATGTGCCGGGTATCGTTCGCGGATACTGTGTCCAGATACCACACCTGTAACAGTGGTAACGAGTCGCCTGGTTTTCTGCCAGCATCAGAGGTCGGTATTTCGTCTTTAACATCGATTTTGCAAAGATTAAAGTTTCGATTTTCAAGCTCCAGGTATCGATATTTTGTAAATATGGATAACCATCCAACATCCCTAAACCAAATACGGTATGGCTCTGTGACGCTTGAGTCCCTAAGATTTATTTGCTTTTGAAAGTGCATTTTTAACTAAGGACTACGTATCTAACTGTATATTTTATAAGCTTTCGTGTGATTTAAGGGAGGCTGAGAGGAAGGGAGTGCGAACAGAAGTACAATACTGTTTTATTGTTGATTTCATTTTAGATATTTTAAACACATTCGTCTCAAGGTAATTTACATTTTACATCGCTTGTGACACATTAGCTAAGCTGATGAATGTGCGATAATTCAGAAGAGTTTCACTTCGGATTGCATGAATTCTAAGGAGTAAACGAATATTTCTGTCTACGTAGCGAGATTACATTGGATAGCTTGAGGCAAGGGAACAATCAGAACGATATTTACACAGGCGGGGAAAGCTTTTTCCGGAGAAAGAGTTCTCTAGCTACCAGACATTGATTTGGAAATGGGAAAGAAGTTCCTCAAAACGTGCACGCGGAGGACAGCGTTGCCGCGAACTACCGGAAATCCGTGAAAGAAGAACCCCAAAGCATTTGAAAAGTGAAGCTATCGAAATCGGAGAATGTGAAAAAAAATAAATAAATGGATAGACGAGGTACGGATTGAAGCAGTATTAAAAAGACTAAAGTGAGAAAAGACGCTTTTAAAAAGAAGGGGCAGGTTAGTGGGGCATCATCTACGGCATTCAGCGATAGTTGACGTGGCTCAAAAATGGTTCAAATGGCTCTGAGCACTGTGGTACTCAACTGCTGTGGTCATAAGTCCCCTAGAACTTAGAACTACTTAAACCTAACTAACCTAAGGACATCACACACATCCATGCCCGAGGCAGGATTCGAACCTGCGACCGTAGCAAGTCACACGGTTCCGGACTGCGCGCCTAGAACCGCGAGACCACCGCGGCCGGCAGTTAACGTGGCGCTGTAAGGAACAGTGAAGAGAAAAAAGAACAACAGGGGCAGTAGACGATACAAAAATAAAATGTAGTTACACATAATTGAAAGATATGTCACTAGACAGGAAAAGTTTAAGGACGCATAGAGTATGTAGGCGTAAAGCCCCGCAGTTCTCAGTGTTCCTAATATTCTGCTCAACGCGCGGTAGATTTTACTGCGATTTCAAATTGAAGTCTTAGGCTGGGTTGCTATCCTACGACTAACCCATCCAAATTCCAACTCTATCTGATTATTAACTATAGGTAAAATTACAATGTAGCTAAAGCAAGAATTAGGGGGTCCTGCTCATTTGAGATAAACATGGATAAAAATGGATGATTGCGCACCATAAAAACACTTAAAATAACCCTCTATTACAATCTAATATTGTAGCCAAGTTATCCAACACACAATACTGAACGGAAGTGTCTCGTAAATTTCATCATAGTCCTTTCAAATATTTGTAAAAAATAATATTGTCTTCTCCACGAAAGGAGGATTAATAGGGTAACCTGAAAGAGTTACATTACTGAAGCTAAGCTGCCTAGATACCTAGCAAATAGCGTACTTTGTTAGGTCCTTTGATTCTTCCTTGAAATCGCAGACTCTTTTCTTTTTCTTCTTCTTCTTCAGATACTTCTTCGCCAAACAGTAGGCCACTATCTATATCTGAGCTATTGTCTTGATGTGAAAGGTCTGAATCCGACACAGGAGAATAATCAGTTGGCTTTTTCATCTGTTTTTTATTTCAGTTTTTTTGGCACTGATATAATAAAATGTAGCTTACACCGTTTTGTTTTCAATAGCATGCCCTTTTCTTTCTGTGGCACGTCTTTACTTCACAATAGCAAGCCTCTTTTTCTCCCATGACTTCTGCTTCCATTCGTCCTTTGTTGGGTGTCGACATTAGAAGCACAGATTTCAACGCTTCGCTGGAAAGTTTCCCCTAAATATTTATTTTACACATTGGAATCATATCTTCAGGTAAGATACACGTAGAGTGTGTTGAGTGTCATGTTTTGCGGGAGTTATCATTGAAAAATTGTCAAAAAAATGTCTCTGGGCACTATGGGACTTAACTGCTGAGGTCATCAGTCCCCTAGAACTTAGAACTACTTAAACGTAACTAACCTAAGCACATCACACACATCCATGCCCGAGGCAGAATTCGAACCTGCGACCGTAGCGGTCGCGCGGTTCCAGACTGTAGCGCCTAGAACCGCTCGGCCACAACGGCCGGCGAAAAATTGTCGTCACCGTGTTAGATTTGCAGGTATTTACCCAAAAACACCTACGGGGATTTGACCTATTTCGCCATTTTTTGAGAAATGCGCCATGTAGCAAAGCAGGCATTCAAAAACTTAAATGTACCATTGTTGATTTTGGGGACCAGTTGGAACAACTATTTCTACGTCAAAGTGAGGCAAAGTGTCAAAGAGTAATTCGTTGATTCTCCTTTTCAAAACTAGCATTATACAGTGTTTCAGTAAAATAGGGAAGTTACGTGTAAGTAGTAAAAAATAGACTTAACTCATTTTCGCGCTCTTGGAGCGACCCCCCCCCCCCCCCTTTCCCTGCCGCACGATGTATTCTAAAGAACTATGTGTTAAAAACAATTACAGAGTTTGTAGGTTTCTACGAGCAGTGGCAGTTTGAATCAGATCCTTTTGGGTGTTGGGCCTCGTCTTTAAAAGGCACAAAAAGGACAAAGAAACACAGAAAGCCCTGTTGCGTGCAGCCAAATTAATGTTTGCTCGCCCAGAAGAGAACCGAGGCAAAGTTTAATAATGGCGTCGCCCAACATCCAAAAAGATTTTATACATTTATGTCTAATAACTTGCTCGAGGGAAGATCGGAACGTGCTTCGGACAGATCCCTACATGTGAAGTACTGCGACGCTTTAATTCGGCGGACTAGGTGATAAACAGTCCAGAAAAAAGAATTTTATTACGGGCACAATGTTGCAGCTCATTCATTTGATAGAAATGCAGGTACAGCCCTTACCTTATACTATCGTAGTAACGCAACCGTCCTGTTAACTTCAGCCGACAGTTAATTTACGTTCTTTTGCAACGTGTGCCAATGTAACAAAACTAAGATATTGCCGATATCTACTCCATTGCCTTCGTAACCAGCAGAGATGCAACGGAAAGTTGTGCAGAAAAACGCTCTAGTCGAATTTTGTCAGCTGCATCGTTATTGTTTTACAGCAGCAAAGTAAAATACTGCTAAGTGTTTACTGAAATGGTTCCCCGGAACGATACCCTATTTGGCGAGTGGAGAGCTATTTTGTACGCTAGCCGCATCGTAAACCGCTTACCTACAAATTACACTTTGTTCCCTGTCGGTATTTCACCGAGTGATAATAACTGAACAATGAGGTCAAGTTATATTGGAGTGAGCCGCGTTATTAAAACGTTATTTTGAAGCGACAACGTATATGTTATTACCGAATAATATAGGCTGCGATACTCTTTTTTTAATGAATGTGTAATTCAGAATATTAACCGCTTCGTCACCATTGTGCGCGGAGAGGCTGCGGCCGTTGATGATCCTGGGAGAGTGCTTTCGGATGTCATACGCTACGTCATACAGCATAAGCGGATTGGACGCATAGTGAGAATTAATTTTTGTTACTGCGTAAACTTGAATTTACTCCAGTATGCCTAACTATCGGATAAAACCAGCGGTATGTATAATACACAGAGAGGTAAATGTGTTTGGAGTTACCTGTGTCCTCGTGAATGTCTGAACGTATAATATTTAATGCAGATCCGGATTCTACCTTGTTTACGAAATTAAGCGCATGATGTATTTACGACGGATATTTTTACAAATATCTTTCCATACCTATGATGTAGCGTTATATTTTATTACTACATGACATGGACTGGTCGCAGAACAAAATTCTGTCTATCGATTGAACGTTTTATTGCAATATAGTATATCACTGCACAAGCATTGTAGGACTAAGCGAACGTACTGCCTTTCTGTTACTTCCCCACGCTGTTGTCCGGATGTGTCCCCACAGCATGTTCAATAGTTATTTAGCAGTAATCGTTAGACGATGCTACCGAATGAAAACGAAATGTTGTAAGCTTCTTCTTCTTTTTTATGGAATAAGGGTATCTTGGGGTATCAAATGTCCGCTCAGTCCCCGTAATCTCCCGACGTTGCACCTGGTGTCCTCTTCGTTGTTCTTCGTATGAATAGGCTGGAAGTAGCGAAAACGACTTACTTGAAGTACTCACAGTAACAACATATGCCGTAACCAATATATATAACACTGATCGTTAAATTTTACGATCGCCCCACTGGGCAATTGTAGCAGTGTTGCTGTTCTCATTTCGCTAGAAAGTGAGTTTTTATTTGTGGATCATGTCCATTTCGTCCCTGAGAGGCAAGGACATACATTGCAATCAAGAAGCCGAAGACAGTACTGGGAGGTAAAGCTGCGGTGGTATTAATGTTTAAACCCAAAACAGGCCGCAAGAGAACGTCGGGCGCCAGATGGTAATAGCTAAAAAAGGAGAGATGAATTTTGTAGTAAATGTAATTGTAGTCAACAGACGGTACCAAAACCCATGTAACTAACACTAATGGTTAAATACTAAGATTGGTTCAGTCAGCATATATAGCAGTACCGCTATTTTTACTGGCTGGTAAGTGGGTTCGTATTTGTCGGCCACTTCCATATCATACGTGACAGGCAAAGGCT
Organism: Schistocerca nitens; assembly: GCF_023898315.1. Taxonomy (NCBI): domain Eukaryota; kingdom Metazoa; phylum Arthropoda; class Insecta; order Orthoptera; family Acrididae; genus Schistocerca; species Schistocerca nitens. The sequence goes on from NC_064617.1 coordinate 104,666,612, forward strand.
TCTACCGCAGTAAAAGGGACCACAAATAGTACTCAGAGGTAATGCTCCAGTGCTATATTTTCACCACGACATTTTTTGTATACAATGATGGAATTATTATCTTTTCTCCCTTTAAATTCTGAGTTTCCCTTCGCAAAACAACAAACACATAAATATGGTAATTGACTCACTAACTGCAAAAGAAGAGAAAGAAGTAAAGTTTCCGTTTTGTGAATTTATTAGAAAAAGGCAAAAAAAAACTACATTCAGTTTAACACGTTAGCAAAGTGAGTACTTGAAGAATAATTTTAACGTGATGAAATCAGATGATTTTAAATGAAATTTAGCCACTTCTCCTCCTTTTGTTACAGTAAAATAAAGAAAAGGGAAAAAATAAAGGTTGTTATTAATTAATGATTAGTTAGAAAAGAGTTACTGAAATGAGAAATGTTAGCCTGAGCAGTTTACTCACAGGGTTTAGGAATTAAATAGTGCTTCAGTCTTTGTAATTAATGAAATTCCGAAAAGCGCTCCACTGACATATTTCAAAGATTCATAACCATATTCGATAATGTGACAAAACTCAACACACTCGTATAGTCGGACGATATAGATTTTTTATTCGGATCACCGCGAATACTGCGTTCTTATGGAATTTAAACGATGCCCAGTCCGCCGCGTTTACGCTGACACATATTTTTAAAAAAATGACTGGCGGCGAGAAACGTTCGTGAAAAGAACGTCGCAAAACTATACTATGATAAACATTTCTAGAATGGCGACGAGGCGTTTTTCCAGAGGGAACGTTTTCGTGAATAGGCAAAATCCAGTGTTTCACACTGGAGGTTTCCACCAGCTCATCTTCCGTTGAAAACAGTGTGGCCACACGAAACTAGTCACTTTTATTTGCGTACAGAACTCACGTAACTCCAAAGATACTTGAGGCAGTACTTTGCTCACATTCCACAATGTGTCATTGCCTACTGAATCAGGTTTCAGCACTCTTGTATAGTCAGTTACACGCAACAGAAATACGAGGCCTTCCAATAAGCAATGAAACCCTTTTTATTCTCAGCCAGTTGCGGCTGGAGAAAGTCGGAATTTGTAGTGAGATATCGTGGAATATTCTCCTTCAGCCCCTATACTTTCATGAAGTTCCAGTAAGTGGTGGCGCCCAACGTAGCTTTCAAAACGGCATCTGTAACAGAGGTGTGTCCCGAGCAGAAAACTATCATTGAGTTTCCTTTGGCGGAAAACCAGAGCATCGCAGATATCCATGGGCGCTTGCAGAATGTCTACAAAGAACTGGCAATGAACGAAAGCATGGTGAGTGGTTGGGTGAAGCCTCTGTCATCTTCGCAACTAGGTCGCTCAAACCTGTCCGATCTCCCGCGTGTGCAGGGTGACCACACACAGCTGCGACTTCTTCCGTGATGGAACGTGTAGTGTTCACACACTCGTCACCACTTTGGGTACTGGCCCCCTAACTGAACACCGTAATGAGCAAAGAAGGCCATATTTGTGCGGATTTGCTTGCACGTTACGAGGCCGATCGTGACAATTTTTTTGTCGAGCATCGTCACAGGCGATGGAACATGGGTTCATCACTTCGAACCGGAAACAAAACGGGAATCCATGGAGTGGCACCTCAGCACATCTCCACCAATGGAAACATTCAAAGCCTCACCCCTCAGCGGATAAAGTCATGGCGACGGACTTCGGGTACTCTGAAGGGATTATTGTGTGTTATGTCATCCCTCATGGTGCATCAATCATCTCTCAACTCCGTACTGCTATGCTCAAGAAATTGGAGAAACGACTTCTCGCACATTCTGACTCCCGTCTATTTTGCCCAATGAAGAATGCACACCACGGGAAGCAGTACGTGGATGATGGGGAGGTTGTAACTAACCTCTTTCTACAGGTTATTACGTTATGATTAGGGTCGCCACCGACTCTAACCAAACAACTAATCAAAGGTTTGCCCGAGTCGGAAAATAAATTAATTTGATCACAGACCAAAAACTCATAAAAATGCATATGTCGTGATATCGCTCATAGGGGATCCGATGTAATTAATGCTATTTCCCGTGCACTGTTCACGAGAATCAACCATTTAAATAAAATAGAAAGTGCATGAACACTGTGCATAAGATCAGCTCCCTGCAACACACGTGAAATAAAAGGGGAAACTAATCATTGGACCTGTGCGTAAGGAAACGCGTTGGATGTGCTAACGGGAAAGCTATGAAGTGAGTGGCTTATGTGCAAAAACGTAACCTCGGAATACAAGAGAAAATTGTGGATAGAATCATTTATTCCTAAGATATAGACGTGAGGCATGTACACAATTCCGGATAACATTAATTCCTAAAACATTAAAGAAAAGCATCGATACATTTACCGTTATAATCTACACCTAAAAGCACTGGTGTGAATCATTCATACAACTGCTGTTGCCTGATAACTGATCGCAATAACTCGTGAAACGGTACACGTTTCGCAGTACACCCGCGTGCCCACGTGGTTTCTGGAGCCGCAATCTCTAGGTATCGTGGCCGAGTTGCAACAATATCACATCACGCTATCATGAACAGTTAACATTCTTTAAACAAACATGAGATCGGACAGTTAGTGATGACGGTAGCCCAACAAACTCTAATGTTCAACCACGTGGTTCACCCCCCACGGACGAAAGACACATAAAGCAAGGAAAATTTACGAGAAGGCAAAGCTATTAATATTTAGAAAAATAAAAGCGTATACAGGCACAGCTGAAGGCAAACAGACATTCATACAGAAGCGAGGGCTCACTTATAGATGCGACACCTTTGTGTGCGGATCCAAGTCTGCTATAGAAGTTTACTAAAAGAAAAATCGGCCACAGTTTTGCGTTCCATGCTGCGACAAGGCAAAGCAATCTTTCAGAGTTCAAAAGCGAGACCAAAAGCTAACAAGCCGGCCGGAGTGGCCGTGCGGTTCTAGGCGCTACAGTCTGGAACCGAGCGACCGCTACGGTCGCAGGTTCGAATCCTGCCTCGGGCATGGATGTGTGTGGTGTCCTTAGGTTAGTTAGGTTTAAGTAGTTCTAAGTTCTAGGCGACTGATGACCTCAGTAGTTAAGTCGCAAAGTGCTCAGAGCCATTTGAACCAAAATCTAACAGCTCTCCTCTCGCCAAGTAACAACGCGCCACGCGGTCAGTCTAATTCACCCTTCTTCGAGTGGAGCACAGCTGTGGACGCTTCCCGTACCGGCGGCAGACTGCCCCGTTTTTGCTCCTCCAGCCTCTTCCACGCTACGCGTGGCCCGGAAAACCCAAAGATGCCATTTCCAAATGGCTCTGAGCACTATGGGACTTAACAGCTATGGTCATCAGTCCCCTAGAACTTAGAACTACTTAAACCTAACTAACCTAAGGACATCACACAACACCCAGTCATCACGAGGCAGAGAAAGATGCCATTTCCACCACCAGCCTAACGTAGATGGATTTCTCACAAGTAGCGCAAACCTCTTTCTCTACTTGACCGCTACGAGAGTTGGCTATTCTGTACTGCTGCTGCTGCTGAATCTTTACGACTATCGCAGACTTTCTGCAGCAGACTACGCCGCCGTCTAGCAACGTGACACACAACTACATTCATTTAATCACACCACTATGAGAGTTATGAGAAAAGAGAAACAAGGAAAAGAAACAGAAATGCTAATGAAAATGGGGTACCGGACTAATGAAAGGTGTCTACAGGACCTTTTCAAGGTTACTGATGCAACAATCCGTTGGCTTCCACGAGGACCTGTATAGTGGTAAGCTTGCCGGCATACAGGCCGTCCCGGTACAAGGTGGTGTAAGGTCGTCGCACTGAACGCAGAATACGTTGGAAAATCGGGATTTTTAGCGAAAAGAGTGGGGAATAAAACAAATAGGAAAAAAAGGTCGCATTCCTTATTGAACGCCCCTTGTATAAGGGGATAAAAATACTCCTGGAAATGGAAAAAAGAACACATTGACACCGGTGTGTCAGACCCACCATACTTGCTCCGGACACTGCGAGAGGGCTGTACAAGCAATGATCACACGCACGGCACAGCGGACACACCAGGAACCGCGGTGTTGGCCGTCGAATGGCGCTAGCTGCGCAGCATTTGTGCACCGCCGCCGTCAGTGTCAGCCAGTTTGCCGTGGCATACGGAGCTCCATCGCAGTCTTTAACACTGGTAGCATGCCGCGACAGCGTGGACGTGAACCATATGTGCAGTTGACGGACTTTGAGCGAGGGCGTATAGTGGGCATGCGGGAGGCCGGGTGGACGTACCGCCGAATTGCTCAACACGTGGGGCGTGAGGTCTCCACAGTACATCGATGTTGTCGCCAGTGGTCGGCGGAAGGTGCACGTGCCCGTCGACCTGGGACCGGACCGCAGCGACGCACGGATGCACGCCAAGACCGTAGGATCCTACGCAGTGCCGTAGGGGACCGCACCGCCACTTCCCAGCAAATTAGGGACACTGTTGCTCCTGGGGTATCGGCGAGGACCATTCGCAACCGTCTCCATGAAGCTGGGCTACGGTCCCGCACACCGTTAGGCCGTCTTCCGCTCACGCCCCAACATCGTGCAGCCCGCCTCCAGTGGTGTCGCGACAGGCGTGAATGGAGGAACGAATGGAGACGTGTCGTCTTCAGCGATGAGAGTCGCTTCTGCGTTGGTGCCAATGATGGTCGTATGCGTGTTTGGCGCCGTGCAGGTGAGCACCACAATCAGGACTGCATACGACCGAGGCACACAGGGCCAACACCCGGCATCATGGTGTGGGGAGCGATCTCCTACACTGGCCGTACACCACTGGTGATCGTCGAGGGGACACTGAATAGTGCACGGTACATCCAAACCGTCATCGAACCCATCGTTCTACCATTCCTAGACCGGCAAGGGAACTTGCTGTTCCAACAGGACAATGCACGTCCGCATGTATCCCGTGCCACCCAACGTGCTCTAGAAGGTGTAAGTCAACTACCCTGGCCAGCAAGATCTCCGGATCTGTCCCCCATTGAGCATGTTTGGGACTGGATGAAGCGTCGTCTCACGCGGTCTGCACGTCGAGCACGAACGCTGGTCCAACTGAGGCGCCAGGTGGAAATGGCATGGCAAGCCGTTCCACAGGACTACATCCAGCATCTCTACGATCGTCTCCATGGGAGAATAGCAGCCTGCATTGTTGCGAAAGGTGGATATACACTGTACTAGTGCCGACATTGTGCATGCTCTGTTGCCTGTGTCTATGTGCCTGTGGTTCTGTCAGTGTGATCATGTGATGTATCTGACCCCAGGAATGTGTCAATAAAGTTTCCCCTTCCTGGGACAATGAATTCACGGTGTTCTTATTTCAATTTCCAGGAGTGTACACTACTGGCCATTAAAAAATTGCTACACCAAGAAGCAATGCACATGATAGACGGATATTGATTGGACAAATATATCACTACCCGGAACAACCGTCACTGGCCGTAATAACGGCCTTGATACGCCTGGGCATTGTTTCAAACAGAGCTTGGATGGCGTGTACAGGTACAGCTGGCCATGCAGCTTCAACACGATACCACATTTTATCAGGAGTAGTGACTGGCGTTCTGTGACGAGCCAGTTGCTCGGCCACCATTGACCAGACGTTTTCAATTGGTGAGAGATCTGGAGAGTGTGTTGGCCAGGGCAGCTGTCGAGCATTTTCTGTATCCAGAAAGGCCCGTACAGGACCTGCAACATGCTGTCGTGCATTATCCTGCTGAAATGTAGGGTTTCGCAGGGATCGAATGAAGGGTAGAGCCACGGGTCGTAACACATGTGAAATGTAACGTCCACTGTTCAAAGTGCCGTCAATGCGAACAAGAGGTGACCGAGACGTGTAACCAATGGCACCCCATACCATCACGCCGGGTGATACGCCAGTATGGCGATGACGGATACAGGCTCCCAATGTGCCTTCACCGCGATGTCGCCAAACACGGATGCGACCGTCATGATGCTGTAAACAGAACCTGGATCCATCCGAAAAAATGGTTTTGCCATTCGTGCAACCAGGTTCATCGTTGAGTACACCATCGCAAGCGCTCCTGTCTGTGATGCAGCGTCAAGGGTAACCGCAGCCACGGTCCTCGAGCTGATAGTCCATGCTGCTGCAAACGTCGTTGTTGTCCTGATGGTTGTTGTCCTGCAAACGTTCCCATCTGCTGACTCAGGGATGGAGACGTGGCTGCACGATCCGTTACAACCATGCAAATAAGATGCCTGTCATCTCGACTGCTAGTGATACGAGGCCGTTGGGATCTAGCACGGCGTTCCGTATTACGCTCCTGAACCCACCGATTCCATATTCTGCTAACAGTCATTGGAACTCGACCAACGCGAGCAGCATTGTCGCGATACGATAAACCGCAATCGCGATAGGCTACAATCCGACCTTATCAAAGTCGGAAACGTGATGGTACGCATTTGTCCTCCTTACACGAGGCAGCACAACAGTTTCACCAGGCAACGCCGCTGTTTGTGTATGAGAAATCGGTTGCGAACTTTCCTCATGTCAGCACGTTGTACGTGTCGCCACCGGCGCCAACTTTGTGTGAATGCTCTGAGAACCTCTGAGAAGCTAATCATTTGCATGTCGCAGCATCTTCTTTCTGTCGGTTAAATTCCGCGTCTGTAGCATGTCATCTTCGTTGTGTAGCAATTTCAGTGGCCAGTAGTGTATTTCCCGAATAGTGGAAGTGAAGAGAATATGCAGATAAGGGCTGATACCGCGACCACTAATCACGGACACGGCTGGATTTGTGGTGGGATAATCACAAGTGTACGACTAAACCTCCGTGTTGCTTACGCGCCGGAGAGGACCTATACCTGGATGCAGGTGGCTGATAGCTGTAATAGCGGGTGATCAACCTTTAGTGCTGGCCGTGTGTCACGTATCGGGAAGAGCCGCCCGGCTAATTTCTGGCAGCGGACCGCGTGCTCGGCGCCGCCTGCGCGCAGCACATTAACGTGCCGGGATGCGCCGGCGATTCCCGAAAACCGGCGCCGGCCGGGCCGTGCGCACGCGCGCCCGCTCGCGCAGGTGGCGGCCCCGGGCCGGCGGGGCGCCATATATCGCGTGCTGGCCGGCGTAATTACACGGCGGGGGTTAATAAGAGGCGCGCCGCCCGAAGGCGGCCGCGGCCGCAGCTGCGCCCAACGACCCCGCCACCCGTCCTCACGCAGGCGGCCTACCTGCGTGGGTACACGCCGCTTGGCAGCACTTGCGGTCCTGTTGACTTAAGCCCCGCCGATTCGAGGAGGAGGCCTGCCGCTCCAACAAAAGCAACGCTTGCGGCATTTATCGAACGTTGTTACGACTTCAGCAGAGTGAATTAGACAGCTGTGGCATTTTCCGGAAGAAAGTCTCCTAGCACAAAGTGGATACTTGAGATAACACTGAAGCGCCGAAGAAACTGGTATCAGCTTATTCAAATACAGATTATGTAGACAGGCAGAATACGGCGCTGCGGTCGGTAATAAGTATACAGGGTGGTCCATTGATAGTGACCGGGCCAAATATCTCACGAAATATGCGCCAAACAAAATTTAGAAAGCTTCAAAAACGGTTGTCCCTTCCCACTCTGGCATTGAAATCACCAAGTAAAATTAATTTATCTCGAATGGGTATTTTAGAGAGAGTACTGTTCAGTTGGTGGTAGAACTGATTCTTTGTGTCTTCATCACTGTCTAAATTAGGAGCTTATGCAGAGACGAAGGTGTGATTAATTGAGACAGGTGTAAGTCGAAGATCTTTCACTATTTTCGTTTTTACGGCAAATCCTGCACCATGGATGCGTGGTTCTCCTGCAACCTTTCCCTTCCAGAAGATGGTGTACCCTGAACGTATCTCACTAATGTGTCCCTCGCCTGAGAGTCTTGTCTATATCTAGCCGGGCTAGTTCTTGGGTGATTAGAGCGCTTCTTCTCTCTGGCCTGTAATTGTTCACGTCCAGGAGGGTCCTGACATTCCATGTCCCTATTGTCATAATCATTTCATTCTTCTTTTGTTTACCTACACAGTATAAGGAGTGCGGATTCCCAGCCCGGTTCAACTGTGACTTCCGATGTTTAACCCACATTTTCTAGGGCCTTCCCCATTCAGGGTGGGCAGCGGTCATCCTAAATAGGCCTGCCCAGTCGCAGATGCAGGACCGGATTCCCTAGTAGTCAAATGGTTCTGAGCACTATGGGACTTAACATCTGTGGTCATCAGTCCCCTAGAAGTTAGAACTACTTAAACCTAACTAACCTAAGGACATCACACACATCCATGCCCGAGGCAGGATTCGAACCTGCGACGTAGCAGTCGCGCGGTTCCGGACTGCGCGCCTAGAACCGCTAGACCACAGCGGCCGGCCCCGAGTAGTCACACGGGTTCTCAGGAAGGCGACCATCACACACCTGCCGCCAGTGTGCAGGTCCAGACTAGTAGCTTCCAGCCTCACTCGGAGCCTGCTACCATCGTCCTTATCCCATCGCCATTGGTCTTTAGAGAAAATGACAGGAGAAGTTTCCATTTGCGTGAATTTGTTTAAGGTGGATTACAGCTTGCGAGGAAGTGACCCACACACTACGATTGTGGAACAATTCCTCACGGCACACATGTATGTGACATGTGACTTCAGGTACGAGAACTGCAACGAACTGCCCCGAGCACAATGATGGCTGAGTGGCGCCTTTACAGCCAATTCGTCTGACATGACCTCTTTCGCCTCCACGATCGTTGAGAACCTGGGATATAAGATTCTTCTTCCGCTCGCTTCGCCGTTGGGTCGAAGGGTAGATAATAGATACTAAAGAGGAAAGTGAAAGACACCCTTGGGCCTCGGAAACCTAATACCGTTGGGGTCGAAGAAACCAAGAGTTGGCCGAGGGGGGCCGGATAGGAAAGGAAACAGAAGAAGCCTGACACAAGTAAGTGGAAGTAATGCCAGGCTTAGCTAAGGGCCCGTGTGGTTGCCACCCACATACTCCCAAGACGGGAGCCCCCTGCAGTGACGGGAGCCCCCTGCAGGTAATCACGCTGTAACAGCATGCGTTCTCACAAATGATGTTCACAAAGGCACATGTATCACATTGGAACAACCGAAATAAAATGTTCAAACGTACCTACGTTCTGTATTTTATTTTAATTTAAAAAACCTACCTGTCACCAAGTGTTCGTCTAAAATTGTGAGCCATATGTTTGTGACCATTACAGCGCCATCTATCACAGAGCGAAAAAAGTGGTCCAACTAAAACATTCATATTTCTTTACGTACTACTCGAATATGTAATAAAAATGGGGGTTCCTGTTTAAAAAAACCCAGCTGATATCCATTTGACCTATGACAGCGCCATCTAGCGGGCCAACAATAGCGCCATCTGGTTTCGCCCTTCAAGCTAGACAAGTTTCGTTCTTTGTAGTTTTTTCGTTTGACGCTTATTTCGTGAGATATTTGGCCCGGTCATGATCAATGGACCACCCTGTATAGGGCAATAATTATCTGGCGCAGTTGTTGGATCGGTTACTGCTGCTACAATGGCAGATTATGAAGATTTAAGAGAGTTTGAACTTGGTGTTATAGTCGTTGCACGAACGATAGGACACAGCATCTCCAAGGTAGCGGTGAAGTGGGGATTTTCCCATACGACCACCTCATGAGTGTACCGTGAATATCACGAATCCGGTAAAGCATCAAATCTCTGCGGGCGGAAAAAGATCTTACAAGAACGGGACCAACGACGACTGACGAGAATCGCTCAACGTGACAGTATTGCAACGGTTCCGCAAATTGTTGCAGATTTCAGTGCTGGGGCATCATCGATATGGGCTTTCTGAGCCGAAGGCCGACTCATGTACCCGTGATGACTCCACGAAACAAAGCTTTACGTCTCGCCTGGGCGCGTCAACACGCACACGTGGTGCCAGCTACCTACCAAGGCTTCATTGCTTCCATGTCAAGACGCGTCTCCGTTGTTATCCGTGCCAAAGTGGGACATGCTGGCTATTAAGTAGGTGATCATAATGTTCTGGCTGATCAGTGTAAAGATATCTACTTGTTCGAAATGATCACCATTAACGTCCACACACAAACGATGCCCCCGAAGTGCAGCACGAACTACTGACTGCAATGTGTTTAGTTGGATATCTGCACATGAATGTACTATGGATATTCCCAGTTCATCCAATGTGCGTGGTTTTTGGCGAAAAACGACGTCCTTTAGTGTTACCCACAGTTAAAAGTCCAGAGGAGTTAGGTCTGGGGAACTTGGTGGATGCTCCACAGCACCTCTACGGCCTATCCATCTTCCTGGTAGATTTTCGTCGAGGTAGCCGGCCGGAGTGGCCGTGCGGTTCTAGGCGCTATAGTCTGGAACCGAGCGACCGCTACGGTCGCAGGTTCGAATCCTGCCTCGGGCATGGATGTGTGTGATGTCCTTAGGTTATTTAGGTTTAATTAGTTCTAAGTTCTAGGCGACTGATGACCATAAGTTAAGTCGCATAGTGCTCAGAGCCGTTTTTTTTCGTCGAGATACGCCCTAACACGATTTTGGTAGTGGGCTGGGACACCATCTTGTTGAACGATAACTCTTCCATCTCCATACATGTCTCGGATGGCAGGTAAAATGGATGTCTGAAGCTTCTGAAGGTACACTTCACCTTTAACTGTGCCGTCAAAGAAGAATGGCCCAATCAAGCTCTGGTAAGATAACCCACACCACACATTTACTCCTGGAAAATTCACGACGTTGTCTACATGGACGTTCGGATTTTTGGCTGCCCAGTAGATGCAATTGTGGCGATTTACTGTACCATTGAGTTTGCACTGTGCCTCATCAGACCACAAAATCATCTCTGCAAACTCTTCATCGTTGCGCAGCATGTTAGTAAACCACGCGCAGTACTCCATTCTACGATCTGGGTCGTCCTCGTCCATTGCGTGTAGCAATCGTGGGATGTAGCACTTCCACTTTGCTGTCTTCAAAATTCGCCGAAAACTTGAGCGACGCACTCCAGTTTTACGTGCACACTGTCTCACAGACTTCTGTGGTGAGCGAGTGAATTGTTGTAACACACGACGGGAGTTACTGTTACAGGTCGTCCAGATCGTTGTTTGTGTGCATCTTTAACACAGCCTTCGGCTTCAAATTTGTCTCGAAAGCGACGAATCGTTAAACGTGTCGGTGGCTCTGTTTGATACTCATTTCGCCATTGCCGTTGAACCTCATTAATGTTTTCGTACTTAAAAAATAGTTCAAATGGCTCTGAGCACTATGGGACTTAACTGCTGAGGTCATCAGTCCCCTAGAACTTAGAACTACTTAAACCTAACTAACCTAAGGACATCACACACATCCATGCCCGAGGCAGGATTCGAACCTGCGACCGTAGCGGTCGCGCGGTTCAGACTGTAGCGCCCAGAACCGCTCGGCCATTTCGTATTTAAAATACCACTTCAAAACTGACTTCCTTTCATCGAATGTAAGCCCTGCGCCAGCCATGTTTACTCGAGTAACTAGGTACAACTAAGAACAAAACACTATCTGGCGACTGTCATCTGACAAAACAAAACAATGCAATACAACGCTTGTGTGGCGGTTGCCGGAACTACAAACTGTTACACTACCAAAGATGAGACTACTCCGTCAATTAGTTTGCCAGTAATGGACTTTTAAACAGTGGATACATTTTTTTGGACCCCTCTGTGTAATATATATAAATGAGAAACGTTGTTATCAAACACGTCGAAAGTACTTGACGTAATTACTTCAAAGTTCTTGGCCAATTTACTTCAAATTTATACATTGAGGTGAAACAATGAAGAAAATCAATGAAAAATTAAATGCCTTACAAACGAATTATATAGTGGTAAAGTGATCGTAAATCATATCGCGAGAATAAATGACAGCTGCAATACTCGTCTTGGAGATAGTACCATCTTGTGTCACTAGAGCGAAAGACGGGGGAAAGCTCGACAATTTGACAAAAATTTGATTGTAAATCGTTATTTATTGTTTAGTTGCCGTTGTTATATGTGACAAATACCCTATAAGATACTTTAGTTCAAAATGGTTCAAATGGCTCTGAGCACTATGGGACTCAACTGCTGTGGTCATAAGTCCCCTAGAACTTAGAACTACTTAAACCTAACTAACCTAAGGACAGCACACAACACCCAGCCATCACGAGGCAGAGAAAATCCCTGACCCCGCCGGGAATCGAACCCGGGAACCCGGGCGTGGGAAGCGAGAACGCTACCGCACGACCACGAGATGCGGGCTAAGATACTTTAGTCCGTGTTGCACAGTTATTTCTACTATTAAAATCCACAGTGCCGTACAACCGCTAAGCCAGGTCTTAGATGTAGTACCAACAAAAATGACTAGATAACGGGCCGATCAGAAGTTCGACCACCACCCGATATTTGCCGAACAGAGACATAAACTGTTCGTACATATCGAGTCGCTCTCAAACACCGCCCTTCTTGAAACAGTCCGAGCGAGGTGGCGCAGTGGTTAGCACACTGGATTCGTATTCGGGAGGACGACGGTTCAAACCCTCGTACGGCCATCCCGATTTAGGTTTTCGGAGATTTCCCTTAACCGCTTCAGGCTTCAGGCCTCTGAAAGGGCACGGACAACTTCATTCCCCATCCTTCCCTAATCCGATGGGACTGATGACCTTGCTGTTTGCTTCCCTCTTTCAAATCAATCAATCAACCAAGCAACTTGATACAGTGAAACTGAGCTGGAACAATAGAAGAAGAATTCTCGAAATACACAATTATATACTTGTCGCAAAATCTAACAACAGGCGCAAGTAATCATCTTTTCATACAGGAAAAATATAAAGTACGCGAAAACTAGCTTGATTACATGAATTAAAAATACTAATAGAAAATCATTAAGTTCCTATCAAAGTTAACAGAAATATCGAAGTTCTGTTTATCGAATACTGATAACAAAGCAAACTGTGCTTTCTCGATAACAAAGCAAACTGTGCTTTCTTCTGAAGCGAAAGTTTTAAACTCGTTTACAGCGCCATTCTTATTTGAGTGTTGCGTAGTGTGGCCGTTAGAAAGGGCAGTTCTTAGCTGGGGTTGCCATATAAATGATTTGCTTGCTTCACGCAGATTTTAGTACTATTAAGTTCTGATTTGTTTATTTAAGCTAGAGCTCGAAAAAGATAATTTTAACCAAGGTAACCAGTTCATCCCTATCATATTATTACGCAACATTGGCCCGCCTTCGCTGTGCAACGAAACAAGGCTGGCCGTGAAGAACCTATTGCCGAACGTAATAGAGGCCACCGTCCACACGATATATGCCGCAGGTGAAGACGTATTCATTCCTCATACTCCGTTAATACCCAGTGATTTGAATGTGGCCTTCGAAAGCAAGCGATTGCAGTTTCCCATCCCAGTAGCATTTGCTGTGACTGTGTGTGACAGGCATTAACTTGGACGCGCCGTGTTTTTTCACATGGCCAGTTAAACATCAAGAGCTGGCACGCCGGATGGTTTGTTTACACTTCAGACCAACAAGTGAATAACATTGTGTACCATCGAGCTTTGCGATAAGAGTTTAATTTTACGGTTTTATTCGAGACTGGTAAAATTATACTTTTGTTGACGGTAAATACGCTTTCATTGTGTTCTCGCGAAAGGAAAGTTTCACAGCTTCCAATGTAGAAATGAATAGGTATGTCTTTAAGTGATGAGTGGTTTTTTCACCCTTGCTGACAGTAAATATATATTTAAATTGTACAAAATATTAACAGATATGTGAAATATTTATTCATTAGCTGCCCGAAGTAGCCGTGCGGTTAAAGGCGCTGCAGTCTGGAACCGCAAGACCGCTACGGTCGCAGGTTCGAATCCTGCCTCGGGCATGAATGTTTGTGATGTCCTTAGGTTAGTTAGGTTTAACTAGTTCTAAGTTCTAGGGGACTAATGACCTCAGCAGTTGAGTCCCATAGTGCTCAGAGCCCTTTGAACCATTTATTCATTAAGCATATACACATATTATTAGTGTCAAAATATTTCTTGCGGGAGATTAAGTGTATTGAAATGATAGAAGTATGTATTTTACAGTTGGAATGTAGGTACATTAGGCGTTACAGATGTATTACTTTAATTTGTAATTTAAAAAGGAATCAAAGCTTGATCTGTGGTGTAGTTATTACTACACTTTCGATTTAAATTGGTTTATAGCTGCAGAAGTCGGAACGGAAGCCTAGAAGCTGATTTTTATGGATGCCACAGGTGAAGCCGTATTCATTCGTCACTTTCCATTGACACCCAGTGATTCAGATATGCCCTTCGATTTAAAGCGATAGCAGTTTCGCTCGCGGCTTGCATTCGCCATGAATATCAACTAGGCACAGGGCCAATCACTTTGTGTGGCAGATATTAAACATCTCTAGGGAACGCCCTACTAGTCACAAATAGATTCCGTGGTGCAAAAAAATGGCTGTGAGCACTATGGGACTTAACATCTGAGGTCATCAGTCCCCTAGACTTAGAACTACCTAAACCTAGCTAACCTAAGGACATCACACACATCCATGCCCGAGGCAGGATTCGAACCAGCGACCGTAACACCTGCGCGGTTCCGTACTGAGCGCCTAGAACCGCTCGCCCACCGCGGACGGCTCCTTGGTACAGAAACACCAACATCCAACTGATCGTGATGATAGCCCGACCATCAAAACGCCTAGTGCACTGTAAAATCAAAGGTGGCTGAAGCAGTAAACTGACGTTTGTGTTAGTCTGTAGTAGCGTGTGCTTTCCCATCACATTGACTCAGCTAGCTCTACGGATGCTGTCTTCCAAATTATACGCCACGGACAGATAAATTCTCTTCCTCCTTCTTCCCTCTCTCTCTCTCTCTCTCTCTCTCTCTCTCTCTCTCTCACACACACACACACACACACTGATGCAGACTGCCGCAGGGAGGGCAGGAGCAAAATAAATAAAAAAAAAAAGGTAGGGGAGAGAGTGGAGCCCTGCGGGAAGCGCTCAGCAAGTAAAGACGCCGCTATATCAGGCAGTTAGGGCCGGCTGCGCGGTTCTTCTCCTTCCGCCACGCCCCTTTCCCGCCGCTGCCGCCGGGTATATAAATATCCGTTATGGTTTATTTTTCGGGGCTGATATACCTACGTGCGAGTCGTATATCATCGGTTTTATTCCGGCGGACTGCGGGGTAATCCTGGGAAGTAGGCCGGCCCGACCGCTGCGGCCGCGGCGTGTGACGTGTGTGGCGCCTAATTTAATACGTCACCCCACACTCCAGTCGGCGGCCAGCGACGGACGGGCAACATTTCCCGCCGCCCAAAGTAAATCGTGCTTACATTATGAATTTAACACCGTAAACGTGTGGCCGTCGAGGCGACGAAGCTTCGCGACGTTGACTGATGGGTCCGAAACACGAACCGGGTACTAGCGGCCTGTTTCGCTTCGAAAAAAATTCCGCAAGGAAAGCGCCTGTAACAGCGACGTACACGAGCAACAGTGCTGTTGCCTCGGAGTAGAGTACTGCGGTCTGTCGGTAATTTTACATGTTACCGGTGTTGAGCTCCGTGGCTGTGAATTGAATTCTTTGTGTAGCTGTCTACATGTACATACACCCATGAGCCAAAACATTATGACCACTGTCCACAGCGACGGTGGATGCCGCCTGTTGGGGTTGCGGGCACGTGACTCGGTAACGAAAGTACGTAGCGGAGCAGGCCCAGGTGGGGACCACCCTAGCGAAGATATGAGCTGCAAATAGAGAAATCCACTGAGGTAAGCGACTATGACAAAGGGCAGAGTCTTATGTTGGGTTGGCAGAAGATCTAACACCGTGTTACTAGTGGAGACCGAAATGCACGTGTTTTAGCTAACGCAGGCTGGCGTGAGGAGAGAAGAACTAATCTGACGTGAGGTCTGGAACATGACAAGGAATTAGAATTCAGAAAGCGAACGTAATTAGTTTGATACTTAACTTTAATCCATTAATAATGAACGTCGCTCTTGACGGTACATGATTCACAATATTATCTGTTAAGGATACATAGTAACTGAATATGGCTCCTTGCTAGGTCGTAGCAAATGACAGCTGAAGGCTATGTTAAACTGTCGTCTCTGCAAATGAGAGCGTATGTAGGCAGTGAACCATCGCTAGCATCCGGCCTCAGTGGCCATGCGGTTCTAGGCGCTTCAGTCTTTTGAACCATCGCTAGCAAAGTCGGCTGTACAACTGGGGCGAGTGCTAGGGAGTCTCTCTAGACTAGACCTGCCGTCTGGCGGCGCTCGGTCTGCAATCACTGATAGCGGCGACACGCGGGTCCGACGTATACTAACAGACCACGGCCGATTTAAAGGCTGCCACCTAGCAAGTGTGGTGTCTGGCGGTGACACCACATATTACGCATAGCCTATGAAAGAGTATCTCAAAAACGGCGAAGCTGGTCGAATGTCAACGTGCTACTGTCGTGAGCATCTACAGAAAGAGGTGGAAGATTCACGATCCTTCACAGAACGTGGGGTTCGAAGGCTTGTCTGCTCTGTAAAGTAGGCTAGATGGTGATATGTGGCAACTATGGCGGAAGGACAAAAAAATACTTCAAATGGCTCTGAGCACTATGGGAGTCAACTGCTGTGGTCATCAGTCCCCTAGAACTTAGAACTACTTAAACCTAACTAACCTAAGGACATCACACACATCCATGCCCGAGGCAGGATTCGAACCTGCGACCGTAGCAGTCGCACGGTTCCTGACTGCGCGCCTAGAACCGCGAGACCACCGCGGCCGGCTCGGAAGGACACAATGCTGGAGCGCGCACAAGCGTTTCGGAGCACACCGTTCATCGCACGTTGTCGAACGTGGAGCTCCGCGGCAGACCAGTCCTACATGTTCACGTGTTACCAACGGCATCGTCAATTACGATTGCAGTGGGCACGGAACCATAGGGATTAGACCGTCGATCAACGGAAATGTGTCGGCTCTTCGGGTGAATCACATTTTTGTTCCACTGTGCATGACACATGTCACATGTCTTCTCCACAAACGCCGTCATCGAGCTTAACGGCGGCTCGAAACGTGCAGCGCGCCACGGACGCAGGTTGGTGGGAGCAGTATCATGCTGTGGAAGACATTCTCCTGCTCTTGCATGGGACCTGTGATAGTAACGAAGACATGCTGACAGCTGCGAACCACCTGCAACCCTTCATGTTTGATGCCTTCGCCAGTATAACTGTCCGTGTCTCGGAGTCAGAACTGTAGAACAGTGGTTGGTGGAGCATTATCGTGCACTCAAATGGTTCAAATGGCTCTGACCACTATGGTACTTAACTTATGAGGTCATCAGTCGCCTAGAACTTAGAACAAATTAAACCTAACCTAACGTAAGGACATCACACACTTCCATGCCCGAGGCAGGATTCGAACCTGCTACCGTAGCGGTCGCTCGGTTCCAGACTGTAGCGCCTAGAACCCCTCGGCCATCTCGGCCGGCTATAGTGCACTCAGGCTGATGTCTCGGCGATGAGATTCGCCTGATGTAAATCCTACGGAACCCATCTGGGTCGCTCTCGAGCGCCATCACCGTGTACGGAAATCAGCGGCCCGTTTTTTAAGCGAATTGCGTGATCTCTGCGTAGACATCTAGCGCCACATACCTTTACAAATCTACCAAAAAACTATCGGATCCCAGACAAGCAGAATCAGTGATGTATTTCGCTCCAAGGACGGACAAACAAGGTATTAAGCGGGTGGTCATAATGTTTTGGCTCATCAGTGTGTATGCCCCGCAAGCCACGTACTACTAGCAGTCATTTCCTTTCCTGTTTCACCTGCAAGTAGAGCGACGGAAAAACGACTATCTGTATGCCTCCGTATGGTCCTAATTCTTCGTATCTTATCTTCGTTGTCCGTAAGCGAAATGTATATTACCGGAATTAAAATCGTTCTGTTGTCAACTTCGGATTCCGGTTCTTTAAATTTTCTTATTTGTCTTTGTCGGAATGGTCATCGTCTTTCCTCTAGTAATGCTCATTTGAGTTGCCCAAGCATCTCTGTACCACCTGTTTGTTGTTCCAACCTACCGGTAACAAATCTAGCAGCCTGCCTCTGAATTGCTTCGATATCTATCTTTAATCCGACCTAGCACGAATCCCAAACATTCGAGCAGTACTGAAGAATAGGTCACACTATAAGTGGTCTTGTTTGGAGATGAACCACTCTTTCCTAAAATTCTCCCAATAAACCAAAGTCGACCATTTGCCTGCCCTACCACAGTCCTCACATGCTCGTCCCATTTCACATCGCTTTGCAACGTTACGCCCAGATATTTAAACAATGTAACTGTGTGAAGCAGGACAGGCCTAATACTGTATCCAAACGTTTCACACTTCTAATGCTGTATCCGAACATTTCACACAACTAATGCTGTATCCGAACATTTCTGGTTTGTTTTTTTCTAACCATCCGCATTAGCTTACAGTTTTGCATATTTAGAGCTAGCTGTCTATAGCCAAGTATAAATTTTAAGTCATCTCGTATCCTCCTATACAGTCACTCAAGTTCGACACCTTCCTGTACCGTCATCAGCGGACAACTGCAAAATTCCGCCGCCAGTTCATTTGTTTATATAGAAAATAATAGCGATCCCGTCACAATTCCTTGGAGCACTCCTGAAGATATCATTGCTTTATTTATACCGAGACCTTTTCGGACCGAGCGAGGTGGCGCAGTGTTTAGGACGCTGGACTCGCATTCGGGAGGACGACGGTTCAAACCCGCGTCCGGCCATCTTGATTCAGGTTTTCCATGATTCCCCTAAATCGCTTCAGGCAAATGGCGTGATGGTTCCTTTGGAAGGGCACGGCGGTCACCCTTCCCCATCCTTCCCTTATCCGATGGGACCTTCGACCTAGCTGTTTGGTCCCCTCCCCCAAATCAGCCAACTAACCAACTCTTTTAGGACTTCCACCCATTTTCGACTGGCTTTGTACATTTATGTCTTCATCAGCACAATGCTTTTATTATCGATTGCATACTGAACTTTACAGCTGTCAAGTGCAAAATAACTATTTGTTGAGCGACCTTCTTTAACATGTTGTCTATTTACGTTTAATTAATACTTACTTTTGGCCAGTAATTTCCGGTTCGCTTTTCCGCCTGTACATGAATAGCATAAACTTATGGACTGACGCTGCGTAGCTTTCGCCTTGTGTCCGACTAATGCATTTCTTTATATTGTAGAAAACCCAGCAATGCTTCGCAAATGCTAAATATGTATGGAAATTGGATATACATCCTGATCTCCTTCATTCCCATCTCTCTGTCCATCACCTCCTTTGCTGTCTCCCTGCCTTATCTCTTCCTGCCTTGTCTCTCTCCATCTCCTCCTCTCACTTCTCTTTGTCCATTACCTCCGTCCCCCTTTCTACGCCCATTTCCTCCCAACTTCCCTGTCCATCTCGTATTCCCTCTTCTCTCCCTGATACTGATCCTCATTTATCGTTACTGAAAATTCGTATTTTATAGTACTACGCTAGTCATAAGTCAATAAGCCGTATATACAACTTTTATGTTTTCTGTGAAAACCAGTTGCGAGGGAGAACATAAAATTTTTAAAAATATATGCAGGGTGATTGAGGAGGACTGTCACACAATTTGTGAGGTGATTGTACATATGAAAATAAACCGAAAAAACCGTATGAACATGTGTCCGATTTTCGATCGTTACGCAACTGGAGCGGGTTGAAGACTACACAGATCCTTCAATGATGATGAAGAAAAGTGTGAATGTTACTTATCGAAATGCTGTGTAGACGCTGTGGTGGACAGTATAATGGTGAGGCGGATGACTGGTCCATCGTGCAAGAGCGGTTCAAAAAGTCCCCCACCTATCTGAATGCATTTGTCAACGCGTTGGAGGGTGTCTTGTGTTGCACGTCGAACCTCACCACGGCGGGCGTTAATGCGGGCAACAGGGTCGGCGATGCGAGCGACAACTAAACGTCCCCCTTTAACCAGACCCATAAACAGAAGTGTAATGGGATTGGGTCTGGTAATCTGGATCCGACACAGGCAATTCACCGTTGAGCAAATGTGTTCTTCGCATACTGGGATGCTTGTCTGCTACATCATATTGCGGTACATTTTCCGTCGTTGTTCTGACGTCACGTCTTCCAAAAGTGCAGGTAGGTGTTCTATCAAGAAGTGTGCTTATGCTGCGGGTATCATGCGATTTGGCTGAAACACAGACCCTATCACCAGGTTATCGGTCATACCACACCAGACGTTCACTGGGAACCTATCTTGGAATCTAGTTTCCGTCTGCGTAGGATTATTTTCCGAAAACCGCATCTCGGTATCTTGAAATGATCAGAAAATAAAACGATTTTACGCTTGATCGTCACGCCCTGTATAGCCGTATAAAACATTCGTTTCAGTAACGTTACGAAATGCCACGCCTTCTGATTTGTTAGTGTGGTACTCTCACACGTTTTTCAACCAATCATATCGTCGGATGGATGGGCTATCGAGAATACCTGTCGTTACGACTGCGCCTTTCTAGGACAACATATGTGCAGTGCTGTGGTCGCTTCACAGGCTGGCGGAATGGATAAAGCAGTAACTAATTACCACTGAAGCCAGAGACGTGACCGTAAACATGCGACACATTCCATCCCCAGCGATAATGAAGGCCAACTACGCAGTCCCGTGTGAGATACATGTTACGCGGAGCTCTAATTATACTACACATTCGAGCTTAAAGCGCGCGTAATTTTCCGCGAAACGTGACATCATTGCGGCAACAGCGCCGAAGTCGTTTCCAGGTACTGCAGCAGGTAGAGTGGGCCACACATTTAGGGAGTGGCTGATGGCGAAACGCAAGTGAAGTTACGGGTAAAGTAGTTAGCAGCAAGCGGAAGACACGTTAGACGTGTCCGTTCGTGGAAACAGCAGGCTGGACGTTACCCGAATTCTGAATACCGAAGATAGCTACGTGCTGCCACTTCCCACCTCTCCGACATTCACCTCCACATTATGTATTGGAGCGCCAAAGAAGCAGGTATAGGCATACGTATTCAAATACAGAGTTATGTAAACAGCCAGAATGCGGGGCTGCGGTCGGCAACGCCTATATAAGACGACAAGTGCCTGGCGCAGTTGTTAGATCGGTTGCCGCTTTAAGGGAGTTTGCTCATGGTGTTACAGTCGGCGCACGGGGATGGGACACAGCATCTCCGAGGTAGCGATGAAGTGGGGATTTTCCCCTACGATCATTTCACGAGTGCACCGTGAATATCAGGAATCCGGTAAAACATCAAATCTCCGACATCGCTGCGGCCTGATAATAATCCTGCAAGAACTGCTCCAACGACGACTAAAGAGAATCGTTCAACGTGACAGTCGTGCAGCCCTTCCCTCAAATTGCTGCAGATTTCAGTGCTGAGCCGTCAACAAGTGTAAGAGTGCGAACCATTCAACGAAACATCACGGATATGGGCTTTCGGCGCCAAAGGCCAACGCGAAAGGCCAACTCGTGTACCATTGGTGACTGCACGACACAAAGGTTTACGTGTCATTGTATCGAGCGGGTGGACGGGTACGAGTATGGAGACAACCTCATGAATCAATGGTCCCTGCATGTCACTAGGGGACTTTTCAAGTTGGCGGAGGCTCTGTAGTGGTTTGGGGCGTGTGCAGTTGGTGTGATATGGGACCCTTGATCCGTCTAGATACGACTCTGACAGGTGACGCGTATGTAGGCATCCTGTCTGATTTATTCATGTCCATTGTTCATTCCGACGGACTTGGGCAGTTCCATCAGGACAATACGGCACCCCACACGGCCAGAATTGCTACAGAGTGGCTCCAGGAACAATCTTCCGGGTTTATACACTTCCGCTGGCTACCATACTCTCCAGAAACTAACATTGTTGAGCATATCTGGGATGCCTTGCAACGTACTATTCAGAAGAGATCTCCACTCCCTCGTACTCTTACGGGTTTATGGACAACACTGCAGGATTCATGGTGTCCATTCCCTCCAGTCGTACTTCAGACGTTAGTCGAGTCCATGCCACGTCGTGTTGTGTTGCGGCACTTTAGCGTGTTCACGGGGGCCCTACACTATATTAGGCACGTGTACTAACCAGTTGCCGGCCGTTGTGGCAGAGCGGTTCTAGGTGCGTCAGTCCGGAACCGCGCGACTGCTACGGTCGCAGGTTAGAATCCTGACTCGGGCATGGATGCATGTGATGTCCTTAGCTTAGTTAGGTTTAAGTAGCTCTAAGTTCTAGGGGACTGATGACCTTAGATGTTAAGTCGCATAGTGCTCAGAGCCATTTGAACCTATCAGTTTCTTTCGCTGTTCAGTATATAAGCAATAATGACGCACGTCTTAAAGGCTGCTTATTACTCGATGAGTGCTGTCCAATGTACGATTATTCACCGTTATCCTTCATCTGTCTGCTGAAGACTCCTAAGCGTGTTCAAACCCCGGATATAATGAGTTTCCCAGAGAGAGAAAAGCGCGATAAAGCAGCGTGGGTGTAGGAAGCGTCGTTCGTGCGAAACACAGCTCACTCCAGCCAGATTCTGTAGTTTTAGAGTTTCCGAAAGTGCTCGGTGGGCGGAAGTCTGAGACCGTTTGTTGGTGACTTTGTTGTATAGTGGAAAGTGTCGTGGATGAGTGACAGTAGCGGAAGTCAAGATGACTTGGACGTAATTTCTGTCAGATACAGTCAACGATAGTTAACTTTCAGCGTGCATTGTACAAATGTAAGTTAATGCAGATGCCTAGTGATAATGTTACTGTATGTTCTAATGCAGTACTAGTGGTATGGTGCTTGACGGAGTCATGATAACTAAATAGCTGGGCGTGAAGTAACATAAAATCCACTGCATACCAAAGCCCAGCTATAGGTTCAAATGGCTCTGAGCACTATGGGACTTAACAGCTGTGGTCATCAGTCCCCTAGAACTTAGAACTACTTAAACCGAACTAACCTAAGGACATCACATACATCCATGCCCGAGGCAGGATTCGAACCTGCGACCGTAGCAGTCGCGCGGTTCCGGACTGAGCGCCTAGAACCGCTAGACCACCGCGGCCGGCCCAGCTATAGGATATGCCCATGGCCGATTATGGTTTATTGGGCAAGTTCACGAAACTGTACAGTTCCTGTGAAGCACACTACTTTCAATTAACGTTTGTGTAGTCCTGGTGTGTTTGCGGTCCAAATTAATGAAAAATACCTGTGCAATCAAAGAGACGTACTGCTAGATTTCTTATCAGACGGTTCGATCAATTAGAGTGTGTTGCGGAAATGCTCCTTGTATTGACAGTCATCTTAGTGAAGAGGACGATCTTCGCGAAAGGAAGTCGAAGCATCGACGTCGTAAGATGGGTCGACGCTATTACGTGACATAATGACAGAAAGACGTATGTGACGTTTGGACGTGCTCTTGTGTACGGCCTGAATGAAGTTACCCAAGTTGTTGGTGTATCAACGCGTACTGTCCAGCGCGTGTACAAGGAATGGTACACCCTTCGTAGTCGTAACACAGCATCAGCACAGTGGTCGTTAAAAAGTACTCATGCCACTGACAGCTGGTTTCAGTCCCGGGAATTGCTGCTGTCAGTGAATGGAGGTGCATCTCATCCAGTTTTCGAGTGAACCCTGCAAAGGGAACAGCACGCAGTGGACGTTTTAAAGTCGATTACCTCACAGAAAAAGAACATTGCTTACAGCAGCGCATAAGGGTGCACCTCTTCTGTTGGCTAAACAACACAGAAACTCGACAGTGACTGAGTGGCGGTATGTGGCGCGGTCCGACGAGTTGCGGTCCTCGTCCAAAATGAGGGGTTTAAACTGCAGTGTGTGTGCAGGTTGTTATCCAGGCCAGAGGAGTGATTCTCTGATGTTTTCGAGGTGCTTTTTGTACCTTGACACACTCATTCAGGTTACCGTGAACATGTTTATTTCAACATTCATAGGATCAAGAGTAGCCCATCTACCTACGGGGGCTGTACAAAGATATGGAAACATCGTGAGAAATATACGCTTGAGCATAAATCCAGTTACTGCCCAAGCCTGTGGATTGGGCTGTTGCATTTGATCACGAACAACACCTGTTCAGTGACCTCAACACGTTCAAAGCGACAATCGTGGTCCAAACAGTGAACTGTGTGGTTGTAAGCACATTATGCCGGAGCTAAGTGAATTCTAACGTCGGCAAATTGTTCGTTCTCTTGTGGTGGGTGCTTCCGTAATTAGAATAGAAGACGTACTCTGTGTATCAAGATTCACCGTATTGAAGACTTATACCGCATGCAGGGAAATCGGAAAGACATCATTTACGAAGGCATATGGTGGACGAAAGTATGTGTTCAGTGATCGTGATAGACGGTCATTGAAGAGCATTTTCATCAAAAATAAGAAGGCGACAGCCCCAAAAGTCACTGCTAAACTGAGTGTCGCACTTGCGAACTCTGTCAGCACGAAACAACACCAGTGGAGCTCCATAAGGGGGGAACTACAAGGGGAGCTGGAATTCCAAAAGCCGGCCGGAGTGGCCGAGCGGCTCTGGGCGCTACAGTCTGGAATCGTGCGACCGCTGCGGTCGCAGGTTCGAATCCTGCGTCGGGCATGGATGTGTGTGATGTCCTTAGGTATGTTAGGTTTAAGTAGTTCTAAGTTCTAGGCGACTGTTGACCTCGGAAGTTAAGTCCCATAGTGCTCAGAGCCATTTGAACCATTTGAAAACAGGAAAAAGTGCTGCCAAGACCATAAAACTTGGACTGTAGAGCAATGGAAGAAAGACACTTGGTCAGATGAATCTTGTTTCACAGTATTTCCAAGTTCTGGCCGTGTTTACGTCCCAAGACTGAAAACTGGAGGCGCTTCGGTGATGATTTTGGCAGCCATATCGTGGTATTTCATGGGCACCATGGAAGATCGCATTACTGCGAAGGATCATGTGGCCATTTTGGATGATCAGGTCCCTCTCATGGTACAATGTTTGCTCTCAGTGGAGAAGCTGCGCTCTCTGGTGACACAGCTCACATCATCCAGGATTGGCTTTGAAAGAGGGAAGTTGAAGTGTCGCATGTCCCTTGGCCAGCACATTGCCACCATATCTCGCTGTTATTGAGCCTTTGTAGTCTACTTCGGAGAGAAGGGTGTGTGTGATCACTGTCGACCTCCATCACCATTACCTGATTCTGCCAATATTTTTGGGAGAAGTATGGTACAA
This sequence comes from Schistocerca nitens, assembly GCF_023898315.1. Classification (NCBI taxonomy): domain Eukaryota; kingdom Metazoa; phylum Arthropoda; class Insecta; order Orthoptera; family Acrididae; genus Schistocerca; species Schistocerca nitens. The sequence goes on from NC_064617.1 coordinate 104,691,896, forward strand.
GATTCCGTTGAAAACCGTGCAGAACGTGTATTTAATTCTTCCGGGAGGACTGGATGCTGTCTTGAATTCCAGTGGGTTTCCTATACCACATTACGGATGGTTATGTTTTGTATTTTTTCAGTTTCCGTATTTCTGTCCATCCTGCATCTTAATATGTGAACACTTATGCTTTCAACTTTATAGCAGCCGTACACATGCTCTTGGTTTGACGGACACCCGGGCACCGTATTGGACCTCGACTGGCCCGCTAAATCACCAACTCTTAATTTATTTAGCACTCCGTCTTCAGTCCACGAGTGGCCTACCGGGACCATCCGACCGCCGGGTCATCCTCAGTGGAGGATGCGGATAGGAGTTGCGTGGGTATTCTTGACCGAAGCCGCTACTATTCGATCGAGTAGCTCCTCAGTTGGCATTACGAGGCTGAGTGCACCCCGAAAAATGGCAAAAGCGCATGGCGGCCTGGATGGTCACCCATCCAAGTTCCGGCCGCGCCCGACAGCGCTTAACTTCGGTGATCTCACGGGAACCGGTGTAGGCACTGCGGCAAGGCCGTTGCCACCAACTCTTACTGGCATAGGAAATGTCTTGAGACTACTTCAAGCAGCTGGTCAAACACAAACCAGCAAAACCTCTGCATTTCATCATCGCTGCTGTATATGATAATCAGTGAGTGGCTTCGTTTGTTTATGGCATATTCGAATAAACTTGTTGACACTTTTGCCCGCCGATTTGAGGCCTCTGATAAGGTTAGAGGCGGCGATTTATGGTATTGCCGGGCGACGCTCTTGTGGGTCACTAATGTTTTTCGAGTGCGCTTAGATGCAGAAAGCGCCTGATTGGAAGTAACTTCAGAGAAGACGAAGGAGCTGAACTGGACTAGCGTAGCGTCTGCCCCAGGAGAGGCGGTCAGGTTTCAGCATTGTGCCACCCTTTCGGCAGTCGACAGACACCTTCCCGAAAGAGCAGATCGCGCGCTGCGAGGCGTCCGCCGTGAGGTGAGGTGGCGCCTGAGTATTTGCAACGCGACGCCGCAGCACATGAGGCCCGCCTCCGAACTGGAGAGGCGGAGACAGGGTGGCGGCGGCGGCAGCTGTACTACAGACGTAGACGCCCTCGCTCGGCAAGTTAATCTCTGTGTCGGGGGGCTTAGCGTAACACGAGTGGCAGCATTATGCTGAGTAGATTATCCCGACAGGCAACAGGCAGGAAGGCACCAAGGCGGCGGGCACGGCGTTTAATTAACAAGCGGCTCGGGTGAAGCGGGACGTGGGTGGGCGGTGGAGGGGGGGGGTGGAGGGGGTTCCCCCGCTGCGACCCGCCCCCGGCGCCTGACGGCAAAACAATGCTGTCACTTGACAGGCCGAGTGACGCAATCGCGGCGATTGCCGGAGCGCCGCCACCGCCGGTGGGCTGACGTGTCCCCCACGCCCACCCCCTCCCGCGACAGGCCCCGCCCACTGTAGGCGGTGCACCTGCTGCCGCCCGCGCACTCTAGGGCTGGGATTATTCGACGCGCTACGTAGCAGGCAGCCCCACGACGCGGCAGTCCAGATAACAATATGCATTACTGCATTTTAGCCACCTGTTGGGTTAGTGCATAAGTTCGTTATGTTTTGTTCAAATGTGTGTGAATCTTATGGGACTTAACTGCTAAGGCCATCAGTCCCTAAGCTTACACACTACTTAAACTAAATTATCCTAAGGACAAACACACACACCCATGCCCAAGGGAAGACTCGAACCTCCGCCGGGACCAGCCGTCGTCATGTTTTCCCATGCGGTTAATAAACACAACAGATTCACATAAGAGAGACTGTAGTCATCAGTAATATATTCTCCTTCGCTGTTTACATCAGTCTGCCAACGCTGGAGTAACTTTTCGATTCCGCAAGTGTAGAAATCACGTGGTTTTGAGGCGAAGAACTCGTGGAGTTGTCTTCGAAGCGCATTTTCTCCCGGAAAGGAAGTTCCTGGAAAGTTGTTTGCTAGAGAGTAGAAAATGTGAAAACCTGAGAGCATTCAAGATCAAGGGAATGAAGTGGCTGCGGACTGATGTCCGATCTCAACTCCCGTATAGTGTTTCTTGTCAGTCTAGCAGAACGCGGGCGCAGCTTGATTTCACTCAGTCTTCCTGGTCGTTGTTCCTGGATTGCGTCTGCAAAATGGCTCAGTTGTTGACAACAAATATCAGCAGTGATAGTTACACCTCGGGGGGAAGCAGTTCGTAGTACAACACGCCATCGCCGCACCACCAGACGCATAACATTGTCTTTTGTGGATTCGCGCATATCTTTATACGGGGGAGTGGTGCTTTTTCGGGTTCAGCCATTCCTTTCTTTTGCTTATGTTAACTCAAAGACACGGTTTCTCGTAACCAGTAACGATACAGGATGGGAATGGTTGGTATTGTTCGCGAGCCAGTTGATGGCGAGCAAGCAGAGATGCAGTTACGGCGGCCCGCCTGATTTTTGTCATTTTGGCTTACAGCATGCGGTACACATACGTCGGACTTTCCAACCTTTCCCATTGCATGCAAATGTCGCACGATGATGGAATGATACAGTTTATTTGTCAGATTTGCCCTTTCTCGATTACATTGACGTGTATACCTGTGGATTAACGCGTTTAAACGATCTTCATCAAACCCCGAAGTCGTGGAGAGAGAATAATGTCAAAACGATCCTCCTTGAAACGAGAAAATTACTTTGTCGTGCTCTGTCCAATGGCGTTATCCCCATACATGGCGTAAATGTTATCAGCTGCCTCCACTGCTGTCACCCTTCCACTGAGCTCAAACGGAAGAATATGTGAGAAATGTTCCCATTTCTCCACTTGGCACGCCATTTCCTAGCGTTCACAGCTCCACTCACTATCTCCAAATGACAGTATGTAAATTCAAATAGCAACAGTTAACTACAGTGGAGCGCCAAAGAAAATGGTATAGGCATGCGTATTCAGATACAGAGATATATTCCTGGAAATGCAAAAAAGAACACATTGACACCGGTGTGTCAGACTCACCATACTTGCTCCGGACACTGCGAGAGGGCTGTACACGCAATGATCACACGCACGGCACAGCGGACACACCAGGAACCGCGGTGTTGGCCGTCGAATGGCGCTAGCTGCGCAGCATTTGTGCACCGCCGCCGTCAGTGTCAGCCAGTTTGCCGTGGCATACGGAGCTCCATCGCAGTCTTTAACACTGGTAGCATGCCGCGACAGCGTGGACGTGAACCGTATGTGCAGTTGACGGACTTTGAGCGAGGGCGTATAGTGGGCATGCGGGAGGCCGGGTGGACGTACCGCCGAATTGCTCAACACGTGGGGCGTGAGGTCTCCACAGTACATCGATGTTGTCGCCAGTGGTCGGCGGAAGGTGCACGTGCCCGTCGACCTGGGACCGGACCGCAGCGACGCACGGATGCACGCCAAGACCGTAGGATTCTACGCAGTGCCGTAGGGGACCGCACCGCCACTTCCCAGCAAATTAGGGACACTGTTGCTCCTGGGGTATCGGCGAGGACCATTCGCAACCGTCTCCATGAAGCTGGGCTACGGTCCCGCACACCGTTAGGCCGTCTTCCGCTCACGCCCCAACATCGTGCAGCCCGCCTCCAGTGGTGTCGCGACAGGCGTGAATGGAGGGACGAATGGAGACGTGTCGTCTTCAGCGATGAGAGTCGCTTCTGCCTTGGTGCCAATGATGGTCGTATGCGTGTTTGGCGCCGTGCAGGTGAGCGCCACAATCAGGACTGCATACGACCGAGGCACACAGGGCCAACACCCGGCATCATGGTGTGGGGAGCGATCTCCTACACTGGCCGTACACCACTGGTGATCGTCGAGGGGACACTGAATAGTGCACGGTACATCCAAACCGTCATCGAACCCATCGTTCTACCATTCCTAGACCGGCAAGGGAACTTGCTGTTCCAACAGGACAATGCACGTCCGCATGTATCCCGTGCCACCAAACGTGCTCTAGAAGGTGTAAGTCAACTACCCTGGCCAGCAAGATCTCCGGATCTGTCCCCCATTGAGCATGTTTGGGACTGGATGAAGCGTCGTCTCACGCGGTCTGCACGTCCAGCACGAACGCTGGTCCAACTGAGGCGCCAGTTGGAAATGGCATGGCAAGCCGTTCCACAGGACTACATCCAGCATCTCTACGATCGTCTCCATGGGAGAATAGCAGCCTGCATTGCTGCGAAAGGTGGATATACACTGTACTAGTGCCGACATTGTGCATGCTCTGTTGCCTGTGTCTATGTGCCTGTAGTTCTGTCAGTGTGATCACGTGATGTATCTGACCCCAGGAATGTGTCAATAAAGTTTCCCCTTCCTGGGACAATGAATTCACGGTGTTCTTATTTCAATTTCCAGGAGTGTATGTAAACAGGCACAATACGGCGCTGCGGTCGGCGATGCTTATATAAGACAACAACTGCCTGGCGCAGTTGTTCGATCGGTTATTGTTGCTACACTGGCACTTTATCAAGATTTGTGAGATTTTGAACGTGGTGTTAACGATCGGCGCACGAGCGATGGGACACAGCATCTCCGAGGCAGAGATGAAGTGGGGACTTTCCCGTACTATCATTTCACGAGTGTCCCGTGAGCATCAGGAATTCGATAAAACATCAGATCTCCGACATCGTTCCTACCGTAAAAAGATCCTGCAAGAACGAGACCAACGACGACTGAAGAGAATCGTCCAACGTGACAGAAGTGCAACCCTTCCGCAAACCGCTGCAGATTTCAGTGCTGGGGCATCAGCAGGTGTCAGCGTGCGAATCATTCAACGAAACATCATCGGTATGGGCGTTCGGAACCGAAGGCCCACTCGTGTACCCTCTATGACTGCGCAACACAAAGCTTTACGCCTCGCCTGGGTCCTCAACACCGAAATTGCACTGTTGATGACTGGAAAGATGTTCTCTGGTCCGACAAGTCTCGTTTCAAATTGTATCTAGTGGATGGACGTGCACGGGTATGGAGATAACCTCTGAATCCATAGACCCTGCACACCAGGAGGGCACTGTTCAAGCTGGTGGAGGCTCTGTAATGGTGTGGGGCGTGTGCAGTTGGAGTGATTTGGGATGCCAGATACGTCTACATACGACTCTTGACAGGTGGCACGTACGTAAGCATCCTGTCAAATCAACTGCATCCATTCATTCATGTCCCGACACCCCACACGTCCAGAATTGCTACAAAATGGGTCCAGGAATACTCTTCTGAGTCTGAACACTTCCGCTGGCCTCCAAACTCCCCAGACATGAACATTATTGAGCATATCTGGGATGCCTTGCAACGTGCTGTTCAGAGGAGATCTCCACCCCCTCGTACTCTTACGGATTTATGAACAGCCCTGCAGGGTCATGGTGGCAATTCCCTCCATAACTACTTCAGACGTTAGTCGAGTCCACATGTCACGTCGTGTTGCGACATTTCTGGTGCTCGCGGGGGCTCTACATTGTATTAGGTTCAAATGGCTCTGAGCACTATGGGACTCAACTGCTGTGGTCATAAGTCCCCTAGAACTTAGAACTACTTAAACCTAACTAACCTAAGGACAGCACACAACACCCAGTCATCACGAGGCAGAGAAAATCCCTGACCCCGCCGGGAATCGAACCCGGGAACCCGGGCGTGGGAAGCGAGAACGCTACCGCACGACCACGAGATGCGGGCCATTGTATTAGGCAGGTGTACCAGTTTCTTCAGTGTACATATAAAAAATGATAATCTATAAGTGAATCTATAGCAAACGGAGTACCAACATGCAGTAGCCTGATACTTTATACTGATTAGTGAGTTACTAGGACCATCCTCAAACAATAACATTTGTTACTTGGAAACAATTGCAGTAAAGTGCAGCATATGCAGTTAGGGTTGCAGCGAAGGGGCGTCGAATTATGTGCAGGGTCAGACTAACCGAAAGAAGATAGAAAGACGGTGTAAGTAACTGAGAGAGGTGCGTGAGTTCACCTACCCCTGGTGTTCCTATTATCCTCGTACGTGAAGATGCGTTTCCCTCAGTCGGAGATTGTAAACGTCGGCTGTTGCCTCAGTTTCATTTCAGCCAAGGAACATCATAAGGAAACGACTACTAACCAACACGGATCTATCGCTAACGTGGTTTCTGTGACAACAGTGCGCTTGATTCACACGGAGGTGGCTAAAATAAATGAGAGATGGCGGTATCTGTTGCGACGTCATTTGTCAGTTGAAGCTTGTCTGACGTGTCTGGGAATCGCAGAAGTCCACCGTGAAAGACCCGTGTTAAACATACCATTTAGCGCTAATGCTTTGAACTCGCTGTCAGTTATGAACTCTGAAACAATATACTTTCGTGGGTGAATACTCATCATCAGAAAATTGAAAACTTAATTTTTTTACCGTCAGTTTACACTTGTTGAACATTATGTATATCGCGGCAAATCAGCCGAACGTTTTATTCCTGTTTCAAGGGAGATCTAACTGCAATACGAACACTTCATCAAAACTCAGCAGTATGGCGGAGCCAGGCTTCTGTTTTATTGCGTGAGGGCGTGCCTTGGGGCACACAGCTGCCGCCTACGAAACTCACTCACCAACGGAGTTCTCGATGCTGCTTCGATACGGTATTGAAGGCTCTAAAAGGTCGTCAGCCGGATTCTGAAGCAAATATACTAGTTTGCTTCGCTCAAAGCAAGGAGATGTAAAATGTAGTTGTTGTGGAAACACAATTCTTAACTCATAACCCTATTTATTTTATTTCTAATTCGTAGTTTATGTATTACTGACAGTTTATGAGCAGCAAAAATAAACTTTGTTCTTTATTGTAAACGGTAAACGAACAAGTCTACAGTAGCTGCCATAAACAACAAGATACAGATTTTGTTTTCCCTCCAATTTTACAGAAAGTATAGGAAATTGGTAATTTATTTACTATATTGAGAGATCTAATTTGTCGTGGGCAATATTTTTCATCAGTTTAGTTCCTTTAAGTAATATTTTGAACAATGCATTGTTTTCTTTAACTTACTTACAAACGTACTTACGATTATGAAATTCGCTAGAAAATAATTTCAGGAAGGCAGCTTTACGGGGAGTGGAATGCGCATATTTGCCAGCCCTTGTCAAGTGTACAGGATCATCAAAGTACGGCTCCGGGGGAAGGATTCGGATCGACGGCTGCTGTGCTAGCGAGATACGACAGGGGGGTTGAGGCAAAAGCAGGGGACGGTATCTGCCGCAGCAGCCAGCGGCAGCGCAGAAAGGGCTTGTCACTAGGTCTCGTGACGTCACAGGCTTAGTGGTACGCACAGGGACGGGTGTGGCTCGCTAGTGGTTCACATTGTGAATTTCAGTTTTTTGATGCAGGCTTATAAACCGTCATATTTTGTGCATTTCACGCAGACTACATTACACTGTAGAGAAACTGAGCAATATTACACAAACAGCCTTTAAGGCGATTACTTGATGCATTTTAGAGATTTCGTAAAATGGGCAGCCTTGGATCCTGATTAGTTGTCAAATATGCAGCTTTTAAATCGTGTGGCACAGAAGAACAAGTGTTAAGAAGGGAAAACTGATAAGGGAAATACTCACTGGTACAGGCGTACGTAAATCCGACTTCGAAAATTGGTGTAACATCAGCCTACTGTTATTTACAAGACGGTTGTTGCTTACTTTAGAATAAGTGTTTGCGAAATTATTTCCAAAACTGTTTCGTGTTATTGAAGTGATTTCATGTATTTACCGCAAGTACACGTTTTAACAAAGTGTCAAGCTCAGACGACTACGTCCTGTCTTTGGCATCCTTTTGCTTGTGTTACGAAAAAAAAAAAAAAACAGGAAATGTAATATCAGGAGCAAAAAATTGGTTAAAGAAACGAAAGTTATGTTCGTACATTTAACTATTCGTATTCTGTGACATGTCATGCATTAGAGTGCACCCTTTTGTACAGAATGTAATTTATCAGAAGCAAATGAAAATTAAATCACTAACGAATGTTTCCACAAACCTCTCTATTCTTGGTACACACGCGCAGGTATGCACACGCTTGAACGCTTGCAAAATAAGCATGCATAATCAAAATCCAATCAAGCATTGTAAATCCCGGTGCTTGCGCAAGCACACTTGAGCACGTGTGGTTGTCAAGCAAGCGCTTATTTTTTAGGTTGAGGAGGCCTCACAACAAATACACTCCTGGAAATTGAAATAAGAACACCGTGAATTCATTGTCCCAGGAAGGGGAAACTTTATTGCCACATTCCTGGGGTCAGATACATCACATGATCACACTGACAGAACCACAGGCACATAGACACAGGCAACAGAGCATGCACAATGTCGGCACTAGTACAGTGTATATCCACCTTTCGCAGCAATGCACGCTGCTATTCTCCCATGGAGACGATCGTAGAGATGCTGGATGTAGTCCTGTGGAACGGCTTGCCATGCCATTTCCACCTGGCGCCTCAGTTGGACCAGCGTTCGTGCTGGACGTGCAGACCGCGTGAGACGACGCTTCATCCAGTCCCAAACATGCTCAATGGGGGACAGATCCGGAGATCTTGCTGGCCAGGGTAGTTGACTTACACCTTCTAGAGCACGTTGGGTGGCACGGGATACATGCGGACGTGCATTGTCCTGTTGGAACAGCAAGTTCCCTTGCCGGTCTAGGAATGGTAGAACGATGGGTTCGATGACGGTTTGGATGTACCGTGCACTATTCAGTGTCCCCTCGACGATCACCAGTGGTGTACGGCCAGTGTAGGAGATCGCTCCCCACACCATGATGCCGGGTGTTGGCCCTGTGTGCCTCGGTCGTATGCAGTCCTGATTGTGGCGCTCACCTGCACGGCGCCAAACACGCATACGACCATCATTGGCACCAAGGCAGAAGCGACTCTCATCGCTGAAGACGACACGTCTCCATTCGTCCCTCCATTCACGCCTGTCGCGACACCACTGGAGGCGGGCTGCACGATGTTGGGGCGTGAGCGGAAGACGGCCTAACGGTGTGCGGGACCGTAGCCCAGCTTCATGGAGACGTTTGCGAATGGTCCTCGCCGATACCCCAGGAGCAACAGTGTCCCTAATTTGCTGGGAAGTGGCGGTGCGGTCCCCTACGGCACTGCGTAGGATCCTACGGTCTTGGCGTGCATCCGTGCGTCGCTGCGGTCCGGTCCCAGGTCGACGGGCACGTGCACCTTCCGCCGACCACTGGCGACAACATCGATGTACTGTGGAGACCTCACGCCCCACGTGTTGAGCAATTCGGCGGTACGTCCACCCGGCCTCCCGCATGCCCACTATACGCCCTCGCTCAAAGTCCGTCAACTGCACATACGGTTCACGTCCACGCTGTCGCGGCATGCTACCAGTGTTAAAGACTGCGATGGAGCTCCGTATGCCACGGCAAACTGGCTGACACTGACGGCGGCGGTGCACAAATGCTGCGCAGCTAGCGCCATTCGACGGCCAACACCGCGGTTCCTGGTGTGTCCGCTGTGCCGTGCGTGTGGTCATTGCTTGTAGAGCCCTCTCGCAGTGTCCGGAGCAAGTATGGTGGGTCTGACACACCGGTGTCAATGTGTTCTTTTTTCCATTTCCAGGAGTGTAGTTTTAATGGCTCTAACCACTATCCGACTTAACATCTGAGGTCATTAGTCCCCTAGACTTGTTGTTGTGGTCTTCAGTCCAGAGACTGGTTTGATGCAGCTCTCCATGCTACTCTATCCTGTGCAATCTTCTTCATCTCCCAGTACCTACTGCAACCTACATCCTTCTGAATCTGTTTAGTGTATTCATCTCTTGGTCTCCCTCTACGATTTTTACCCTCCACGCTGCCTGCGAATACTAAATTGGTGATCCCTTGATGCCTCAGAACATGTCCCACCAACCGATCCCTTCATCTTCTCCCCAATTCTATTCAATACCTCCTCATTAGTTATGTGATCTACCCATCTAATCTTCAGCATTCTTCTGTAGCACCACTTTCGAAAGCTTCTATTCTCTTCTTGTCTAAACTATTTATCATCCACGTTTCACTTCCATACATGGCTACACTCCATACTTCCTGGCACTTAAATCTGTACTGGATGTTAACAAATTTCTCTTCTTCAGAAACGCTTTCCTTGCCATTGCCAGTCTACATTTTATATCCTCTCTACTTCGACCATCATCAGTTATTTTGCTCCCCAAGTAGCAAATCTCATTTACTACTTTACCCCTAGACTTAGAACTACTTAAACCTAACTAACCTTAGGACATCACACAAATCCATGCCCGACGCAGGATTCGAACTTGCGACCGTAGCAGCCGCGTGGTTCCGGACTGAGGCACCTAGAACCGCTCGGCCACAGCGGCCGGCGAGGCCTTACACACCAGTCTCAGTATACTGCGCGAAAGTGCGATGCCAAGAACGGCAAAATATTATTTCGCACTATTTAGACATACTCCAAAACGTGTAACACATGCGTTAATGTTAAGGTTGTGTGGACACTGGAAACTGTCAGAATGAAGTACTGCAGGGTCGTAGACTTGTTGTTTCATCAGTAAAAAGAAGAATATAATAAAGAAACACAAAAGATATGTAGTCAATTAGTAGATCTTGCGTGCACTTACGCACTTCTGTCGTGTGTTTTTACAGTTTAAGTATTAAATATTATGTAATCAAACTACTCCCGTGAATATGCTTCAACAGACGATTCCTGTCATCGCTCTTTCTTGATATATTCATATTCCTATGGCGCCGCAGTATCACTTGTTCGCAATATCCGGCGGAGTGGCTTGCTGGGTTGCCTACATAGCTGGCGCCGTGGGCGAGAGTGGCTTCTTGCGTCCGGCGGCGCTGATGAAATGTTGATTACGTTGCAGCAGCCCACAGGGCGACGCCTGCTCCACAGCACTGCCATAACAGAGTTCTGCTGTACTCTGCCTGTGCCGGTGCCGTACTTAACGACTCGCTACACCGTGCCAGCCCAAGTTGTCTTCCCGGAATGTACGATACGGTCAGCTCTGCCCTTACCGCAGTCGGGTGCATGGCTGCAGATGCATCGTATTACTGGTTTTGTCCTCAGTATGAGATGTCGCGAGTAGTGTAAATACAGGCAGGCGTACTTATAGCCAACGTACTCGAGTATTACGCTTAGCTGAAATAATTTTCGGTGTCCATCTCAGACACTAAACAGCAGGGGTGGAATGGGCGACTCCTTGAAGTTACCTCTACATTACGCTCCGCAAGCTACCTTGTGGTATATGGCAGAAGATACTTCTTACACCGCTATCATTACACTCTGTAACGGGACATCCTTCTCTAGCATTACTTTTCTTCAACAGTAGATGTCGATACCAGTATTATTTTTCGAATTTTTGACGGGTCAGTATTATCTCAGTCGCTTTTCTGAAAACTTTAATATAATTTTAAACATAGTATGTTATATTTCGCCAACGGCATTGCCGCAGTTGTAACACAGGTTCCCGTCAGATCACCGACGTTAAGCGCTGTCGGCCTGGGCTAGCACTTGGATGGGTGGCCATCCGGTCTGCCGAGCGCTGTTGGCAAGCGGGGTGCACTCAGCCCGTGTGAAGCAAAACTGAGGAGCTACTTGATTGAGAAGTAGCGCCTCCGGTCTGTGAAACTGACATACGGCCGGCAGAGCGGTATGCTGACCACATGCCCCTCCATATCCGCATCCAGTGACGCCTATGAGCTGAGGACGACACGGCGGCGGGTCGGTACCGTTGGGCCTTCATGGCCTGTTCGGGAGGAGAAAGATAATTGGCAACCAATCCTGCAGATTTGCAATGAAGTCATGAGATGTTCAAGTGACTCTTTTATTAGAATATGTTACGCGTTTCGGGATTACACCCATCTTTAGACATCACAAACTTCAACGCCTTCCTAACCAACCACGCGTACAGACTTGACATCTCAAAGAAAGTGTCCAATAACATATGACTATAACTGCGACACAAGCAGTCTTGAAGCAGGAGAAGGAGTGTTATATTTCAAGCTAAAATTTATGAAAAGGAACTGTTCTATAAAATAGTTTGGTCTCGATGTTGTAATCGGTAGTTACTAGTTCTGAATGTACAGTTAAAATTATTTTCCTTAGAAACATTTGAAATTACGAATTATTGGCAACTTAAAATTTCTATTATTAATACGCAATCCCGTACTGTTTACTATGTTTATTTCTGGACTCATTTATGAAATAATAATCGAAATTAATAATGTAACGAAAACTAGTAGAAATTCATTTGTTAACAAAAATTGTAAACCCTTTCGAATATAGTTATTTCTGCAGACTTTGGGAGTCGTAAGCTTGCCTCTCATGTCGTCGGACGTGTTTTTGTATTTTTGTGCGAACAGTGTTCAAATGGTTCAAATGGCTCTGAGCACTTGGGACTCAACTGCTGTGGTCATCAGTCCCCTAGAACTTAGAACTACTTAAACCTAACTAACCTAAGGACATCACACACATCCATGCCCGAGGCAGGATTCGAACCTGCGACCGTAGCAGTCGCACGGTTCCGGACTGCGCGCCTAGAACCGCGAGACCACCGCGGCCGGCGCGAACAGTGTAATTTGGACTTCGTCAATGTGAAAAATCAAAATACTATATGATATACTAGAATGTGAGGAAATATATTTACGTAGAAAATACTGCAACAACAATCTTAACATTCATTTAGTTCAAACCAACCTTGAGGACCTGACGTGAGATTTTCAGACCCCTAGACAAACTGGAGCCATCTCAACATGACTAGCTAAGAAAACTTGAAAGTTTATTGTAATCTTCGCTCCTCTCAAATCTTCATAAAAGATTTTGGCTGTTAATTACTTGGACCGGACATAATTTAATATGGACTATAGATGGATTCAGGAAAGAGGGGGGAGATCACAACTCCCATCTACCTCTTTTTCTATCCCATTAGTTAATAGTGTGTAAGAAGCAGAGGGGTGAAGCGTTCTCTTCTGGAAAGGGAGTGGGTAAACACAGTTTGCCACTGTTCCTCTCTCCTCCCTCCTCATCCCCCAGTATAGAAATAATACGACTCTCCATAACACCCACTTACGACGTGTGAAAATTCTGTACGATTTTAATAATAATTACAGTAAAATATTTTGTATGCAATAATAATAATTTTGTAATTAGGTTAGTCGAAGATATGTGTAAAATATTTTAATGTAATAATAATAATTATTTTTTACGTTAGCGAATACTACATTGCCTTAGCATAATATACAAGAAATTGCAGTTCAGAAAAATACTGAAGTACGCGTCCGAAAAATTAGAGAAGTAAATGTGTCGTGCAATTCGTTTGAAAGCCAACAAATTCTGACGATTTCGATACCGTCGTAATTTACCCAATATGCTGTTTCTTTTACTCGTTTCCGCCTACATTCGGAAAACCAGTATTTTCTATCCTTGTCGACAAGAGGTCAGACTGCGAATGGGCGCCTTTATCTAGTTTACTGTCAGAAAGTTCTCTGTGAAATTTAGAAACTGATATATCTAAAAGTATAAATACTTCTTTTAGTTTATTTGGCACTGCACTTGGTGCGAAGGAGACAATAGCTTAGCGCCTGTATGACCTCCAGTTTGGTGCCCTGGGCTTCCTAACTGTGGGCTTTGCGATTCGTGACGTCAACGTCGTGTTTCCGACCACAGATACACATTTCAGCCGTGGTTTCTCCGAAACTGAAAAAGTGGGGAGGCTCAGTGTACCGTTTGGGAACAACAGCATCCCTTCACATTTTATCCAGTCTAAGGTCTGTAGCCTACATAGGCAGGTTTGATTTTTTTATGTGTACATTTTTTACTTTAATTTTTAACCCTCTTTTCTACAATATTGCTGCAGCGAGTGATTAAACTTCTTCATTTTATGAATTTTTTTTAATCTCTCAGTCTTTCGTAATAAAGCCAGAGTTTTGAAATATCTTCTTAAATGCTTCGAGTCATAAATTCTTATAGTGCGTTTCAGCCTTTTGTCAGGATCTATTTGTCTTTTTCTTCTTTTTTGAAGAGGCAGGCCAGTGGAATCCTTTTTAATTACAGATGCAGGATTTAGCGCTTCCTGCTTTACCTTATTTATCTGAAAGTATACGTTCGGAGGTTTTAGGTTTATTTAAGAGTTTAGTTCCCTATGCCAACGTTCGACAACATTCGTGCTTCTGTGCCGCTGGTTAAAAACATCCACATTGCAATTGGTATACTGGGATTTTCCATTTATTGATTGACCATATAGTCTGAGAATTCCGTAATCTTTCATCCATAGGGCATTCTCTCCCTTATTACCATCCACTCTTCTTCGGCACAGTTAAGTGGAAGACGGGCCACAATAGCACACATGCGACTAGACAATCGGACTTCTTCTCGATCAGTGTGTTCCACCGTTTATCCCAGTTCTTGTATTTTCTTCCACATACACTGGTTGGAGTGAAAACTGCAACAGAAAAGGGATGTTTCGGAGAAGACTGTTTTCATAGCTTTAGTTGTAGCAATTTAAAAGTTTAACACTGCAGGAATAAAGTCTTTCCTATGTATTTTGACTTCTGCGTGGCACCGAAGAAAATCAAACAGAAAGTAGTTTCGTCTATTCTTCTGTTTTTCCGATGTAATCGAGTGTGGTGTACAGTTACTTGAATGGTTTTGAACAACTGTGAAATGGCCCATTTCAAAAAAAAAACTATTTACAAATGTCTTCACTCAGATGAATCTCCTTACTAGTGCCAGGATTCTGGGTCGTCCCAATAGCTACCTTTACACGTGAAGTCTTCGGGTTCTCATAATCTGGTACAGCCGCGCGGGGTAGCCGCACGGTCTAGGGCGTCTTGCCGCGGTTCGCGCGGCTCTGTTCCCCCCCCCCCCCCCTCCCCCGCTCGGAAGTACGAGATTAAGTAGTGTGTAAGCCTAGGCACCGATGACCACAGCTTTTTGGTCCTATAAGAACTTACCACGAATTTCCATAGTACATTTCCTACAGAATTCAAAGCGCTCTTTCGAATCTTGATATTCCTCTTTAAAAATATGGGAAACAGGCACTGTCTTTTCTTCATGAACTCTTTTTTCCTTCATTACGCATTCATTTCTAAATCCTCACATCTACTTCGTCAGGTGGGCGAGAATATTGCTCTTGAGCCGTGACTCTGCCATTTGCAGTTTTTAATGGCCTCGCCACTACTTCTGTTCGGATTTCACGCAGAACCAGTTCGTATCAACTCAACTCCTCCCGAACAGGCCGTGCAGGCACAACGGCACCGACCGGCCGCCGTGTCATCCTCAGCCAGAGGCGTCACTGGGCACGTGGCCACTACACCGCTCTCCCGGCCGTATGCCAATTTCCGAGACCGGAGCCGCTACTTCTCAATCAAGTAGCTCCTCAGTTTGCCTCACAAGGGCTGAGTGCACCTCGCTTGCCAACAGCGCTCGGCAGAGCGGATGGTCACCCATCCAAGTGCCAGCGCAGCCCGACTGCGCTTAACTTCGGTGATATGCCGGAAACCGGTGTTACCCCTGCGGCAAGGCCGTTGGCGAACCAATTCGTATACTCATCACATTTGTTTTGTACACTTGGTAGCGATGACCATCAGCGAGAAGACACGACTTCCCTCTTGTTGTAATTATTTCCATTACACACAGCGTGTGGATCTCAAATAGCATAGGCGTTGAAAACTACACGGAAACGAAGGCTCTCGGGAGGGCAGTGCCTGACGGACGGTGACAACACATCCACTGCTGGTGAACGACCGGCGTAAGTCAGTAGTGGACGGAAACACCACGGTAGAGTTTCTCGCCGTGCTGATTTCGCGATGTTTACGTGGAAGGAAGTAAAACGGGATGGAGGCAAACAGCATACTAGTAGAGGACGTCGATTCCACGAAAATTTTCCTAATAACCGTGGGTCAGAAGTGCCACGTTGCGCAGCCGTAGTCGTGGAACAACAGCCAATCTGCGAGGATCGCTCGGGTGTTTGCTGGTGTCTATTGATGAGCAACATGTTAGCAATTTTTAAGAGGTTACGCCAGTCATTTCTTCGTCGGTGTCACCTATGTAACAATGATGGTGGCAGGAAATTGGTTCATTTGCTATAAAATGTGTTATTGGAGAAAAAGTGTTAAAATTTCATTTATAGTTTCTTTTTCACAGTCATCTTAGTTCATTCGAGGTTTGCCCCGAAAGTAATGCACCGAATTTTTTTTCTTCAACAGTTCTTTATTGAACATAATGAGAATTACACACACGAAGGAATGGTGTTTTGTATACACACCCTATTTTTAGACGTGATCTCCGTCCCGTTCTATGGCCTTCCTCCAGCGCGAAACAAGGGCGTGTATGCCGTGTCAGTACCAGTCCTTGTCCTGGTGGCGGAGCCAGTGCTTCACTGTGTGAATCACCTCCTCATCGTCCCCAAAATGTCTTCCACGAATGGCATCCTTCAAAAGCCCTAACAAGTGGAAGTCCGAAGGGGCTAGGTCAGGGCTGTAGTGTGGATGGGGTAACACTGTCCAACCCTGCTTTGCGATGTGTTCAGCAGTCCTCAGACTTGTGTGGGGCCGAGCGTTGTCGTGTTGCAGCAAAACATCTGATGGGTTGCTGTGGCGCCGAAGTCGCCGGAAGCACGGCTTGAGTTTTGTTAATGTGTTGACATATGCTTCTGAATTAATGGTACCGCTTCTTGGCATGACATCAATGAGAATGACACCTTCACAGTCCCAGAACACGGTGATTATGGACTTACCGGCGGAAGCAGTTGTTTGAATTTTTTCTTCTGTGGGGAGTGGGAATGGCGCCATTTCATTTGTTTCGGCCTCAAAATGGTGAACCCAGGAACCATCGAGGACAAGAAGGCCTCCCCCTCAGCTTCAAAATGTAGCAATAAATCGAGACAAATGTTTTCTGTACGATTTGTGATCGACCGTTAGATGGCGCAGTAACCATCTTGCACACACTTTTGAATATTCAAGAGTGCGAATAATTGCATCCACACTTCCTTTGCTGACAGAAGAAGCAGCGCCAACTGCCAGGTCGTAATGCTTCTGCCATGATATCCCCGACCGCAGCAAATCGTGGAGCTCCGCCGAACCGTCTTCTGATGACCGTGTCCTCCGTGTAACTGTACTTCTCTCCATAGACTTTGCACAAGCGTTTGTGAATGCACAAGCGTTTGTGAATATTCCCCACAGTTTCTTTCTCTGCAGTGAAAAATTCAATGACAGCACGTTGCTTGTAACGTACATCACCTACTGACGCCATTTTGAAACTGTGGTGGTGGTGGTGGTTAGTGTTTAACGTCCCGTCGACAACGAGGTCATTAGAGACGGAGCGCAAGGGAAGGATTGGGAAGGAAATCGGCCGTGCCCTTTCAAAGGAACTATCCCGGCATTTGCCTGAAACGATTTAGGGAAATCACGGAAAACCTAAATCAGGATGGCCGGAGACGGGATTGAACCGTCATCCTCCCGAATGCGAGTCCAGTGTGCTAACCACTGCGCCACCTCGCTCGGTTTTTGAAACTGTCCTGCAGCTATGCTGTTTGTCCAAAGAGAAGGAAACTTGACGCGCTCACTAGGGAGACTCCAAATAATACATACGTAACATTTCTTAAAAGACATCATAATCGCCGTTGACTGTATAAAATATTTATTGTTACTATTGCAATTTCGGCTTTACGGCCATTTTCAAGTAACACTGCAAAGTTACCTGAACACAAAGGTACAAAAGTGAAGCACAGGGTGTATATACATAATTAAGCAAACATTTCATTTAGAAAGTAGCTCAGTTATAAAAATTGGAGATAAATGTACATTACTTACATTCTGTCTGAATATAACTTTCGTAGTCAAAATGCAGCCATTTGACTGTGAGAGTCCCACATGATCCGATGAGTACGACACTTATTACATCGTAATATGTTGTTAAATATATACTGAACTGTCGATGTTACCATCGTTCTAATAATCTATCACACATACAAGTTCAGGTGCACTGACAACATGTGCAGCTAAGTCAGTGGCGCGCAAATATATTTACTGCAGATACTGCCTGTGCACGTAGCAAAGATAGTGCACACCAAGGATACAACTTATAAGCTTTATATCGTAAAGTCTTTTCATCTGTCGACATCATACAGCTTACTAAATAGTGCTGTGATTGTAATGAGCAGTAGGATAGGATGGGAATATTTGTTTATAACATAATAGGGGATAATACATGTGTTATCTGTTAATAAGCTCTCACATACGTAACGTTTTGCATTCGTAGCATTGTTTCAGCCTGAGGAAAAAAAAATCCGCTGCATTACTTTCTGGGCAACCCTCGTACTTGCTTATCTACTGTATTTGTCACAATAAAAGTTAATTCTCCCACTGTGTATGTTAGCAAAAATTAAAATGCTTGACGTTTAGATTTAACTTTTAATAACATGCACCCTGCAGTACTACAATTTGGCCGTCTTACTGCACTGCTATTTCTGCAGTATAGTTTATTATCTTAAGGAATTAATGACATTATTGTACGTGTAGATAGTTGATTAAATAAGGTTTGCAGAGCAAAACAGAAAATTGAAATCTAACACAGCTAGCCGTGGCCAGGAATTTAAAGTTTGCCTTACTTTGGCTGTTCAGCTGAAACTATTACCCCGAACTAAGTTAATTAATAATTTCGTTCCCTAGCGTAACGCGTATGAGTGTTGGCAACTTAGATTAAATGCACACTCTTCGCTGATTGGTTGTCATTTCATGGGCATAACTTCACAACGGTTATTTGGCAAATTTTGGTCGTTTCGACCTGCCCTAACCTGCACTGACGTTATTAGATTGCCTCTCCACCTTGTACGTTGCCCGATTCTTGTTGGAATGTATGCTGTCGGAATTTTAACATTAAACCCTTCTGTGATGCACAACGCCTCTCTTGTTGTGTGTGCCACTGGTGCTTGCTGAACATCTTCGTGACTCCCGTGAGCATACTGAACAAAATGTTGTGTAAACACGCAGCTGTCTTGTACCTTCTCTGTCTCCTCTGTTAACTCACGGTAGGCTCAGACTGATAACCAGTACTCAATAATCAATTGAACGACCGTTATGCAAGCCGCATCTTTCCTTAGGATTCTTTTCAGTAAACCTCGGACGGCCATCAGCGTTTCTTACATTTAATTTTTGTGGTCGTTCCACTTCCTGTCGGTTGGGACGGGAACTACTAAATATTTTACGGTTTTACTGCTTCCAGTGATTGACCGGCAGTAGCGTAACCGGCCAGTATTGTCCCTTTCCGCACGTTTATGCGCAGCTCTCAGTCGTAGCACAAATCGTGCGTACGCTGCAGGCGCTCCTGTAGTCTTCTGGCGTTGAAAGTTCGCTGCATGCGACAGTATCGTCTTCGCGCAGTCTTACGAAACATCCAGCGATACCCATCATATCATTTATTTATATCACGCACATTTACGGCACTCCTAGCACTATTTTTTGGGTACTCCCTAATTTACTTTTATATCCGATCAGATTGCTCGTAAAGAACGTATTTAGTTCTCAGCTCGATTGAACTGAACTTCTTCCCCATCCCTAACCACGTGAGTGTAAACTAGGTGTTGAAGTGTCTCCTGTCTTTAGTCCACACGCTATTTGGTATTTCACTGGAAACTGAAACTTAGAGCTGGCATGATTTGATGGACTGTTTTCATTTCTAGATAGGTTAATTTCCTATTGCCTCTGGAGCTTTCGCTTGCCTATAATGATGCTCCGCCAGCGGATTCTAATTTTTAGGAAGTGCCATATGAAAACATATATTATTTCCAAAAGGTAGAAGTCATGGCTTCCAGTGGAGTGTATATTACGATAATTACACACTGAAGAGCCTAAGAAATGGTACACATGCCTAATATCGTGTAGGGCCCCCGCGAGCACGAAGAAGTGCCGCTACACGACGTTGCATGGACTCGATTAATGTCTGAGGCAGTGCTGGATGGAATGGACACCATGAATCGTACAGTGCTGTCCATAAATCCGTAAGAGTGCGAGGGAGTGGAGATCTCTTCTGAACAGCACTTTGCAAGGCATCCCGGATATTCGCAATAATGTTCATGTCTGGGGAGTTTGGTAGCCAGCGGAATGTTTAACCGCAGAGGAGTGTTCCTGGAGCCACTCCGTAGCAATTATACACGTGTGGGATGTCGCGTTGTGCTGCTGGAATTGCCAAAGTCCGTCGGAATGCACAATGGACATGAGTGGATGCAGATGATCAGACAGAATGCTTACGTACGTGTCACCTGTCAGTGTCGTATCTAGACGTATCAGCGGTCCCGTATCACTCAAACTGCACACGCCCCACACCATTACAGAGCCTCCACCAGCTTGAACAGTTCCCCGCTGATATGCAGGGTCCATGGAGTCATGAGGTTGTCTTCATCCCCGTACATGTCGATCCGCTCGATGCAGTTGGAAACGAGACTCGTCCGACGAGGCAGCATGTTTCCAGTAACGTCGGTGTTGACGGCCCCAGGCGAGGCGTAAAGCTTTGTGTCGTATAGTCATCAAGGGTACACGAGTGGGCATTCGGCTCTGAAAGCTCATATCGATGATGTTTCGTTGAATGGTTCGCACGCTAACACTTTTTGATGGCCCAGCATTGAAATCTGCAGAAATTTGCGGAAGGGGTGCACTTCTGTCACGTTGAACGATTCTCTTTAGTCGTCGTTGGTCCCGTTCTTGCAGAATCTTTTTCCGGCCGTAGCTGTGACGGAGGTTTGATGTTTTATCGGATTCCTGATATTCACGGTACACTCGGGAAATGGTCGTGCGGGAAAATACCCACTTCATTGCTACCTCGGAGATGCTGCCATCGCTCGTGCGCCGATTGTAACATCACATTTCAACTCACTGAATTCCTGATAACCTGCCATTGTAACAGCAGTAACTGATTTAACAGCTGCGCTAGATACTTGTTGTCTTTTATAGGAATTTCCGACCGCAGCTCCGTATTCTGCCTGTTTGCATATCTCTGTATTTAAATACGCATGCCTATACCAGTGTCTTTCGCGCTTCAGTTTATTGGTTAATAACCAGTCCATAGAACAGGTGTCACGTTTCATCTTTACAAGGTACTAACTGATCTACGACAGAACTGTATAAAAAACTTATATCAACATATATGTAGCACAGTACACCGAATACTTACGAATAATGCTAGAAAAGTTAGATTGCTATAATTCCGTTAGACGAAGGCGTTTCAGTAATCTACGATTGGGAAATATGAATCATTCAAAAGGAAATATGAGATGTGGCGGAGAGTCAAAGATTGTACTACAAATTATGAACAAAATAGTCAAAATGTGAAACAGAAACCCACTCAGCATGAACTGTAACTTTTTAGAAACGAACCGGTAGAAATTAATTTGAGAATGTGATGTTCTGCCATCCAGTGCGGAAGAGGAATCTTGAGAGGGACAACGTTGATCATCGAAGTGTGAAGCTGGAAGGCAGCCACCGATATATGCATATATACTCCCCAGCATAATATACAGCGCATGGCAGATTGAACTTGGAACCAGTTTTACCGACTTGTTGCCCTGTTCCAGTCGCCTGGTGAGTATGGGGAACAATGAGTGTTTATGTGAATCTCGTTTCTCCTATTTTCTTTGTGCGTACGCGAGACACACGATAGTGACGGGTAGAACTGCTATACAGATCTCAAAAGTTGCTCAGCACGAAATTGCGAAAACTGTATCGCTTTTCTTCCATAATCTCCTATTTAAATTTCCGGGGCACCTCATCTGCGCTTTTGCGTGAGCTATTCCGATGTGTAAGGAAAGTAACGAAATTACGTGTTATCAGCTCTTATACGTAATACTCTAGAACGGGTCGTATTGGCTCTTATATGCAATTTCTTTTACCGATGCACATCACTGTCGCAGAACTTTTCCAACAAATCCCTTCAGCCCATTGCCTAGCGCTTGAGATATCGAAAGAAAATGCAGTTTGCTGGATAAAGAAGTGTACTTACGGTAGACAGTTGCATGCCGAAATATTCTACCTCCTCCAGTACTTACGGCAGTGCAGTACAGGGCATACGCTGCCGTTTCTCACCTGATATCTGTTGTATAACATTGATAGTTTCGCGATTGTAGAATTACTGCATGTTCTTCCTGTGTAATCGACACAGGATGCAGACGAAAATTGCTGAAAATAACAGGATTTCTAAGTACTGCAGGTAGTTTACACGGGGAAGAGTGTGGGAACCACGATTTGCTGACATTCCTTTGAAAAATTGTCCAAAAACACTGACGGGTGTCGAATTTACGTCCTTCGGGCCCGTCAACAGGGGCCACCTCGATTGCGTGACTGTTCCGGTCTCCAGAGCACAGGCGGTAACTCGTAATTTTTGGCCCTGCTATTATAATTAAATCGTTTATTGGACTGCACATATTGGCAAACAGAGCATCACGCGAAATCACAACATTGCTCATTGGAAATAAATTGTCGTAATTTATTTCGTAATTACTTATGTCGCACGAAGTTTAGTTACGCAGCTAGATTGAAAACGATAAAACTACACACTGTCCACATTACGTCATAAATGTGTTTGGCGGACGTATGACGTGTTTCCATGGCGCTCGGCAGGCGTGACTGAATGGGGTTGGACCGCATATTTCTTCAGGGCTCTCATAAGAATCACAAATAAATTTAAAGTCTCTCCGATAGTTTGCAAATTACAGTGCCCAAAGCGTGGGATCTGTGAGAAACACTTCCGAGCGTTCGACAGGCCAGGAGTTAGATAAATTGCACGGCATATTACAACATACTTATGTACCACATTTCTTCTCAGTGGAATATGTTTCCAGGCGGGTTTAATCGGTAGCGCAGAACAGAATTGTAGAACGAGATGCGGGTAATTCAGAAGGTATGTTCAATAAAATGCTCGTCTGCTCATACTTTAGAGGCACAAAAAAATGGTTCAAATGGCTCTGAGCACTATGGGACTCAACTGCTGTGGTCATTAGTCCCCTAGAACTTCGAACTACTTAAACCTAACTAACCTAAGGACATCACACACATCCATGCCCGAGGCAGGATTCGAACCTGCGACCGTAGCAGTCGCACGGTTCCGGACTGCGCGCCTAGAACCGCGAGACCACCGCGGCCGGCTTAGAGGCACACTATGAAGCTGTAATTACGTCCACAGATTGGCTAACAATATAAAACTATGAACGGTACACGAATCACCCTGTTTGTTTTCATCTTCCAGCAGTTCACAGTCTTCAAAAGAGAATTATCTGCCTCCCGTATAGTAGTTGGTGTGGGGGTGAGAAATTTTTAATTGATACTTCGTTTGTCCTCCTCTTTCGCCCGTATTTGAAGGAAAGTAAGCACGGTTTTAGTTTTCGATCTGTACCATTAAATCAGATATGATTCGACCGTTTGCTTCATCGCACCCATTAGCTGGAAACATACCTCATTCGTTAGCCGGGAAGATCCAAAGATTAAATTCTGGATGATTTTAAAGCTAAATCTGCAGAGTACAACGAACCATTGTAAAGGTCATGCAAGACCAGTGTTAAAAAATAAATAGGCAACTTTTCTGTGGTCAAACCACGATCGTCCTGGTATGCTTGTTTCGTTCGCTGGCAGTGATAATTAAATTACAGATATTTCTCACTTTTATGTATGGACCCCTCCTTCTCCGATTCTTTAAAGACTAGAACTGTCGTCTATAAAACAACTACAAACGCCTCTACTTCAGAAATACGTTATGTGTTTAATATTTGCCGTTATACGTGTAAAACTTTTATGGTTGAAGACGCTTAAAGGTAATTATTCTGTGGGGCTGTAACCGTGAAGAAATATAGAAAAGGTTTGAAATTATATGCAAAATTTGTTCGAAGTCACCAAGTACTCTCGTGCTCAAAAACTGAATGAATATAATCAGGTTAATTTGCACGTCGTGTGTTGCGCTGCTTCTAGAGACAGTTTGTGACCTTAATAATTGACTTATCGCGTTAAACCTTGAACGTAAAATTATATCTCTTAATGAATAAATTATGACACCTTCTTACATTCTAAAACGTGATAATTAATTATGTAAAATACTGAACACCAAATTCTTGTTTCCCCTGGAAGCCGTTAGATATACAACATACAGCTGGAACTAGGTTGTCGTTTAGTAATTTAGATTCCCAGTCGTTTGACTATTTTACAAACTGTTAATTGGCTGCTGGCCTGTTGTTTGTTTTCGTACTGATTATGCATCGAACTACACTGCCAGGTAAAATTAGTACATCCTTTTAGAGACTTCCAGTTCACTCAAAATGTATTGTTGCGACAGTGCATATGGAATACATGAAATGAATACATTTACAGACAATAGCAAAAGCGGTTCAGAGGTATCAGTTATCGACCCATGCTGAAACATTGATATTAGTACGTGGTGTAACCTTCCCAGGCGGCAGTTTAGGAGCTGACTCTGGCGTCATGTCGATCGTACAGTGGGTGAATACTGCCCTGGGTTAGGTTACGCCACCCCTTCTCGACCTGTTCACGTGCTTCTGTAAGAGTTTATTGTGTCATGCGTTTATGAGACGTCTCTACGCCGATCTAAAATTCACTCACAATACAGTACACACTATTCAATTTTTTACTCAGTGATCCATTGACCTTCAAAGATTCCGTTCTGTCACCGCAAAGGAAAGCATGCTGTTCCATATTGGACTATACTAATCGTAGAATAAATACTTCGCACCCCTATTCACGCCACTTTCGTAGACTTACTACGTGCGCGCCTTTTCTGCAGGCGCCAAAAGCTGAACTCATTGTCTACCTCACGGGACATTCTCGCGCCTCCTGTGGTCTTGGGTCCAGCAGATAAATGGTTCAAATGGCTCTGAGCACTATGGGACTCAACTGCTGAGGTCATTAGTCCCCTAGAACTTAGAACTAGTTAAACCTAACTAACCTAAGGACATCACAAACATCCATGCCCGAGGCAGGATTCGAACCTGCGACCGTAGCGGTCGCGCGGTTCCAGACTGCAGCGCCTTTTAACCGCACGGCCACTTCAGCCGGCGTCCAGCAGATAATTCGTGGCGATACCGATATCTGTGCCTATACGATATATAGAGGGCTAACATCAATGAAACCGAAAACTGCAAGGACGGATTCCTTACTGGAAACGGAGGAAAAAAGGTCCCATGAACATGTGTCCGGAAATGGACGGTGTGCGTGCAACGACAACAAACTGTCCGAGAACACAGTGCAGAGCTGCATCGCATCCACTTCGCAACAGATGTTCAGAGTTGCCTCCCTGGGACTGTAGGTCATAGGGATATTAGCGTTTGTCATGCAGCATACACATAATCGTAATTTGGCATAGATCATATTGGTGGGCCACTTACCTGGAGCTTTTACTAGATTTCGTCTCAATATCCAGTAGAAACTGGTCCTCCAAATCCGGTGTTCGCACAGTTCCCCGCCTCCCTGCACGTTCGTCTGTCTGAAAGTACCCATGATTACACACAAACGCCCAAAAACGGCTGCCTCTCGACCGTATCCATTTGTTTGGCCGCACGCAAACACCATGTCGGCTTGTTCCCGACGTGAATACCGGACTATTCTGCTGCTGACAGTACGCTGCGCCAATCGCACAACCTGAAACACACAAGGGACACACGGCACGTGGTCAGAGGAACTGCCATTTGTCAGCGCCACCCACCGTGGCAGTGATGCATTTCTGGACACCTGTTCATGGTGAAACGTCGTGGTATGGGAAAACTTAACCAAAACGTAAGGTAAGCAGAGCTCAAAGGCTGCGGGGAGTGAAAGCGTAGACCCAAATTAGGTTACAGTTTCAAACACAATTTAATTTTATTAAACATTAAAAAACACTTGTTCACTGGTACAAATATATATATATCACAAAACACAATAAAATTTTTTTAAACTCCAGGCCTGAAGGGCCGCTGAACATTCACAACTGTAATGTCAGAATGACAATCTTAAGATTCAAGATAATCACGGTCTGAAGGACCCAACACTTTTGATTAATTATTGACCAACACAATAAGTTACTGAAAGGAATGGCTTTAATCATTCGGCCAGAAAGGCCAATCAAATATAACCACAAATGCTGTTTTGATAATGCTACAAGAGTGCAAAACCAACAGTTGCTTTACTTCGTCCAAAGGAGCACTAAAGACCAAAAGACAAATTCATATACCAAAGTTTTTTTTTTTAATGAAACAAGCTAACAAGATAAAATTAATAACCAAAAAGGGGTAGTGGCGTCGCCACTCGGCCTGAAGGGCCTGAATATCAGTAGTAATAAATATTTGAGAATGGATTGGATTGGATTGGATTGTTTGGGGGTAAGACCAGACAGCAAGGTCATCGGTCTCATCGGATTAGGGAAGGACGTGAAGGAAGCCGGCCGTGCCGTTTCGAAGGAACCATCCTGGCATTTGCCTGTAGCGATTTAGGGAAATCACGGAAAACCTAAATCAGGATGGCCGGACGCGGGATTGAACCGTCGTCCTCCCGAATGCGAGTCCAGTGTGCTAGCCACTGCGCCACCTCGCTCGGTTATTTGAGAATGGTTGAAGTTAGTGAGTTAGCACTTAAAACCAGCCCGTGCTCCTCACCACTAGGAAAAATTTACAGTCAGCTGTGCTAGGACTGTCTGCTTTAGATATGGCACAGACCAGCAGAACAACTAGAAACTTCACCAACGTGGCGAATCGTCCACATAGGACATGACAGCAACTCTCTATAACACACAAAATAAAAATTACTTAACATTCAAACATATGGTTCAAAATATAACGCCTCCTAGGCAGGAGCTGTTAATGACGCCCACTGGCCTTCGTAAATCTTCGACTTAGTAAATGTAACGGCCAGTACTAAATAATAATACCACTCAACAAATTGTAAAATACAAGATCGTTATTGCACTTGGGTCAGAATAAAATTTCAACCACAGATAATATTTTAGGTTCAGTTATTAAGGTACAGAGAGTTAACACTCTTTTCTAGTGATGTTACACTTGAGCCGGCCGAAGTGGCCGTGCGGTTAAAGGCGCTGCAGTCTGGAACCGCGAGACCGCTACGGTCGCAGGTTCGAATCCTGCCTCGGGCATGGATGTGTGTGATAGGTTAGTTAGGTTTAAGTAGTTCTAAGTTCTAGGGGACTGATGACCTCAGAAGTTAAGTCCCATAATGCTCAGAGCCATTTTTGAGATCATTGAACCGGGATTTCGGGCACACCTGAGCCTACTAAAATTGCGAAACACCATGGCACACGACCTTAGAGCAGAACACACCCGACGACACGGGCAGAAATTCTCACCGCTAGTCCCGAAGGCAGACAAGCATTCGGCGACAGGTTGCAACCAGCACTAACTCGAGATGTCAATCGCCCCAGTTCCGCCATAGCAACGCGGACACGCCGAGCTTCCTTATCACACAGCCCGTCCAGAGCGACTCCCGCCGTCCCGAGTACACACGCTCGTAGCAATCACGTGCGTTCACAGGAAGTCATACCACCTTTCCCGCAACATTGCGCTGCCACACAACCGGAAACTACACTCCCCGCCTCTCTCCGGCAGCAGCACTCGGAACTCTCGTCGTCAGAAGGTCTCTCCGGAGAAGGCAGCGCCCTCCGAAACTTAAAAGCAAACGGACCAATCGCGGCAGAGCAAAGCCAAGGCTCCGGAAGACGACGACACCACACCTAGGCAAAGATGAAGATGATAGGTTCACATGGGACCTTTTTTCCTCCATTTCCAGTAGCTAACCCGTCCTTGCACTTGTTCGGTTTTATTAGTGTCCACGTGTGTAGTGTTTAAATTTGTCGGGGTGGTACTGTACATCGCAGCGACGGAAGTGCGAACCCTTGACTGACAGCAGATTGCCCATCCCTCCGCCGCGGGTAATCGTCGCTACACCGGCAGAAAGCTGCGCCGCCGGAGATGGAATTTTCTCATCGGGCCGCTCCTTGCGGCTGACGGCTGCACATCGCACACTCTGTCACCTGCCACGGGGACGATAAATCAGCAGGTGCCGTGGCGCTGGCCCGGGAACAGAGTGGAATTTCCGGCCAGACCGCCGAACAAATTGGACCGCGAGTTCCAGCTGCCCGTCCTGCACACCGGGCTCTGGCGCTGTCTCTGATTGCCGGAACAGCGGATCACGTAGCTATCACTATCCAGTACCGCGCCAACACTGCTTATCCGCTTTGGTCCGTGTGACAAAGTTTTAAATTCAAGCATTCAATTCGCAGACGAATGTATGCGGTAAATATCAGTTGCAGAAGTAAACTGGGTACCAAGAGCAAATCACTATAAATCAAATCCGTTGTGAAGCAACGTCGTTGGTCATGTATTATATGGCGCT
Source organism: Schistocerca nitens (assembly GCF_023898315.1). NCBI lineage: Eukaryota > Metazoa > Arthropoda > Insecta > Orthoptera > Acrididae > Schistocerca > Schistocerca nitens. The sequence continues at coordinate 104,720,278 of NC_064617.1, forward strand.
TGTCGATAGGCTTATTTGGAACAACAGCAAATGTGTTCCGAGGGGATGGCGAGATATGCCCTCGCCGAGGCGCAGGCCCAGAGGGAGCGGAAAAGTGACGGAAGAAAAAGACAGATAATCGGTTTGAGAATTTACCGGGAGAGGTACGTAAGTTCCCTTACTCCTTGTACCCCGCGACTGCAGACGCCCACTGCTGTCGCAGTGTCATTTCGTGCAATTAGCATCACAAGAAAACGGTCACTACCGATCAGGCATCTGTCGCTGCCACGGTTCATTTGGAAACAGGTGCGCGTGGTTCACGCAAGTGCCGCCTACACAGCTCCTACAGGTATAGCTATGGAGATTTCCGCAGGACATTGTAGAATCTCAAAGGACGGCGGGGTCCTATATGACCGAAGGCTTCCGTCTTTTGCCGATTTCTGCTGAATGAGGAGCGAGGCATGATATGGAAGATGAAGCAAAACAGGTGGATGAGACTTTAATTTACTTGCTTCTCCGGCCAGTACTTTTTGCTGGGCCCAAGAGCTAGCTGGTACGATCCACTGTCTGAATAAAAAAAAAAAAAAAAAGAATTCAAGAATAAAATGGCTGAAACATAATGTTATGGGGTTGTTAGCCTACGTACCGATTAGCAACTGTACTCTGTTCGTAGAAGCTCAATCTGCGTTAAAGAAACACTGGGCATGGTCAGTGACATAATCAACGGTATTCTTCGCTCAAGGCAAGGAAATGCAAACAAAAATTACAATGAAATCATATTTCCTGGTAAGGGATATTTTCTCAACTCTTAATTATAGCCCTTTTTCTTTTATTTCTAATTAATACTGGTAATAATTTGCGAGAAGCAAATACGACCAGTTGTTTAATATACAACTCACTAAAATGTATATACAGTGTCTGTAACATAAAATAAGATACAGATTTCGTTTTAGTTCCAGTTACTTTATAATGTTTAACAATTTTAATACATTTACTACAATTATACAGGTAATTTCTTTATGTGCAATATTTTTCTTTAATATAATTCATAGCAGTACTTACAGTAATGCTCTTGAATAATGCTTATTTTTTGTTAAATCAACTTACGAAATTGTAAATTTTGCTGAATTTTCGTTTTAGAAGTTACAGAAGGTTAGTTTTACGAAGGGGTGGAGGGGGGTAATTTTGACAATTCTCAGAATGACCTCGGTACGGCTGTGTCACTGTATTGTAGTGCCGCTCGCTAACCGACGTACCTGTACTTACGATCGATAGCAGATTTGCCTCTGATTTAGTGTCATAGTCGCTACTAAAATATCGTCCCTGGAAGAGGAATAAATCGTCCGGCCAACTGAATAAATTGCCCCTTCCAACAAAAAAGAAAAAAAAAGTGCTTGATTTAGGTTGTTCGATAATAATTGTTAAGAACGGTGTAAAGGAAAGTGAAATGTAGATGGACTTTCAAGCTAAGACAATAATGAAATTAACCGCTGGACCATTCTGAAGAGTTGCGTAGCCGCCGAGTCGGAAGACATCTGGTACTTGTGCAGAATGTGTTAGTCGGTGTTTCATCTCCATATGTTTGCAACAGAGAACTGTGATGAGTCACGTATGCTTTTATGGTCTTGGTTATGGAAGTAAGAATAAGGCTGGAATAAATGACTCGGCAGATTATCGTCTGCTCATATCGACGATAACCAGAGGAACTCCTTCCAGCATAACGTTTCGACTGTCGGACGGGTCACGACCTACAATATCGTACGCCACCTACGCCCATACTAACGCCAGGCTCCTTATGGTGTGTGGTGGAGGTAACACTGATGACACTATTTACTCATCCCCTTCCAGTTCAGCCGGCCGCTGTGGCCGAGCGGTTCTAGGCGCTTCAGTCCGGAACCGCGCGACTGCTACGGTCGCAGGTTCGAATCCTGGCTCGGGCTGAATGTGTGTGATGTCCTTAGGTTAGTTAGCTTTAAGTAGTTCTAAGTTCTAGGGCATTGATGACCTCAGATGTTACGTCCCATAGTGCTCAGAGCCATTTCGAACCTTTCCACTTCCATTCGCGAATGGTGCATGGAAAGAACAGCTTGCGTGCTCGAATGTACCCGATTTTGATTTCGACATTTCGCGAGCTACATAAGGAACGGAATAATATTTTGCACGACACTTCTTGAAACGTAGGCTCTCAGAATTTTAGCGGTAAAGCTCTCCCTGGCGCGCAACGCCGCCTCTAACGACTGCCGCTGCATTTCGATGGGCATCTAGGTAACGCTCTCCAGCTAAACCGACTGTTGAAGAAACGTGCCGTTCTTCTTTGGATATTTTCCTATGTCCTCTATTAATTTTATGTGGTAAGAGCCCCGCCTCATGAGCAGTGCTAAAAAATCTGCGCAAGGACTGTTTTGTAAGCCACTTTTTTGTGGATGAATTACATTCACTTAGTAAGGAATCTTCTATAGAATCGCAACCAAACATTAAATTTAGCAAGACACGTCAGAAATTGGAGAGAGGTGTGACGGATCGATGTTCGTCATATGATAGAACTATAAGTGGAGCTCGGAGCCAGGTATCAGTCATTATCAAGAAGGTAATAATTGCGAAACTGCGCAGGAAAGAGTTGGGATCATAGCACTGAGCAACCCCAGTACTGCACGTTAATTGGGAACGGAAATTCACAGCTTTTGCTGTTGCTGCCTCAGGCATAGCGTGTGCGCTGGACGAAGCGGACGGCCAACGTCGCTCGTATACACTGAAGTGAGAAAAGTCACGGAATACGTCCTCATTTCGTGTCCGATCTCCTTTTTCCAGGCATAGTGCATCAACTCGATGTGACATGGACTCTTACAAGTCGTTGGAAGTCCCCTGCAGAAATATTGGGCCATGCTGCCTCTATAGCTGTCCGTAATTGTGAGACTGTTGCGGGTGCAGGATTTTGTGCACGGACTGGCCTCTCCTTTATGTCTCATAAGTGCTCTATGGAATTCATGCCGGGAGATATGGGTCGCTAAAACAGTCGCTCGAATTGTTCGGAATGTTCTTCGAACCCATCGCGAAAAGTTGTCGCCCTGTGACGTGGCCCATTGTCATCCGTAAAAAGTCCACCGTTGTTTGGGAACATGAATTCCATGAGTGGCTGCATACGGTCAGTGATCGGTTCAGCTGGACCAGAGAATCCAGTCCATTCCATGTAAACACAGCCTACACCATTATGGAGCAACCGTCAGCGTTCACAGAGCCTTGTTGACAAGTTGTGTCCATCATCTCTGACGAATTAAAATCAGGACTCACCCGACCAGACCGCTGATTCCTACCCGTCTAGGGTCCATCCGATATGGTCACGAGCCCAAAAGAGGCGCTGCAGCCGATGTCGTGCTGCCGGGAAAGACACTCGCGTCGGTCGTCTGCTGCCACAGCCCAGTAACGCTAAATTTCACCGCACTGTCCTAACGGATATATGTCCGTCGTACTTCCCACACTGATTTCTGCGCTTATTTCACACAGTCTTGTCTGTTAGTACTGACAGCTCCGCTGCTTTCAGTCGTTAAGTGAAGGCTATCGGGCCCTGCGTTGTCCGTTGTGAGGGGTAATGCCAGTATTTTTGTGTTCTCGACACACTCTCCGCAATGGGACGTCCCATACGTCCAGCTCCAACTACCATTCCGCGTTGAAAGTCTGTTAATTCTCGACGTGTGGCCATAATCACATCGAGGTCCTTTTCATGTCAGTCACCTGAGTACAAATGACAGCTCCGGCAATGCACTGCCCTTTTGCACCTTGTATACGCGATACAACCGCCATCTGTATATGTGCGCATCGCTATCATATGACTTTGTCAAATGGCTCTGAGCACTATGGGACTCAACTGCTGTGGTCATCAGTGCCCTAGAACTTAGAACTACTTAAACCTAACTAACCTGAGGACAGCACACACATCCATGCCCGAGGCAGGATTCGAACCTGCGACCGTAGCGGTCACTCGGTTCCAGACTGTAGCGCCTAGAACCGCTTGGCCACTCCGGCCGGCTGTGACTGTCACCTCAGTGTGGATGCCCCCACTGTTAATCTCTTAGTTATTATGAATCAGTTTTATAGTTTCACGTGACAGGATGACAACTGAAGAAAATCCAGAGATAAGGTGGACGCTTTAACATTGTTGTCAAATTATAACAAATGTTATTATCTGTACTGTCGGAGCTACTGACTCGAACCGCGCGTACGCGTTGACTGTAACTGCGCTGCCCTGCAGAACGTATCCCCGTACTGTCGCATACCGTCGGTGATAATAGAAGCAAAATTATTCCACTAAACATGGGTTCACACCGTATGCGAGAAAACTGAATACGTGTTGTTACGAGCTGCCACTAACATCGGTATGAAATTGTTCTAATTAAGAAAATGTATTTAAAAGATAAACTTTTCGATTAAGTTTCCATTTAGTTGGGCTTAATTCGCGCCCATGTGACATTGTTAGGGAATGCAGTACATGAATGATGAGGCACCGGTACATTTTTGTGCTGATGTAAAAACACACCTAACTCTCCATTATAGTCCAAGACGGATAGGTCGAGCGCGGCCTGAACGTGACCTCAACCCACTGGATTCTTCTGCCTGGATTCATCCCAGAAGTGAAGTGTATGGCATGTGGTTGAAGGACTGGAACAGTCAATTGCACAAGGTAATCCGGACTTGTTTGAAAGAATTTATAACTCACTGGAGAGACCAGTGTAGTATCGCATCCAGATTTTTGAACGACGCGTGGAACAACTACTTCAGTAAATTGTAATATTTAACGTGCTGGAGCAGTAGTCTTTTCCACGTTAAGGTAGGTCATGGGTGAAATATGAACAAATTTAGAATGAGATTATATAAGTCTGGAGGCAGTTGAAAGCTGGAATTAAAGTCTTGTGGGTTTGTAGGCCGCGTCATATTTCTTCAAACAATCGACGTTTAGACCTCTCTGATGGGATCTTCTTCAGGATCTTGCGGTGCCCACTATAGGTTGAGCAGTGGACACCACAAGATCCTGAAGAAGATCCCAGCAGAGGGGTCGAAACGTCGATTGGTTCAAGAAATATCACACGGCATAACAACCTGCAAGATTTAACTTCAGAATGAACCTTGATCGAAAAGTTTGTGTTTCAAATATTTTAATAACTAGGACAATATTTACTATTGACATCTGTGGCAGCTGGTAATCAAACGTTCGCAATTATCTCGCAAAAATCTTGTTTGCGGATCCATGTTTACCGAAACTTTTTTCTTTCTAATATCCCTTACAATCACGCTCGTTGGATTTCGGTATTAGTTTTGCTACATCCTGTATTTACTGATGACAACAATTATTGTGGTTTACATGCAATTTTTCTCCCTCATTCCATCTCGCTGACAATTAAACTTCAGATATAATGTTTGTGGAGAGACGCAGAAACTTACAAACTAGCTATATGTGGCAGTCATAGCGGCGATTTAACAGAAACGTTTACCGTTTCGACGGCTAGCGCTGTCATCAGATCATTTCAGTTCACATTGTAACGCGTCAACCTTGTTGTCGTGTGTGGTTGGGTGAAATTTAAAATGTTTTTGTGTAGAGACAGCCATACACGACAAGGAAGTTGGCGCGTTACACTCCAACTGAACTTTAAAGACTGATGTGGGTGTTAACGGCAGAGACGGTAATATCTACTGTTAAATCACAGTTTTTCCTTAAATAAATTATCAGTTAAAAACAGAAAATATGCCGGAAACGGCGGCAACAATCGTAAAAGCCATGCTGTGACGTAAAGTAAATTAGATATTCTGGAACTATCACAGAAAACAATATTTGGAACCAAACAGTACACAGGTAAAACTGTTTTAAAGTTTATAAATTTTAAGTATGCTACTTTTGCATTAAAGAAGCCACTGACGGTGACGATACTGTCGCTGAAACTAGTTTGGTTATACACAAATTAATAAATTAATAACAAAAGTGATTTGGATCAAGGCTGACCCTTAATCCCCTATTGTTGTTTTTATGCAAACACGGACCAGTAGAAGAGTTTAAAGATAAAATTATTGTTATAAATAATTCGTAAATGCAGTACAAATTATGCCTGAGTTACGGGTCTTTATCTTACAATTACGTTTAGCGCATCTATAACTCTAAACGATACCCCTCAACTAACGGCACCATCAGACAAGCCAAATATCATACACGTGATGTGGAGGCTGCCTATCTTATTCCACGCTTTCGACAGCTGACAAACTTTACTCGCCACAACGAGCTTCACATCATTTGGCACAACATAGATAACCACATTTAGTTAAAGGCATGCTGTGACGAGCATATGTGGTACGAGCAGATTGGTTATCGAATGATGACACACAGTGTGATTCTTGGGCTCTGTCCTTCCGTAACTATCGCTTCCTTCTCTTTTATCAGATAAGCAGTTCATTACCTCCAGCGAAATTCTTCTGTCACCGTACCCGTGACAGCGTTGGACCCCTAACCACAGTGTGGGAGTTTCTGCCGAAATTTGCTTTTGTGAAGAACTGGATTAGGAGGGCCGGTTACAGACAAGAAACAATTAGAAGATTTACAATGTGATATAGATATATTTTTCAGGTCAAGTGAAATTTTGAAACAGCTTTTCAAGTAGGGGAGCCAATAATCAACTGTTGAATTATCAGTGTAAATAGCCGCGTTTGACATGGGAAAACGTCTGAATAAAAAAAATACTAAAACTATATAGATGTTCGCTTACTCCTACCCGTGGCAAGCAAAAACGGAACAACAAGATGGCAGCAACCGAAGTGCCGATCAAGCTTGCGTGGGAAATAAAGAAAATGGTTCGAATTTCAAATGCACTCGGGGGGGGGGGGGGGGGGGACAACAACAACAACAACAACAACAACAACACACAGAGAGAAAGAAGCTGAGTTCCAGAAATGCGTTGCTAAGGGCAAGGTAGACTGTAGCGCTTACCAGCTTAGCAACAGAACGTAGTTGGTCGAGAAATTGCATCATCGACGCCAGGCGTTCGTGGTCGCAACTCCGGCGTCCGTCTTACATACTCTCGCGACGCGGCTGAGTTAATTGCAAGGCTGGAACCTGCAAGTCTGACTCCCTCGTGATGGAGGTCAGGGCATTCCATTATCTAACATGGCGACGTACTGCTTCGGCAATATTTAAGTTAGCAAAGAAAGAATAAGCAGCTGCTAACAAACGAGAAACGAATGAGGCAGAGCTCGGAGTTTCCGGATGTTTGATAACCTAGGTAGTTTCTATCCACTGTTAAAAATGCACTCCGCGTTGGCAACCTTTAAGGAAGCTGTACTAACCTATTCTTCTTACGTCTTTATGGCGGAAGCGAACACTGTTTTAGCTCCAGGGCTGCCCTCTTACGTGGCGACAACGCGACGGCCAGCAGATAATGTCTCCCTCCGCGATCGCATGGGCCACGGAAACGAATTGTACGGAAATAGCTTTTCGTAATAGTCAACATTGTTTTTTTATACAGGTGGTTATGGTAATCACATCCTTGCACAACACATTGGTACTTTTACAACTAGATTGGAGTAGATTCGCATATCAAATAAATACATGCGCGTAGAAAAGAACTTTGTTCGACCAAGCTGTATTTCAATTTGCTATACTACATTACTGTTTTGTCCGCTACCGGTTTCGGGGACAGTGTTCACCAGGTGGGCAATTTTTGGTTCATTGTAAGCGCAGTCGGAAAAAATTAAGTCACTCTTAGAGAAATCGTTACAAGCATCATTTAATACCGTGTAATTCCGTCCCTGGACTTGATAAGCGTTTGGATTCTGGTTGGAAGTGAGGTACGTCGCATATAGATCAAGCCACTCGCTGGGCGTTTGATCAAGCAATTAGAGGGATTCTACGGTGTTCCAACGCGTCGCAAAGATTTCTATGGGGTTCGTGTTAGGTGATTTTGCAATCCATTCAAGATGTAAAAGGGTAGGGGTGTGTTCAGAAAACAGGTTACATATTCTTCCAGCATGTTGAACTATGCTGCTCCCTGTTTTCGTCTTAAATGCATCTGTGTGGACTTTCATTCACTGTGTGCAGCGATTACTTTCGGATTTGGAAGCGATTTGGAGTCTCAAGCCGTGAAAAACGTCTCTGGTACCTCTAGGACAGCAACTTTTTCCGACCGCAATTCTGACGCCATGTGTGTTATACCACTGCCTGTAGGCACCTTGAGCAGTCCGCCAAGAAACGCCAAGAGATCCAGCAACTTTATACACCGCGTGGCAATGGGTACGGGCAGACAGGACTGCACCTATCTGCCACTCTGTTATGTTCTCATATTTACCCTTGATTACGTACAGTATATGTCTCACTGGTTGCTACTGCCGTATGCCAACGTAGAAATGCTGCGCACACGATTGAGCATGTGACTCGATCGCTGCGCCATTTGTAAATACTAAGCGATTCATCTGCGCGTGCGCACTGGGGTGACTAATTTCTTGTCTAGTGAGCTTATAATCTTATGCAATTACAAAAAGTATCTCGTTTCGATTTTTAACAGTCTTGTGAAGAACAGTTACATTGTGTAAGGTATATTTGTTGTCCTAACGCCAGCCACGTAAACAGATTTTACAATATAACGGTATAACGGTTAATCACTGTGTACATATTGGCGTTTGTGTGTTATTCGTTTTATCCTGAATTGACTGTGCTTATTTTGCCTCAGTTGTTCTTTGTACTGCGGAAGCGTTATTTTATGAGACATAGTAAATATTGTTTTACCCGTACCTAGCTTCTGGCGTCTGTCCAACATGTTGTGGTGTACTGTGTGTTGTTGTCACGTTATTTTTAGTGTGATTGTGAACGCTTTGTTTTGCACCAAAGGCTCGTGGATAATTTCAGCCATACTTCAGTTTCATGTACCAAGATTACTAAAAGTGTAAATAATAGATGTGGCTTAAATATTCTTTTGCTGTTTGTGAATTACATATTGACCGTTGTACAAACAGTTCTTTGTATCGGTGCTTACGTATGGCGCCGATTCGTAAATATTAAAATGATAAGTCACAATGCCGTCCACGTAATCATCAGTAGAAGATAAATATGTATTTAGAAATCGTATCGATAGTACTGTAAAATTCTTTTAATGTACTCTCTGACAGTTACAATATCCCGCGCACAGTCATACGCGTACGAGTTTGAACAAGTGTATGTATTGCGATCTATAGCTCCGCTTTTCAAGGTTTGTCTTCGTGTTAGTTTTGGTTAAATGCGGCGGTTTAATAGTGTGGGAATACTGCTGTTCTCGTAACCACTGTGGTTTCGTACACCTTACATTGTAGATGATGAACGTTGACGACCGTGCTATGCACAAAGACGCTTGGAACATGATTTTTTGACTATATGCTGACAACGTATTCACATTTGTTGCCATAAGTAATTACTATGTGCTTGTAGCGCTACACCGATTGTGGCCTTATAATTTTTGATCTTGTAGTTTTCTCGTTTCATTGTGGTGTGTTGTTACGTCCTGAGATGCAGTTGAGAATAGGCCGTGTCGGAAACCGGTAGCTCACACTAAAGTAACTTCGATGAAAAAACCTAACGGAACAGTGTCGTTCTTCAAATTTATTTAAGCTATGATGTCACCCAGAATAAAATTGTGTATGCAATTGCTTAACCCATTAACTGCCGGTAATCCCCATTTGTATTTGTCATTGTGCTGGCAGCAATTGTTACTATTTGCGTTGGTGTCTAGACCCTAAATTTTTCAAAATTCATCTTGTGATGAACTTGCTGAATAAGAATTTCATGAAATTTCAAGTTTTTTTCTGACAGCCTGACTACTGATGAGAAAATGGTTCGATGTTATGGACACCATTATCTAAAACAATTCATCCGCGGGAAACGAGTGAGATTCAGATTCAAATAGTGGATCAAGTATTGTTCCCGTCAGGAATAAAAACATTCCAGTGCTTCAATTCAGAAAACAAGGGCGTATTGTGCTCAATAATCCGCTGCTTCTCATCCAAGACGGGCAGGACGTCCATCATAACCGAAGGCATTCACTTAACGCGGTTCCAGTTGAACTCTGGACTTCTCGAACGGGACACGTGACTCAACGCACAATATTGGGGAAAGAAAGAAAATGTGGAATTTGCAGGAAAAATCCAAGGAAGCAGTGCTCTGTGTGCAGTGAAGGACTCCATGCTGAATGTTCTGTTGTCTGGCACAAAAAGTAAAAGAAACTGTAAAAAGAGAGTGGCATATGCCATTACCCCCATTTGGGGATCGACTAAAATACAGCGTTTATTTCAAGGTTGTATCATTTCTTATTTTACATTCCTTTTCCCAGCGTCTATTTTTATTCATAGAATCTAAAGGATATACATAAATCACAAGGGCGCAACTAAATAGAGCAATATTTCAGCTGCAGATTACCATTTTTCCACATAGTCATCACCATTAGTTATGCACTTTGCCGACGATGCGACGCTTGTAAAAATCGGAACTAAATGAGGCTGACCACTTCCTTACAGCTTTGACAACAGCATCCGAGGCTTGAAAATGTTCGTCACGTAGTCCATCTTTCAGAGGCCCAAAGAGATGGAATTCTGAAGGCGGATGTGGCAAGACAGTCCAGCCGAATTTTACGAGTTGCGCCGTCACAAAACTGGTGTGGGGCTTGGCGCTATTATGATTCAGGAAATTCTGGTTTTCAGCTTAGTTACTGTCGTCTTGTAGCGTGCTGAATTGACAGTTTCTCCAGGCTCCAGGACATCCATAAGAACCACACCCTGGTTATCCCAGAAGAGTGTACACATCACTTTGCCTGCAGACGGCTGTGCCTTCAATTTCTTCTTTGACAGAGAATCCACATGTCACCATTCGATTGACTGTCTTTTGGATTCTGGCTCGTACTGGGGACACTACGTTTCATCTCCGGTGACGATGCTGTTCAGAATATTGTCGGCTTCAGCTTCATACTGGTCCAGCAGGTCCCAACAAATTTCCATTTGATTATTTTTATTCTTCTGTAAGCATCCGCGGGACCCATCTCGTACACACTTTGCGATACCCGAGATGTTCCATCATTGTTTCCAAGGCATTACAGCCGACGTTCAGCCATGCTCACAGTTCTCTGGTCGCTATCCGCCGATCAACACGGATGAGTTGATCAAGATGCACTTCATTGCGAGGCATTACAGCTTTGTAGGGTCGACCGGGCCGTGGCTTGGCATGCACAACTTTTTCACCACCTTGAAAATGCCGCACCCATCGCCTCACATTGGTCACGTCTCCATACACCTGTAGCAAGCGTCGATGGATTTCAATCGGCGCAACTTCTCCAGCGCGGAGGAATTAAATCGCTGTTTTATACGCGCGCCTGTATCAGACTCCATTTTGGAACAGTCCTCTGCTGGCACCAACTATCGCAGAAAGGGGGACCACCTGTAAATGAAAGCGGAAGGTTCAAGCATTAGCACTAAAACAACGACGTCTCTCACGGACATCCAAAATCACCACAAAAAAGGGAGGCACTACTTTCGGAACGACTCTGGTAGATTAAAGGGAAAAAAAAAATTGGCAGTTGATGTGTTAATACACATGTAATCGACCCGTGATTGTGGTCATTCGGTTCGTAATTTTGTCAGATGTTAATATCCGTGTTAGGAATTTAGTTGCATTGACGTAGAACGCGATCTTTCTTTGTATCGATTTGACGTAATGGTTGACTTGTCCTGGAAAAGTTTACGATCTAGAAAACGACGTGTGGATGTACTGCGATCCCGGAGAGCGTGTAGTGTGGGGAATCGCTTGAAAAGCGATTATACCGCGCAGCAGTTAGGGGCTGGCGCCGGCAGGGAGGGATTAATATGCATGAGATGAAGCGGCGGCGTAGCTGCCGCCGAAGCCGACACCCGGCGGCTCGCATAGTTCTGCAGAGACGCGGCTGGCCGCCCGGCCGGCCGGCCAAGTTTATTCACTGGCCGTCCCAGGTGCCCAATCAATTGCCGCGGCCGCTCGCCCATTAGAAACACAAGCCGGGCCGCCATTAAGGGGGCGGACGGACTTCCTGGCGCGAACAAAACCCCGGCAGCGTTACTCACGGGCGCGCCGCGCCATCAGCATAACTCGCGCTAACTTGGTTATCATTTCATCATCGCCCGCAGAATGGGCTCAGCGGGCAGTCGGAGCGCTATATATAGGGCCGGATTAGGGCGGCGGCGTCCGGCGCCCCGGCTGGACCGGTCCAGCGCCGCAGGAAGTCGCCCGCCCATTGTTCCAGCGCCACGCTGCGCCAACTCGCTCACAGGGCCCGCCCGACACTTCTTCGTCCGCGAGCGTAAACAGGCACACCACGATACACTCGCAGTCTCTACGTTATATCGCAGTCCAACACGTACAGTCGCGGCACTCCTTCTCGTTTTCAGTTATACACTGCGACGGCAGCGCTCTATGTGGAGAGGAAGCTAAACTGTTAAGTACGATATCCTACGAATGCTAATAGTATCATATTGATTCGTGACGTGACCGTTAATCCATTAATCGTTAATTAACGAAGTTAACTTTTTGAGTAACCTTTAAACTAATTTTAAAAACCTACATATATGCGGTAGACATGGTCATCGAATCGAACTCCAGACTCAGTGTGCAAAGAGCAACCAACCATATTCCTTCAACCAGACAATCGTCGGATACGTGTTTGGCGGCAACCCGGTCACGCTGAACGCCTTAGACACACTGTCCAGCGAATGCAGCAAGGTGGAGGTTCCCTGCTGTTTTGGGGTGGCATTATGTGGGGCCGACGTACGCCGCTGGTGGTAAAGGAAGGCGCCGTAACGGCTGTACGATACGTGAATGCCATCCTCCGACCGATATCGGCAGCATATTGGCGAGGCATTCGTTTTCATGGACGACACTTCGCGGCCCCATCCTGCACAACTTGTGAATGACTTCCTTCAGCTTAACGACATCGCTCTACTAGAGTGTCCAGCATGTTCTCCAATCATGTACGCTATCGAACATGTCTGGGATAGATTGAGAAGGGCTGTTCATGGACGACGTAAAACACCAACCACTGTGAAGGATCTACGACGAATTGCCGTTGAGGAGTGGGACAATCTGGACCAACAGCGCCTTGATGAACTTGTGGGTACTATGCCACGACGAATACAGGCATGCATCAATGCAAGAGCACCTGCTACTGGGTATTACAGGTACCGGTGTGCACAGCAGTCTGGACCACCGCCTCTGAAGGTCTCTCTGTATGGTGGTACAACATGCAAAGTGTGGTTTTCATGAACAGTAAAAAGGGCGGAAATGATGTTTATGTTGATCTCTGTTCCAATTTTATGTACAGGTTCTGGAACTCTCGGGGCCGAGGTGATGCAAAACTTTTTTTGATGTGCGTATCAAGACTGGGAACAACAACTCCCCCTGTGTATAGCTGCTGAAGGGATTTTCTTTGAAGGGGACGGTATTGTTTGAAGGGGACGGTATTGTTGTTTGACAAAAAAAAAAAAAAAACTTCGGTGATTAACAAATCAGGCCGGCTGCTGTGGTCGTGCGGTTCTAGGCGCTTCAGTCTGGAACCGCGTGACCGCTACGGCCGCAGGTTCGAATCCTGCCTCGGGCATGGATGTGTGTGATGTCCTTAGGTTAGTTAGGTTTAAGTAGTTCTAAGTTCTAGGGGACTGATGACCACAGATGTTAAGTCCCATAGTGCTCAGAACCATCTGAACCATTTTGAACAAATCAGTCTCATTACTTTTCTTACACACTTCGTAGACAAGAGGGCAACTTCGAACTGCAGGACGAGGCATGGAAAGGTGTATGTGGCGATTTTCAAGGGAAAAAAAAGGGGAGGCGACAAAAGATAGAGCGTGACCATGAGGAAGATCGGGAGACCGATGGGACTAAGACCTGCAGAAGATCGTTGTCAAGTTAACTCGCTGAATATAGTCCAAAACCGGTGCTCATCGAAGAAGAAATTGTAGCAGTACCAAAACTCAGCACTCCATTTAATAGTAGAAATGGCTGGTGGTGTGGTGTTGGTGCGGTAATGATGATGATGATGATGATGATGATGACGACAGACCAAAAGAGGTATGAAAACCACAAGAGATATCAAAAAACATATCACAGACTGTTTAGTGACGATTTTCTTGTACTGCAACCATTTACTGAAGTATAACCTTTGTTTTTAAGAATGAAAGATAGTGAACAGCAAAAAATATGATCAACTGCAGGAAGATATCGTACATTATTCAATAAAGTGTTTTGTTTAATACACTTCCAAGCAAGCCAATTTATGAATGGATAATATAGGATATTTGTGTCGAATTACTTAAGATGCCACACAAGCAACCGCAACTGTAGCTGAAAATGCCACATAGACATGATAATGAAGTGATTAAAAAGAAACCAATTCCGCAATTGTTACTACATTAGAGCATTCCGGAGCTTTTCAACTCTGTTGTCTTTTGAAGAAGTAGTAATTATATTGAACAGGTGTTTGTGGGTTGGAAAGTCGAAATATTGCAACAGTGAGCAAATCTTTGGACTTAGTGCAAAGTTGTTGCATGTCAAAGCAAGTGCCAATCAAGAGGCGCGAGACATACAATGATGGCAGCATAGTGCTTCCACAGATATCATCCAATATAGGTTGTTCAAAGTTCCGCAACAGTTCTCCACGTAGACTACGTCGTCTTTCTTCCAGTGATTCCCTTTCAAGTTCCCTTAAAATTTTTGTTGCACTCTCATATGGACTATACAGTCCGTCTTACCAACTCTGAATTCAACCCATGCCAGTTGCTTGATAAAAACTCTCAAAACATTAAGCAGTTTTTGACACCATCCTGTATAAAATCTTGTTTTACAGTTGAACTCAGTTGCTCGTATGACGTTTAAAATTTATTAATTGCTTAATGTAACAAATGTGTAAAATAGATAAAAGCAGTTTGTTATAAAATGGTTTTAATTTATTTCGTTCTAGACATGCAGTGTCGCAAACTTAACGTCCAGCGCCCGTGAAAATTGCAGTTCGTGGTTGTGTATATCTATTGGATAAAAGTCATCCGATAAAAACTTCAAATATTTTAACTGAGCTACGTCCATAAACGGAAGAGAGGGAAAGGAAAGTAAAAGTATTGCCGCGCCCAACCCTAAATGATTACTTGGTTTGCGGTATGATCCTAAGAAATACGGATGTAGGGCATTTCCTTTTAGACATCTTCATGATCGTAACCATTCTATTTATCAGTACGAGGTCGTTGGTAGTATTCACATTGTTCTACTGTTCGAGCAGGAGTTGTTTCACAAGAACTGGCATAATTTCTGTAGAGAGCTACAGCAGTTGTTCCAAGTTCGTAACCGATTATTTATTGAAGTCACGTTTGCGATGTACTGTAGATGATTATGGGCTTTGGTTGTCATGGGCCATATTCAGGCTACCTGCGTGGTTACAGTGGCCGTAGTTGTACCAACACTGTAGTTTCGGCAATTGTCGACATATGTTTCGGGTTCAGAGGAACTGTCGCAGCATCGTGATGGTATGGATGAAGGGCCACTCTTGGATACTAGAAATGACGAAGGAGATGCCATGGCAAAGCAGGCATCTCTGCTTGTACTAATTAAAGATGATAAACTCCCTGTCACGGATTGAGAGCGGTTGTTCACGGACTGGCAAAAGGAATGTTCGCGGACATCATTTCAAGAGTACCATGGTATAAAAAGACACAAACATCAAAGAGCTTCACGACTATTACAGGACAGTTGAAATTTAATCATTGAAAGTTCAAGAAAGATTTCTATCGGGTCAACCTAAGCGTCATCGCTTTATGTTTTTGCGGAGAGGAAGGAGATCCAAACCAATTATTTTTACAATGCCCACGGAACACGTATCACATAAACGTCCTTTCAAGTAATCTTTGGGGTCTCGGTCATCAGTTCCCAACCAGCCTACAAAACTGGTTAGCATCCAACGATGTAGCAACGTATAAGCTACTGTACGAGTTCGTCGACAGTTCCAACAAAAATATATAACTCGCTGAGCTCCTAATCTAATGCTCCTGGTACTGAGAATGCCAGTGGAAGATTAAAGGACAGTTAACTGATTATATTCCCACTTGTTTCCGTGCAGAATTTTGAACGCTCATCCTCTGAATGTATGCCACTACGTACCTCCTATACGTACGCGTCTGAATACTGGTCTATAAGTGTGGCTGTAATGCAAAGTCTGGTTCTTGTACACTGTTCCGTTCTTTCTAGATGGTACTTACAGACCTGCACAGCTGAGGAATCAGTTCTTCCAGGACATACAAAGAACATTGTATTGTTAATTTAGATGTGTAGTCGTTAATAGGACTGAACTGAGACTATCCAAAATGTGTACCGACGGCGATCTGTCGTTTCTTACTGTGGTATCAGTAGGATTTTTATGCACTGAAGCGCAAAAGAATCTGATATAGGCATGAGAGATACGTAAAGTGGCAGAATACAGCGCTGCAATCGGCGACGCCTATATAAGACAAGTGTCTGGCACAGTTGTTACATCCGTTACTGCCTCTAAAATGGCAGATTATCAAGATTTAAGTGCGTGTGAACGTGGTGTTACAGTCGGCGCACGAGCGATGGGATACAGCATCTACGAGGTAGCGATGAAGTGGGGATTTTCCCGTACGATCATTTCACGCGTGTGCCGTCGTGAATATCAGGAATCCGGTAAAACATCAAATCTCCGACATTGATGCTCCTGGAAAAAGAACCTGCAAGAACGCGACCAACGACGACTTCGAGAATCGTTCAACATGACAAAAGTGCAACTCTTCCGCAAATTGCTGCAGATTTCAATGCTGGGGCATCAACAAGTGTCAGTGTGCGAATCATTCCAAACATCGTCGATATGGGGTTTCGGAGCCGAAGGCCCACTCGTCTACCCTTGATGTCTGCACGACACAAAGCTTTACGCCTCGCCTGGGCCTGTCAACGCCGACACTGGACTGTTGATGACTGGAAACATGTTGCCTGATCGGACGAGTCCCGTTTAAAATTGTATCGAGCGGATGGATGTTTACGGGCATGGAGACTACCTCATGAATCCATGGACCCTGCATGCCAGCAGGGTACCATTCAAGCTGATGGAGGCTCTGTAATGGTGGGGTGCGTGTGCAATTGGAGCGGTATGGGACCGCTGATCATTATTGAGCGTATCTGGGATGCCTTGTAACGTGGTGTTCAGATGAGACCTTCACTCCCTCGTACCGATACGGATTTATGGACAGCCCTACAGGATTCATGGTGTCAGTTCCCTCCAGCAATACTTCAGACATTAGTCGAGTCCACGCCACACCGAGTTGCAGCACTTCTGCGTGCTCTCGGGGTCCCTACACGGTATTAGGCAGGTGTACCAGTTTCTTTGGCTCTTCAGTGTAGTGCAGTATCACTGTGTATCGTGTGTTCCATTTTCGTCTTGTTTACACGTTTTCGTATACTCTGATTTTACATCTTGTTTTGTGTCGAACCAGTGCTTTGTTAATCCTGTGTTACATCGTACCAGTGTATGACTCCGCCACACACCGTCAGGTGGATTGCGGAGTATGGATTCTCGAAACCAGTTGTAATGTAACATTCTCTATGTTGAGACGTCTGTGTGGGCACATTCTGCGCAACTGCTACTGTGATAAAAATCTATTATAGGAATTCCTTCGACCATAAATGTGTCACGATGTTGCCGAGACGGAAAAACCCACTAAAGAGAAAGCGAAGTGTTTAGGCTGTGCGTGAACGAATAGTAAAACGGGAGAATTCGTTTTGACCGGACCGGAGGGAAAGAACCACCGCAGAAGTTTTCCACTGGCCGCTAGCTGCAGTGATTCGTTGCCGGAATGTTTATTTGCGTTTAATCTCATCACTCGTGACAGCTGTTGTAAACGCACCGGTGGATGCCGGCGTGCACGCAGTCGGTGAGCCGTTCCCCTTTGTTAGCGCCGGTGCAACATCATCTCCATATTTATTGCCCCGGGTCCTGGCAGGTTGGGCCTAATTTATAGGCGGCTGCTTCCTTAGCGCCCGCTATAGGTTATCGCTATAATTTTATTTACGACCGCCGCAATCGTTGCGCGCCGCCATTTTAATACGTCGGGCAGAATTAGGCAGAGCAGTGAAGTACAGCGCGCCCGCATTCTGGGAGGGGGGGAACAACGTGAGATCCCTGCCCCAGCCACAGCCCCCACGGCGTGCCTGCAGCACTATAAATATCCACCTCCCACCCTTTCCGGAAGGGTCGCGTGGTGATTATCCAGGGAGTGTATTCGTTTTGGGCCGCGAGGCCGCCGTAAAAACCCACACCTTCCGCAGCCCCGTCTGCTTATCTCTGCCCAGAGCCACGCTTCGGTCATATATTTCCCCAATTTTATCATAGATCGTGGCTCATTATTCTGCCGCCGACGAAAAGACATACCGACCATTAAGTTGGAAAAAGGAAAACACGTGGTGAGTTTACTCAGAAGCTCTCAGCGGAATAGGGAAAGAAGTTGAGAAATGGTGGCAGTATATGGGGCAGTGTAGGCGGGGTTGAGTTTTTCTCTTCCTTGCTCATTCCAGAACGGTCCTCGGGACACTTTGGTTGGTAATTTGCAAACGGTGAAAACTTATTACTTCCGATTTGTTGTCCCCGTGCTGAAAAATAACTGTTTCTTCTGTGACTCGAATAGCACTAGTGTTGTAAGGCAACTAACACATCTACATCTACGTGATTACTGTGCTAGTCACAATTAAGTGCCTGGCACTTCAAGCTGTATCCCTCCCGTTCCACTCTCGAACGGCGCACGGGGAAAACGAGAACTTAAATGTTTCTGTGCGAGTCCTGATTCCCCTTGTTTTACATTTGAGACGGAGTTCTTAGGCACTGTCCGTCTTCTCTTCGTTTCATACTTGAAGAATTTCAAGATCAGCCCCTTCAGTTTCGTAGAGCAGTAAGATGAACCACTTCTCAAAAACACTCGAAAAAACTGAATTGAAAGATTTTAAGATACGAAGTACAGAAAATGTTGACCTATTTTTACACAGAGCTACAAGTATTTTTATTTTGATTTTATTCGAAATCTATATTTATTATGAAATCTAAGTGTTAATTAACAACTGTTAAATCGCAGTTTTATAATAAAAATGACGTGTTTTATTTTGAACTACCAATCGCAAGTAAATTTAAGTACTAATAATGAATTAAAATTGAGGAAAAATGAGTGAAACATCAAATAGAAAACGAAATAACATTTTATAATTAAACGTAATAAACATAACACTAAAAACATAAAAATAAACTTAATATAAATAAACATAATATTACAAAAAATATAATTTCTTCATTCAGCACTAAGACACGACGAATTATTCTGCTCTGTTAAAATATAGCTTTAAACTCTCCATGCTTAACAGCGCTCTTATGTTGAAATCATCGAAGTAATTCGTGTCGAGTGTTTTTAAGAAATTAATGTTCGGGTACTTACTTCAAATACCATAATTAGCTTATGAAAAAGTCGAACAGAGCTACACTGTTAAGAGCCTATTGTGAGTTAATAAAGAATTCCGCGTCTGTAACTGTGTACTGATTCAAAATAATCCACACCCAAGCAAGGCATTTGCAGATTTCACCTAACGGTTTCTTTTACACAACGAACACTTTAACAGTACCATGCACATTTTGGAATTGAGAAGATTGTGGTGTTTCACTAGCACAGCGCATGTAATTGTAAATTATTGGCAGGCTTTTTCAGAAAAGTAGGGTCGCCATACTGCGCATAGTACAAGGCGCAATCGGAAAGTAAGGTCCGATTTGGCGCAAAATGGAAAACCCTTCGGAAATCCGATGAAGATTTGCACAGATGTGTTGGGCAGTGTCTCTAATATGCCCATCGATCGCATCAGTTCGCTTTTTTCAGTTCTGAGGTCACAGTGAGCGCGTAGAGATGCCTACAACAACCAGTCTCCAGCCAAAGTACAGGAGCCTGGTGAGAAATTTCGTCTGAAGCTATGCAGCCCACATTACATAAACGTCATGCGTTTCTTTCTTCAAGACAATTCTGTGCCACATTCTGCAGGTGAAACGAAGACGCTCCTGCAGCGTTTGCAATGGGAAGTGTTTGATCACCCACAATACAGCCTTTAATTGGCTCCCTCCGATTTTCATCTCTGCTCACATCAGCTGCTGGCTACGAAGACTATATTTTGGCACAAACAACGAAAGGCAGGCCAGCGTAGAGAATTGACGGAAAGCACAGGCGGCTGCTTTCCGCGACGAGGGTACTGAAAAGTTTTTACAACGCCACTAACTACACTACTGGCCATTAAAATTGCTACACCAAGAATAAATGCAGATGATAAACGGGTATTCATTGGACATATATATTATACTAGAACTGACATGATTACATTTTCACGCAATTTGGGTGCATAGATCCTGAGAAATCAGTAGCCAGAACAACCACCTCTGGGCATTGAGTCAAACAGAGCTTGGATGACGTGTACAGGTACAGTTGCCAATGAAGCTCCAACATGATACCACAGTTCATCAAGATTAGTGACTGGCGTATTGTGACGAGCCAGGTACTCGGCCATCATTGACCAAACGTTTTCAATTGGTGAGAGATCTGGAGCATGTGCTGGTCAGGGCAGCAATCGAACATTTTCTGTATGCAGAAAGGCCCGTACAGGACCTGCAACATGCGGTCGTGCATTATCCTGCTGAAATGCAGGGTTTCGCAGGGATCGAATGAAGGGTAGAGCCAAGGGTCGTAACACATCTGAAATGTAACGTCCACTGTTCAAAGTTCCGTCAATGCGAACAAGAGGTGACCGAGACGTGTAACCAGTGGCACCCCATACCATCACGCCGGGTGATACGCCAGTACGGCGATGACGAATACACGCTTCCAATGTGCGTTCACCGCGATATCGCCAAACACGGATGCAACCATCACGATGCTGTAAACAGAACCTGGATTCATCCGAAAAAATGGCGTTCTGCCATTCGTGCAGCCAGGTTCGTCGTCGAGTTCACCATCGCAGGCGCTCCTGTCTGTGATACAGCGTCGAGGGTAACCGCAGCCATGGTCTCCGACCTGATAGTCCATGCTGATGCAAACGTCGTCGAACTGTTCGTGCAGATGGTAGTTGTCTTGCAAACGTCCCCATCTGTTGACTCGGGGATCGAGACGTGGCTGCACGATCCATTACAGCCATGCGGATAAAATGACTGTCATCTCGACTGCTATTGATACGAGGCCGTTGGGATCCAGCTCGGCGTTCCGTATTACCCTCCTGAATCCACCGATTTCATATTCTGCTAACAGTCATTGGATCTCGACCAACGCGAGCAGCAATGTCGCGACACGATAAACCGCAATCGCGATAGGCTACAATCCGATCTTTATCAAAGTCGGAAACGTGATGGTATGCATTTCTCCTCCTTACACGAGGCATCACAACAGCGTTTGACTAGGCAATGCCGATCAACTGCTGTTTGTGTGTGAGAAATCGTTTGGAAACTTTCCTCATGTCAGCACGTTGTAGGTGTCGCCTCCGGCGCCAACCTTGTGTGAATGCTCTGAAAAGCTAATCATTTGTATATCACAGCATGTTCTTCTTGTCGGTTAAATTTCGCGTCTGTAGCACGTCAACTTCGTGGTGTAGCAAAAAAATGGTTCTAATGGCTCTGAGCACTATGGGACTCAACTCCTGAGGTCATTAGTCCCCTAGAACTTAGAACTACTTAAACCTAACTAACCTAAGGATATCACACACATCCATGTCCGAGGCAGGATTTGAACCTGCGACCGTAGCGGTCACGCGGTTCCAGACTGAAGCGCCTTTAACCGCACGGCCACACCGGCCGACGTGGTGTAGCAATTTTTATGGCCAGAAGTGTATTTAGAGGTAGCTAGAAGGTGTGACTAACTGTTACAAATAAAACATTATTTATTTTCTCTGTAGTTTTCATTTCGCGACCGGTCGGACCTTACTTTCAGAACGGCCCTCTCATATCCTGCTGAAGTTCGACTTGCCAAGCAGTATGTAATGCAGGGTACACACAGGTAACAGTAGGAATTTGCTAAAGCTAGTTGCAATTACTTCACATCTCCTTAACGGTGACACATACGAAGCATGTGCTAACGGTTCCTTTGCGACGCAGAAATAAACAGTTCTTGACTTAGTACAGCTCAGTTATGTCACTCCGAAATTTTCCTTACAAATCGATTCACTATCAGCGGCCTCCGAGGACCGCGTCGCTCTCTGATATTTTTGCTGACAGGACTCTATAGGAGAGACCGTTATGGTTCTGTGCGGCGTTTTTGAGGATGGTTTGTGTGTCGGACAGCATAGTCAGCGCCTGTTGGAACCTCGACTAAATCTGGGCTAGCGCCTACGGAATTCATCTACTTCTTCGTTTAGTCGCTCATAGCTTTCCCATTTGGGACTTTGTTAAGAGAGGTATTTTATTTACGGCAGAGTCCAATTCCCCAGTGACATTGGAGAAGTAGGATTCCCTCTCCTTCCACAAACCTTTCTAATACAAAATGTAACAGGTAGTGAACAAAACCCCTTCACATCCAACGCATTATGTTTGAAATTCACTGCAATACGAACTATTAAGGACACAGCTACAAGTTGAAATGGTTCAAATGGCTCTAAGCACTATGGGACTTAACATCCGAGGTCTTGAGTCTCCTAGACTTAGAACTACTTAAACCTAATTAACCCAAGGACATCACACACACCCATGCCCGAGGCAGGATTCGAACCTGCGACCGTAGCAGGAGCGCGGTTTCGGACTGAAGCGCCTAGAACCCATCTGCCACAGCGGCCGGCAGCTACAAGTATTGGTACAGATTTGTGACTTGGTCAGCTAAAAATGGTGCTGAAATATCTAGGTTATATTCAGACTTTAAAGGTTAGTTGATATACTATGTTTTTAGGGTTTATAACAGAGGTTTTACATTCTCTCTACAACTCGAAATACAATCTAAACATTCATAAATAAGCCTGTGGCCGATGTTTTTCTCTGGAACATACGTTCTGAAAATTACTCCGTAGCTGTTGTTTCCAGCGGCCCTAAAATTAACGGAAAAATAAATATTTCGATAACTTACGGAAATAAGTGAAACTTTGTTTTATTTACTTGTATCAGTGACACCACAGCAGGTTTGCTAGGTATTATAAAGTTTTATGAACTTTCGATCAGTGGGCAGGTGGAACCAGAAAAGGATCTTCCTCCGCTAAAACTGAAGACCAGAAGAACAAAACAAGACTGATACTTTTTATCAGACCACGAGAAGCATTCGCCGCAAAATTTTTGTTTTGTTATGCACTCTAAGACAAAAAAAGGAAGCACTAGGATGGAATTACCAGAATGGGATGAAAATCGACAGATATTATGTACATGCACAGACAAAAAAAGCGCTATAATTTCAGGTAAATTGGATTATTAATTCCAGAAAAAGAGCTTCACACATTGACCAAGGCAATAACGCGTTGGTCCACCTCTGCCCCTCATGGAGGCAGTTATTCGGCTTGGCATTGAGTGACAGAGTTGTTGGATTGCCTCCTGAGGGATGTAGTGGGATATTCTGTCCAAGTGCCGCGTTAGATTGTCAAAATCCCGAACGGGTTGGAGGGCCCTGCCCATAATGCTCGAGTCGTTCGCAATTGGGGAGAGATCCGGAGACCTTTCTGGCAGAGGTAGGGTTTGGCAAGCACGAAAGTAAGCATAGAAACTCTCTCTCCTTGTGTGAGCAGGCATTATCTTGCTGAAATGTAAGGCAAGTATGGATCGCGTACGACAACCAAATGGGTGCTACTCTAAAATGTAACGACGTCCCGAAGCATCACTCCTTGACGTCGGGCCATATGGTGGTGGACAGATTGGGATCCCACCAGTGTTCGAAGAGCCGCCAGACACGTCTTCGCTGGTCGTCGGGGCTCAATTCAAAGCTGGAATCATCGCTGAAAACAATTCCGGCCCAATGAGCGTCCAGGCTGAAGATGAATCTGGATATGCTCCAGATAGCTGTGGTATACCAACCTGACAGTCGCCCGCCAAACAGCCTGACGTCGACGATATTCTGCAGCCTGTTTTGTTGCTCTTCATGGCAAGCCAACCTGGACGTACATTTCAGCAAGATAATGCCCGCCTGCACATAGCGAGAGTCTCTCCTGGTTTTCTTCGTGCGACCTTTGCCAGGAAATTTTCTTGAATAAATCATCGAATTTTTCTGGAATTGTAATCACTTGTTTCTTCGTACATGTGCATCACATCTCCCGATTTTCATCCCATTCGGATAATTCCTTGGTAGTGCATCCTTCTTTATTTTGTCTTAGAGTATATTTACTCATTGCTTTATTTCACGTTATGATCCTTCACCTTATAATTAAAGAGAGCATCGAGTTACACTGTACGGAGTTAACCACTTCGTAGATAGCAATTATTTTGGAACTCATTCGTTAGCGTCTATAAAAATTTTAGACTAAAACATATACAAAAAGTGAATGGGATTTAAGGATAGAAACATTGCTTATAATTCTAAATGATTTATCAACGTCTTAATGTTGATATCAGTACTAAAAAGGAGAGGCGATAGGATAGATAACAGTTGAAGAACGATCCCTGTTAGCATAGTTCTTCGCCTCAGTCGTCCCCCAAAGATCTCGCACATTTTCATTATCTGCTCATATACAGTGTTTTGGACTATCGTCAAAAACTTGGAAAGAGCTCACTTATTCTTAATTAGTGATCTACTCTGTAACCTTTGTTGTGGAACAGTTATTTCACGTTTAAAGTTAAAACCGTGCTTGCTTATCTTACTTTACGATGTGCATTTTTGTTGGGTAATTACTACTGCGTTGGAGATAACGTCGGCGTTAAAACTTGGTTTCATTCTCTTCATAACATGCTCTGAAAGAATTACACTTTTAAACAGTAAACGCACAGCCAACGGATCTAAGTGAGCTGTATGGAAGAACACACACACACACACACACACACACACACACACACACACATTCTGCACCGTGTTGGAGGATGGAGGAGTAGATAACTGTAAAACGTCCGTCGACATCGAGGTCATTAGAGACAGAGCACAAACGCGGATCAGGGGAGGATGGGGAAGGAAATAGGCCATGCTCTTTCAAAGGAACCATCGAGGTATTTGCCTGAAGCGTTTTAGGGAAAACAAGGGGAACCTAAATCAGGACAGCCGAACGCGTGTTTCAACCCAAACCTTCCCGAATGCGAATCCGGTTGCTAACTACTGCGCCACCTCGCTCGGTTGCACCAGCCAAAAACCCTATGATGTATGGTCGAAGTTCAAAAACTCAAAATAGTCTAGATAAATGAATACCTAATGTTGCAGACCCTTACAGAAAAAGCCCAGCGAATGTATATTTTTTTGTATTTTGCTGTGCCTGATTTCATCAGCGTGTACTTCCTTGTTGACACACTGACATGTCAGGGGAAAACGATAGTGTTACCGAGTTACGAAGTCATACTACAGCTTCAGCAGAGGCAGAAATAGTCGACGGCTACCGACAATAGGAGAAACGTGATGAGTTACAATTGTCTGTCCTTGGAAGCAGCTACTCGACTTAGGCGAGAACAAAGCTTTTGTCGCCCCATATTCTCTTCGAAACGGTCACCAAATTTGAATATTAGAACATCCTCTGTTTCGTTGACACGTCACGCTAGTTTTAACGGATTAAGGGGCTCCGGAAAGGCTCAAAATCATGAAAAGTTCAATTTTTACTTTTTTGCGTTTTCTGAATCTGCAGACTATTACCTTTTAATAGATATATAATTTATTCAATTCCGAAGACTACAACTATTTTTAATTTTTTTTTTTTTTTGAAATGTGTTCTACATGGGCGTGACCCACTGTGGCGCTGTTAAACTGCTGTCAAATGGTGTTATTATTAACGTCCGTGTTCATCAGGTACATTTTAGTGATGTGAGATAAAGTATGTGTTGTGGCTAACCTGTGATGGTTCAATATATATCGCTGGTGTGATTGTCGATTGTTTCATGTTTATTTACTCTGTCGTTATCTCGAAAATATTCGTAATTAATTCTGTTTCTTGAGTCTCTGTTTTGTTGAAGTATAATAATGAGTAAAAGTAAAGTTATTAGAAATCCTCTGAAGGCTTTTAAGAAAAGGAGAAATGTTGGAAAGCCAAAGGTATGTGTTATTACTGTAAACAATAAAGACGATAACCAAGTGAGTGAACCTAACCTCTCAAGTACACCTGCCCATAGCAGTCAAAGTGGAAAAGAAAATACTTCAGAGAAGAAGCTTGGTTCAATGAGTGAAAACTATGAATGTTTTATGGGCGAATCGGATGTGAATGAAATATTTGATATGTCGGTTCTCAAAGGAATTTTTTCAAACTGTGTAAGATGTATTCATTGTAGTGAAGTTGGTCTGGAACTCTCCATAATAAAGCACGTAGGACTTGCTAGTGAAATACAACTGAAATGTGATAAGTGTTCATACATGACCACCTTTTGGAACAGTGTTGCAGTAACTGCAACTGAAGAAAATGGTAGCAAAATCTACGAACACAACATTAGATTTGTTTATTCCTTGCGCTCATTTGGTAAGGGTGCTACTGCAGGTGCAATTTTCTGTGGCATCATGAATCTTCCAAATCCCCCAACCAAGTTTACGACCTATAATAAATTAATAGGGTCTAAAGTAGAAGATGTCTGTATAGAATCTATGAAGAACGCTGTGGAAGAGGCAGTAATGGAAAATAATGGTAACAGAGATTTGACTGCAGCGTTCGATGGTACCTGGCATAAACGGGGACACACATCTCTTCATGGTGTAGTATCTGCCACCAGTATGTATACAGGGAAAGTTTTAGATGTAGCAGTAATATCAAAGTATTGTAGATGTCCACAAAAATATAAAGGTACACATGAAAATAATTGCAAAGCTAACTATAGTGGCAGTAGTGGAGGAATGGAAGTGGCTGGTGTTGCCAGTATATTCCGGCGTTCTGAGGCGTGTGATAAAGTGCGATATGTTAATTACCTTGGTGACGGTGATTCTAAAAGTTTCAAACATGTTCAAGGACTGAAGCCCTATGGTGATGATGTTGTAGTGCAGAAATTTGAGTGTATTGGACACGTACAGAAGCGAATGGGAACAAGACTTCGGCGACTGAAAGCTTCGTACAAAAAACAAAAACTCAGTGATGGTAAAGGGTTGGATGGGAAGGGAAGGTTAACTGACAGTGTAATTGACAAAATACAGAACTATTATGGAATGGCTATTAGGCAAAATACACAAAGTGTCGACGAAATGAAGAAGGCTGTTTGGACTCTTTTTTTTTTTCATACTTCTTCAACCGATGAAAATCCCCAATATAGCTTGTGTCCCAAAGAAGAAGACAGTTGGTGTAAATATAACAAAGGATTGCTAACTGGTGAAGTGTACACTCATAAGCATAGTCTGCCTCATGCAATAATGGAGGTGATAAAACCTATTTTCAGAGACTTAGCAGCACCTGAACTGTTGAAAAAGTGTATTCACGGAAAAACTCAAAACCCCAATGAAAGTGTAAATAGTGTTATATGGTCGAGAATCCCCAAGACTGTATTTGTTGGAATAGAAACACTTCACTTTGGTGTGTATGATGCTGTTGCGACTTTCAATGATGGCAACATTGTAAGGTGCAAGGTATTTAGAAATATGGGAATGAAGATAGGTTCTAACATGGTACGAGCGATGCTTGCGTTAGACAAGGAACGCCTTCGGGCTGCAGACGGGGCTGTAAAGAGTCTAGAAATACAAGCAAGAGTAAACAGGAGGAGGAACAAGAGGAAGCTGGAGGAGGAGTTTGCAGAGGATGAAGATAATCCATCGTATGGACCTGGAATGCACTAAAAAGTTAATCCAATCTTTGTCGCTCGATTCCCAAAACTTTTATTTTCTCATACTAATTGCATGTTTTCTAAGGATCTTCCAAACATATTTGTTTCAAACTTTCAGTAAATGTTACACAGTACCTTCTGCATAATTTAACACAGCCTTTTTCCAAAAAACTGTATATTTTTGAATATATAAATAAAAAAATTGCAAAAAAATGTTGTGAATTTTCATTACAATTGAAAAAAAAATCATCTTTAATAACTGAACTAAAATTTTGTAAAATCCCTGTGTTAAGTTGTAGCCCATATTCCAATAAATAATCTGTAAAAAGTTCAACTTCCTACCTCAAATACTTTGTGAGGAAAGATGTAATTTATAAGCGTTATTTTAACATTGCAAGTATAGGGCGTTCCGGAGCCCCTTAAAGCCGTTACCGCAGTGAGACCGTGAATAGAAACAGAGCCTTATTTCAATAACCGCTTTTTACAGCGCTGTTCGCAAATTAAAAAGGCCGCGTTCAAATCCATTTCGCCGTAATCTACTAATGGTGCTTCACTATTAAATGAAAAATCTTTCCACGTAAGTAAAGCTGCCGTGAACCCGAAGGTTGGCATGAATACCGCATTTTCTCAGCATCGTGATGACTGGGTGTCGTGTGCTGTCCTTAGGTTAGTTAGGTTTAAGTAGTTCTAAGTTCTAGGGGACTGATGACCATAGATGTTAAGTCCCATAGTGCTCAGAGCCATTTGAACTATTTTTTGAATACCGCAGCCCTTTACTGGGCATGGTTGGAGTCCGAAGGACGGTGCAATTTTGCAAATTAACAAGTCGCTACTTTGAAAGAAGTGCCATTCAAGTAACCACGTGTTTTCTATTGTAGACTAGTTTAAGAGTACATTAAATGTATTTGCAATTGAAAATGTGGACAACCATCAGCTGTTTAACGGAATGACGAGAATGACATTTTGTTTGAGACCGGGACTCGAACCCGGGTTTCTCGCTTTCGCGAGTGGTCGCCTTACCATTTGGCTATGCGTGCACGACCCACGGGCAGACTCAAAGTTCCATATGTCGTTAATCGTGGATCTACAACCAGTAATCGTACATCCGTTATGTATATTCCCGTACAGGTGAGGCACTTTACTTGAAAGCCGCTTGCCCGCTATCGGCGGATAAATACGATTACAGTGCCTTTGTTATTCTGAATTACCACGCAAACTTCTTTTGAACAAGAATACATGTCCAAAGGAACTTTGTATCGTAAATCCGATTAAGGAGACATTCTATGTCTTATGATTATCAAATTTTGTGACCTATTATCTTGGAAACTTTTTAAGACACCAACTTACAATTTTCCATTTTTTTTTTCAAAGACTCAATTTTTTGACAGAATTTTGTAAATAAATGAACATAAAAACAAAACAACTCAGGACATTTTAATTATTCTAGTTCCATATGTGTTGAATCTCACACTTGGCATGCTGTGAAAATTTCGTGTCTCTACCATCAGTACTTTTTTAGGAAACGGTTCATTTATTGTAAAAAATGTGGTTCAGAGATATTGAGGTTTAAAACTTTCTTTATTACAAATTCTTATACAGACTTAACATTTGCGCGTCTTTTATGCACTAGAACTGCCCTAGTCTGTGTCTTCTTCAGTGTCACAACAGCCCAGTTCTTGCCTCCTCGTTTTCTTTCTTGCTTCTTTTGTCATTTGCTGAACAGCTAACATTGCTTCAAGTACACGAAGCTCATCCAGTTCCCGCAGTCATTTAGCTGTGTTCTGTCCAGTTCATACCCCTAACTTCTCCAGAACCATACGTCTTTCATAGTTTCCACCATTAAAGTTATTATAGCATCAGACACTGCTAATTTCATAGTCATAAGGCCAACAAATAAATTTTTAGGCGCAGGGCACCACACAACATTATTGAAGGACTCATTCACATTCTGGGTCTTGCCATGAAAACACTTCTTTAGTATCTCAGGATTTGCCAAATCTCTGTAAATATGTTTGATTGCCTCCATTACTACCAAAGGAAGAGAATGTTTATGTGTAAATTCATGCAGGGTGCCAGAAAATTCACCTTGCCTATATTTACACCAAGTGTTTGGTGGAGGTGGGCACAAAGCATGACATGGCTTTTCATCGGTTGATATTCGATGAAAGAAAGTGCTCCACACTGCTCTTTTCGTCTTCTTTTCATCTTCATCTTCTCTAGTCATTTTATTTACGTATAAAAAGCAATAGAAGTTAGCTCACTACAAAAATAGCCGATAATCACACTACTTTCAACGAAAACTAGTATCAGAAACAAAGGACTGATTTGTGTATTCGTAATGCCAACTTCTGAGACGTAGCAGTAGGCGCAAAACAAAGCAATTCACAGCTTCTAGACTCTGTAGTTCCCAAGATATGACTGCTCAGCTGTGGCAGAATAAGCGTAGCCGCGAAATTTGACTGTCACACGTCAGCATTCAAAGTATTATTTGAAGGTCTCACAACTGTCTGATTTTAATGTATTAAATACCAAAATGTTCTGGAAAGTCCAAAGTACATTATGGAGTAGAATACAATAAATATCAAATTTCAACGCATTTCACGTACAATGTCCCCTTAACACAGGCACTGCAGTGTCGTATCGTAGTTTAAGAGCAGTCGTATCCAAGTAAATACCTGTTGCCTCTCCTAAGAACCATCAGGTACATTTTCTCTGGTGTTTCGCTAGATAATTGCAGTTCCGTTTTTGCAATGTGTAGTTGGGGTCAGGCCAAACAAACAATATTCATCAGGTCTTTCATGCCTCGTCCAGTATCAACAGAAACCGTCGATTTTTTTTTTTTTTTTTTTTTTTTTTTGAGCACTATGGGACTTAACAGCTATGGTCATCAGTCCCCTAGAACTTAGAACTACTTAAACCTAACTAACCTAAGGACAGCACACAACACCCAGCCATCACGAGGCAGAGAAAATCCCTGACCCCGCCGGGCATCGAACCCGGGAACCCGGGCGTGGGAAGCGAGAACGCTACCGCACGACCACGAGATGCGGGCACCGTCGGTTTGTTTTGCCTTCTAAATAAAACTATTTTTAAAGTGGAATGTTACGTGCTCATTCAACAGAGCAGTTCCAGATTAGCCTAGTGCGATACTCGTTTAATTGATATCTGTGACAGTAAAACCCGAAGAATAAGCAGGGACAACTCCGCCCTGGCCGGCGCTGGCTGCTGCCGCCGTGGAGCGGCGCTACTCAGTCGCTGTTGGAGCACTGTGTATTCCTCGTGTTTCACTGTCCCTGTTAAAACATATCAGCAAAACGAATTTCACACTAGTCCGGGACCAAAACAAATGGTTCAAATGGCTCTGAGCACTATGGGACTCAACTTCTAAGGTCATCAGTCCCCTACAACTTAGAACTACTTAAACCTAAGAACATCACACACATCCGTGCCCGAGGCAGGATTCGAACCTGCGACCCTAGCGGTCTCGCGGTTCCAGACTGTAGCGCCTAGAACCGCACGGCCACTCAGGCCAGCAATCCGGGTCCGCTCTATGGAATGAGACGTAACAATCCACTTTAAAAATAATTTTGTTTATAACGGGAAACAACGCAACAATTTTGTTTAAAACGGGAAGCAACACGTCGGTTTCTGTTGGCACTCGGCGTTGCATGACAGATGTGATGACCAGCAACTGTAGTGTACTGAGATAACACACAAGAAGAGTACGCGACAGTTGGTACCAGAAGTACTGAGGACGTCCGTCCTCAGCAGTAGAACATGGCTGCGCCTAAACCAGTCACACTGCCCGCGAGAATGACGCACCCTGGAGCGGCAGCGTCACCAGTAAGAGAGACGCGCTCTTACATAATCGTGCGCGAGCAGAAGTTGTCAGTTGCAAGTTGTAAGTCAGTCCTAGTCTTGTTAGGTAGTTCTTACAGAAAAATCATCGTGTGAAACTTTCTGGCAGATTAAAACTGTGTGCCGGACCGAGACTCGAACTCGGGACCTTTGGCTTTCGCGGGCAAGTGCTCTACCAACTGAGCTACTCAAGCACGACTTACGCCCCGTCCTCACAGCTTTACTTCAGCCAGTACCTCGTCTCCTACCTTCCAAACTATACAGAAGCACTCCTGCGAACCAAGCAGAACTAGCGCTCCTGAAAGAAAGGATACTGCGGGGACATGGATTAGCAACAGCCTGGGGGATGTTTCCAGTGTCTTCAAGTCGTTGAGTGAAACAGAAACAGTCTGCAGTAGAAATAGTAGAGTGGAGAGAATTATCGTGTATGGACAGAAACCGCCTACCCAGAGATTTAAACTGTGTGTTTTTGTTTGGAGCTGTTCTTCGAATAGTACATCAAGATTGGTTAGAATAGTACATTAAGACTAATTTTCTTCCGTCTTTACTTCAGAGAACATTATTTAGTTTGCGTTTATGGAACTGTAGTCAGCACAGGACACATAGACTAAAGATACATTCTACATGTGTTGTAACCAGCGTTACCGAAGTTGAGTAATGTATTTTACTGTCCGCCCGGTTAGCCGTGCGGTCTAACGCAGGGCTTTCCGGGCGGCAAGGAGCGCCAGGTCCCCGGCACGAATCCACCCTGCGGACTTGTGTCGAGGTCCGGTGAGCCGCCCAGTCTGTGGATGGTTTTTAGGCGGTTTTCTATCTGCCTCGGCGAATGCTGGCTGGTTCCCCTTATTCCGCCTCAGCTACACTATATCGGCGATTGCTGCGCAAACAAGTTCTCCACGTACGCGTAGACCACCATTACTCTACAACGCAAACATAGGGGCTACACTCGTCTGGTGAGAGACGTTTCCTGGAGGGGGGGGGGAGGTTCAAGGGGGGCCGAACCGCACAATAACCGTGAAAGAGTGGTTCGGTGTGGGGCGGCGGAGGGGTGAAATGGACTGCGGTTGTCGTCGTGGGGTTGTGGACCACTGCGGCTGCGGCGGGGACGGAGCCTCTCCGTCGTTTCTAGGCCCCGGTTAACATACAGTAGAATGTATTTCACTATTCAGGGTTACTTTCACTGTTTTTGTGTGCTGTCCTAGAAGCCAAGCATCCGTCCTGCCAGGTCACCTTCATTAGTTTATTTCAGCGGCAGCGAACCGCCAGTCCACGTAATTAACTACAGCTGCACAGTGCAAATACGAATTTCTAAATATCTGTCGTAACACCAGAGAAAATGCGCCTGGTGACTCTTAAGTGAGACCCATCTGTATATTAATAACCAACTTTTTATATGAGATTACTATGTATCAGTAATTGTAATGTAAAGTAGCAAATATGTCCTTCGTGTATTTCTTCTACACTAGCTTTAAATCGCTGTAGCTCGAAAAAGTTTATATTTCACAGTGGTGTCTCTTCTATAACATAACAAATGTTTCAACCATTGAAAATAATACTCATGAGTGACTTCTCATATCAGTTTTTCTACTGAACTAATTAGCGTTTTCAAAAGCAAGGGTAGGTTACTTACTTCTCAGTTATCTTCCATGCGAGAAAAAAAGAAACAAAGGGCAGCACAAGGTTTAACGTCCAATCGTCCATGCAAGAAAGCCGGCCGAAGTGGCCGTGCGGTTAAAGGCGCTGCAGTCTGGAACCGCAAGACCGCTACGGTCGCAGGTTCGAATCCTGCCTAGGGCATGGATGTTTGTGATGTCCTTAGGTTAGTTAGGTTTAACTAGTTCTAAGTTCTAGGGGACTAATGACCTCAGCAGTTGAGTCCCATAGTGCTCAGAGCCATGCAAGAAATGCTGCAGACACGTTTTGTGAAGAAACTAGTTAATGAAGATTAAAATTTAAAACAGCATCGTTAGTACGCTCTGGCGTGTTTCCTTTACGGTAGCCCTGCATGCGATCAAACTCGAAAGAGATTACATTTTGCTGTGCTATCTGTTCCCTGAAAGCAGCTGACCCATACGTAGAAATAGCTCCTGTACGACCTTCACAAAAGGGATAATGACCAGTGAGGTATTAGGATAGGTTAATTAGTTTCCTTTTTTCGCCCGCACAAGCCCTGTTGCAGACGGACTTTATGGAAGGTATTAGTTGTCACCTTGTATAGTTGAACGACACGTAGTCTCTGTGAAACTGAAAGCGAGAGTCGAAACAGGATTTGAGACAATACGAACGAGAGGCTTAATCGCTTTGCCCGAACGAAAACGTTGGTGCAAACTCCAGCGATTGTCGCATCAATCACTCTCCATCTGGGAGCTTTTTCCGTGTTGACAGCTTTCCTATTCCTCGCCGATGATTCCGTCCAATCTCGCAGACGTTGCTGTAGCGACTCAGCAGCGGGAGGCATTAGTTACTCCGAATGGTCAGGCGCGGCTGTCAGCCGTAATCTCCTGCGCACAAGTTAGATGGCCCGCTTCCAGCGCCGGGTAATATATTTTCGCCTAGTGCCTGATGCTTGATTACATTAGGTAGATCGTCGCAGTGCATCAGATAGGGGGATTAGCTGGAGTGGCTTTCGCAAGTGTGTCTTGAAACTGTAGTGGGCTCACCTAGACGAGGCTAGCTGTCAGCAGCGCGAAGTTAATTGTCTCGTGCCTCGTGTTTGGTTTGTGGCTGACTACTCTGAAATGACAGAGTCAAAAAAATGGCTCTGAGCACTATGGGACTTACCTTCTAAGGTCATCAGTCCCCCAGAACATAGAACTACTTAAACCTAACCTAAGGACATCACACACATCCATGCCCGAGGCAGTATTCGAACCTGCGACCGTAGCAGTCGTGCGGTTCCAGACTGTAGCGCCTAGAACCGCCCGTCCACTCCGGTGATAGAGTCAACAGTCGGTTTTCGTAATTCTCAGAATTTCTGTCGAGCGAGGAGATCGTAACTGAGAAGATATTGCGTCGAATGCGAGTTTGGCTCTTCCGATTTGGATCTGTAGCTGTCCTTGATCACTTCACGCCAGAGACGAATGACTGTTTCAGTAATGCCAAGACCTGTTAGTTCCTAAATTTCAGTCGAATTGCAGTATTGAAATGAAGCGAAAAAAACGAGGATGAAATCAATGATGATGGATTGGCATAAAAGGATAAAACAGAAAGCTGGCCAGACGTGCTGAACGCGCAATGTAATGAATGTGTTGCTATAAAAATAGGTGGCAGACCTGGAATCGAACCCGAATTTCCTGCTTTCCGCAAGCAGTCGCCTTAACCGTTAAGATATCTGAGCACGCCTGCATGCTGAGTTCAAGCAATCATTTTTACTGAAGTTTCCACAAATGATCTTCGAACGCTGTTATCACACGTTCTCTCTTAACTGTCCATTTCTCGATTTGGAATTACCGACTGAAGCGACATCACATCACAGTAGGAAGTCAGTCAATTTCTACACAGGGCACAACGATCGGTCCGTACAGTCAGTCGCCGCCTTAGATGTCGAAGGCGAATAACTGCGAAAGCTTGAGGATCGAGACGTGGCTGCACGATCCGTTACAACCATACGCATAATACTGCTTGAACACCAAGGTCATTTTACACCAAAAAACTGTTCAAATGTGTGTGAAATCCTATGGGCCTTAACTGCTAAGGTCATCAGTCCCTAAGCTTACACACTACTTAACCTAAATTATCCTAAGGACAAACACACACACACACACACACACACACACACACACACACACCTATGCCCGAGGGAGGACTCGAACCTCCGCCGGGACCAGCCGCACAGTCCATGACTGCAGCGCCCCAGACCGCTCGGCTAATCCCGCGCGGCAGTTTATACATTTTCAGTCATCGTGACCCGCTCGAACATACATGCTGATACAGTGCCCTTTGCATCGACGGAGCGTGATAACTCTTCCTTTCACGTTTGGCGACTGTTCATTGCTCGGGAACGATACAAACCGACACATGCGGGAATACTTTGTAGGGCCTGCTTGTATACTGGCTGCCTATATTAGTAATTACACTACTGGCTATTAAAATTGCTGCATCATGAAGACATGCATATGATAAACCGGTATTCATTGGACAAATATATTATACTAGAACTGACATGGAACTAAATTTTCACGTAATTTGGGTGCATAGATCCTGAGAAATCAGTACCCGGAACACCCATCTAAGGCCGTAATAACGGCCTTGATACGCCTGGGCGTTGAGTCGAACAGAGCTTGGATGGCGTGTATAGGTACAGCTGCCCATGCAGCTGTAACACGATACCACAGTTCATCACGAGTAGTGACTGACGTATTGTGACGAGCCAGTTGCTCGGCCACCATTGACCAGACGTTTTCAATTGGTGAGAGATCTGGAGAATGTGCTGGCCAGGGCATCAGTCGAACATTTCCTGTATTGAGAAAGGCCCGTACAGGACCTGCAACATTAGGTCGTGCATTATCCTGCTGAAATGTAGGGTTTCGCAGGGATCGAATGAAGGGTAGAGCCACGGGTCGTAACACATCTGATATGTAACGTCCACTGTTCAAAGTGCCGTCAATGCGAACAAGATGTGACCGAGACGTCTAAGCAATGGCACTCCATACCATCACGCCGGGTGATACGCCAGTATGGCGATGACGAATACACACTTCCAATGTGCGTTCACCGCGATGTCGCCAAACACGGGTGCGCCCATCATGATGCTGTAAACAGAACCTGCATTCATCCGAAAAAATGACGTTTTGCCATTCGTGCACCCAGGTTTGTCGTCGAGTACACGATCGCAGGCGCTTCTGTTTGTGATGCAACGTCAAGGGTAACCGCAGCCACGGTCTCGGAGCTGATAGTCCATGCTGCTGCAAAACGTCGTCGAAATGTCGCGCAAATGGTTGTCGTCTTGCAAACGTCCCCATCTGTTGACTCAGGGATCGAGACGTGGCTGCACCATCCGTTACAACCATACGTATAAGATGCCTGTCATCTCGATTGCTTGTGATATGAGGCCGCTGTGATCCAGCACGCCGTTCCGTATTACCCTCCTGAACGCACCGATTCCATATTCTGCTAACAGTCACTGGATGTCGACTAACGCCAGCAGCAATGTCGCGATACGATAAACCGCAATCGTGATAGGGTACAATCCGACCTTTATCAAAGTCGGAAACGTCATGGTACGCATTTCTCCTCCTTACACGAGGCATCACAACAACGTTTCACCAGGCAACTCCGGTCAACTGCTGTTTGTGCATGAGAAATCGGTTGGAAACTTTCCTCATGTCAGCACGTTGTAGGTGTCGCCACCGGCTCCACGCTTGTGTGAATGCTCTGGAAAGCTAATGATTTGCATATCACAGCATTTTCTTCTTGTCTGTTAAATTTCGGGTCTGTAGCACGTCATCTTCGTGGTGTAGCAATTTTAATGGCCAGTAGTGTATTTTGAAGGGATTAGGTTGTTTTGTAAACAGTTTGAAAATAATTCTGGTTTTTTGGGCACCACTTCGTATATTTCTTTCCAGGAATAACGGGTTGGCAACAGGGAGGCATCCTGCCACACTTTAATTTCATCATGCTGATTCCGTTAGTAACCATGATGACCCTGCGCCGATGCGGGACAAGGGCACAAGGAAAAGAAGAAGAAGATGGACTGAACTAGTAACTAACGAAGAGGTACTGCAAGGACTTGTGTGGAAAAGAGCATAATGCATGACTTGATTAACAGAAGTGGTAAATTGATAGTACACGTCCTAAAGGTTTTAGGAATAGTTATTGTGTCAACGAAGAGAAGTTTGTGTGGCGGTAGGGGGGGAATTATAGAGGGAGACGAAGTCTTAGGTAGAGCTAGAGGGTTTGAAGTGAATGTAGCTTACAGTAGCGACGCTCAAATTAAGATAATTTCGTAGATTAGACTAATGTGAAGACAGCAGTCTGACAGCACACCACAACAATAGTGTCAAGTACAAGTGTGAAACCGTGCGAGGTGGCGCAGTGGTAGCACACTGGACTCGCGTTCGGGAGGACGACTGTTCAATCCCGCGTCCGGCTATCCTGATTTAGGTTTTACGTGATTTCCCTAAATCGCTCCAGGCAAATGCTGGGATGGTTCCTCTGAAAGGGCACGGCCGACTTCCTTCCGCATCCTTCCCTAATCCGATGAGACCGATAACCTCGCTGATTGGTCTCTTCCCCCAAACAATCCAACCCAATCCATACTAGTGTGAAGCCGCTATAAGAAGGTCGTTTACAGAGTGTTGCGTTTGGCTGTGAACAGTTGCACCCTCGCTATGCATGCGTGGCCGGTGCGGCGCGGCGCGGCGGTCAGATTGCGGGCGGCAGTAGCCGGCAGCGGGAGCCGGGGCCGGCAGCGCGGCCTAGCGCTAGCGCTAGCTAGCCCGGCGACGCGCTGTCAGCCACCTGCCGCCTGCTAATGCGGCATTAGCGCCAGAAATTGCTTGTCCGTCCGTCTCGGCGGCGGCGCCGCCGCGCGGCGCTGGCGAATAATTCACGCGGCTGCATTAAAGATGACGGCCCGCGCCGGCGTCACCGCCGGATTACCGCGCTGCGCTCTGCCGTGCCGCGCCGTGCCGCGACCCCTGCTGGCACCCGCTGGTTGCCACCCAGCGTGCCCGGCCCCGCTGGATCCACGGAAAATCGGCAGCTGCTGTCACAAACAACCGATCCTCTGTACGGGCACAGAGAGCCGGATTGTGCAAAAGGCACCAAATCCGACAGGGTTGCTGCACCTGGTCTGAAAGGGATACATGCCACAGCATGACTACTTGCCTTTTTTGCATGGCTGCCCTCGTGTACACTTTCGACACATTGCACTCCTGTCTTCTTACACTGTCTGTCCACCTCTTCCTCCACCCACC
Source organism: Schistocerca nitens (assembly GCF_023898315.1). Classification (NCBI taxonomy): domain Eukaryota; kingdom Metazoa; phylum Arthropoda; class Insecta; order Orthoptera; family Acrididae; genus Schistocerca; species Schistocerca nitens. The sequence goes on from NC_064617.1 coordinate 104,758,934, forward strand.
TCTCTATGCACGTTACCCCCTACCATTATCTCCCCAGACCCCTCAGGCGTTCCACTTGATTACTACTCCATGCAGTCTGCCTGTTTCCTGCACCTCCCCCTCTGATCTCCTGCTCCCCCTCCCTCTCTTGACTTCCGGAAGGCGTTCGATACAGTTCCGCACTGTCGCCTGATAAACAAAGTAAGAGCCTACGGAATATCAGACCAGCTGTGTGCCTGGACTGAAGAGTTTTTAGCAAACAGAACACAGCATGTTGTTCTCAGTGGAGAGTCGTCTACAGACGTTAAAGTAACCTCTGGCGTCCCACAGGGGAGTGTTACGGGACCATTACATTTCACAATATTTATAAATGACCTAGTAGATAGTGTCGGAAGTTCCATGCGGCTTTTCGCAGTTGATGCTGTAGTATACAGAGAAGTTGCAGCATTAGAAAACTGCAGCGAAATGCAGGAAGATCTGCAGCGGATAGGCACTTGGTGCAGGGAGTGGCAACCGACCCTTACCATAGACAAATGTAATGTATTGCGAATACATAGAAAGAAGGATCCTTTATTGTATGATTATATGATGGCGGGACAAACACTGGTAGCAGTTACTTCTGTAAAATATCTGGGAGTATGCGTACGGAACGATTTGAAGTGGAATGATCATATAAAAGTAATTGTTAGTAAGGCGGGTACCAGGTTGAGATTCATTGGGAGAGTCCTTAGAAAATGTAGTCCATCAACAAAGGAGGTGGCTAACAAAACACTCGTTCGACCTATACTTGAGTATTGCTCATCAGTGTGGGATCCGTACCAGGTCGGGTTGATAGAGGAGATAGAGAAGATCCAAAGACGAGCGGCGCGTTTCGTCACAGGGTTATGTGGTAAGCGTGATAGCGTTACGGAGATGTTTAGCAAACTCAACTGACAGACTCTGCACGAGAGACGTTCTGCATGGCGGTGTAGCTTGCTGTCCAGGTTTCGAGAGGGTGCGTTTCTGGATGAGGTATCGAATATATTGCTTCCCCCTACTTATACCTCCAGAGGAGATCACGAATGTAAAATTAGAGAGATACGAGCGTCCACGGAGGCTTTCCGGCAGTCGTTCTTCCCACGAACCATATGCGTCTGGAACAGGAAAGGGAGGTAATGACAGTGGCACGTAAAGCGCCCTCCGCCACACACCGTTGGGTGGCTTGCGGAATATAAATGTAGATATGTCTGTCCCCTCCTTGCCCCTTGTCTGTCCCTCTCCTTAGTTTCTCTTTCTATGTCCATCTCGTCCTCTACTACACACTCCCTGCCCACCTTGCATTCTCCCTTCTTCTCTCCACCTCATCCTCTCTCACGATCCTCCTTCCCCTCTCTCTATCGATGTGTATAGCCCCTCCACATCTGGTCGATAAAACAGACTGATACTACTCCCACAAGATGCCTTTCGTGCAGGACACACTACACACAAAGGGCTTGGAAACTGTTTCTTGTCCCTGATATGTAGCGTACCCTGCAAAAGCAAGTCGATAAAGCAGGATGATAATACTCCAACACAACATGTCTATTGTGCAGGGCAGCGTACAGTCTGGGGTTGGTAAAACATTTTTGCCTCAGATGTGAAAGGTGACCTTAAAAGCTGGTCGATAAGGCAGGTTGAAACGATTACCACACAACACGAGTGTCATGCAAGGCAGTCCATGTGACATGGGCTTAAAAAAATGGTATAACCACGTTTTTTCCTGTATCTCTTTTCCTATTGGAGCCAGGAGGTTATTTACTTCACGCAGCTGATATGCATGAAGTTTGCTGTTAGTGTGCCAAATTTGGCTGAAAGCAGTCCAGAAGTTTGTGAGGAGATCTTGGACATACAGTCTAATATATATGGTGAACATTAATAAAACTGACAAACTGCAAGGATTGATTCCTTAATGGATATGGAGAAAAAAAAAGTCCTGTGGAAATACAGTGTTGCGTTTCCGGACACATCTTCATAGGACCTTTCTTCCTCCGTTTCCAGTTAGGTATTCGCCGCTACAGTTTGTCGGCTTTATTAATGTTCAGCCTGCATATATATCAGAAGACTCATGGTCAGTGATGAAATATCGCACTCCGTCGCCAAGATTGTGCTGGTATGCTAGTGCTGTGTTAATGACCATGAGGTTGAGTGTGGGTGGCTAGAGAAGTTTTTCGTCATTAATATGTGCCAGAGAAATCAAAAAGAAATGCTTATGAGAATGACAGATTCATCATATAGTAAAGTCAAAACAGCCTGTGGCGAAATTAAAATCAAAGGCGTCAAGCTTAAGAGTGTAGGATCAGTATCATTGTTAACCCTCTATTGCACAAGAACAGTAAAACTAAGAATTTTCCAATAACAACTTTGGATTTATACTTCATAGTGCCCATGAATGAAAAATAGATGATGATAAACTTTCTAGTATATATATTTTGGAAAATATCACTCTGTATGTTCAAATATACACTGCGCAAATACGGATGTAATGAGTACGTACATATTAGTTCGTATAAGGTACTACATTTTTGGAGAACAGAGTTCAAAATTTATGGTACATCGACAAATTAAGACTAAATTAAATTTTATTTAAAAAACGAAAATAAAAAACATTATAAAAGTTGGGTATATATCAGTTAGCAAAATGTCACTACTATGCAGTTACATATTTCCAGAATTTATACATTGTGAATATTGTAGAAACAATTTCTATCTGGTACAAAACACAAATAGGTGTTACATTTGGTACACATTACTTTTGTTATTTTTTGACATTTATTATATTTACATCTGGCAGATTTTTCACAGTAGTTAGGCCAGTGATCGATTCTGTCCTTCCTGATGTCAGCATTTGCTGTATTTGGCTGCCTTCTCTTTTTGGTGCCACTCCCTGGTGAGCTATCCAGCGATTGTCTCTTGGATGGTTTTCCTGACCAGCATAAGGATTCAGCAATATCAAGCTTGAAATCAAACAAAGCCATCTGGGTTTTCTCTTCAATACTATTTTCATGACAGGCTCTCTTGTAAAGTAGCCAAGCAACAACACAACTCATGTCCAATAAATGGAAGAACAGTCTCATGTTATATTTCTTTGACCTGATTTTCGTTCTGTACAGAGCTAATAAGGAGTCAATAGTGTCAACACCTCCCATAAACTTGTTGTACTCCTTCACAATCTTTGGGCATTTTATTTCAATATGTTGCTTTGTTTTTTTGTCATATCTTGCAACCTGGCTTTCTGGGTGAGTGCCTGAAAAGGTGCCCAGAAGGCTGACACACCTGTTGTCTTGCCATTTCACAAGAATCAGGTCATATCCAGAAACAGATGCAGTGGATTCAACAGATGTGCCTCTTCCCTGCTTTTCTCATTTCAGCATCAGATGGCATCTTATTGTTTCTCACTCTATTCAACTGTACTGTTCCCAGACAGTGAATACCACATTTTACCAGCTCAACTTGAAGCTCTGGACTGCAGAACCAGTTATCATAGAACAGTTTATGATTTTTGTACTTTGGTATTCTTTCAGCCAATCTGAGCACTACATTTCCACTGGCGTTTACATTAGGAAGATGACTGGGTTGATTGACGGGTCCAGAATAGATTTCGAAATCATAAATAATACCACTGGCACCTGCTATGCAATATATTTTGTAGCCCCACTTTTTTGGTTTCTTGGGATTATACTGTTTCACGCTACTGTGACCTTTGAATGGCACAGTTTGTTCGACCACTGCAAGGTGTTCTTCATTTGGTATTTTTGATAAATTTTTTCGCAGCATATCTGAGTATACAGTGCACGTCAGTGGCACAGTTACATCACATGAGCCAGTACAGAGTTCTGAAAATATGTATATTTAAATATACACAGTGCAATAGAGGGTTAAATGCAGGGGAGAGAGCAGATTGATAGGAAGAGCACATTGAAGGCTCTACGACGGTAATAAACTGTCATCATAGAAGAAGAAATTAAGAGTCAGTATGGAAGACATAGGGGAACCAGTATTAAAGTCGCAGTTTAACAAAGCTTTCAGTCAAATGAGACGGAAGGCGTCGATAACATTCTTTCACAATTTCTCATATAATTAGCGGTAATGACAGCCGAACGAATATTGTACTTGGCGCGTTGACAATATGACACTGAAGGCATACCATTGGAGTTTCGGGTGAAGAGTGGTTACTGCCGCCGTCCCTACATACGCTTTCTACTGTCTATGTCTTCAGCGTCCGTCCCCATCCCCCGCTCCACCACAGCTCAGCGCCATATTAGGTAATGTTTCCGGTTCAAGCCCGCTTCAGTCTTCCAACTGCTGGGTTGCAAGCTGTGTTTGACTGCTGTCTGTATTGAGGATGCTGTCAGATATTACTGTCTCGAAAATGGTTCAAATGGCTCTGAGCACTATGGGACTTAACATCTGAGGTCATCAGTCCCCTAGAACTTAGAACTACTTAAACCTAACTAACCTAAGGACATCACACACATCCTTCCCCGAGGCAGGATTCGAACCTGCGACCGTAGCAGTCGCGTGGTTCGGGACTGAAGCGCCTAGAACCGCTTGGCCACCGCGGCCGGCTATTACTGTCTCGATCGCTTCTTTTATGACATTAGGCCGAGCGGTTCTAGGCGCTACAGTCTGGAACCGCGTGACCGCTACGGTCGCAGGTTCGAATCCTGCCTCGGGCATGGATGTGTGTGATGTCTTTAGGTTAGTTAGGTTTAAGTAGTTCTAAGTTCTAAGGGACTGATGACCTCAGATGTTAAGGGGAGCCGGAGGTGGTCAAATCCAAATAATTTCGATTTTTTTTTTTTTTTGCTACCGAAAATTAATTGGAACATTCCTCTTTAATGTAAACTTTGAATTATTGTTCTACTTGCCCTAGAAGTGGAGTTATTACCATTTTCCCCCACGCCTGCAGAGGAAATGGGCGGCCGCTGAATGCATCTAACACCCTCTCGTGACTTCCTGGCGAACTGCTTGGGATTTTCTCGGCCTGTTACGCATACAGCGCCTTATGTTACGCATACAGCGAGTATGCAAGGGTTGGCTACATTGTTTTCTGTGACAAATGAAGCGCTAAGAGCGCGGAACATCGTCCCTTTGCTGTTTACCGTTTCGGATTAGTACAGTGTTGCGCCTGTTGTTGGTAGTATTATACTTCTTGTGTAAAGCGTTGTTCTGGTTACGATGCTACGTTTTAGTAACCGTGTATATAAGAAGAGGAAGAACGTAGGGAAAAGAAAATTAACACAAATACCAAGTTGCGATACTACAATTACTGAAACAGTGCGTTCTTCTGCTAAGCAACACATGGCCGGCCATAGCTCTGTGACATCTTCTAGCAAGAAGCTGACTGGTGGAAGTGACAGATTTCGTGAATATGTTAGTGACAGTGATGATATTAACGAAGTACTGAATATTGGATTATTATCTTCTGTGCTGAAAGAAAGTGTTCTGTGCAAAATGTGTTCAAGTGTAGGAGTGGGACTAGAGATAACAAAGCACTTTGGTTTAGCTTGTGAGATGAAGATAATCTGTGCATGTTGCAAGTATCAAGTGACTTTCTACAATTCATATGCCAGTGAAAATGGACGATTTAGAGTGTTTGATGTGAATGTTCGACTTGTGTATGGTCTTCGATCCATCGGAAAAGGGTCTGCTGCTGGTAAACTATTTTGTGGTATTATGAACTTGCCATCGCCTCCAAGCAAATTTGGGTACTACTGTGAACTGGTAGGATCCTCTGTTGAAGATGTGGCTTTGAAAACCATGAAGGAAGCAGTGGAGGAATCTGTAGAAATGAACGGTGGTTCTAGTGATTTGGTAGTGGCATTAGATGGTTCCTGGCAAAAGAGGGGTCATAAATCCCTGAATGGGGTTGTAACTGCTACTTGTGGTGATAGTGCAAAAGTGATAGATGTTGCAATATTATCAAAACATCAAGGAGAGCACAGTGGAACCTGTGAGGCAAATTTTAGTGGATGAAGTGGAGCAATGGAAGTGGATGGAGTGAAACAAATTTTTGAACGTTCAGTTCCCAGATACAACGTTAGGTACAAATACTACCTTGGGGATGGTGACTCCAAAGGTTTCAAGACTATAGAGGAACTGAAACCATATGGAAATGAATTTGTAGTTGAAAAGTTGGAATGCATTGGGCATGTGCAAAAGCGCATGAGTGCACGGCTTCAAAGGCTCAAACAAACTTTGGATTCAAGTAAGCTCAGTGATAGAAAGACAATAGGAGGGAGAGGCAGGCTTACTGATGAGGTGATTGAACGTCTACAGAGATACTATGGGTATGCTATAAGGCAAAATACTAGTAATGTTAGCGACATGCGAAAAGCAGTGTGGGCATTGTTCCTTCATACTGTCTCTTCCAATGAATACCCTCAACACAGCCTGTGCCCAAAAGATTCCTGGTGCAAATATAATGCAAAAAAGGACTATGATCACAAACATGGTTTGCCAGCAGCTGTGATAAATGCAATAAAACCAATTTTTCATGACTTAGCACAGCCGGAATTGTTAGACAAATGTCTACACGGAAAGACGCAGAATCCTAATGAGAGCGTAAAAAATTTGATTTGGAAAGTGATTCCTAAAAGGGTGTTTGTAAGCATAAAAACACTGCACTTTGGCATTTATGATGCAATAGCAACCTACAACCAAGGGAACAGTGTGAAGTGTGAAGTTCTGAAGGCATTAGGATTTATAGCTGGGGTGAATACTGTACGAGCACTAAGAAATATTGACAGAGAAAGGTTAAGAGGAGCAGAAAGAAGAGAAAGGCATATGAAGTATGATGGAACAACAGGCTAGAAAAGAAGACAGAAGAGGAAGCTTTTGGAGGATGAAGAAGAAGACCCTGATAATCCATCCTTTAGTGCAGGATGGATTGAGAAACTTTGATAGCCATTTCCCGTAAATTAGAATTTTTCGAATATAAGGAACATTTTCTCAAAATCCACTCAAACTAGACAGATGAAATTTTTATACAGCACCCCTAGTGGTCAAACTTACATTGTAACACAGCCATTTGGCAATATGTTCAGTAGTTTCATTTCAGTTTAATTATAAAGCAATTATTTGTAAAAAAAATTTGGGTCATTAATAAAAAATATAATTGGAAGGAAACTAGAAAAGATACTCCAAAATCCCTCTGCCATAACTGCAATACTAAACCACTCTATATGTAAAAAAAATTCAAATTTTTCTATTTGGTAGTTTATTCATAAATGTTCCTCAAACTTAGTGATTTTAACATGGGCAGCATAGGCACCTCCGGCTCCCCTTAAGTCCCATAGTGCTCAGAGCCATTTGAACCATTTTCGAGACAGTAATATCTGACAGCATCCTCAATACAGACAGCAGTCAAAGACAGCTTGCAACGCAGCAGTTGGAAGACTGAAGCGGGCTTGAACCGGAAACATTACCTAATATGGCGCTGAGCTGGGGGGGGGGGGGGAGGGGGGGGGGGGGCGCTGAAGACATAGACAGTAGAAAGCGTAGGTTTAAGTAGTTCTAAGTTCTAGGGGACTGATGACCTCAGCAGTTAAGCCCCATAGTGCTCAGAGCCATTTGAACCATTTTTATGACACTATGTCAAAAATTGTTCGTCCATTTTCTAGGCCATATTCTGCTACCGCTGATACTTCAAGCGGAAACACCACTCGTGTTCTGTATGGCGCTGTTCCGTAGTGCGCACAATCTGCCCGGAATGAAACTGCCTACACCCGCAGAGTATTTTGTACACTACTGACCATAAAAATTGCTACACCAAGAAGAAATGCAGATGATAAACGGGTATTCATTGGACAAATATATTATACTAGATCTGACATGTGATTACATTTTCACGCAATTTGGGTGCATAGATCCTAAGAGATCAGTTCCCAGAAAAACCGCCTCTGGCCGTAATAACGGCCTTGATACGCCTGGGCGTTGAGTCAAACAGCATCTTCAACACGATACCACAGTTCATCAAGAGTAGTGACTGGCGTATTGTGACGAGCCAGTTGCACGGCCACCATTGACCAGACGTTTTGAATTGCTGAGTGATCTGGAGAATGTGCTGACCAGGGCAGCAGTCTAGGACCTGCAACGAGCGGTCGTTCATTATCCTGCTGAAATGTAGGGTTTCGCAGGCATCGAATGAAGGGTAGAGCCACAGGTCGTAACACATCTGAAATGTAACGTCCACCGTTCAAAGTGCCGTCAATGCTAACAAGAGGTGACCGAGACGTGTAACCAATGGCACCCCATACCATCACGCCGGGTGATACGCCGGTATGGCGACGACGAATACACGCTTCCAATGTGCGTTCACCGCCAAACACGAATGCGACCATCATGATACTGTAAACAGAACCTGGATTCATCCGAAAAAATGACGTTTTGCCAGTCGTGCTCCCAGGTTCATCGTTGAGTACACCGTCGCAGGCGCTCTTGTCTGTCAAGCAGCGTCAAGGGTAACCGCAGTCGTGGTCTCCGAGGTGATAGTCCATGTTGCTGCAAACGTCGTCGTACTGTTCGTGCAGATGGTTGTTGTCTTGCAAACGTCCCCATCTATTGACTCAGGGATCGAGACGTGGCTGCACGATCCGTTACAGTCATGCGGATAAGATGCCTGCCATCTCGACTGCTAGTGATACGAGGCCGTTGGGATCCAGCACGGCGTTCCGTATTACCCTCCTAAACCCACCGATTCCATATTCTGCTAACAGTCATTGGATTTCGACGAACGCGAATGCTCTGAAAAGCTAATCATTTGCATATCACAGCGTCTTCTTCCTGTCGGTTAAATTTCGCGTCTGTAGCACGTCATCTTCGTGGTGTATCAAGTGTAATGGCCAGAAGTGTATAACCGCGGCAAAGCCTGTATAGTCTTTCGCAGACTGTAGAGTATTCGCAATGTTACTGGAGGCCTCAAAACGGAATCGATTTGTGCTTCTTTAGCCGCCGGTTACTCTTACTGAACCGTGGAGTGGCAAAAAGTCAAGCATCTTCGTGTCCTCTTCAGGATACTTTACAAATCACCGAACGGTGGAAACGCCATGGATATTTAGCAACTTGTCACGGCTGGAAGCTCTAGAAAATTTTATTAGTCTATCACGTGACACCAAATGTTCATACAATATTACAAACTTTATTTATATTTCAAATGTTAGTTGCAGCAGTGGATTTAAAGTTACTAGCGTCTCGAATGTTCATGAAAGCGCCGACGTTGCTGCGCATCCATGCACGAATGAATCACCAACAGCTCGTGGATCTCCGCGAGCAATTTTCATCCACAGGTGATTCAGGCAGTGAGGTGAGTAACTCGATTCCTACGCACTGCACTTTTTGGACTCGAGCGTAACGCTGAAATGCTACACTAGATATTAAGCGGTCGCTGCTATATACCGCCTGCATCGTCTCGTAAACCAACAGACGGATACGTTTGCGCGGAAGCTATTCCTCAGCTGAATTCTCCGCCACAAACCGGGGCTGAAGTAAACACATGGCGACGATCGACACACGGTACACTAACTGGTTCGGTTGGCTCGTTAGAATGGGACTCCCAGCTCGGCTGTGAACGACTCTTGCCAACTTTTCCGCTGTGTGCCGACATTAATTCACTGTTGACCTTTTCACCGGACATTCGAGCACTCACTGTGCTATTCGCTGAGATGAAAAGTCCTCATCATCCACGTGTCACTGCTCGTACTTCATCGGGACAGAAAATTAAATTCGCCACATTTTTGCTTAAAACGCATTTGCGCAACTAGCTCAGTTCGAACGCGAAAGTGCATGGACGCGTGAGAAGTGTTCGCAGAATTGAGTGAAATAAAATATACTTGCTGACATTGCTGAAGTATCATATACGTCACATGTTGCTCCGAAACTGAGCGAAAATAACTGCTCTATCCGTAACATACAATTAGAAACTTCCTGAAGGTTGTTTTTAACAGCGTAATGCCGCGCTAGTCATGGTCATATTAGAGAGGATTACGTCGTTGACTTAAAATACGTCCTGAAATTCGGCTCAACCAGCCAGTTACAGGAAGCTCTACAAATTACGGTAGACTGTCCGTGTCATTTCGCACTTTGGTGTTTCTCAGACCACAGCAAATATAATATTACGTAAATTTCCAGCAAAAAAATCCAAGAACCAATCTTGTATCCAGTAAAGGAGGATTGGTCACACATTCTGACCCATGCTGCCACGTGGCCACTCTCCTTTCTATAACGTATATAAATGTGATGCTGCTGAGTACACAAAGCCGGCCGGGGTGGCCGAGCAGTTCTGGGCGCTACAGTCTGGAACCGCGCGACCGCTACGGTCGCAGGTTCGAATCCTGCCTCGGGCATGGATGTGTGTGATGTCCTTAGGTTAGTTAGGTTTAAGTAGTTCTAAGTTCTATGGGACTTACGACCACAGCAGTTGAGTCCCATAGTGCTCAGAGCCATTTGAACCATTTGATGGACGTGTACGGGTTTGGACACAGTCTCATGAATACATGGACTCTGCATGTCAGCACGAGACTGTTGAAGCTGGTGGAGGCTCTGTGGGACGTATGATATGGAGTGATACGGAGTGCTACATCTAGATACGACTCTGACAAGTGACACGTACGTAAGCATTCTGTCTGATGATCCGCATCCATTCGTATACATTGTGCATTCCGACAGACTTGGGCAATTCCAGCAGGACAGTGCGACACCCCATACATCCAGAATTGCTACAGAGTGGATCCAGGATCACACTTACAGATTTCATCACTCGCCCTGGTCACCAAACTCCCCAGACATGTATTGAGCATATCTGGGATGCCTTGCAACGTGCTGTTCAGGAGAGACCTCCACCCCCTCGGACTCTTACGGATTTATGGAGAGCCGTGCAGGATTCATGGTGTCGGTTCCCTCCAGCACTGCGTCAGACATTAGGAGAGTCCATGTCACGTCGTGTTGCAACACTGCTGCTTGCTCGCTGGTGCCCTAACAATATTAGGCATGTGTATCAGTTGCTTTGGATCTTAAGTGTATTTGTCCAGAAGCTAAATCAGGATGGATGTGCAACCATATAGTTCGACGTGACAATGTCCCGCACCAGAACATTATTGTCAGAAAAGTAGTTGCTGTTATTGGCATTGTCGCGGTCCTCGGTCCAAAGATTCGTTTGATGCAACTCTCCACAGCAGTCTACAGTGTGCAGGCCCCTCTATCTCTGCATCACTGCTGCAATGCATATCTGTTTAAACCTTTTCACTGTATTCAAGGCTTGGCAAATGTCTCGTTACAAATTCCAGAAAAAACTGCATTACGTTCGGAAAATTATTTTGATTCTATACTGTAAAAATAAATAAGACGAAGATGGAGGAGACGAAGAGGAGTAAAAAGGAGAATATTGACTTCTCAACACATCAAAACTGGAAACAAGAAAGTGGTGAAAGAAGTGAAAGAATGGTTGTATCTAGGAAACTAGACTGCGCAGGACGGCCGTAACAAAGGAAGATGCCAGAAGTAGATAAGCACAGGCGAGGAAATTTTGTTCACTAACAGAGTTCTAGTGAAGTCGCATATTGACTAGGACTGAGGAAGTTGCTGCATGTCTATGTCAGGCGTATACCACTGCATGTGAGTGGAAAGTGGATCATCGGAAATCCAGAGAAGAAAAAACTGCAAGCATTTGACATGTGACCTTATGGGAGAGTGTGAAAAATTAACGTCCTATAGCTTGCGTGTTATTTTACTAAATTTTGACTGTGATGATGTTTTTGATAGTTTGCTTAGGAATTATTTACATGTCTCTGGAACACACGATAATCAGAATACAGAAAAATACACGTTTTGTACTTTTTTTGTACAATAGCCAACGGCCAATGCAAATCGCACGTGTGTTTTAATAACCAAAGAAATTGCAAACTTTAAACTTCAAATTTCAGTAGGAAAATTGGATTTTCTATAGTAACTTTTTGTTGAGAAAACTGTTTCACAAAATCATTTTCCACTGCAGTATTAATTTTGCACTTCGCTATGTGACGCTAATTAAGAAGACAAACGCTCCCTCCCATTAACTGTTACGAAAATATCTGGATGGTTCTGAATAAAGCAACAACTAAAGTAGAAATTTGTCTGCAGGTCTACTTTCTTTATGTTAAATATTCTCTTACCACAAGTACACATGGATGGATGCACACTTGTCTATCACAAAATAGTGAAATGCTGAACAAAATTTAAACATTCATCTTAAATGTTTGCTTGAATAGTGCTGTGAGAATCAACTTATTTTCAAAACAATCATTACCTGTTTATGAAGTTTAAATTTTAGTACAATATTGCACGAATTTTTTGAGTGTTTGCTCATTCGATAAATTGTCTTACAAGCAATTGCTAATCTCTAACAGTCTTAGTCAGGAAAAACTTTAATATTGTAGATATAAGATACGGAACGGGATCCTATCACAGGCACCGTGACTAAAGTCAGGAGCAGTGTCGATGGATCATAAAGCGTATATCAGGCGCCCTCTAGTCTGTGTAGCGAGGACGCCGTGGTCATGGTAGCAGCTGGTGTGTTCATATGGTGTTATCTTTGTCCAGGCCACGGCGTCCGTATAGTTTCCTGCCGTTATGTAGACAGGAGTGACACCACCAGCAGTCGACCAGTGGGTAACATATTTCAAATTTACGCAATTTTAGCCGTTGTATAATGGAGTCTTTCTGACGGATATCTATAATTTCACAGTGTAAACGCCCAGAAGATGACCCCTACATTTGGTTGAAACCGGTTGGCGGTATAATACTAATAAATGCGATTAAGACTGTTTTTGAGTAATTGATTAATCATACTAATCGCTGCTTCATCTCCACAATCATGTTGTCCAAAAATTTTATGTTGGTGTTATTCTCACGATAAGCTGCAATATTATTCTGCGCTAGTGGGCTAAAGTAAAATTCTATGTTAAAGCATCAATTCTCCTCAGTCAAAACTACATTAATTTAACTGAAAACTAAAACAATGAAAAATTCCCGGTTTTCTTCAGGGTTTTTCTCAGATGAATAAAGTCCCACGTTTTTCCGGACTGTCCCTGAGAAACCGAACAAGATCCTACAGGATAACTTTGTTTTTGGATGTAACTACTCAATAAAATATAGCTTCTCATTTGCCACTGATCCGAAAGACATACAAAGTACTAACAACCGCCGAATGATCCCTCTAGATGTAACAAATCTGTGTACTAACACCTCCATTCACGATGCTTCAGCTGTTATTAAACAAAACCTAATAAAATACAAGAACATCTCCCTGGCATAAATCACAGATTTCATTACTCTTCTCGAGCTGATAATGAAATACAATTATTTCTCTTTCAGTGGAAAAACCCGCAAACGAACAAATGGACTAGCTACGGGTGCCAGCAGGAATGTTCCTCAACCACCTAGAGCACAGAAGGTTTCACGAAAAGCCAACACGCGTTCAAAAATTTCAGTTCTAAAGAATATATGCAGGCTGTACATTTCTGATCTTTGATGGGGAAACAAATATTATGTCCTGCAAATGTTTAACAAAATGGACAGGAATATTAAATTCACCTGTGAGCATGCAAAGATGATCAACATGTCTTCCAGTTTTACAGGAAACCAGCCACCACAGACATAAACATACATCTCCCTTCTGTCACCCCAACATTCACAGACTAGCAGCATGCTGCTCAGTGATTCGTAGAGCTCTAAAAATCCCACTGAGTGTCGAGAGTCTCCAGAATGAAGCGAAATCATAAAACAAGTAGCAGCAGATAATGAGTAAAAGCCCTCACTAATAGACAATATAGTTAAAAAAAGTAAATGAACCAAGTGAGTGTCAAGAAGCTAGTAACACTAACAGCTTACATCCACTTCCTCGGTAATACCTCGCAAAAAATTGCCAAATCATCAAGCGACACAAAATAAGACTGGCTTTTCAAAGGAACAATAAAATTTTCCAAATACAACCTCATGTCACAAAATGCGGTCAACATTGATCCTTCCTTTGGCACATATAAAATCATACACAGTAAATGCCCCGCTCAATACACAGGTTAAACAGGCCGTAACTTCTACACCGAGATTCTTGAACACATCAGCGCCTTCTGATTCAACACATCACACAAATCTGCAATAGTCTCCCATCCAAAAGATACAGGACATCCATTTGACAATGTAGAAAGCTACCTTAAAATATGCATAAACTGAACAAAGGACTCGGAAAATCTCTGTATAAATAACTATAAATCTATATCCACAGAGAGAATCTTGGGGAGAATCTACTCAACGACCATAGTGAAACAGACAGGCTCAACCAACTTTTTCATAATCTTTGGCAAAGTACTTCAGGCATTCTCTTAGTTTACTATTTCAGTTCTCCCTACAATATATGTATGTATGATGTGGTGTAATCATTTTATATATAAGAAATTAACAGAGTAATTAAATTGTGCACATGTCTATATTCTGGTGCAGCCTATTCACATTTTCTAACACGAACCATTAAAGCAATCATTTTTTTAAAATACATATTTAGGTATATGTACCTGCTTAATGTATTAACTAAATTAGGTAAATTACCATATCCTACTGCAGCCATTCATATTTTTTTAAAAGGGAAACATATTTGTGTAGAAGTCATTCAGTCTGTTATCTTTGTATCTAATGTAAGCAAGAATATCTGTAACATTTACATCTTTAAATTGACGATGTAAACACAATGTACAGCGGAGAGAACATACAACAGGCAGTAGTATGCAGAATTTTTACGACTCTTCCGTCCCTGTAAGTACAATTCACTGTCGGAAATTCATTTCGCCGGCCGGAGTGGCCGAGCGGTTCTAGGCGCTTCAGTCCGGAACCGCTCGACTTCTACGGTCGCAGGTTCGAATCCAGCCTCGGGCATGGATGTGTGTGATGTCCTTAGGTTAGTTAGGTTTAAATAGTTCTAAGTTCTAGGGGACTGATGACCTCAGATGTTAAATCCCATAGTGCTCAGAGCCATTTGAACAATTTTTTTTGAAATTCATTTTTTTAACCTCAAAAACACCTTTTCTAAATAAAGTTTTTATCCCTAGCAAAAGACGCAGCATAATCCACACTACCTTTGGTCTGCTCTATTGAAAAGAAGGCTGTACTCTTCACCAAAACCAGGTATTTAAATAAACAGTTATCCATCTGAAGATGATGGTGTAAACCATCGAAACGCGCAGTGGCAAAATAAACAAATGACTGACGCAGAAAACTATTTATTTGTATTCATCAACTATGGCAGCAAATCACATTTGCAGAGAACAAGTGTTCCGTGTCGTCTGTGGGGCGATGGTAAGCTGGCAGAAAGAAGTCCACACGACAGCCACTACCGATACTTGTACGGAAAGTAGTTGGTCACTGGTCAATATGGAATGACAATATAATTCAAGGAAGCAACACAGATCCACATTTCCGCCGTATGTGAAAATTCTGCTCTGCTAACTGTAAAACAAACCTCTTTTACCGAGAAAAAGTCTTTATTATTTAATCTTTACTCTTTTTTCTGATATGTCTTGTATAATAAACATTGTACTACTTATTATGTTATTTAAAAATAAATATTTGTAAAAAGAAATCTATTTAATTTCCATTCACTGTACTAAAAGTGTTTTTGTCTTTTGTTTTAGGAACCTCGGCGCGTTGGTAGCTAATTGGAGGTAAGAACAAATACAGTAACAGATACATCTTCCAAGCGTCTCACATTGTATCAATACATATGTGTCAATATGTTTCCATGTTTGTCTAAGTTAAACAGATATGTGTTTTGTTTCAGCTGTTACCGTTTCCGTGTGTAGTATCTGAAGACAATGAGATGTCGTACGTGAAGTGTTACAGTTATTGTCTACGAATTAACTGTAATGACGTAGGATTTACGAGGAAAACCTCTGTCACAGTGTTATTCATACAGATTTATATGTCATTTATATCATGTAATTCCTTTTCAGGACGAGAGTTTCCAAGAAAAGATGTCATACATTTTATACCATATACATGCAGAGATGGTGTCTCTTTGATTTTTCAGGGCTTTTAAAATCCCGTGGTTGTATAGTGTGTTGTGTTATACATCTTTTATATGCACGTTTGCAACTCTCCCAAACTGATTTAGGAAACCTGAAGGTATACTTGTTGTTACTGACTCAGACATGAGATGCTACAGCTACCGTCGTTATTAACACCCGAAGATACCGTGGAATTCTGCGTCGGAGACTCTTTCGCAGGTAGATGTTCCATTCTCGCGGTCACGTTCTGCACAGTGAGCCATCAAAGGACGCAATATGGACAGCTTCAGAAATTCAGTTTGTAGCACTAGAAAATGGAATACTAGGTAGAGTGAGTTAACAACAGTTTGTTATGGCCTGTTTATTAGTTATACATTCAAATAAAAAATAATACTACAGTAATGTTCCAGAACTGCACGCAATGTTTAACACTTACTCATATGATTGCATTTTTGAAGATTAAATGTACAGAAATTCGTCCTGTACCAATTGATGACAGTAATTTATATAATTAGAAGTTACGAGACGTTAGGGAATGTGAATAGCATAGCTATCCAGTGGCAACAATGTAAACAACCTAAATCCCAGGACGTCGAACTTTCAGAAAAAAAGCACTGAAGATCATTGCTACCATCGCTTCCTGATTCAGATAACTAACCTGAGCACATCTTTTCTTTATTACTTCACATCCTTAGTACGTCACAAGTGTGCTCTTTCGTTACTCACAAAGGAAACTCCGCATCCCACCCTTCTCAGATTTAGTGGTAAAATGGCTTAGTGGATAGCCTGTCAAAAACTGAACACAGATCAAGAGAGAAAACAGGAAGAAGGGTACTGAACTGCGAAAAACTCAACGTATGCTAGCTACATCGAGCAATTGTGAAGAACCACAGCATCGTGGCTGTGTGGTCACAGTGTTAGACAGCGAAGCAGGGGATCTGTGTTCAAATCTCCCTTCTGCCCCAATTTTTTCACAAAATTATCAACTTTCCGTCTAAGTGACGTGTCTGTTCTCCTCCTGTAGTTGTATTAGACATTGGTGATAGTGTATGAGTCGTCTGGTAAGAAGATATTACGGTCACAAGTAAATGTGATGAATAGTGAGAGCAGGTGAGGTGCCGCATACACCTCTCACAGAAATAACAACAACAAATAAGAGGGTGTGAATTATGTTACAACAAAGTAATTCTAGAGTCAAAACTTCCAAAACAGAACGCAAGAGTTGTAACATGTGATACTTGAGGCGAACAAATAGGAGGTACCTACATGTGGAGGTTCCTTCTCTACACCTCGCTGTTGTAAACGGACGTTAAACCACGACACAGACACAAATTTTGAATACAGCGAGCAGTCACGTCAGTGACCGGATGGAGAGTTCATAACTGGACAGTTCATAATTTTGTGTAAAAAATAAATAAATAAAATTGGGAACGAGGGGAGTTGAACACGGATCTCACCCTTCGCAATCCAAGACGCTGATCACATAACCACGACGCCGCCGCTATGCAACCTCGCCCATTGTTGCTCATCTTGAGCTGGGGCCGTTCACTGCTTCGTTTTTGCTTCTTTTTCACACAGTTCAGTACGCCTTTTTCCTGGTTTCATGATTGATCTGTGTTCAGTTTTTGACGGCTACCCTCAGGGCCATCTTATCACTAAATCTGGTGGGAGTTTCCCTTGTCAGTTACATTCTTACTGTGCTGCGCGATAGTGCTGTGCAATGAGAGCATCAGGTTACTTCAGAGACAACGGTTTATTGCTAGCCTTTATGAAAACATGTATGATATATTTTCTACGGTACCCTAACGTGTGAACGGTGAAAGGAGCCATTTTTTCCGAGCAGATTACAATATCGGAAAGACCAGAATTAAGTGGAAATGGACAATCATTTTAAAAACAATCTGCATCGAATTGAAGCGAACTTGGTAAGTATCGGTTCACAGTGGTGAAACTTTGCGTACTTCCACGAACGCAATGTTAATAGTCTACTCTTCTAAAAAGTACGCCGTGGACAATTTTTTTCATTGATTTTCGACTCATTAGATGTTTGACAATTAAGTTGGCGATCTGATTATATGGTAAGCGCTATGGTAACATTGGGGGGCTGGTAACGGTGATTCTGTGCATGTTCACCTAGTACCAAAAAATTACTGACTATTTTCGTAGTCATGATCCTGTTGCGTACCGTTATGTTTTCACATGTGTGTGCTTTGTAATTTTGATGGTGGTTCTAATTGTGGACTGGAAGACAACTAGTCGTGACAAAATTCCTTGTGCAGGCACGAAAGCTAGACCGTAAGTTCTTGAAATAATTTAACCTCTTTACGAAGAATTTCGTGTAAATGTTAAGTTTATACTTAAATAGAGTGAATAGGATCAGAGAGCAGAAAGGCTCATCAGCGCTGAAGACTGGAAACCAGGAGTCAACTCTGATCGATGCCTCACAGCCGCTCCGTTTTTAGCCAGAGTTCACCGAGACACCGCCCGTCTCATACGCATACCAGAATTGAGTAATCAAAATTGCGCGAAGATGGTTACCAGAAAAACTGGCAACTTAAAAAAAATGGAACATCATCTGTGAGTTTGACAGAAATGCAGACATGTGCTTCGATACACGAGTATGGTCTTGAGACGAAGAGGTAGAGCATAGAGTGTAGAAAGGTGGTGACTAGCAGACATAAACGAGCCAGATTTTCAAAATAAAATAACAAAGGCCATTCTGATATTTTTTTAGTTTTTACTCTTATGGAATAGTGACATAGAATGGTTCCCGAAGGTCTGTCAATTCTGCGTACTACGGGCACATTACGAAAAGTTTGCGTGAAATTCTTCGCAAAGTGGAGACCTAATTCGTAGTAAGACAAGTGGCGCTGCCTCAGAAGGACACTGTCCTCTTTTATACGGCCGTTGTTGGCAAGCAGATTTTAAACACGAACAGGAACCACAGACCTCGAGGAACGGCCTTGCCTCCCCCTCGCCCGCTGTGGACGGTGAGTCTTCGAGAATGCCAGCCGCTCGTGCTAGCGAAATGTCAGAAACGTCGTCCGAAGATTCCGAGACGAAAGCCGGAAGGCGATACGCCAGCAAAACAGCAACTTCGCGCACGGCTCGAAGTCTAGAATAATAAATGGGGGAAGTAAGACAAAACTCAGAGGCCTGGCTTTGAAATGTGTCACGTGTTTTTAGTTGCTTGTGCGCGAATTTCCTGATACGTCGTACGTTTTTGCCCTTGGGTTCCTCCAGCGGAACACGTGGGACACTGCGGTTTCGTAAGCGTCAGGTTACCTTGTATACTAGCACGACAAATGGAGCAAGGAAGCGATCCTTTATTAATGAAAATAGGTTATTACCTGGTAACCGGAGAGGTTGTAGCGTTCCCGCAGCTCTCCACGGCAGTCGCACGCAGACTGCTTTTCCTGTTGGCTTGCTGCCACTTGCTTTATCTCACGTTATCTCGTTGCTCGTTACCACCATCCGGAAACGCGTGGCTTCGTATGAGGGTCCCGTGCATTATTCAAGCTGCTTTATTGACGAGAGCTTTTTTCAAACTAACATTCGCTCACATCTCGCTAATACTTAATCACAAAATTGTCCAAGCACATTGTATACTTACATACAAATTACTCACTTTCTAATGACATTCTGTTTAATAATTTTCAGAATTCATTTCCACTAAATCAAAAGAAGATATTGGCAGCATCTGAGATCGCTAACGCAAATCAGACTATAAGACACATTAGGCTACATTATATGCACTGTACATTCCATGCATCGACATTGAGTATGTACTGAATACGCCAAAAAGAAAAAAAATACGTATCTTCAAAGGAACTGAAATGCTAATGATGCTTCCACACATCAAAATAAGGTTCTCAAAGACGTGGAAAAGACCAAAAACTTCATACACTTTTTTCATTTACATGTTACTTAAAAGCTTACTTCTAACGTTTAAAACTGCACGTACTAACTTCATCCTGTGTGCATTTAAATGTTTGTAGTAAGATAATTCGAAGGCTGTAGTCTACCATCGCCAGAACAGAAACAGTTCACAAAGGTTACTTACAGGGATTATCTTTCTCTATTGAAGCTGTGTCACAGTCAGATATTATGTAGCCTTCACGAAATGTGATGTCATTAACAGTATAGATATCCATTGTTTCTGCCAGCAAAGTCATTGATGAAGTAGACATTGTCCGCCAATAAATCGCTGAGGCTGCTCTTAAACTCTAATTTATTAATGTCTAAACGTATTTTTTTTAGTTTCTGCGAACTAGTAGAAAATGATGCGGACGCATTTCTAAACGAAAGTGATTCGCCGTAAGAGTTTATGAAAGGTCATTAATAAACACAAAAAGTAAGAGCCCCTCATATGAGTATCTTCTACGAAACTGCGTACATTTCGTTCCCATTTACATAAATAGATAACTGCGTACGATCTCTTCCTGCTAACACTTTTTGTTTTTTGTTAGATAGAGTGTTAGCTGTTACATCATACTACTCTTATATACTAAAAAGGATAGTATGATTTACACGCTCGAATGCCATCGAAAGATCACGAAATGTAGCGGTAGTTTAGTGCCTAATGAATTACGTAGATGCTAATTACATGTGCAACTAGCCTTTCCAGTATTAGATCATTTAGAAATCGAAACTGCAGCTTTGACAGCACGTTAACGCAGTCAAATTAGGGCCCTGCAACCGCGTGGCCCGCACGTGCCTGTTGTGTGCGACAGAGAACGCGAATACGCTTCGCTACCGTTGGCGGAAGTTGCCGAGGATAAACGATGCTAATGACAGCCGCGTGAGCGTACGTACAGGCGGCCACGCGGCTGGCACAGATACGTGAGGAGTCGCCCGCAACCACGCGGATTGCATGCTCCTGCGTTCACTTGCACACAGGTTGCGAATTTGTAGTGTTGCGCATGCACGATGCTCTTCGCTTAGTACCACGCTTGGGCGAAATTTATGTGAATGGCGAGTAACGGATACTGATATAAATTACTGTTCGTCAGTCGTGAATAACAAATATTATTTGAAACATTACTCATGCACAAGAATAAAAACACTTATTTGTCCTCTATGAATTAAAAGTGTTAAGAATACTAGGTAAATTTCAAATCCAGTAGCATTTATAGCTCCAATTATTTGTCGTTTAGTAAAAGACTGAACTTTTCATTTTTTAATTAGTTTTCAGAACGACATTTTTTTAAAATGTCTCATCAGAAACTTTATTAGATTTATGGAGATTTACCGTTGTGACACTAAAGAAAATATGTTCAACACATGCAGTGCACTCCTAAATTCACTTTTAGTCACTGCTTCGATGCATGATTTTCAGCTCACAATCTTTTTCAGCAGAAGTTGAGAAACCATAAATTGTGCTGAAGCTTTTCACAAATAATTTGTTGTGACTCCACTTTAACTTCAATGCTCAAATTAGATTCCAAGGAAAATCTTCTTTTTACATCATCATGTCATTCGAAACTCGTGACCCGATTTATTTGGCTGTTGTACGTCTGAAGTTTGTTGTAAGCCTCCTGTGGTCATGGACTGCAATAGTGGTGAACTGCTTGTTTTTAAATAGTGGCTAAGACTTTGCTTCAATAATTGCACTTGGTATAGAAAACTGAAAAAGTCTTCCAGTCGTCTTTTGACACATTCATGATAAGCAGGTTGCAAGTGTGCTGCAGTATTACTAACTCCTTTATATACTCGAGCCCAGTGTCTCTTCCGAAATTTTTGAATCTCACAGGTCTGCATAACTGCATAGGTGGATATCGAATCAGAAAACTATTGCATATTCTAACGGCAAGCTCACTCAGTCTTAATCATAAAAGTCTCTGGATGACTCTGCAAGTTCAGCAACATTCGGTAAACGTTTTAGGAGAACTAAGGTTAGAAATCTGGTGATGTTAATCGTTAGGGACCACTGAGTTCTTGCTTGGTTCTCTCGTTTTGTAGCACTGCAATCACGATGCCGGCTCTAATGGCCGAGCGGTTCTAGCCGCTTCAGTCTGGAACCGCGTGACCGCTACGGTCGCAGGTTCGAATCATGCCTCGGGCATGGATGTGTGTGATGTCCTTAGGTTAGTTAGGTTTAAGTAGTTCTAAGTTCTAGGAGACTGAAGACCTCAGAAGTTAAGTCCCATAGTGCTCAGAGCCATTTGAACCTTTTTTTTTTTTTTTCAATCACGAATTGCGTAATTACTTATATATCAAGGAGACACACGCATGTGATAGTGTTAGCAATCTGAGGAAAGTGTTGACGATTGAGAGTTTTTGTCGGCTGCATTCTCATCGTTGGCTGCTTCGGTAGGCTTCTTACGCGATATTCGGAGTGGGTGGGGGAGACGTATTGGCAGGTGCCGAGACAGTTAAATGAGTCAGGCACCCTGAAACAAAATTCAGGATGACTTTCGATGGCTTGTAGGACCTGGGAGAATTTCCATTTCTCGAGGGAGGCACAGTATTCTTCAAATTTCTAGTCAGCTCTTTCTGGCACATTATTTTGTAAAACACAGCGTGTGTTTATTATGCAAATTCATCTCGAACATCCATTGGGCGATAAAATATTTTGCCGGCCGAAGTGGCCGTGCTAGGTTAAAGGCGCTGCAGTCTGGAACCGCAAGACCGCTACGGTCGCAGGTTCGAATCCTGCCTCGGGCATGGATGTTTGTGATGTTCTTAGGTTAGTTAGGTTTAACTAGTTCTAAGTTCTAGGGGACTAATGACCTCAGCAGTTGAGTCCCATAGTGCTCAGAGCCATTTGAACCATTTTTTTTGATAAAATATTTTCCGTTCACCATTTATATATCAGAGTGCCAACAGTACATTCTAGAAACCGTCTAGTCCGAGACAGTCGGTCTTTAAAGGTTCTTTTTATTGTTTGTTGAAGTCCGCCTCCGTAGCGTAGCGGTAGCGTTTCCGCCAATCACACAGGGGGTCCGTGTTCGATTCCCGGCAGGCGACTGGGTGTTGGGTGTCCTTCATCATCATTTTCATCATCATTGACCCGCAATTCGCTGAAGTGGCGTCAACTAAAAGGGACTTGCAAAACGGCGGCTGAACTCCCTCGCATAGGGCCTCCCGGCCAATAATGCCATACGCTCATTTTGTTTGTGAAACTCCTTCCTCCATAAAGACGCATTAAATTTTCAGATATACCAAGTACCTCGTCACCGACGATGACGCACGGCATCGGTACTCCCGTGTTTGATATAAAGCTGGTCTCTGATGTTCGTTAATTTTTACCAACTAGATTTTCATTTAACATTAACTGCATAAAAATAGATGAGTCACCGTTTCTTCCATGTTCCCCAACATTTATGTAAGTGAACTTATAAACCACAGCGCATAAAGCAAGTAAAACGACGGAAAAATAGTTTAATAATAGTAAAGTACGTTTGTTATGAGAGAAAAGGCATAACATAATCTACGCCCTTCTCGCTCAGCTAATCGGTCACGATCAACCGTCAGCTGGCTGGCTAAATTGGCTGCTTAACATAGCGTCTGCCTGGTACGTTGTAGCCCAAACTGCTGAGGCCATCCACCTATAAGCAGTTTTTTGGCTCATTTGTTACGCTGTAAGTCAGCTAAAGCTGTATTCAACTTGAAGGGTGGTTTCAACACAGCAGTGCTTTACTAGCCATGGTGATGTGCTCTTGACTTCCTCCCATCTCGAAACAGATCAGTAAAGCCGGTTAGAGGGGGATCTACATTTCAGCAAGTACTCTGACGTACAGTGCAACTGACTAGGCATTATTGTCCTTATTATAGATAAGGAAACGAGAAGAACAGAGAAAATCGTAGGACCAAACGGGTGTCGAACCCTAAGCCTAAGTTTTGCTGTTTGGAACTTAGGCCACTGGTAGGGTTGCCATAATCCAAGGACGAAAATCAAGGACAAAATTGGGTGATTATAAAGATGTGGTTGAAACACGGACCGATATGTTGTGCAAGTGACCATTGGTTTGCATTTCAGTTGAATCTTCACCATTACTTTACAGTGGTAATTATGAAGATGTGGTTGAAACCTGGTATCACACAATGTCCTTTCACCTTTCTGCACGTCAGCCAAATCTTCATAATTACCATAATTCAAATAGTAATTCTGTCAGCAAAGAAGCTGTAGTTAACAAGGAAAATTAATCCAAGCATTAATGGTGTCTATAAAAGAGTGGTCAGTGATGAAGAAAATTAATTGCAATTGACATTAAATAACTTTTTAATTAAAGCACTGACCACAAATTAAACCAACAGCGGAAAACTGAAACAATCGCAAAGAATCGATTATTGCACTGCTTCCACAGTGTGTTCTGAAAATAGCCGAGCGATTCTGAAGTGACACGGAATATCAGCACAGGTTTCAACGGCTATCGTCAAGTTTGCAGGAGTTGTGAAACACTTGATCGGTGGCCAGTGGCAAAACTTGCGTAAAAAATTTTTTTTTATTTACTAGCCACTTTTTTCGCCGACATTTTCCTCTTCGTCTAGGATATCCGTCTTCAAGCATAAAATCGCGGACTGTCCGCGAAATCCGCGACGTATGGCAACCGTAGCCACTGGGCCACAAAGGCACATTTCTGGACAAACCATTAAGTTTTATCAAACAGAAACTGGACTGAGCCAGGGGACCAAATACTAATTCTGCACAAGAAGTAAACAAAGAAAATACATTATATGTTATTCATTAATTAGTTTACAGATATTTATTGGCGAACAAATTTGTTTGAAATATGTACTTATTTGAATAATTGTCCATCCAGACAGAAATCTAGTCGAATAATACCCATCTCTTTTAACCACTGAACTTTCCCTTTCTGTTCATATTATCAAATGTAATGAGTCCTACTAGTTCATGTGCTCAATTTACTCACAAAAGCATACAGTGTAGCTGGATTGAAGTGTACTTGTTAATTCTAAACGAAGAGAATATTTATAGTCTGTTGTCACACTTCTCAATGTAAACCTTTTTAATTTCTTCTGTTCAAAAATGTCTAAATGTCAGCGTGAGTTTAGCAACTGACTCAAAGCGAGCATTAATTCATCAGCTGTTATTTCAACGAAATATACAGTTCCACAACTGAAACAGTGATCTTCAGTAACATTCAGTATTCGTTTATCACTTCAATTTTCGTTACACTGTGGTAACACTTGGTGAATTTCAGCTATACAGCACACACTTTCTCTTTAGAAAACATGTAAAATCGGCAGCTAAAAATAAATTCTAATTCTAAAAGAGTTTGAACGGTTTGCCGGACCCATCAGTGCCGCTCCGTTGTGTCGAAACTGTGTGGGCTGTCCACGTTTTCTTCGCACGTGGCGGGCAAGGACACGCGGCTGTTGCCCGTCACTCCACGAGTGAGCGCTGCGCGATAGTGAGTAAACTGGCACCGCCAGCCGCGTGCATTGCGAGTGATGTAGGCGAGCGCTAACTGCTCACGCGGATTCGCCACACGGATACTGTGCCCTAGTCAGATAGTAAACAACCCATGTACACGTTAAAATTTCTAAAATTTGTGAGAATCTTGGCAAAAGTGATATTGCGCGGATTTTGAAGGTGATTCTGTACCCTTTTCATTATACAGTGCCTTAAGCTCATCATACGAAAGTCACTCCAAAAGAAATGCACACTATTTTTTTTAATCCATCTTTTATTCTACATGTTTGAAAGATATATCCTTTAGGGACAATATTTTCATTTCTCCACATAATTTCCATCCCTCTCAACTGCCTTACGCCATCTTGGAACCAGCGCCTGTATGCCCGCACGGTAAAATTCTGGACCACCCTGTTGGAGCCACTGTTTGGCAGCGTGCACAAGGGAGTCATCATCTTCAAACCTTGTTCCACGAAGAGAGTCTTTCAGTTTCACTGAGAGATGATAGTTATATGGAGACAGGTCAGGACTGTAAGGCGGGTGTTTCAGTGTTGTCCATCTGAGTTTTGTGATCGCTTCCATGGTTTTTTGACTGACATGTGGCCGTGCATTGTCGTGCAACAGCAAAACATCCTGCTTTTGCCGATGTGGTCGAACACGACTCAGTCGAGCTTGAAGTTTCTTCAGTGTCGTCACATATGCATCAGAATTTATGGTGGTTTCACTTGGCATGATTTCCACAAGCAAGAGTCCTTCGGAATCGAAAAACACCGTAACCATAACTTTTCCAGCAGAAGGTGTGGTTTTGAATTTTTTTTCTTGGGTGAATTTGCATGATGCCACTCCATTGATTGCCTCTTCGTCTCTGGTGAAAAATGATGGAGCCATGTTTCATCACCTGTCACAATTCTTCCAAGACATTCATCTCCACCATTCTCGTACTGTTCCAAAAATTCGCTGCATACCGTTTTTCTTGTTTCTTTGTGAGCAGTAGTTTCAAACTGTGCTGCGATCTGCTGTATTATTTACTCGAGTCCTAAAATTTTTCCGCTTTTCGTAGGCTGTACCTCGCAGTTTTGAAGAGAATTTGGAAATGACATCGCACGAAGACCTCACAGACCGACAAACGTCAATTTTAAGAGCGGTTGCTAGCGGGTTTTAACGTTCGAATTCTTCTGGAGGCGTTTTCGAGGGCAGGGCTTATCCGTAGACAAGTGTACACTGGAGGTTAGCTTGATTTTGGTCTTACAGTTAGTTGGTGGAATGTCGATTTGTGATATGCGTATATTCAGTAACACAACGAAAATAATGTTACCTCAATTTGATCAGTTATTTCGCTGTTCAGTAGCCCCCGTGTCCACGTACTTACAGTGAAGAGACTGTAAGTCATTGTCTGGCAGTGAATAGCCCTCTTTCTTCCGTATTTCACGTGAATAACGATCCAGTCTTCTATTACGCATGACGGTATTAAGGCAAACGAGGGTAAATAACAAGCACTTTTCTTCATCTGCCGTGACAAATTTAACTGACGATAGTAATCGACTGAAAATTAAAATTCGACTTTCTGATTCAGTGATACCGGTCTGAATAATTTATTCTATAGTCCGTTTCCCGGGCTGCAGCGTATTTGTTAAAACATCGTTCGCTTTGGCATTAAACAGTGAATAACAGTTCTTGTTAGCGCAACGTTTTAAATTTAACTTCACTGCGGGACCAAATAAATCTTGTTCAAAGCTTGACTCCCATTTACATGACTCATTTAACAGAGGCCTTATTTTTTCCGGTTGTTTTGCAGTCGCGAATGACAGGCGGGAAAAACACACTGGCAGTAAATCAAGTCACCGGCGTTGTAGACATTGAAATACTGCCGGCGGAAAGCCACTTTCGTCTGATTATCATATCTGATCAAATGGCTGGGTCTTGCAAAAGAACAGATTTTTTTTTATTTTCTTTTTTTTTAGGAAGTAGCTTTCCCTAAAGAATCAGCAGACCTCTGTTCGAAACATGTTGAGCTTCGGCGTAGTCTTCGCTGTGTAATTTTTGCCATAGTTTTAGCTCAAGCGGGAAGTACGTTAGAATAGTATGCATGAGACTGTCAAGGTGCACTACTAAACATTCCCGAATAAAATAATAAGTATAATTTCGGCGTTGATGTACATAATTAACGAGCTTAATACGGCTAAATAACTCACTGTATACGTATTGCACAGTACGGTAGCACATTGCTAGGAATAACAAAAAAATTGTCGTCAGTGAATTTGAGAATACATTTGACTTAAGTGCGACAATGACAGACTACTGGTGATGCAGCGAAGTAAAGTGAAACTTTCGCCGAAATAAAGAATTATGACAAATTTAATCATATTTTTAATTCATTTAAGTATTTGTTAAAAAATTTTGAATCTTCTTTTTAATTATTCTAGGTATTTGTTGCGCCTGAATTACCAATTAAATGGAAAAAGCAGCTTGGTACGGTGTATAACGGTAGACGGTCGAACGACGCAATGTCAGACCTAGAGTGAACACTGCATGTAAAGAATAACCCAAGGAAATCTGTTTTCACTTGAGAAACATTTCTGATCCATTCTGTGCACGAGCATCGGACAGTCTTGTTCCCTCTACGTGGCTGCGCATTACAGACGTGTCGCCTTACGCAACGAAAAAATGGTGGTAAACAAGTCACGTGTGTTCTCCCTTGCCAAGTGTCTCTGTTTTAGAAGTGAGAACTCCAGATTTTCATCATCGTAAGTGGTTCTACACTCCTGGAAATGGAAAAAAGAACACATTGACACCGGTGTGTCAGACCCACCATACTTGCTCCAGCCACTGCGAGAGGGCTGTACAAGCAATGATCACACGCACGGCACAGCGGACACACCAGGAACCGCGGTGTTGGCCGTCGAATGGCGCTAGCTGCGCAGCATTTGTGCACCGCCGCCGTCAGTGTCAGCCAGTTTGCCGTGGCATACGGAGCCAGTTTGCCGTGGCATACGGAGCTCCATCGCCGTCTTTAACACGGGTAGCATACCGCGACAGCGTGGACGTGAACCGTATGTGCAGTTGACGGACTTTGAGCGAGGGCGTATAGTGGGCATGCGGGAGGCCGGGTGGACGTACCGCCGAATTGCTCAACACGTGGGGCGTGAGGTCTCCACAGTACATCGATGTTGTCGCCAGTGGTCGGCGGAAGGTGCACGTGCCCGTCGACCTGGGACCGGACCGCAGCGACGCACGGATGCACGCCAAGACCGTAGGATCCTACGCAGTGCCGTAGGGGACCGCACCGCCACTTCCCAGCAAATTAGGGACACTGTTGCTCCTGGGGTATCGGCGAGGACCATTCGCAACCGTCTCCATGAAGCTGGGCTACGGTCCCGCACACCGTTAGGCCGTCTTCCGCTCACGCCCCAACATCGTGCAGCCCGCCTCCAGTGGTGTCGCGACAGGCGTGAATGGAGGGACGAATGGAGACGTGTCGTCTTCAGCGATGAGAGTCGCTTCTGCCTAGGTGCCAATGATGGTCGTATGCGTGTTTGGCGCCGTGCAGGTGAGCGCCACAATCAGGACTGCATACGACCGAGGCACACAGGGCCAACACCCGGCATCATGGTGTGGGGAGCGATCTCCTACACTGGCCGTACACCACTGGTGATCGTCGAGGGGACACTGAATAGTGCACGGTACATCCAAACCGTCATCGAACCCATCGTTCTACCATTCCTAGACCGGCAAGGGAACTTGCTGTTCCAACAGGACAATGCACGTCCGCATGTATCCCGTGCCACCCAACGTGCTCTAGAAGGTGTAAGTCAACTACCCTGGCCAGCAAGATCTCCGGATCTGTCCCCCATTGAGCATGTTTGGGACTGGATGAAGCGTCGTCTCACGCGGTCTGCACGTCCAGCACGAACGCTGGTCCAACTGAGGCGCCAGGTGGAAATGGCATGGCAAGCCGTTCCACAGGACTACATCCAGCATCTCTACGATCGTCTCCATGGGAGAATAGCAGCCTGCATTGCTGCGAAAGGTGGATATACACTGTACTATTGCCGACATTGTGCATGCTCTGTTGCCTGTGTCTATGTGCCTGTGGTTCTGTCAGTGTGATCATGTGATGTATCTGACCCCAGGAATGTGTCAATAAAGTTTCCCCTTCCTGGGACAATGAATTCACAGTGTTCTTATTTCAATTTCCAGGAGTGTATTTGGGAAGTGAGTGGTTTTCAAGAAATCACCTTTTGCTATAGCTTAAAGCGGACTGAGTTTTGTTGTAGGAGGGAATGTAACTATAGGAGGGAATGTAACTAGAATTGGTGAAGAACCGTATTTATCAGTAATGCAGTGTAAGCTTCCCGTAAGCCTTGTTTTCAACCTGCGATGGGAGCAACCTCTACAGGTGAAACGCTTAGAGGGAACACAGCCTTCTCGAAGACTGATTTGAGGAGCAAGATGATTTTCATAAATATCGGCTATTTCGTACTGAAATGAAAAGAACAACCAACCATGCTCGCCTACATAAACATTGTGATTAATTGCAGTTGGAAGATCGTAGCTGATTTTTCTAATCTTTTATGAAATTCATTTACAATCTAACATTCGAAATTATTCGTTGGACTACTTATGACGACTCAACAGAGCAACAGGTTTTTGACGCTGTAAATGTGTAACCAGCGTGTACTTGTTTTCTGAGAGCCGAGATTTGCAAAAACATATTTAATTGTTTGAAAGTTGCTAGGGCGATTAAGAAAAACTTAGTGATTTGAGGAGCGAATCTGCTTTCCCTGTAAATGAAGTGTCAAGCAGTTCATCTCTCAACGCCTAGCTATTTTGCGCATAAAAAGTGTGTTATTTAACTGTGAGAATTGAATAGAGTTCTAAATTTAGAACTTTTCCAGAACTGAAGACGCTTGGAAGACAAATGAGGTGTCAAAAAGATGATGCTTTGGTAACAAAACTTGAAAATTTATAAAAATGACCAATCGGTGAAATGTTTTGTGAAATGATTTGTCTAAAAGTAAGAAATAAAATATATTATAGAAATATTTGACGTTCCTTTGAATGATGTTCGAAATCACGTACAGCAAATGAGGTGCTTCAGAATGTTTCTCTAATCTGTTTTATTTGTTACTTTCAGACAAATCGTTTCACGAAACAATTGACAGATGTATTATTTTCAATTTTTTTTTGTTAAAAAGACAAAAATATTTTACTTAAAACTAATCAACATCTATAACATGATTGCTCTTCAATTCGCAATTAAGTACGTAGCAGAGGATTCATCTAACCACCTTCCAGCTACCTCTCTATCGTTCCACTCTAACAGCACGCACGAAAAACTAAGACGTAAGTTGTTCGATGTGAACTCTTGATTTCTCTGATTTTATTATGGTGATTCTCCCTTTGTTGATGGGCGCCAACAAAATATTACGTCATTTTACAAATTTTAGAAATTTTAAACACGTGTACATATTTTACCTTCTTTTGCATCTCTTAGGTTGTTGGTATTAGCTATGGATATTGAAACGTTGTCACCAATAGCCTAAGTTAAATAGGTTTTAAATGCGGCAGACTACACAAAACACTAGGATGCAAGACAAGAAAGGTTCAAATGGTTCAAATGGCTCTGAGCACTATGGGACTCAACTGCTGAGGTCATTAGTCCCCTAGAACTTAGAACTAGTTAAACCTAACTAACCTAAGGACATCACAAACATCCATGCCCGAGGCAGGATTCGAACCTGCGACCGTAGCGGTCTTGCGGTTCCAGACTGCAGCGCCTTTAACCGCACGGCCACTTCGGCCGGCCATCACAAGAAAGGATCCAGAGTTAAAATTTTATAAAGTAACCCCGTACTAACACATGGAATGTTTGACTTTAAGAAAGGGAAAAGACGAATACAGTCTATAGCAATGAAATGTTTAATGAGAGTTAGAGTTATCAAATGTAAAATACAATTGTAAAAGAAGAACGGAATATATTCTTCTTGTTCGGCTTTTATGGCCTTATTGGTACACTTACTTCAATCATTTTCTGGTCATCTGCTTCGGTAGGTTCTCTTTCCGAATTTCCCAGTATCTTTTCATTGGTTCTGATCTTTTCGTTTCTTGTCTTTAAATACGCTTTTACTGCGTGTCGATATCTATGTTTGGTTTAAAGCTTATTTTTATGTTTTTCAGTTTCTTTAAATTTTCTCTTTTGTTTTGCAAATAGTCCAGTGTTAATTGTAGCACTTTCATATGCTCGCTGATCACCTTTATCCATCCTAATTGTTGCTCTGTGTTCCAAAGTTTCTCTATAATTTTTCTTGGTAATTAGATTCCGTTGTCCTCTTAATGTGACCAGATAAGAGATCCTCTTTTCCGTATAGTATATGTAATGGGCTCCAGTTCACTGTACAGCACTTCATTGGGCACTATCCGTCATTTTCCATCATTTTGATTTCTTATTTATGCATAGTCTAGCTATTCTTCTATCAACTATTGAGATTTTGTCGATTCTGTTTTTCTGGGTGACTTTGAAACCAGTTTCACTTCCGTATTTCGTCATCATCATCATCATCATCATCCATCCCCATTAGGGTCGGAGGAAGGTAACGACAAACCATCTCGGCTAGGACCTTGCCTAGAACGGGGTGCGCGTATTCCGCATCGTCCCCTACGCTCTGTCAAAGAGTGTGGGACCTCATCATCATCATGTCATCTCTAAGCGAACCACCATCTTGTCATATTTTATTTTTGATTGATAGACATACTGTTTATTTGACACTAGAATAGTGAAGGCATAGTAACAGCACATAAATTTTTTCTTTAAAAAATGGGGTACATTATCGGTTTCAACGACCTGCGGCGTTGTTTTCAAATGTAAAACATCAGTTGCAGAATATATCATGGGAATTGTGACGATACATCGAACAACAATTACGATAAATAATGAGACCAGGCAACTGAGGCAATGGTGGCACAATCAAGTCACTATGTGTTACGGCCATGTCCTAATGAAGAATAGATAAAATCTACACCAGGGTAAAAATTGCCAAAGATTCTTGCAACGTGTCCTGCTGTGACACAACCATCTGATGGCTGATATAAATTCACAAGTTGTAGTGTATCAAGCACAGCGAGCTTCCATATGGAATGCAGTACATAATTTTACTATGTTCCGAAAAAAGAATGTCAAAAACACGCTGTACTCTCATGTAGTACGGACATAATTTTACTATGTTCCGAAAAAAGAATCTCAAAAACACGCCGTACTCTCATGTAGTACTGACATTATGTGCTGCGTTCCATATGGAAGTTTGCTGTGCTTGATACACGTACGACTTGTGAATTTATGTTAGTGATCCGATCGTTGTGTCACAGCAGGACACATTGCAAAAATCTTTGGCAATTTTTATCCTAGTGTAGATTTTATCTATTCTTCATTAGGACACGGAATGAACAGTTGGGCAAGCATTGGCATAACTTATAGTGACTTATCACGCCCGGTTGGCCGTGTGGTCTAACGCACGGCTTTCCGGGCGGGAAGGAGCGACTGGTCCCCGGCACTAATCCGCCCGGCGGATTTGTGTCGAGGTCTGGTGAACCGGCCATTCTGTGGATGGTTTTTAGGCGGTTTACCACCTGTCTCGACGAATGCG
This sequence comes from Schistocerca nitens, assembly GCF_023898315.1. Taxonomy (NCBI): domain Eukaryota; kingdom Metazoa; phylum Arthropoda; class Insecta; order Orthoptera; family Acrididae; genus Schistocerca; species Schistocerca nitens. The sequence goes on from NC_064617.1 coordinate 104,791,978, forward strand.
GGCTGGTTCCCCTTATTCCGCCTCAGTTACACTATGTCGGACAAGTTCTCCACGTACGCGTACACCACCATTACTCTACCACGCAAACATAGCGGTTACACTCGTCTGGTGTGAGACGTTCCCTGGGGTGTCCACCGGGGGCCGAACCGCACAATAACCCTGGGTTCGGTGTGGGGCGGCGGAGGGGTGAAGTGGACTGCGGTAGTCGTCGTGGTGTTGTGGACCACTGCGGCTGCGGCGGGGACGGAGACTCTCCGTCGTTTCTAGGTGCCCGGTTAACATACAATACGATAGTGACTTGGTTGTGCCACCATTGCCTCCTTTGCCTGGTCTCGTTATTTTTCGTGATTGTTGTCAGATGTATGGTCACAATTCCCATTACATATTGTCTAACAGATGTTTTAAATTTGAAAATAACGTCGTAGTTCGTTGAAACCGGTAATGTAATCCCTTTTTTTTGTAATGTAATCCTTTTTTTTTTTTAAGAAAAATTTTATGTACTGTGACTATGGGTTGACTATTGTAGTGTCAAATAAACATTTAACTTTGTCACACTCCTTTACGACGATTATGTCGGAATATGGACTGATAGACATACAATGAACATGTTTATCAATCAAGACTGAATTAAAACTTAATATATACTGTAAACTGAAAAGAACAGAGGAAAGTCGCATAAAATGGAGACATCATATCAAAAGAATAAGGAGAGGCAGATTAGTGGAACAAGTAGTCAGTTATAAAGTAATAGGGAAGTGACATCAAGGGAAGGATGGCATAATTGAAGACGGATGACTGTAAGCCTACTCCATGGAGTGAAGAAGAAAATGGTTCGCTATCTAATCTTGGATCTGCAGATGGCTGATAAATAGCTGAAAACAACAATTACGAAGGTTGCTATTGCGATCGAGAGTGTAAATGAATACCGTACACCTTGTTTACGTTATTTTAAGTAAACATGAGCCGTTAGCAGTGCTCTCTCTCTCTCTCTCTCTCAAAAAATGGGTCTGAGCACTATGGGACTAACCTAAGGACATCACACACATCCATGCCCGAGGCAGGATTCGAACCTGCGACCGTAGCGGTCGCGCGGTTCCAGACTGTAGTGCCTAGAACCGCTCGGCCACCCCGGCCGGCTCTTTTTCTCTCTCTCTCTCTCTCTCTCTCTCTCTCTCTCACACACACACACACACACACACACACACCTACCTCTATGTGGATGAGAACAGTGGAAAGCCAGCACGCTCGTGCTGGTGAGCAGTTAACTGCCTTCTGACGGCCAGTGAGGCGAGCGAATATTCCTTCTCTCACAGCGAGGAGAACCGTCCACAGACGGCGGCGTCCACCATAAACGGATGCAGAGCTGCATGAGAGGTCTGAGATCCACAAGCGCGTGTAATGCTCGGATTTTCTCTCTGTCGGGAGGTAGGAAGGAAGGAAAGGCCCTGGTGAAGAGTGTTGCTAGAAGCAAGGAGAAGCGGAACAGAACAGAAGGCAGGGCGCGTCGCGTCTGCTGAGAGGATCTCGTCATCAGCGGCGCGGGGTGGCTGCTGGCACCCCCGCAGAGCCGGCCTGCGCCCTCGCCGCTTTGGCAGACCCGGACGCCGACTGCGGCATTCGCGACCCGCTCTTTCTGCGGCCCTCTGGCGGCTCGCCGTTTTGTTCTTCAGCGCTCGCGAATGCGTTTAAAAGACTGCGCCCGCCGCGCCCTGGCCCGCTCCTGATCTTTTACCGGAATGAATTCGCGAATCCGTCCTCCACGGCGCATTGGGTACAAAGTGAAAGCGGACCAAAATATTACACGTCTGCTCTACCGCCGTAATCCCGCCATTCAGCGCTAGCATAGAAAAAAATATCTCGCCTACTGCCCGGGCGAGCATTCGTTTGCTGAATGCCTGAGACCAGCCAAGTCACTTGTATACGGCGTGTTTCACAGTCAGCTTTTTCTTACCGTACAAATAACTGGCTGCTTACCCAACGTCTTAGCGAGACTAATCCGCTAATGGTCGACGCAAGTAAGAAATAATTACTCAACAAGCGTCCGAAAGCAGCACGAACGGACTTAAATTAAGCAGCTTCAAAAAGGATGTGACGGTCTTTCGAATCTTTCAGTATCATGAAGAATACATGTGAGGAAGATGAAAACAGACGTAGTGTTAGTGATAAATGAGAACGACATTTGATGTGAATAATATAAATGAAGATTATAGACAACGTTGGCATATACAGACGGTACGACTGTAAAACAGTTGTATGTAAACGTTTGCTCCCTCGTGTAACACGGGATAGGGGCGGGGGGGGGGGGGGGAGGAAGTGACGTGTTGGGCGATCCTATTTGTATCTCATATACCAAGAAGATAGTTTCATCGTAACTTCCCCTGCCAATTCAGTTGCACATATCAAGGTTAAGAGGAGGAAGAAGACTGTGGAATGACACACACAGTCCTCTTCTAACTGGGATTGATTATAGACGCTCTTGAGGTATGATCAGTATTGAAATCACTAACGCCATATTTGTCAGACTGAGTGCTGTATAAGAAAGTGATTGTGAAAACATGTATCATAAACATAGTGAAATGGTTTAAATCAGTTGGCGCCGAGGACTATGGGACTTAACTTTTGAGGTCATGAGTCCCCTAGAACTTACAACTACAATTAATGAGGAGTTAGCGATGAACTTACATCAAAACGGGCGTGGACGTAGTATACGTACTGAAGGAATTCTGCTACCTTGGAGGGGAAAGAACGCACAGTGGACGGAGCAGGGAGGGCGTAAGAATCGGGTCAGAACGTGCAAGTAGGGCATTCCTCTTTAAAAGAAGTTTGCTAGTGTCAACATAGGCCTTACTTTGTGCAGGATATTACTGAGAATCTGCGCCTAGAGCACAGTTCTGTGGAAATTATATGTGAAGTTTGGGGGGAAAAGAATAGAATCGAGGTGTGTGGGATGTGTTGTTAGAGAAAGATGCTGAAAGTTCAGTGACTGGTAGGATAAGAAATGACGCCCTGCGCAGAATCTGTCATGAATATAATATGTGCAAAAAACTGACAAGAATGGACAATAGCATGGTACGACATGGAATCGCTCTCTGCGGCATTCGCCGCTTATTTAGCTTGCATATGTTGCTAATCTCTTCCCCAGCGCAAAGCCCAAACGATGGGAAAAAAGGGGGCGGGTGACACCTGTATAAAAGAAGGGCAAAAGAACGGATCCGCAAAATTACCGACTAATATTCCTATCATCGGTTTGCTGCAGAATTCTTCAACGTATCCTGAGTTCGAATATAATAAATTTCCTTAAGCTGAGAAAACTTATCGCCACAAATCAGCGTGGTTTAAGGAAGCAACGCACGTACGAAATATAGCTCGCCCTTTTCTCACGTAATATCCTGTGAACCATGGATCAAGGACATCGGTAAGCCGGCCGCTGTGGCCGAGAGGTTCTAGGCGCTTCAGTCCGGAACCGAGTTGCTGTTACAGTCGTAGGTTCGAATCCTGCCTCGGGCATGGATGTGTATGATGTCCTTAGGTTAGTTAGGTTTAAGTAGTTCTAAGTCTAGGGGACTGATGACCTCAGATGATAAGTCCCATAGTGCTTAGAGCCATTTGAACCATTTTGAAAGACAAGGAGCAGATTCCAAATTCCTAGATTTCCGGAAAGCATTTGACACGGTGCCCCACTGCAGACTGTTGACGAAGGTACGAGCATACGGAGTAGGTTCCCAGACATGTGAGTGCCTTGAAGGCTTCCTAAGTAACGGAACCGAGTACGCTGTTCTCGATGGCGAGACAAAAGTATCGTCAGCAATGCCCACGGAAGTGTGACTGGACCGCTGTTATTTTCTACATACATAAGTGATCGGGCGGACGGAGTGGGCATCAGTCTGCCGCTGTTTGCTAGTGATGCTGTGGTGTACGGGAAAGTGTCACAGTCGAGCGATCGTAAAGAGGATACAAGACGACTTAGTTGATGTGCTGAATGGCAGCTAGCTCTGAATGTAGAAAACTGTAAGTTAATGGGTATGAGTAGGACAAAGAATCCCATAGTGTTGGAATACATTATTATGGTACGCTGGTTGACACAGGTGGATTAAATTCCTAGGCGTAGCGTTGCAAAGCGATATGAAGCATGTAATGATTGCAGTAGGTAAGGCGAATAGTAGTCTTCGGTTTTCGGGAGAATTTTAGAAAAGAGTGGTTCCCCTGTAAAGGAGACCTCATATAGACCGCTAGTGCGGCCTATTCTTGAGTACTGCTCGAGTGTTTGGGAATCCGCACCAGGTCGGATGAAAGGCTGACTACGGAGCAGCTCAAAGGCGGGCTGCTAAATTTGTTACCGGTAGGTTCAGTCAGCACGGAATTATCACGGAGAAATTTCGGGAACTGAAATGTGTATTTCTGGAGTGAAGGTGATGATGCTGTCGTATTGAGAAAATTTCGAGAGCCGATATTTGGAGCTTACTGCAGAACGTTTGTGCTGCAACCAACGTACATTTTGTGTAAGGAGGACGAAGGTAGGAGAAATACAGGCTCTCTTTGCGAGTGGAACAGGAAGGAAAATGACGACTAGTGATAGAATGTACCCTCCACCACGCACCGTACTGTGGCTTGCGGAATGTGTATGTTACTGTGAAGGAAGTCAGATATTGGAATATATGAAACAGTCTGGAAGTTGAGGGTGTTACTTAGAGATGAAGAGGTAAAGAGCTTGTCTACAAGTAGCAGTTTCATATGGATTGTAGTTATGCAGAGATTAACAGAATAGCACTGGGTAGGCGAGCAAGGAGAGTAGCGTGTCCTGTCTTCGGTCTGAAGACTAAAACAACACCCAACTGCCAGACGTTTATAGGCAGAAAGGGAAGGTGGGCAAGTTCGCTTGCCGTGAAGTGTTGACAGAGCCGGTGACAGGTGTGGGGAAACAAACGAACGTCGGCGGCCAGTGGTTACTTAGGCGGACGGCATATTCAGCCGGCGGGCGCACGAGCAGCGTCGGGCAGTAAAGTACCTTGCGGCCGCTGTGGCGCCCCCGGAGGCCGTCGCGTGCGGCGGTTTATGCTGCCTGGGCCCGGCACGGCACGGCAGGGTGGGACACACCCTGGGGACTGGAGCGGCCCCCTCCACGCGGCGGTCTGCCGCACGGGGTCGCCGGCGTCGCAGCCAGCAGGTAGCGCGCCCGAACACCCGCCTCCTGTAACATCCCATCTACGTGTTTGCACCCAGGTGAGCGAGAGCCGTCTCACTGCGCCCGCAGGTCGTTTACAAGTGGCACTCAGTTATGCAACCAAGAAATGGGTACTAATTGAAACCTCACTTGAAAGGGGATACTGCCACTTTACGTACAGCTTGTTGCCTTGACCCCTAAACTGTAGCACTCTGGAGAATAAATAGTTCCGCGTAGTCAGCGCGTACACAAGTTTCCCACTAGAGCGCGCCCCGCTAAGCACAACAGCGCAGGTGCAGCGCTCGTCCGTCTCCGCACTACGAGATGGCGCTGCCATAGAGACGGACCAAATTCTGCTTCCGCCGATCCGCGTATTAATATGTAACGCAGCCAATGAGATTGCTGCTAACGTAGAACCTTTTCTCCTCGCGGATCACACTCGCGCAGTGATACATGAACGCGTGAGGTATTATAACAAGTGTACAGACCTCCGATTAGTCAGTCTGTATCAGTCTGTACCAGTCTGTAGTCAAGTTTCAGTCTGCGCCTAATAAGATTACCATATTCCTGTACATAGCCATGAAGATAAATGTATAGACACGTCAGTATCAGAGATGTATGTGAGAATAAGATTAACGTACCAATACCAAAGGAACTTCAGATTGTCAATTGTAAATGGCATCCAGAACCAAGTCAAGTAATTTTTATGCTTGTTATTATTTTAATAAATGTGTGTGAAAATTAATCAAGTTCTGCTTAAATTTGGTCACCGTCAATCTGCTACTCTAAGCGTACAAGTGGCGTTTCTATCGTCTGACCTAACGGCGGAAGATAAACACGCCACGATAAGACCATGAGACAAATTGCTGACACTCGCCTACTTCGTTACAGTGACAAGTCAAATAATCTGATGGTGTGTGTACTGAAGGTCTTACAGTACGCACACCACATAAATCAACCATGTTCAGGACACCGCAGGAAGAGCGTTTCTTACGTATACGTATCAAAATAAACATAGCTTTACTTATTACTTTGTAAGTTATAGAGAAAAACACCTTACCTGAAACATTAAGATAGAGGGTGGTTACAAACAGTCTGAAAAGATAGTAAGGATGTTGCAGGGTAGGTTGTAAGAAGAAATAATTGTTAAGAAAAAATTCGATAGATTGCGCCGTTTCCGAGGTAATTGGCATTGAAGCTAGCCAATCAGGCCGTCACCCGTGCAAATTCAAGCGTCCCGCCAGAGACGGTGTGGCCAAACATGTTCTTCGTTTGGTTTGCTAAAACCGATCAAGAGAGAGATACAAAAACTGGACATGAGACGGTAGTTATTTTTGTGTCGTCTCGTTCACTGTTGGCTTGTGCCATGGGGAGCAAGGAGAGGATGTTGTTTGGTGGCTTGTATCCTCCTTCTATAACATAAACGTCACGCAGGTATTAACTGGGTTCATTATTCATAAGAACAACAAGTTACTTTCGATAGTCCAGGTGGTGTGCTACAAGCTCTTCCATTCTAGTCCACGTTAGCCTCACTGCTGGTGAAGTGCAAGTCCCGCTGTAACGCAACTCTAGTCGCTAGGCACTCACCGACTCTGAGGCAAAGACTGAGCTAACTGCGGCTGCGACTGCGACTGCGACTCCCACTGTGCTGCGACTCTAACTCGCCGACTCACTGGATGACCGACTGAGCCCTCCGGTCCGTGTCGCAGAACAAAATACTGGCGATCAAGACGGCGTTGGCGGCCCGTTTCTTGCGAGTCTGTCGTTGCCCTCTCTCCCGATAGGCTCGCTTGCAACCTCTTTGCCGCCCGGAGTGTTGGCGCCAGCTTATGCCTGTACAGTAAGGACTGAACCTGAGCTGAAGGCTGAACAGTCTCGTTCGTTATCATGTACGCAACGAGAATAACTGAAATTATTGTATGTGGTGGGCCGCTTGAATTTTCATGCGCGACGGCCTGCTTGGTTAATTTCAGACTAATTAACTTGGAAACGGCGCAGCATATAGATTTTTTTCTTAGCAATTATTTCTCAGTACAACCTACCCTGCAGTACTCTTTCAAGCTTTTCAAATGGTTCAAATGGCTCTGAGCACTATGGGACTCAACTGCTGAGGTCATTAGTCCCCTAGAACTTAGAACTAATTAAACCTAACTAACCTAAGGACATCACAAACATCCATGCCCGAGGCAGGATTCGAACCTGCGACCGTAGCGGTCTTGCGGATCCAGACTGCAGCGCCTTTAACCGCACGGCCACTTCGACCGGCTTTCAAGCTTTTCAGACTGTTTCTGACCACCATTTGTTGTTCACACAAACAATGCTGCGATTGAAATAGTTTAGTAGTTTTTAGTGTTGTGAATAGAAACAAAGTAGTACAACTCCAGACAATAGAAAATAAGAGGGTTGCCCAGAAAGTAATGCACTGTATTTCTTTTCTTCAAGAATTCTTTATTGAACATAATGAGAATCACACAGGCGAAAGAATGGTGTTTTATCTACACACAATATTTTTCCACGTAATCTCAGCCGGCCGCGGTGGTCTAGCGGTTCTAGGCGCTCAGTCCGGAACCGCGTGACTGCTACGGTCGCGGGTTCGAATCCTGCCTCGGGCGTGGATGTGTGTGATGTCCTTAGGTTAGTTAGGTTTACGTAGTTCTAAGTTCTAGGGGACTGATGACCACAGATGTTCCGTAGTGCTCAGAGCCATTTGAACCATTTGAACCACGTAATCTCCATCCCGTTCTATGGCCATCCAGCGCGAAAGAATGGCGTGTATGCCCTGTCGGTGCCAATCCTTATCCTGGTGGCAGAGCCAGTGCTTCATTGTGTGAATCACCTCCTCATCGTCCTAAAACTGTCTTCCACGAATGGCACCCTTTAATGGCCCAAACAAATGGAAGTCCGAGGGGGCTAGGTCAGGTGTGACAGCCGTGGATAGTCTCCACGACTGCTGCAAATCACGGAGCTCCGCCGAACCGCCTCCTGATGACCTCAGGCTCTGGGACCAGCGACTAACTGTGCTTCTGTCGACATCAGATCGTCCGTCGACTTTGCACGAGTGTTTGGGAATATTTCCCACAGTTTCTTTCTCTGCAGTGAGAAATTCGATGACGACGCATTGCTTGTAATGTACATCAGCTACAGACGCCATTTTGAAACTGTCATGCAGCTACACTACCTATCGAAAGTGAAGGAAACTTGACGCGCTCTCTAATTCAAATAATACATACGTAACATTTTGCATTTGTATCATCGTTTTCGGGTGAGAAAAAAATTACAGTGTATTACTTTCTGTCCAACACTCGTAGCATCAGGTTAAGGACGCAGTACCATATGAATCAGCAAAACAAATATCAAGCGTTTGTGTAAAATTAAGAGTGCGTTACATTTAGAGATGTATGCTTGCAGGGTATTGAGGTATATACATTCCGCGATACCGGAGGCTAGATGCAGGAAACAAATAGTATGGAACCCTTCAAACAACGTACATTCTCTGAATGTTAACATTTGCCGGCCGGAGTGGACGTGCGGTTCTAGGCGCTACAGTCTGGAGCCGAGCGACCGCTACGGTCGCAGGTTCGAATCCTGCCTCGGCATGGATGTGTGTGATGTCCTTAGGTTAGTTAGGTTTGATTAGTTCTAAGTTCTAGGCGACTGATGACCTCAGAAGTTAAGTCGCATAGTACTCACAGCCATTTGAACAATTTTTTGTTAACATTTAACTCCTCCTTGATGCACATCGCCTCTGGCACTGGAGATGGATCAGCATCTCTTCATTGTTCCCGCGCTTAGTAAACGAACCCATCACGAGACCAACTGCTCTTATTCGATCCTCTCTATCTCGTCTTGTGACCTTCCCTGGTAAGGATCCCTGTCTGACGAGTACTACTCAAGAACTGGTCATACAATCGTTTCGTAAACCATTTCTTTCAAGGCTGAGTTACATTTCCTTAAGGCGCATTTACAGCTGTAGAACTATCCGTGAGCGCTAGGCGTAGGTAGGCGTTGCACGAAGATACGAGGAGGCGCATGCAACGGTTTAAAGTCACGCGTGCCTCTGCTTTGCGCGCATGCGCCACCGTGTGCAAGTGTCGGAGTGGCTGTTCCAGCGGGCAGAGAAACGTTGATTGTCGAAAAGTTCAGTTCCTCGCACACGATCAAATTTGCCTTTGCGTTAGAACTATGGCTGAGTAGTCAAATGAGAAACACACGGGGAACGAAGAAAGGAAGCGAGGAAGATCAGATCAGGGTTTAACGTCCCGTCGACAGCTAGGTCGTTGCAGACGGAGGATAAATTCGGATTGGTTCAAGGATGCGGAAGGAAATCTGCCGAGGCCTTCGAAATACATGATAGTGTTTGAAGAGTATTGTCGGGCATCCCCTTGTTTGATGTCTGGTAATTCCGCGCACTGTAAAGGAAGCGTGAAACGAAGTGACTGTCTGCAGCGCCTCATAAATATGTACAACCTGGAAACAAAAGTGGCCACTCTGAACAGAATGAAAAGCCTTCGTTCTTACTTGCGGCGCGTACTCATGTAATACATGTGGAACAAGAGGAGTGTTTCGAGAGCTCTTGAGTTGCCGAAGCGGATTTGGTCCTTGGCGAGTTGCTTCGATTCATTACAGTTTGCGTCGACGAGGGCAAATAACTCTGAAGTAGTGCTCATAATTGAAATAATCCTCCCCGAAGAAATACGAAAAGCTATAAACGAGATGCAGAATGGTAAAGCAGGGGGCCATGGTGGTCTAATTGACATACTGAAGGGGAGGAAACAGAAAAACATCTCGCTAAAGTCTTTACTTCGTGTATACAGAATGGCAGTTTTCCAACCTGCTGGAACAAAGAAAACATAATGTTCCGCCGGCCGGAGTGGACGAGCGGTTCTAGGCGCTTCAGTCTGAAACCGCGCGACCGCTACGGTCGCAGATTCTAATCCTGCCTCGAGCATGGATGTGTGTGATGTCCTTAGGTTAGTTAGGTTTAAGTAGTTCTACGTTCTACGAAACTGAAGACGTCAGGTGTTAAGTCCCATAGTGCTCAGAGCCATTTGAACCATAATCTTCCTACATAAGAAGGAAGTATTCACAATCTGAAGAACTACTGCCCCATAAACTTACTTTCTGTTATATATTAAGTATTCACTAACGTCATGATAAGTCGCATTAATATGGTAGTGGAGACTGCACAGCCCATAGAACAAGCTGGATTCCGCAGTGGTTTCAGTACAATTCACCGTACAAGCACACTGCGTGAGGTAATTAGTGGAACCAATGAGAATGAAATGCCACTATGCATAGCCTTCATTGACTTCGAAAAAGCCTTTGATTTTGTCTGCCACACTGCAGTCATACAAGCACTCGTTGAGCACGGAGTGGAAACAAAATATATAAACATATTGTGCAACATTTATGATACGTCTATAGCATCTATCAACGTAGGAAAAAACAAGTGCGAATTTCCCCATTGGAGAAGGAGTAAATCAGGGCGATCCTATATCCCCGAAGTTATTTATAGCAGTTCTTGAGATGGCTATGTCCAAAATTATTTGGAACAACAGAAGTATAAGGATAAATGGTAAAAGGCTCACCAACCTGAGATTTGCTGACTAGCTGACAGTAAGAAGGAAATGCAGTCCTCTATAAAAGACATAACAGATCGCTGACAGGAAGTTGGACTTAAAATAAATCACTCTAAAATTGCGGTTATGCATAATAAGTGGGCAGCTGCAGATCAAGTAACACTGAACGGCAACATACAAAATAAAGTTACAGAATACGTTTATCTGTGGCAATGAACTGACGCAAAAGGGGATTTGCAACCTGAAATTTTTCGTCGAATTAAACTGGGTTGGAGGGCTTACGGAAGGAATGCAACAGTTTTCAAATCTCACATGGCGGTCTACTTAAAGAAGATAGTTTTTGATGAGTGTATCGTACCGGTTTTAACGTATGGGTGTGAAATTTGGACTTTTCAAAAGCAAACTTAGAACTGTTCAGAGAGCTATGGAAAGGTCAATGTTAGGTCTCACTAAGAAACATCGACAGAAAAGTGAAGATATTGGAGCAATAACGGGAGTAAAAGATATTATAGAACGGGTTAAGACTCTAAAATGGCAGTGGGCAGGACATACTGGACGAACGAAGGATGGAAGATGGACAAAATCAGTTTTAGTCTGGAGTCCCAGAGAAAAACGAAGACCACCAGGGAGACCACCTGATCGCTGGGATAAGGAACTCGGAAAGTTGCGGGCTTCAACTGGCAGAAGACAGCAGCGGACAGAGATGCATGGAAAGACCTCTTAAAAATGTATTTAATAATTTAAGGAGGCTACATCTTGTATAGATTGAATTAGCTGGACAATAAATAAATAAATAAATAAATTGAAATAGCTTGTTCCATTGTTGTTTGGACACTGCAGAAGCACTCGTTTGGCGTAAAAAGCAACAGACGTTGGTACAAATGTCACCGCACATCAAAACCTCTCGCTTCTTCCAGCCACAACGACGCAGTTCTAAGGTATTCATTAACGCAGCACTCGCGCTTCTTTCTACGATTTCTGACTATGGCCACAGCTGCTCCCAGCCAAGCAGACGTGTTCATCACAGGAACTAGGTGAGAGAGACACCACGCATGGACACTTGTCGAGGAAGAGGCGTGCATGCAGCGGCTAGGAGCAAGGGGCCACAGGTCCACTGTTACTCTTAGGATTTTTCCAATTAATGTCAGCCTAGTACTAATCGTATGTAGTTGGCAAGCCGTAGATCGCTCTAGACGGTTGCTAAGAGGAGTCTTCAATAATGTGGAATTTCGGTTAAAAATTCGTTATTTGTTGTTGGACATATTACCGCTACAGCCCCTTCAGTTTTCGATAGGTGTCGGCGCTATGCGTAGCCTGCAAAGGGGTTTCTGTAACGCACGTGCGTTCCAAGCAGAGAGCTTTCATTGAATTTCTTTTGTTAGAAAAACATAGCATCGCAGATATTCATAGGCGTTTTCCGAATGTCTATGGAGACCTCGCAGCGAACAAAAGCACGGTGAGTCGGTAGGCGAGGAGTTTGCCATCACCGGAACAAGGTCGTGCAAACCTGTCCTATCTACCGCGTGCCGGCCGGCCACCCACTGCCGTGACTTGTGCAATGTTGGAACGTGCGGACACTCTCATACTCATTGTGAAGAGGAAGCAGTACGTGGGTGACGGGTGTGTTATTGATGCAGCTAGACATGGGCCCCGTCGTCAGCCAGTAGAGTGGGGAATCATATAGCTTACTGGAGTCCGAATAAAAACAATCTGCTTACGGGAAAAAATAGGCGCTGCATTAATTATTGAACGTCCATCATACTAAATATCTTACAGTTGTTACTGTTTACAGCGTAATCGTACTGTAATGAATCAGGGAGACGCGATTCATCCGGAGCGGATCTCTACTACGTATATTCCAAGTTCTTGTGCGTCGTACGATTAAATAAATAATGGGAACGCACATGGTGTTACTGCAATAGAAGGCGGAAGCGCTATTTACGGGCGTAGTGGGTGGCGGCGGAGGTGCGATCGCGGCGACCTTTTACGAGTTTTGAACAAAGTTGGCTGGCGCTCGCTGAAGGCGGCGTGTGCGGCGCAGCAAACTTTGCACTTAGCGTGTAAGTCGCGGCAGCCGCGCGTGCCTCCGTCATTACGGCGATGGCGATGGAGGGGGCAACAGGTGCGCCGTACACAAAACTGGAGCGCCGGCGCCGTTACGACGCGCCGTCACGTGACACCGTCGTAAATACCGGGCGGCGCGGCGCGCCGCTGCGCGCGCTTTTTATTCGCCGGTTCGCCGCCGCGGAATTTACTCAGGGGCCGCCACCACCTAAAGATTATCCACTCCGCGGAACTGGCTTCACCGCTGATAAAAGTTTAAGGCGCCGCGCTGCGCCGTCGCCGAGTGCGGAGATTTTTGTTTTCCATGTTTGCTTGCCAGTCCGAGCTGCGAGGGGCGGCCTCTCGCAGTGTTCTTTTCAGCGACTTCCAACGAGCTGGGGCTGGGAAAGACTGCGCAGGTGGTCTGTGCCGTGTCCTGGCGCGAGAGACTGAAGCCACCCTTGGATACACGGCTTAAGCCGCGGCCGACTAGCATGGATGTTGCAGGGTTACGTATACCGGTATTACCACCGCTACGATATGTAGCACCTTACAGGTCTGCGGAACCCAAGATAACAGGTGACGCGGGGAAGTCCCGACGGCTAGGGAGTGCAGAAAAAAAGGCGCGTAGGCAATTAGTTTGCGAGATCGGCTCATGGAGTGAACGAGTCGGGACGTGAAAAAGATGATGCCGGTAGTGGCATGAAGTAATCATTTAGCAGTTAGTTCAAAAATTGTTCAAATGGCTCTGAGCACTATGGTTTGCAGTTAGTGTTGTGCTATATGGAACGGTATATTTGTATTTACGGCATCTTCTGTGTTTTTTCCTCCGTATACCATATCTTTATCCTCCGTATGAAGTTGTGCACCCTATTTGTGTGCGTCCAGGTTTATCCAAGTAAAATGGTGATGACGTTTTCGAAATGTCTGCGAATTGTATAACTGAGGCGGGACATGGGTACCAAACTAACTTCAAGATACTTTTTCATCGTAATATATTCATCTAAACAGTCTCATTGAAGAGTGGGAGTAGCCGATTGCGAAAGCATTTGTCAAATAAGTACACGGTTATGGGAATTATTACAGTGATATGTTACCCTGGGAGTAAGTTGTCCGGGGATGTTGTCTAGTCCGGCCGCTGTGGGGGAGCGGTTCTAGGCGCTTCAGTCCAGAAACCGCGCTGCTGCTGCTGCGGTCGCAGTGGCGAATCCTGCCTCGGGCATGGATGTGTGTGATGTCCTTAGGTTAGTTAGGTTTAAGTAGTTCAAGGTTCTAGGGGACTGATGACCTCAGAAGTTAAGTCCCATAGTGCCTAGAGCCATTTGAACCATTTTGAATGTTGTCTGAAAATAGTCTCATGCCGAATCAATTCTACGACAAACAACAGGTCAAACGCACACTGAACCAGTGAACAGATTATACACTACTGGTCATTACAATTGCTATATCAGGAAGAAATGCATATGATAGATGGGTATACATCGGACAAATATATTATGCTAGAACTGACATGTGATTACATTTTCACGCAATTTGGGTGCATAGATCCAGAGAAATCAGTACCCAGGACATCCACCTCTGGCCGTAATAACGGCCTTGATACGCCTGGGCATTGAGTCAAACAGAGCTTGGATGGCGTGTATAGGTAGAGCTGCCCCTGCAGCTTCAACACGATACCACACTTCATCAAGAGTAGTGACTGGCGTATTGTGACGAACCAGTTGCTCTGCCACCATTGACCAGACGTTTTCAACCGGTGTGAGAGATCTGGAGAATGTGCTGGCCAGGGCAGCAGTCGAACATTTTCCATATCCAGAAAGGCCCTTACAGGACCTGCAACATGCGGTGGTGCATTATCGTGCTGAAATGTAGAGTTTAGTAGGGATCGAATGAAGGGTAGAGCCACGGGTCGTAGCACATCTGAAATGTAACGTCAACGTTCAAAGTGCCGTCAGTGTTAACACGAGGTGACCGAGACGTGTACCCAATGACACCACATGCTATCACGCCGGGTGATACGCCAGTATGGCGATGTCGAATACACGCTTCCAGTGTGCGTTCACCGCGGTGACGCCAAACACGGATGCGACCATCATGAGGCTGTAAACAGAACCTGGATTCATCCAAAAAAATGGTTTTGCCATTCGTGCTCCCAGGTCGTCGTTGACTACACCATCGCAGGCGCTCCTGTCTGTGATGCAGCGTCAATGTTAACCGCAGTCATGGTCTCCGAGCTGATAGTCCATGCTGCTGCAAACGTCGTCGAACTGTTCGCCGTAAAAATGCAAACGCACTTGTCCTCCAGGAAAACGCGAGGCCTGACACACGTTTGCGCGCCTACAGTCCGGATTTCGCACCTTTCGATTTCCATCAGTTTGGCCCAATGAAGGATACACTTCACGGGAATCAGCACGTGCTTTGTAGCCACCAGTGTGGGGGACGATGTGGAGTAATGGAATCCTTAATAAAGTACCCTGCTTTGAGAAAGAAAGTGTTCCCTTACTTAATGAACGCCCCTCATATATACATTCAGGTATCTGAGGAGGCCAGAGATTACCAAGCGCTGAGGTACCAAGAAGGAACAAGCCGAATGGGAAAGGTAAACAAGCTGCCATGGTTCCTGAACACTAGTTTTGGGGGCTTTACCACCTGCTGAGTGGTTTTAAAAAATGTTAATATCCCCCCCCCCCCCTATGAACCATGGTTCAAATGGTTCAAATGGCTCTGAGCACTATGGGACTTAACTTCTGAGGTCATCAGTCTCCTACAGCTTAGAACTACTTAAACCTAACTAACCTAAGGACATCACACACATCCATGCCCGAGGCAGGATTCGAACCTGCGACCGTTGCGGTCGGGCAGTTCCAGACTGTAGCGCCTAGAACCGCTCGGCCACAACGGCCGGCCATGAACCATGGACTTTGGCCGTTGGTGGGGAGGCTTGCAGGCCTCAGCGATACAGATAGCCGTACCGGAGGTGCAACCACAACGGAGTGGTATCAGTTGAGAGGCCAGACAAACGTGTGGTTCCTGAAGAGGGGCAGCAGCCTTTTCAGTAGTTGCAGTGGCAACAGTCTGAATGATTGACTGATATGGCCCTGTAACACTAACCAAAACGGTCTTGCTGTGCTGGTACTGCGAACGGCTGAGAGCAAGGGGAAACTACAGTCGTAATTTTTCCCGAGGGCATGCAGCTTTACTGCATGGTTAAATGATGATGGCGTTCTCTTGGGTAAAATATTCCGGAGGTAAAATAGTCCCCCATTCGGATCTCCGGGCGGGGACTACTCAAGAAGACGTCATTATCAGGAGAAAGAAAACTGGCGTTCTACGGATCCGAGCGTGGCAGGTAGGTTAGAAAATTTAAAAAGGGAAATGGATAGGTTAACGTTAGATAAAGTGGGAATTAGTGAAGTTAGGTGGCAGGAGGAACAAGACTTACGGTCAGGTGACTACAGGGTTATAAATACAATATCAAATAGGGGTAATGGAGGTGTAGGTTTAATAGTGAATTAAAAAAATAGGAGTGCGGGTAAGCAACTACAAACAGCATAGTGAACGCATTATTGTGGCTAAGATATACACAAAGCCCACGCTTACCACAGTAGTACAAGTTTATATGCCGACTAGTTCCGCAGATGACGAAGAGATTGATGAAATGTATGATGAGATAAAAGAAATTATTCAGGTAGTGAAGGGAGACGAAAATTTAATAGTCATGGGTGACTGGAATTCGATTGTTGGGAAAGGAAAACAAGGAGACGTAGTAGGTGAATATGGATTGGGGGTAAGAAATGAAAGAGGAAGCCGCCTGGTGGAATTTTGCACAGAACATAACTTAATCATAGTTAACATTTGGTTCAAGAATCATGAAAGAAGGTTGTATACTTGGAAGAAGCCTGGAGATACTAGAAGGTATCAGATAGATTATATAATGGTAAGACAGAGATTTAGGAACCAGGTTTTAAACTGTAAGACATTTTCAGGGGCAGATGTGGACTCTGACCAGAATCTATTGGTTATGAACTGTAGATTAAAACTGAAGAACCTGCATAAAGGTGAGAATTTAAGGAGATGGGACCTGGGTAAACTGACTTTGACTAGAAGATGGGCTCGGTTGGTAGGACTGAAGACCACAGCAACAACAACAATCAGTTATAGACTTTTTCGGACGTCCATTGTACGGGTACTCATATATGGTCGTAACGTGCACATATTCATTGGTTTGTTGTAACTGTTGGAGAATATTCAGAACTGTTGAGTCCCCTTTCTCTTAAGCTCAAGAAAGGCTTCATCTTAGAGAGTTTTGAAGCAATGAAAATTCCTTTAACTGCAAACGACCGATCTGAAACGGAATGGAAAGATTCTACAAGAGTGGAGAACAGGGAAGTTGAGTAGTAGCAAGTAGGTAGAGGAGGAAGCAGGCAATAAGTAGTCGTTTTTCTGGTTGCCCCTGTCGTATAAATGAAGACTCGACAGCGCCTCTCGGTACGTACGTGGGCCGCTGCCAGGGAGAGCGAGGAGGTCATTCAGCAGCGGTCCCAGATGCAGCCGACTGCGAGCAACCCAGCTCGGCACAGAGGGACGCGCAGGTAATGAAGTGGCTCATTACCTGCCGAGTGGCGGGGAAAAGCGCCGGCCCGGCCTCGCGTATCCCCTGCGTCCCGGAATAATGCGCGGCCGTCGTGGTTTCGTTTAGCTGCGCCCTCAAAGACGCTGCGGAGCATCCATTAGAACCGCCGTTTGCTGCGCCTTTTCTTCTCGAGGGGGCTCGCTCCGGGTAAATGCTTCTTATTATTTTCGATACGTATAGCGGCACTCGACAGTCGACCAGAAAGAAATCTCTGGCTGAACCTCCAAATTACCCTCAGGCCTCACTCAGGAGGAAACCAACTATCTTGTCTCCCGGTCTTCCTTGAATGCATCGCACTCATACGCTTACTTTTTGTGAAATAAGTGACCTGGTAAATTATAACTACGCATCACTTGGGCAGAGAATCGCTGACTAGCGCAGGGACGGGCAATTCATCGTGAACGTAAATAAATGTAAGGTATTGCTCACAAATAGGAGAAAAAATATCCATTACTCTTCGATTATGCTTTTGAGTCATCAGTCTTCTGACTGAGGCGTCCCTCTACAAATTTGTCTCCTGTGCCAGCCTCTTCGTCGCAGAGTAGCACTTGCAACCTACATCCTCAGTTATTTGCTGAGTGCAGTCCAATCTATGTCTTCCTGTACAGTTTTTACCCTCTCAAGCTCCCTCTTGTACCATGGAAGTTATTCAAAACATGGTTCAAATGGCTCTGTAACATCTGATGTCATCAGTCCCCTAGACTTAGAACTACTTAAACCTAAGTAACCTACGGACATCACATACATCCATGCCCGAGGCAGGATTCGAACCTGCGACCGCAGCGGTTGCGCGGTTCCAGACTGAAGCGACGAGAACTGCTTGGCCACATCGGCCGGCCATAGAAGTTATTCCACGATGTCTTAACAGATGCCCTGTCATCCTGTCGCTGCTTCTTCTCAGTGTTTTCCATATATTCCTACTAATACTACTAATAACCATTTGTGTGTGTGTGTGTGTGTGTGTGTGTGTGTGTGTGTGTAACTGGCGGTCAACGGCTCGAAGAAACCATGCCGAGGTATTCACCGTCAGTCACACTCGGTCATGGTACTAACAAATCTCTCATCTATCCTATCTTCTTCTTACGTATATTCTTCTAAAAAAAAAAAAAAAAAAAATAATTTTATTCATTGGCGACTCCATGGAGTGTCCTGTGCACCACGACCAGATAATTGATATACTTAGAAGGAGAGACAGCATTGGTCGTATTTTTTTGTTTTATTAACCGCAAAATCGGTTTTCGGTCACATATAAATAAATAAATAAAAATATATTCCTATCGCCTTTGATTATGCGGAGAACATCCTCAGTCCTAACCTTACCAGTACATCTAATTTTTAATGCTTCGATTCTCTTCTACTCCGATTTTTCCACAGTTCATGTTTAACTACCACACAATACTGTACTCCAAACGTGCATTCGAAGAAATTTCTTTCTCAGATTAAGGTCTGTGTTTGATACTAGTAGAATTCTCTTCGCCTGCAGTGCCCTTTTTCGCGGTGCTAATCTGCTTGTTACGTCCTCCTTGCTCCGTCCGTCATGGGTTAGTTTGCTGCCTGGGTCGCAGAATTTCTTAACTTTATTTACTTCGTGATCACCAATTCTGATGTGAAGTTCATCAGTATTCTCGTTTTTTTTTTGTACTTCTCATTGCTTTCGTCTTTCTTGTACTTACCCTCAATCTATATTCTCTACTCATTAGACTCTTCATGCCATTCAACAGATCCTGTAGTTCTTCACGGTCACTGACGATAATAATGTCACCAGCGAATTTTATGATTGATATCCTATCATCTTCAATTCTAATCCCACTCTTGAACCTTTCTTTTATTTCTGTCATTGCTTGTTTGATGTACGGGTTGAACAGCAGGGGTGAAAGCCTGCATCCCGGTCTTTACACCCTTCCTAATCCAAGCAATTCGTTCTTTGTCTTTCATTCTTATTACGCTACTTGCGAAAAATCACCAGAAACACTAACCGCTGTAAAATTTATAGGACTGTTTGGGACGACGTAAGGTGGAATGGTTCAAATGGCTCTGACAACTATGGGACTTACCTGAGGTCGTCGGCCCTCTAGAACTACTTAAACCTAACTAACCTAAGGCCATCACACAAAACCATGCCCGAGGCAGGATCCGAACCGGCGACCGTAGCGGTCGCGCGGTTTCAGACTGAAGCGTCTAGAACCGCACGGCCACAACGGCCGGCAAGGTAGAATGACCACATAAAACAAGCCGTAAGGGAAGCAGGTGCTAGGACGAGTTTCATTCGAAGAATCTTAAGGAAATGTTGTTCATCCACGAAGGAAGTAACTTACAAAAACGTGCGCGACCGCTTCGTGAGTATTGTTCATTAATACGCGGCCTTCAACAAGTAGGTTTAAGGGGACAAAGGGGAGAGAGAGAGAGAGAGAGAGAGAGAGAGAGAGAGAGAGAGAGAGAAGATCTAATGAAGAGTGGCACGTTTCGTGACTGGATCGTGTGGTAAGTGCGGTAGCGTTACGGAGATGCTCAACAAACTCAGTGGCAAACTTACCGGAGCGGTGTTGTGTACAGCGGAGAAGGTCGCTGTTGAAATTACGGGACCGTATGTTCAAAGAAGAGTTGAACAACAACATATTACTTCGTATCACACATATTTCTTGCGAAATGACCACGACGAAAAAATCGGAGAAATTGGAACTCGTGTGGAAGATTATGGACAGTAATTCGTCGCACGAACCATTCGCGAATACAACAAAGAAGAGGGGAAAATCGTGGTGGTAGAAGAAGCACCTAGCACGACACACCCTAAGTTTCCGAAGTATGAATTTAGATATTGTGTCTCTTTAAACTACAAAATAAATATTACTAAGATTATACTCTAATTTTCCCGCGGATATCCGCATCGGGCCAGGCTTTCAACTGGAAAGTAGTAATTACTGCGGATGTCCGCATCGGCGTAGGCATACAGTTATGTTTCCTTTTTTTTTTTTAGTTTATTTTATTGGCCTTCGGAACTTGCCCGTACGGCCGTCTCAACACAGCAATCGTTATATTACAATTTGTCTTGATGATTCATGGTAGACATACCCTGGTACGTAGTGACACAGGCTTCACAGTGGACTGATCCGACAAAAGCAAGATTTACAGTCAGAGTACACTAAAACAAATAGACAAGACGAGAATGAAAAACAAGATAGATAGTGGTAGTGTACTACAATATCCTACTGATGACACAATAAGAAACGATAAGTCGTCGTTGGTAAACATGTGATATACCCATTCCAGTCCGTACTAGTGGTTGTATATCTAAATTAACAGTAAAATGTTAGAATGTGAGAATTTTTTCATAGTTTCGGATAACGAAAAGAAATATGTGTGCAGGTCTAGACAGAACAGAAGAACAGTGTACAAGATCCGGAGTTTTGCATTACAGCCACACGTGTAGATACGCGAGTATTCAGACACATACATATACGAGTTACATTGAGAGGCTGAGCTTTCCATATTCCCCTCCCCATGCGGGGAAGTGCATCCGCCGTATTGCAAGTCCTTTTTAGTTGACGCATGCCAGTCAATGATGATGAAATGATGATGAACACACAACACCCAGTCATCACCCCGCCGGGAATCGAACCCGGGACCCCGTGCGCGGGAAGCGAGAACGCTACCGCAAGACCACGAGCTGCGCAGTATATTGCAGTGTCGCACTGCTATCTCAGTTAGCTCCATGCTCAATTCATTAGTTGGTCGTATGTGTGGTAAGCTGTTGATCCGACATTCGAACCAAGGAGAGGTTGGACGCTCTGATTAAACAGCTGGATTTGGGGTGTCCACGCTGCGCGGGACGTTTTGACGCATGCAGAATAGCGTGCGAACTAGCCGGCCACCAGTGTGGGACAGCCGGTTGGAGGGTCAGAGCGGGGCACTTGTTTTGGCGGTGACAGGCCTGCATTGTGGGCGCGTGCAGAAGCGGCGCCGCATCGAGGGCCGCCTTTGTCCGCCGCTGGCCGCTCTGCGCTCAGCGCTGGGCACGCTTTCAGCTGGAGGGCTTCTCTCCTGTGCCGGACAGTCCGGCCGTCCGCGCCAGCCAGCCTACTTCCCGGTCCACCTCTGTCCACCGGCACTCCAACACCGCGCCGCGGTCACGGCCACGTGTCAAACACGTCAGCCCGTACTGGACGGCACTGCAAAAATCCTATACCGGCAAGTGTGAAACCGCGGACCAACGTTTTACATTTCGAGGTGTATGGAAACGTATCCTGCAGAAACTACAGGTAGCTTGCAGGTGAAAATTTGTCTTCCACTTTTTTCTTTTTGGCCAAAGAATTAATCGGTAATAGAGCTGTGAAAGTACCATAGGCTACCGTATGTTAGCTTCGACTACGGTAGTATCTCTAGTGTCTCTGGTCTGTTAAGGTGGTAACACTGTTGCCTGTACGCTATGTGTGCTGCATACCTATCGGGCGCTACCTCGAACGCCTTGTTCTTAAAAAAAAAAAAATATATATATATATGTTTTTGCAAACCAATAATGTCATACATGATAACCCACCACTTGATACATTAGCGGGTCTTGAGATCTACAATACATTCAATAATATTTAGCAGCATTAGTAATTCTAATATTAACCTTATTACATGCTATAGACCTATATCTCTAACGTCGATCAGTTGTAGAATTTTGGAACACGTATTATGTTCGAGTATAATGACTTTTCTGGAAACTAGAAAAAGACGATCGTGTGAAACCCAGCTCGCGCTATTCGTCCACGAGACTCAGAGGGCCATAGACACGGATTCCCAGGTAGATGCCGCGTTTCTTGACTTCCGCGAGGCGTTCGATACAGTTCCCCACAGTCGTTTAATGAACAAAGTAAGAGCATATGGACTATCAGACCAATTGTGTGATTGGATTGAAGAGTTTCTAGATAACAGAACGCAGCATGTCATTCTCAATGGAGAGAAGTCTTCCGAAGTAAGAGTGATTTCAGGTGTGCCGCAGGGGAGTGTCGTAGGACCGTTGCTATTCACGATATACGTAAATGACCTTGTGGATGACATCGGAAGTTCACTGAAGCTTTTTGCGGATGATGCTGTGGTACATCGAGAGGTTGTAAAAATGAAAAATTGTACTGAAATGCAGGAGGATCTGCAGCGAATTGACGCATGGTGCACGTAATGGCAATTGAATCTCAATGTAGACAAGTGTAATGTGCATCGAATACATACAAAGATAGATCCCTTATCATTTAGCTACAATATAGCAGGGCAGCAACTGGAAGCAGTTAATTCCATAAATTATCTGGGAGTAAGCATTAGGATTGATTTAAAATGGAATGATCATATAAAGTTGATCATTGGTAAAGCAGATGCCAGACTGAGATTCATTGGAAGAGTCCTAAGGAAATGCAATCCGAAAACAAAGGAAGTAGGTTACAGTACGCTTGTTCGCCCACTGCTAGAATACTGCTCAGCAGTGTCGGATCCGTACCAGATAGGGTTGACAGAAGAGATAGAGAAGGTCCAACAGAAAGCAGCGCGCTTCGTTACACGATCATTTAGTAATCGCGAAAGCGTTACGGAGATAATAGATAAACTCCAGTGGATGACTCTGCAAGAGAGACGCTCAGTAGCTCGGTACGGGCTTTTGTTGAAGTTTCGAGAACGTACCTTCCCCGAGGAGTCAAACAGTATATTGCTCCCTCCTACGTATATCTCGCGAAGAGACCATGAGGATAAAATCAGAGAGATTATAGCCCACACAGAGGAATACCGACAATCTTTCTATCCACGAACAATACGAGACTGGAATGGAAGGGAGAACCGATAGAGGTACTCAAGGTACCCTCCGCCACACACCGTCAGGTGGCTTGCGGAGTATGGATGTAGATGTAGATATGAGATGTTAGTTATTCAATGGGTAAGAACTAGTCTCTATAATGTAACTACTCTAGAAACTACTCCTTCAGCGTTACAGGCGTGCCGGTGAATGTATAAACCTGCTTTTTGGCCGTGCCCACCGAGCTAATCCCAGTGGGTGTGCCCCTGCCACCGCGCTGGCCTTTACAGAAGACCGCTGCAGGTACTGTTCAAGGGTATCCTAATCTACTTTCTACTTAAAAAGTGTCTATCTACTGAGTCATTATCGGTGTGCAATTGTCAAGTCCGAGATATTTGCGCACCTTCCCCCCTCTTCCAGGACGTGGCGGATTCCTACCGTTACTGCGATTAGCCAATCCACGCCCTGGCGAAATGGGATAGGTCGCAGTGTGTCATATAGTGATCAATTGTTCATATAATTTCCAAACGGTATTCCCACAAGACCTTTGCCAATACCTTGCTGGCAAGACAGTTTATGATCTTGAATGTGGTCGGGTTCCTAATTAGGTGATAAGTGTCATTATTTGGTTGCTGATGTCTAGGTCAGTGGCTACATAATCGAAAATGGGACACTCGTAGATCACATTATCCGGAGTGCCCATTTCAGCTCCACAGTCACACGAGGGGTTAGCCCTTTTCCCGAACCGGCAAAGATATGTCGGGTACGGTCCATGACCTGTGAAGAAGTGCAGCAGTCCCTTGCTAGGTTGGAAGTGCGAAAGTTGGAGCCGTTCTTTAATGTTTGGCAGCAGTTGGCGAGCCCTTCTGCCTGTTTCGTCTCTGTCCCAGAGTTCCTGCCACAATTCTTCTCCTCTTCTCTTAACTGAGAAATTATCTCCCACCCACACCCCCCAAAATACTTTCAGTGTTTTCTACTTCTCCTCTTTTTACCCAATACCAAGCCGCCAGTTCCCGAATTTTGATATCCAGGGGACACACCCCAATGAGAATCATTAGTGCCCCCCGCTGCCCCGGATATGTTCTGTATGCTCCAGTGGAACGTAGAAGCATGTTGCGCTGCACCCTCCTCACGACAATGGCAGGAATGACCCTCGTGAGCCTGTGTGCCCAGACTCCGGATGAGTAACCTACACGATGGAGGCAATTATGGTGTAATGATATAACTTAATTAGTTCTGTTGGAAGGTGAAGTCTTCAATGAGAATCATTAGTGCCCCCCGCTGCCCCGGATATGTTCTGTATGCTCCAGTGGAACGTAGAAGCATGTTGCGCTGCACCCTCCTCACGACAATGGCAGGAATGACCCTCGTGAGCCTGTGTGCCCAGACTCCGGATGAGTAACCTACACGATGGAGGCAATTATGGTGTAATGATATAACTTAATTAGTTCTGTTGGAAGGTGAAGTCTTCTGTGTCCTATCACGATGAGGTTGTTCAAAGTTTCTAATGACCTTTGTGTTGCCGCTTCGATAAGCTTAGCAAAGCTCCATGTCTCATCAGTGATCACGCCCAGATACCGGACCTCACGACGCCGAATTACTGGTGAGCCCCCCGATCCTCACCGTCGGATTTCTGGTGAGCTGTGAAAGTACCGTAGGCTACCGTATGTTAGCTTAGATACGGTAGTTTCCCTAGTGTCTTTGGTCAGTTAAGGTGGTCACCCTGTTGCCTGTACGCTAGGTGTGTTGCATACCTATCGGGCGTTACCTCATTTAGATCGCCTTGTTCGCGTACGCTATCAACATCTTACTTTCTCCAAGAAACCAGCAGCAGTGGACCATTTAGAAACTGAATGAGGATATATAAAGGACCGCGGAACCTAGGGAACATTTTTTTCGCTATCCTTCTGTCTGTTACTTAAAAATAAGCAGTATAGTAAAATTTAAATTGTTGAAGCTTGACTCTGGTTTTATTCGAAAATTGTTGATTTATGATATGGAACAGAGAAATGTTGTACTAAAAGTAAAAAAAAAAAAAAATGCATCATATAGTTCTGGAAAACGCAATTTACTCAAAAAGAGGTAAAATAAAAAACCACAAAACAAAAACATATCAAACATCACTTCAGTACTTCGTCGAGCTTACGTTGAATATGTTTCTGTTTTTCAAAACCTCCGGCCGCTGTGGCCGAGCGGTTCTAGGCGCTTCAGTCCGGAATCTCGCTGCTGCTACAGTCGCAGGTTCGAATCCAGCCTCGGGAATGGGTGTGTGTGATGTCCTTAGGTTAGTTAGGTTCAAGTAGTTCTAAGTCTAGGGGACTGATAACCTCAGATGTCAAGTCCCATAGTGCTCACAGTCATTTGAACCATAACCAACTAAAAAGACGATAGCTAACGATCCGCAGTTATAGGCTAAGAACGTCGCTCATAGATATGATCAGCCTCTTGCAGCCTCAGCTGAACACCATGAGGACGGGACAGGTTTAGCAACTGTGCGGCCTCCGTACTGCATACACAGCAGCGGAGCTGTGGCAGACAGGCAGGCCGCAGACACGTGTGTGTGTGTGTGTGTGTGTGTGTGCCGTATCCTGTACATGGCACCAAGAAAATGGCAGGGAGACAGTCAGCACTCGATGCCCGTAACTCCACAACATCCATCCGGTCGTCATACTCTGTACACAGCAGCGAAAAGTGGCAGAAAAACAGCCTGCACTCGATTTGCCAACCTCGGCCCTGCCTTCGTAACTCACCGCTCGCAGCAACAGGGTGACTGTTACGGAACTATATAAAATAAATCGTCATAACTTCTGAACGATTTGCGTTAGGGCGTTCGAACTGCACGGTTGGCCGCGAGGCATGACGGAAATTAGTGTGCGCATGTGCACGTGTCCTTTTTTTGTCGGCCACGTGCACGTGAAAATTTCACGGTACAGCGTGCCTGAGCGTATAGCGCTTGTGAAGGTGTACTATGCCAGCTGTAACATCCCAACTGCGGCTCAGAGGAAGTTTGCGAACGAGTTCAAGCAGAAGACAACCGGTCCAAGTGTGCTAACAAGCAAGAATTTGATTCGCAACTTCGAGAGAACGGGCAGTTTTCGTGATCACAGTGTTGGTAATGTCGGTCGTCCAAGAAGGGTGAAAACGCCTTAAGACATCGAGAAGTCACGCGCTGTGTTTCAAACCAGCCCCAGGAAATAGGTCAGACGAGCTGCACAACAGATGGGAGCCAACCGGTAGACATTGCGACAAATTGTAGTTGCCGACCTGCATCTCTTCCCATACAGAATTCAAACCCATCAGCCATTAAGCGCCAGGGCCACGGAACAGCGGTTGTGTTTCGCGAACACTGTTGTCCACAGAACTGATGAATATGATGTGAATATGGTTTGGTTTAGTGACGAAGCCCACTTTCATTTGGGGGACTGAGAATCCGCATTTCGCGATCGAGAAATCTCTCCACCCTCAACGGGTGACTGTGTGGTGTGCAACGTCCAGTCACAGAGTAATCGGTGCGATATTAGATGGCACGGTGACTGCCAAAAGGTACGTGAAGGTTTTGGATGTTGACTTTATCCCCATTATCCAAAGTGACCCTGATTTCGACAAGATGTGGTTCATACCTGACGGAGCTCGACCCCATTGAAACAGGAGAGTGTTTGATGTCCTGGAGGAGCACTTGGGGACCGCATTCTGGCTCTGGGGTACCCAGGGGCCTCTGGCGTGGGCCTCGATTGGCCGCCATATTCTCCGGATCTGAATACATGCGACTCCTTTTTGTAGGGATGTATTAAAGACAAGGTGTACAGCGATAACCCCAAAACCATTGCTGAGCTGGAAACAGACATTCAGGATGTCCTCGACAGCATCAATGTTGCGACACTTCAGCGGGTCTTGCAGAAATTCGCTATTCGTCTGTGTCACATCATCGCCAATGATCGCAGGCATATCGATCATGTCGTAACCTAAACCCGAATATGTATAGTTTACATCTTGAGTAGAGTGTGTGCACGCCATAGTTTGTAACTAATTTACGTTTTTTCGTATAGTTCAATAATTGTCACCCCGTACATGACTCCAGTACACAGGCTGGTTCGACCGTTTGCTGACTTGCTTGTTCCTAATTAAGACTAGCCACTGAGACGCCAGAGTAGCCGACGTTGCTTCACTTCGGTCATGATCACAGGTGACATGATCCACATCACACTCGCTGCAAGGCTCTCTGATATCGACTGCCAGAGACATTCGTGGCGCGGCTCCGGTTTTTTGCTTATAACATGGAACTCCGGAAAAAGTCTGTGGTCGGAAGATGCAGACGTGTCCATATTTCGTCACAAGCAGCCATGCAGGAAACTTGCTGGACTCACATTGACAATACAGGGTTATTATATTCGTAAGTAGCTCTCGGGTTTCACAACAAACTGTGCAAGAAATTCAGAGACAGATTAAGGGGTAGATCATTTCTCCAAGCTTTTAACTCACGATGTTGGTGGTCAGTACGGGCACTGTTAGTCAATACGGCCAGAAGAGCATGTGCCCACAGTTCATTGAAACCGCAGCTGCGATATCAACGACAACGCGCCTTGAGAATCCGTCGGGTTGCCAATCTTCAGGGTCGAACTAATTCGATGCAGTAATATAGAGCCCTTGTTAAAAATCATGGTGAATCCTTCAGCTGTCAGTAATTTTGCACAATTCGCTACTAGTTTCGGTCAGTGACTACTATCAAGCTTAGCTGGCAAAAACGGCAGGTAAGCTAACCGTAATTTGAATAAAAGTAATTTGCTCTTGTAAGCCCACCACAGTACCTAAGAGATTTCTCATAACAGTAACAGACTATGTATGTTACTAGCTATCAATGAAGCCTTGCTTCTTGACGAAAATTGTAGTACACGGTTATTGTTGTGAGAATTTTTTTCGTTCTATGGTGGGCTTAAAAGAGCAAATTACTTTTGTTCAAATCGTGGAATAACTTTCCTGCCGTTTATGACACTAAGCTAGATAATGGTCATTGACCGAAACTCGGAGCTCAAGGTTTCTAAACTTGGGAAGATGCTCTACGCACTGATATGTGTCATTTTTCTCTCTGTCTTGTAATATTTGAACAGTAAACTTCTGAAACCCCAGGGGCACTTAGGAGAAAAACCTCCACACGGTGGATAACTACGTTTCCACCGTCTTTGCTGCGTTTCTTTTCAGGGCGACCAAGAGGAGGACCGCTGCAAAGACGGTCTGAAACGCCGCTTGAACAGTTGTTTTTAGTGTGTCAAGTTGACGCGGCCTGACCCCCAAAAGCATTTTATTCGTATTGACACTGACCGTGGCAGCCTGTGGACTAAAATATCATTCTACTCACTGTGTCTTGTGTACTATACCCATAGAGCAATAGCTTTTTCTTACCTCTCGTAATTGTAGGCAGATTGGCGACTGTATGTGAATAAATGGCAGCCGCCATTGACAGTTATGGAAAAAAGCCACCATCAGGGCTTCTATGCGTATGAAACATACATAACAGAATGTAAAATCGAAAATCTGATTTGGTCGTACAGATAGATGTAAAAGATTTGGTGCTGCAAGATGCCTAGACGAAAAAGAACGGTACGTCGAAAACAGGTTGCGGAAACAGACGTGTTCAGTGATTGCTATTCTGAAGTAATGCTGCGGATAATATTCGACAAAAGATCTTTGTTACGGGTAGAATATCAGTCCTGTCGTTTCGACGCTTTCGTTTGATAAAAAGCTGTGTACGAAATGAAACGGTTCCTGCGTGACAATGGATTGAATTATTGTTCGGGATAAATATTGACCTCTTCAGACCGCAAATTCTCATTTTTTGTTGCCATTAATACGGCCGCGGACGAGTGCGTACACGGACATATGCGCGCGCGTAACTCACGCACAACATGCAAACGCGCGGCGGCCATTCCTGCGCGGATTAAATCTATCCGCCGGCCGACTTTATGGCCATATAATAACGGCGCGTTTTGCCGGCCAACAATGCGGACGGTGGGCCCCGCCGGGCAGTTTATCACTGTATAGGGAGCGGGCGGCCAGATAGAGCAGGTGCCATCGGCATTACTGTCTGCAGCGGGCGAACAATGCCGACCGCTGCCGCGCACTCGCACAAAGCGAGACAGCCTCTGCGCGGCGCTGCGCCGCTCCGGCAGCCTGGCTGCCGCGGGGATTCCCCCGCCACGCCGACACAAAGCGAAAAGGCCGCGGGAGTCGAACCGCGCCGCGCGGATCAAATACACGCGCTCCATCTCTCGACGTGCGCGCGCGGGATGACCGGAAAATGCTTCTCGTTACCTCGTTCACAATGACAGACGTACTGGCTGGCAAATGAACTCGTGATTGATGTTTACGCTCCCCGGGCCGTCCTGGGCCGTGAAGCCAAGAGCGAGCTGCCTAATGCCGGAAATTAATTAAACGTTCTGCGCGTAATTCCGAAATACCTGTGTAATGCAGAACACTGTGCAGACTGTCCAACAAATGACCCCCTGATTTTCAAATTTAACAACAAAGATCGGTTGAAGAATGCAACGAACGGTAAGAAATGTATATACGGGAGCACATTAATGCATTAAGTTACACGTTTCGTGCAACATAAGCCCATCTTCTTGTGATATTAGGCATCTTGTAAAATTTCCTGGCCGCGCGGGATTAGCCGAGCGGTCTAGGCCGCTGCAGTCATGGACTGTGCGGCTGGTCCCGGCGGAGGTTCGAATCCTCCCTCGGGCATGGGTGTGTGTGTTTGTCCTAAGGATAGTTTAGGATCAGTAGTGTGTAAGCTTAGGGACTGATAACGTTATCAGTCCCATAAGATTTCACACACATTTGAACATTTTTTGAAAATTTCCTGCTGTTTCATGAATGAGGTGAACTCGTAGTAAACTGCGTTCCTACTGTGAAAAGCCGGCCGGGGTGGCCGAGCGGTTCTAGGCGCTACAGTCTGGAACCGCGCGACCGCTACGGTCGCAGGTTCGAATCCTCCCTCGGGCATGGATGTGTGTGACGTCCTTAGGTTAGTTAGGTTTAAGTAGTTCTAAGTTCTAGGGGATTGATGACCTCAGAAGTTAAGTCCCATAGTGCTCAGAGCCTACTGTGAAAATGTAACGTGTGAAATGGTGGAAAATGTGAAACACTGGAAACGTAAGGACAGGAGAGGACAACAACTCACCTTTGTGCTCAATGTGAACTGAACAAATTAATCCACAGACATCTTTGGTCGGAACTTAAAAAGAAAGTGCTTACAGAGGGAAATGAAGTGTCTTGACGAATTTTCCTATCTTTTTTGGTAAGTTTTTCTCGCGTTTAGCGCATTTCTGCTCATCTTCATAAATGTACAATGTACCACACTGCAGGCTGTCGTGATCCGAGTGTATGGAATAGTTTACATAAACGTTTTCTGAGTATGGTGCCGCGTCATAATGTAAAGAACTGTACTGTAGAAACAACGGCTTCTGTGGTCTTCATCTAGCTCTAGAAGACCAAGTAGGCCCAGCAGAATGCCACTGCGGCCGTGGCCGACACGTTGGATTCTCCATTATAGTCGTTTACGTTATGTCGCGGTAGCATACTCAGAAAACTTTTATGTAAACTGACTCTCGCCGCCGCACCGTGCACAATTAATTATAGAATAGGTTCGTAAATATGTGACTTTCCCCAAGACGTTTTGACTTATGTAATGTGCAAATAAACGTCTTATCTGATAGAATGAGACTATCTGTGACGACGATGTTGTTTTCGGAGAAGTCTAATTCAAAACGTTCACATGTGTGTGAAATGTTATGGGACTTAACTGCTTAAGTCGTCATCCCTAAGCTTACACACTACTTAACCTAAATTATCCTAAGGGCAAACACACACACCCATGCCCGATGGAGGACTCGAACCTCCACCGGAGTCAGCCACACAGTCCATCACTGCAGCGCCTTAGACCGCCCTGCTAATCCCGCGCAGCACTCAGCAGACATTCGAGCATGAACTTCATGACATATGTTCCGTAGTCAAAAACGCACAAAAACTCGCCGTTCCTATTTCCCACCCTCCTTAGTGAAGTCGGACTGACACACGATCCGCTGACCTCAAGTCGAGCACGTCTAACAGACAAAGGGCACAGCAGTGAACGTTCTCGCTGTTTCTTCCTGTCTCCCACATCTGTACACAAACCTACCTGCGTTACCAACGTCCGCGCCATGCTCTTTATACAGGGCTATTACAAATGATTGAAGCGATTTCATAAATTCACTGTAGCTCCATTCATTGACATATGGTCACGACACACTACAGATACGTAGAAAATCTCATAAAGTTTTGTTCGGCTGAAGCCGCACTTCAGGTTTCTGCCGCCAGACCGCTCGAGAGTGCAGTGAGACAAAATGGCAACAGGAGCCGAGAAAGCGTATGTCGTGCTTGAAATGCACTCACATCAGTCAGTCATAACAGCGCAACGACACTTCAGGACGAAGTTCAACAAAGATCCACCAACTGCTAACTCCATTCGGCGATGGTATGCGCAGTTTAAAGCTTCTGGATGCCTCTGTAAGGGGAAATCAACGGGTCGGCGTGCAGTGAGCGAAGAAACGGTTGAACGCGTGCGTGCAAGTTTCACGCGTAACCCGTGGACATGCTGGAAAATTGGCTCATGCCACAACTGGAGACCGACAGCGCCGACTTCATCTTTCAACAGGATGGTGCTCCACCGCACTTCCATCATGATGTTCGGCATATCTTAAACAGGAGATTGGAAAACCGATGGATCGGTCGTGGTGGAGATCATGATCAGCAATTCATGTCATGGCCTCCACGCTCTCCCGACTTAACCCCATGCGATTTCTTACTGTGGGGTTATGTGAAAGATTCAGTGTTTAAACCTCCTCTACCAAGAAACGTGCCAGAACTGCGAGCTCGCATCAACGATTCTTTCGAACTCATTGATGGGGACATGCTGCGCCGAGTGTGGGAGGAACTTGATTATCGGCTTGATGTCTGCCGAATCACTAAAGGGGCACTTATCGAACATTTGTGAATGCCTAAAAAAACTTTTTGAGTTTTTGTATGTGTGTACAAAGCATTGTGAAAATATCTCAAATATTAAAGTTATTGTAGAGCTGTGAAATCGCTTCAATCATTTGTAATAACCCTGTATAGACTCTGTTCTTTTGATTTGACTGTCCCTTATTCAGTAGTTTCGAAATAGTAGTTAGAAAAGTCGCTGACAGATGACGCTGCAATCGCAATATGTAACGCTTAAGAATAGTACTACGCAGCCCAAAGCTATCTGCTCCACCATTGAAACGTGAAAGGACGTTGGCGTACCGAAGTTTCAAATGGCGCTGTGCACTATGGGACTTAACTGCTGAGGTGATCAGTCCCCTAGAACTTGGATCTACTTAAACCTGATTGAACAAGAGTGTTCCAGGTACAGCAGTATTTCTGCAACTAGGCGCAGTTTTCACACAGGCTTTAATGTTCAAAAAGGACTATGTGAAAACAATTCGCAAGGTGTCGAACAGACTGGCAGCGCCACTGCTGATGTAATGGGGAATGTTGGTCCTACGCCGACTTTAAAGTGTCGCCACAGTTTCTGGACTTAACAGCATCCGAAGAACTATACCAGAGACTGGTTTGAGGCATTCCACCGGGTATACAATACTGACAAACAGTCCACACATGTTTCCACTCAAAATCCGTTCCCACTGCGCGACAAAGGGCTGAGTCTCTCAATAATAGGTAAGATACTTTAACTGCAGTCGCCCACATTTTGCACTCGACGCTCAGGTCTGACGAGACTCACCAAGATCCACTTCGCTGCTTCGTTTGCTTTCCTCTTTTCCCTGCCAAGCAAAGAGTCAACTACTGGGAACCGAACCCATGCCCACCGCATAGCAGTCAGAAACGGTACCACTTAGCTATGGGGACAGAGTGAACAAACAGCTGTTTTCTTGTGTGTGTGTGTGTGTGTGTGTGTGTGAGTGAGAGAGAGAGAGAGGATTGCGGGCGAGGGTAGGGGGGGGGGGGAGGGGGGAGGAGGCGCCAGAATAACCATCCAGAATCGGGTGAATCTCACCACACGCTTTTTTATCCAAGAGCAAAATGTGAATCGTTGAATGATACGGCCCTTTTTCCAGCTCTTCGAAAATCCGAGAACCACAACGTACTGGTATGGCCGCCAGATCTCAACCAACCTTGT
This sequence comes from Schistocerca nitens, assembly GCF_023898315.1. Classification (NCBI taxonomy): domain Eukaryota; kingdom Metazoa; phylum Arthropoda; class Insecta; order Orthoptera; family Acrididae; genus Schistocerca; species Schistocerca nitens. The sequence goes on from NC_064617.1 coordinate 104,825,347, forward strand.
ATCAGCACGATTTCGGTTTCATTTTACCGTAGTTTGACATACAGGCAACGGCACACCAGCACAGGCAACGATGCGCCTCGTGAAACAGAGAAACTTATTTGATCGCCCTCCAAGTACAAGTTGTGAAAAATTTGCTACAGTCCCTATCACTCAGAGTAAGATACCCTCTAAGGTTACTTTCTGGTTCGCGTGATGTCTCCCAAGCTGGCATCGTTGACTGCTACACAGCATCCACGCTAGACAGTGCTCCACTGGAACGTAACTTCAGTACGTTTGAAGTCACTTTTACACGGGCGACTTTGTTGTCACAATGGACTACTGATTGCAAGCAGGTCTACCGTAGCGCTGCCAGCGTTTTATTTGTGGACTGAGTCTTGTGTATCGCGAGTGCTCATTTTCACTTACACGAAGACGGCAAAGGTGCTTGGGTTGTGTGAGAGCAGTCTGCTGAGCTGTTAGTCGCCTGAAAGCTGAAAACGAGATTAGGGCAGAGCATCCTTTCTAGAAGAAAATCGAAACGCGGTAACAGACTGTAGGAGGAAGGGGTGGTAATAGTTTATTAATGACGAAAGCAAAATTCATGGCGGATGTTGTTGACAAAGGCCGTATGGTTAATTGTTCAAATGTGTGTGAAATCTACGGGACAACTGCTAAGGTCATCAGTCCCTAAGCTTACACACTACTTAACCTAAATTATTCTAAGGACAAACACACACACCCATGCCCGAGGAAGGACTCGAACCTCCGCCGGGATCAGCCGCACAGTCCATGACTGCAGCGCCTTAAGGCCGGTTCCCACTAGGGCTGCCGCGCGTCAGCGGCGTGGTTGCCATGGAAACGGCGTCAGCGGCAAGGCGCGGCGGGCTCTGCGTCGCGGTTTGCCCATGTCGAACCGCTTCCGCTGCCGCGTGACGCGCCCCAGCTGCGCGCCGCCAATCACAGAACGCACTGAGCGTGACGTCAGGTACGCAACCCTGGGCCACAAGAACTTTCACCGAACCGCTGGCGCGGACGCGGCGGCAGCTATGAAATACTTATCATCCGATTCCAAGGAAACTATTCGGTAGAAAAATTTGATTCTTGGGCATGTTACAGCCTGATATCTTCTCTCGATAAAGGGCCGAATTTCTTTTCGATATTCGTCGTGGTTACGTGCTGTATCGCATTTACGTAAACCTTTACACGAAATTTTAATGAGTGTGCAGAGGTAAAAACGCATTGCGTGGACTTTGCGTACAGTTCATTTTAGGTAATACATTATTGCGTATGAAATTTAGTCAACATATCGAAATTGCTTTTAAAGCTGAGAGCAGAACGATAGCTATCACCGTTCTCGAGATATTGAATGATATGTCGGCGGATGGGCTGTGCGGTGACCGTGCGCGGGTCGCTTGCGACGCGACCGATACTTCGTCCTGCTCGTCGTAAACCATGTGGTTGTATCAACTGCAAATTTCGTAAACGGTTCAAGAAATCTAAAAGCGTTTTTTTGCAAACGATAACTTGTAAAAAGTCATGTATTTCGTCGCATGATAAATATCCAAAATCTGTTTATCTACCGAGATATGAAAGAAACTACAGTTTTTCAGAAGGGATAGATGATTTTTTTTTAAACAGCATTTAATAGCGTGTGAAATGAGAAGTTAAACAGAAACTAATTTGCTGGTATGTCATAAGATGTAATTAGCTAAGTATCTACAGCTATTGATTATTTCCTTTGGTAAGTAACAAACGTTTTTTTTTCTTTATCGAGTGTACTTTATTGGTTCAAGGCGCGTTTCGCCTTTTACTTTAAGGCATTTTCGGTGGAATCTAGAATGATTCAGTTTTGTTTTAAATGCATAACTGATTACTTACATTGAATCGAGTTTTTGGCGGACATATACGTTTCCCCTCACCTGGTCACATGCTGGAGGTTGAACTAAAACTTAGATTATGGAACATAAGCACATTTTCATGTTCGCTCTTTTTTCTTCTGTCACTAGCTGTAGACATTTTACCGAAAACACTGATTTGAAGTCGTAACTACAGTGTGTTCACCTCATGCCCCTTCCTGTTTGGTTTGTTTATGTACATGTTGCCAACCTAAAGAATTATATGCTGAAATTGTTTGTTTATTTCTGTTCTCCTTATATCTGTATATGTGTGGGGCTAGCCAGTGATAGTTATAGAAAGTTGAAAGTGAATGCAGTAGTTGTCAGACAGTGGTTGAAAGGTTTGGTGTTCAGCTGATTTCAGTTTTGGTTTAAATGTTTTGTGGAGGAGTGCATGGAAGACTAAATTCACTGCTTACATTAACAGATAAAATAGCAGAATAGCATTTGAACAAATGATTATTATCAGAATACTATCACCCAACCCCTTTGTCCTCACTCTTTGACGCCTCATAATATGTCCTCTCAACTTACCCCTCTTGTAGTCAAAGTTGTGCCGTAATTTCCTCTTCCTACTCTATTTAAATCCGTACCTCTTCTTTAGTTACACGATCCTCATGTCTAGTCTTCAGCATTCTTATTGATCACCACGTTTTGAAAGCGTCCATTGTCTTCTCGACAGAACTGTTCATCGCCCACGTTTCACTTACAAGGCTGCACTCCACACAAATACCTTCGTAAAATAGTACCCAATCATTACAATTTATATTCCATGTGAACAAATTTTCTTTTTCAGGACGCTTTTCTTGCTATTCACAGTCTTCATTTTATATCCTCTCTACTTCTGCCTTCTCAATTACTGCTTCCCTTTCAAGTCATTGAAGTCTTAGAAATGCAGTTTGGTTTCTGTACAAGTTGTAGATAATCTTGTGTCCCTGTGTTTTATCGATGACATCTCCAGAGCTTCAAAGAATGTTTTAATTAAGATTGTCAAAACCTTTCTCTAAACATGCAAATGCTATAAACACAGTTTCGCTGTTCTTCAGTGTGTCTACTTAGTTAAGTGGTAGGATCAGTATTGCCTTGCGTGTTCAGACATCTCACAGGAATCTAACATTATACTTATGTTAGTTTGTACAACCCCTCCCCCTCTCCTGTCTACATATTCCTTCCACTATCTAGCCTTCTCTTATTTGCTTAGTTCTGGCTTGCCAAATGAGTTCTTGACAGTTGCTTCTCCTTGAGCAAAGTTTTCTTTGTTCTTTCTCATTTTCATTCCCTTATGTTTTCCAAGTGCAAAATCACGTTGCAATTTTGGACTTTCTGTCAACGTCATGTTTAGACATTTCTATTTCCAATGGCCTACTTTATTTGCTGCATTTTTGTATTTTTCCCTCTTGTCAGATTTAATATTTCACATTTTATCTAACGATTTCTACTGTATCTTCTTCCCGTTCTCATACTCTGCTGCATTCACCACTTCTTTTCTCAAAGATATCCATTCGTATTCTAGCGGATTCCTTCCTCTGTTTCAGTCAGTCGTTGCATTACGCTAACTTTAAGATTATCGAAAAACTGTGGGTCTTGACTTATTCAAGTTCCATTTCCTTAATTTGCTACAGTTTACTGTCGCTTTAGTTGTAAACTGCAGCTCGTAACTAATAAAGTATTGTAGGTTTGTGTCTGCACCGGTAACTGTCTTATAATTTAAAATCTGGTTTTGAAAACTTTGTTCCAAATATGTATTATTCTTTCATGATTCTTAAGCAATGTGCTAGATAGTGAACAATGATGAACGGTAGTCATGAAATGTGTTTATGGTGAAATGAGAAAACATGCATAATAGAATGTGTGAAAGAGTACATTGTACAGAAAATGAAAAATTGGTATGTCTTCACCCAACTTCGTCTTTCCTCCATGTAGGTGTAAGATATAGTTTTTCAAACGCACCGGGACATTCAGTGGCAGTCCGTCATTGGCTACCGCTAGCGTCTGCCGCTTCCAGATGGGAACGCCTTAATTCCGCGAGCCGCCGCGTCAAAGCGGAAAACGCTTGCCGCTGCCGTTGCCGCACGACGCGCTGCCGCGCTCTAGTGGGAACCGGCCTTTAGACCGCGCGGCGGCGGTATGGTTAATTCTCGACATTGATGGGAACTGAAAGAACAGGAAACGTGTCAAATGGTTCAAATGGCTCTGAGCACTATGCGACTTAACTTCTCAGGTCATCAGTCGCCTAGAACGTAGAACTGACCTTCGCTGTTTAGTCCCCCTTACACATCCCAACAACCACCACCACCATCTTGCTGGTGGCCAGCCACCAGCAGTCTCTAAGCGTTCGAGGGCCCATTTTAAAGGTAACGTTGATGACCCCAAATCGTAGAACTAATTAAACCTAAGTACATCACACACATCCATGCCCGAGGCAGGATTCGAACCTGCGACCGTAGCGGTCGCTCGGTTCCAGACTGAAGCGCCTAGAACCGCACGGCCACTCCGGCAGCAGGAAACGTGTCATCCAAACATTTCATAACAGCTACATTTATCTTCTCGTGAAAACAAACTCATTAAACAGTATTTAGAAGGCAGGAAACAGTGCCTTTTCACTTGATGTTTCATATCTCGTTTTATTTGTAAGTGCCAACTAACGTCGAAAATTATTTTTCTCGTTATACAGTTCTCACCTTTTCAGCGATGAAACAGTTTTCATTGACAAAAAACCTTGTCTAATTACGTTTTATTTATGCGTGGTGTAGGTTCTGTCTTTGTGTGGGTATATTAAAAAGTAAATATGTTCAGATGTTTCATCGCCCTTGAGGGTGAACACTAGTAGGAAAAATAAAAAGATGTTCGTGCAATATTTGCAATATGCCACGAAAACAAAGCAAACAACAAGATTAAGAAGACACAAAAGCTCAAAAACTACTGGTATAAAGAGAGAGAGCTCGGCGGCTGCGGATACGCAGTCTGCAGCGTAATCAAGATTTTAGAACTCCACACTCGGCGCCTTAAGTTGCTCATTGACGTGACTGTCCCACTCGCTACGTGGTTGTCGCCCAATCGATGCGCAAGCACGCGACGCGCACCCACGACGAGTAATTTATTTTTGCCGGAAAGTAGCTCGTTTGAAACGGGCTTCGTTCCGTGTGAGACGGGCTCACCAGGAAGCAGGGGAGGTAGCGCGCGGCCGTCTTGCAGTGAGCGAGCGCAGGGTGAAGCACCGCTGTGAATGCCGCAGCCGCGCCGCAGAGGGAGGCGGGCAGCGGCGGGTGTAGAGGCGGCCGGGCGGACGCGCCAACACGTCACGTGACCGGCTGGGAGCCGCAGGTGCACGGCGCGTCGCGGAACACGCGGCGCTGGCGGCGCGCCAGCTGCGCCCGCCCCGCTGCCAGCTGGCCCGGCCCAGCCAGTGGGGGAATCCCGGAGCCCGGCTCGGGGACTCCCCCCCCCACACAGGCACTCGCTCCTCGAGCAGACAGCTCTTTTATGCACTTGCCGCCGTCACCACCACTCCCTCTTTCGCGCCCTCTTAATCGCTCGAGTCCCTGCGTCCGTTCTGCGGCTGCTTTCGCCCCTCCTCTTACCTCCCCTTACCCTCTTGACATCTAAATCATAGAGAAATGTGCGCATTGTAGTCCTGCTTTCGTAGGTTTGTGCAGGCGGGCAGTATCATTACGTTCCATTCTACTCTTATAGAGACGTCCAGATCAGGACATAATACAATCCGTTACTGTAAAAATGGTTCAAATGGCTCTGAGCACAATGGGACTAAACTGCTGTGGTCATCAGTCCCCTAGAACTTCGAACTACGTAAACCTAACTAACCTAAGGACATTACACACATCCGTGCCCGAGGCAGGATTCGACCCTGCGACCGTAGCGGTCTCGCGGTTCCGGACTGTAGCGCCTAGAACCTCTCGGCCACATTGGCCGGCTCCGTTACTGTATTATATTACGAAGAAATTTTTTTTACGTTGTAAGAACTATCTCGTAGATCAGACACCGCTTAAATATCTGTATAAGACAACATTCATCATATTCACCTTGCGAAGCTGGTTTCAGAGTCAGAGTTGCTTCCTTTGTTCCTGTATACAGTGTGTCGAGGGTTCATTTGCATGCTAAATCGCTGGAACGTTATGTTGCTGTTCGCCATTTGCTTCTCTTGTTTGCATTTTCTTGAAACTTATTTTATAAATAATAATCAAAATTTTTTTCAACATACATCTGCAACTTGCTTGCACCATGCAAGGAATATAACAAATCACAGCGCAAGATCCTTGATCATATAGCTACAATATAGCAGGTCAGCAACTGGAAGCAGTTAATTCCATAAATTATCTGGGAGTAGGCATTAGGGGTGATTTAAAATGGAATGATCATATAAAGTTGATCGTCGGTAAAGCAGATGCGAGACTGAGATTCATTGGAAGAATCCTGAGGAAATGCATTCCGAAACCAAGGGAAGTAGGTTACCGTACGCTTTTTCGCCCACTGCTTGAATACTGCTCAGCAGTGTGGGATACGTACTAGATAGGGTTGATAGAAGAGATTGAGAAGATCCAACGGAGAGCAGCGCGCTTCGTTGAAAGATCATTTAGTAACCGCGAAAGCGTTACGGAGATGATAGATAAAATCCAGTGGAAGACTCTGCAGGAGAGACGCTCAGTAGTTCGGTACGTCGAGGACATACCTTCACCGAGGAGTCAAGCAGTATATTGCTCCCTCCTACGTATATCTCGTGAAGGGACCATGAGGATAAAATCAGAGAGATTAGAGCTCACACAGAGGCATACCGACAATCTTTCTTTCCGCGAACGAGACTGGAATAGAAGGGAGAACCGATAGAGGTACTCAAGGTACCCTCCGCCACACCCCGTCAGGTGGCTTGCGGAGTATGGATGTAGATGTAGAACATGAACCAAACTACGAGGGTTGGAACTTACATAGTGGCAACTATTTATCCTCAACCGAAACAAAAGAGTTACATGTTTGCACCTGTTACTGTCCTTCAACGTAGTCAACAGGGTTGTGTAGAACCCGTTGCCAGCGATGTGGAAGGCGTAGTATACCGTTAGCAGTGCCTGTTCTGATGATGGTGCGAATGGAGCGGTCTACTGCTTGTCGAATCCCTGGAACAGTTGTGAAGCGGATGCCACGAAGCGGTCCTGCATCATCGGAATCAAATCAAAGTCACAAGGACCGGGGAGTATGGTGGATGGTACAGTACTTCCCAGTCCCATCGACCGAACAGGACAACCACAGCTTCCACTGTATGCGCCCGCGCATTGTCGTGCAAAATTGGTTGGTTGGTTGCTTGGGGAAGGAGACCAGACAGCGTGGTCATCGGTCTCATCGGATTAGGGAAGGATGGGGAAGGAAGTCGGCCGTGCCCTTTCAGAGGAACCATCCCAGCGTTTGCCTGGAGTGATTTAGGGAAATCACGGAAAACCTAAATCAGGATGGCCGGATGCGGGATTGAACCGTCGTCCTCCCGAATGCGAGTCCAGTGTCTAACCACTGCGCCACCTCGCTCGGTCTGTCGTGCAAAATTATGGATGGGTTGCGCAGAAAGTGTCGCCGCTTCTTTCGCAAAGCTTGTCGCAGACGATGCTTTAAAAAAAAAAAAAAAATTAATACTGTGCATTGACGTTCTGCCGTGGAGGAACGTAATGCCCATCGTGTACGAGAATCACCATAACGTTAGACCGCTCCATTCGCATCATTCACAGAACTGGCTCTGCTAACGGTATACTACGCCTTCCACATCGCTGGCAACGAGTTTTACCCAACGGTGGTGACTACTTTGAAAGACAGCAACAGGTGCGAACATGTAACTCTTTTGTATCGATTGTGAATAAATATTTGCCACTGTTTAAGTTCCAACCCTCATATATACATGCTAATCACACTCTGATGCTTTTCGGGCCAAATTCACGTATATACAGGGTGTTACAAAAAGGTACGGCCAAACTTTCAGGAAACATTCCTCACACACAAACAAAGAAAAGATGTTATGTGGACATGTGTCCGGAAACGTTTAGTTTCCATGTTAGAGCCCATTTTAGTTTGGTCCACCTACGCTCAATGGAGCACGTTATCATGATTTCATACGGGGTACTCTACCTGTGCTGCTAGAACATGTGCCTTTACAAGTACGACACAACATGTGGTTCATACACGATGGAGCTCCTGCACATTTCAGACGAAGTGTTCGTACGCTTCTCAACAACAGATTCGGTGACCGATGGATTGGTAGAGGCGGACCAATTCCATGGCCTCCACGCATTCCTTACTTCAACCCTCTTGACTTTCATTTATGGGGGCATTTGAAAGCTCTTGTCTACGCAACCCCGGTACCAAATGTAGACACTCTTCGTGCTCGTATTGTGGACGACTGTGATACAATACGCCATTCTCCAGGGCTGCATCAGCGCATCAGGGATTTCATGCGACGGAGGGTGGATGCATGTATCCTCGCTAACGGAGGACATTTTGAACATTTCCTGTAACAAAGTGTTTGAAGTCACGCTGGTACATTCTGTTGCTGTGTGTTTCCATTCCATGATTAATGTGATTTGAAGAGAAGTAATAAAATGAGCTCTAACATGGAAAGTAAGCGTTTCCGGACACATGTCCACATAACATATTTTCTTTCTTTGTGTGTGAGGAATGTTTCCTGAAAGTTTGGCCGTACCTTTTTGTAACACCCTGTATTACGAACCCAGCTTCTAGTAGCTTACAGAACAGAAAGTAGTTCAAATTAGTATGTACATGACTGTCTTAATCGACACAGTGTTTCACGTTTAATCTGTACATTGTTGTCTGAAAATAATTATTTAAGTGAAGATTTACAGCCCAAGTGGTGAATCAAAAATGTTGCAAAATTTGGCAATTTGAAAAAATAAAAGCTTCCTGTTGTTTTATAAAATCGATTTCATCATCGGTAGTAAAAGTAGAAAAATTACAAATGATGACAAATTTTGTTTTCGTGGAAACTGAAACATTACGGTATTATGTTTGTTGCAAATTTGTTTTTAGATAATTTGTCACTTGTAATTACTAATTTTCATGGTATCGGATCGATATTATATAATATTTCGATATAAATAACAAAATTATGTTGACAAAAATGGTTTTTTCATACTCAGATATATTCAGAAGTATCCGCAGATGAGAAATGTATGATTTAAGTGAGAAAATTGTCTCAAGTATGGCCAAAATTTTCACGGAATCGAACATTTCGGTTGACAGCGCGAAAGTGCCGAAGAGGCTCGAATCATTACAAGGGTTAGTCAACCTACCTACGTTAGTAGTACTGAAACGTCGCCTTAGAAAAATTTATGAATTACTCTGCTGGTAAACACCTTACGTTATTTGATTTTCAAACAGCTGAGCAAAACTGAACGTACTCAGACATTTCGCTCTTTACTTATTCTGATCAACACTAAACTGACACACAATATTTTTAGTGCAACGCAATCTGACTTTCAATAATCCCTACAAAAGAATGGCCTGACTAACAATAACCAATACCTTTCATGAATCACTTATCTCACAAAAATCTTCGTTATTCGAACTACTGCAATACAGCGAGCGCCAATACTGCCAGCTAAATAAAAAATTCTGACTACTGAAGGCACTAACTACTAATAGGCATACTTAGCAAATGGAAGATTTTGATAGAGAACAGCCTCGTGATGACTGGGTGTTGTGTGATGTCCTTAGATTAGTTACGTTTAAGTAGTTCTAAGTTCTAGGGGACTGATGACCATAGATGTTAAGTCCCATAGTGCTCAGAGCCATTTGAACCATTTTTTTGATAGAGAACAAACAATATATTTACCTTAATAGTGTTCAAAAGTCATAATATATGTATCAATTCATGACATCCAGTCTTTCTGATGGACACACGTCCAGATCATCAGTTCACAAAATCCGCCATCTCTCTCCCCACGTCCACCACTGCTGGCGACTCACCTCCAACTGCGCAACGCTACGCGCTGTTCACATCCAACTGCCCAACACTTCAATAGCAAATATTGCAGCAATGCCGACCAGCCTCGGACTGCACACAGCACAGTCAGTGATTTTCATACAGAGCGCTACGTGGCTTTACCAAAATAAAAACCTAAACAGCCTACTTACAGTACGTACAATTTTCTAACCGCCCACCGGTTCCACACTGGTGATTTATACGGGAGCGTGGTAATTTTACTGTATGAAATTGATAAAGCAGAATTAGAGGAAGTTAAAACGTATAATAACAATTACTAACCAAATACTTTATTTTTTTTGAAACCCGTAACGCGTACGCCCACCATGAAAACTGAAAACTGGAATACCCTCTAGTGGGCGCTATGGACCTGGTTGACTATCACGGGTCTAGATGTTCATCTGCTCTCCGCAAGCCATCTTATTTCTTTTCCCCAGGGAACACAGCGTAGCGGTGACATTCCGCAGCTCCCTTCTCCTCCCTCTCGCAGAACCCGCCTATATGGGCCTGAAATTCGCTTATCTTGTCGTCGTGATCATTGCCCAGAATAGACAGACACGAGCAAAACATTATGAGCACAAATAAATAGCGTGTGGGTGTATATTTGGGAGGCAATACAGAATCGATTCTGCATGTCGTGTATTCGACAAGTCCTTCGAAGGTTTCCGAAGGTATGTGGCACCAGATGTGTACACACAGGTCACGCAATTTCCCGTAAACTGTGGGCCGGTTGTTTGTGGAACGGTAGATGGCGTCGATAGCGTCCCAGCAGTGTTCCGTCGACTTCAGATCGGGCGAATTTCGTGGCCAGGACATCGACCTGGATTAACTACCGTCCTCCTCGAACCATTACACCACGACTGTGGCCTTGTGACATGATCAGTCGCACTGTTGGAAGATGCCGTTGTTGTCGAAGAAGACATCAAGCGTGTCGGCTTCCGGACCCAACCAGGACAGCAGCGGGCAGCGTCTATTGGACATGGGCTCACAGGAACATATTTTAGTCGGTAAAGTGGTGACAGTCCGTGATTTTAACACAAACTGGACATTTATGACGGATGATGGTTCTTGCCAGTGGAAGACAGCTGAGAACTTTGCTTAGCCACGCCATTTGTTACTCTGCAGCATTCTGTAATAACTCCCTATCCGTTTCCACCCGAACCCACACGATCGTGCGGGTTCGGTTTTTATTTTTTTACAATAAACTGAATCTCTTGCTTTGCTTCCAGTCGACCTGCAACGATCGTGCAGGTTGTGCGCTACGCGTTTCTCATGTTTATGTTGCCATTTGGCGCCAACAGTTTGCAGCACATGTTGTTTAAGTTGATCGAGAAGTGAGCATTATGCCGGCTCTTGGTTAGTTGCTCATAATTAAGTTAAATTGAATTGTTTCGGCGATTTGCTGGATCTGGTTATTTGTAATAGTGTGTACAACGTTCTGATATTGATAATTATTAGTAACTTCATATCTTTTCACAGTAATTGTGCGTTAAATGTGTACTAGCACGATTGTGCGGGTTAGGTGTTGACTGTGTAACTTCATCCTCGAGTGGGTGTTGTTGATTGTGTCATTGGCCTTCCTATATTACTGCTTTTCATACAGTTTTGAATGGGAAAGTTTTTATGCACGTTCCCGTTATTGTATGCAGGTTTATGAGACTATCAAATCCGTTCTCTATTAGAGGATTCGGATTTGAGTGGCATTTCGTCAGATGAAGACGACGAGTTTGATCCTTCTCCTTCAAATATTCAGCAGGCAGACGACTCGTCTGATGATGATTTGAGTGCCGAAGAAGTTCCTGAAGAGCGCAGGAGTTCACACAGTGTCACAAAAGGTGTCAGACCACTGCTTTTTCGGAGATCAAATTTTGTTCAGAAGTTTTCTCCACCAAACAGTAGTTACAGTGCTGTTGAGGTCAGTGCAAAGAGGTGCGATCTGAGTTACCTATTTGGTGTATCATTCCCATTTTCTTACTAAAATATGTATGAACGCTGCACTTCCAGAACAAAGACAAAGTGCACAAAATACAATCAGTACTTATGTCTTGCAAAAGGAAAGGATTGTTTCAAATTATTTAACGAAAAGTGAAGCAGTCTGAACCATGCCTTTGTGTTACAAAATAAATACAAACAATGTATAATTAATTTTTTTCCGCAGAATATGATTTGCAATCTATGTAACATTTTTTATAATAACTAATAAATAAAAGAAATGAAAGAATAATTTTTTATTCATAACTGTTCCTCAGGTAATTTATAATATCAAACAAATAGCAGGAAGTCAGAGAATAATTTTGGTGAAATAAAACCTGACCCTCACGATTGTGCTAGTTGTTTTCCCGCTACATTTTTTGTGGAAGAGTTTTTTTATTATTTTTCCCAATGTCTACTATGCCCAAGTATACAGGGAATCAACTTTATTCACCATTTAAAAAAAAAAAAAAGTGTTCAGGGTGGAAAGGGCTATACTTAGGGACAGTTATTCTCTGGCAAGCTTTTTCTATTATCAGTTATTATCAGTTATTATCTACTTTTGTCATATTTAACCATTTTTCAATGCTTTGTTGAAAATGGAATTGTTCCTAAGATAGGGCGGCCCAAATATGAGACAAGTGTAGAGAAAAATTGTTTTAACAAAAAATTGTGACACAAATAATTATTTAAAAATTAATACCAAAGGTAAAAATGAAAACAACAGCATGTTGCAGATATTTCATTGATGTCGTGTTACGCGCTTCTACATATCGTTCTTGAGTTGTGGAGACCACAGAAGCCGGTCTCCGCAGTTGAAGAAAGATCTGAAGATGCGCTAGATGTGTGAAACGCGTCATTAATACAGTATCTCCAACAGAGACTATTATTTCAATTTTTAACATTTGTATACTGTTGCTGCGCTTGGCCAGAATGGTGTGGAGTGATACGAGGTGCGGCTAGAAAAAAACCGGACTGATGCTGGAAAAAACATTTATTTACAATTATTTACAATTTCATGTTATCTCCTTCAATGTACTCTCCTCCTCGGTCTCTACACCGCTCCATACGAATTTTCCACTGTTCATAGCAATGCTGCAGATCATTTTCGGTAAGTCCATACATTACTTCCGTCGCTTTTTCTTTTACTGCTTCAACAGTCTCAAATCTAGTTCCTTTCAAAGCTGACTTGACTTTAGGGAAAAGAAAAAAGTCACAGGGGGCCAAATCAGGTGAGTAGGGTGGATGATCTAAGATGGGAATGTTGTGTTTGCCAAAAACGTCTTCACTGACAACGCACTGTGAGCTGGGGCATTGTCTTGGTGAAGGATCCATGACTTTTTTCTCCACAAATCGTTCCGTTTTCTCCGTACTCGCTCACGTAGGGTAGCCAGGACGCTAACGTAGTAATGCTGATTCACTGTTTGTCCCTCTGGTATCCAATCAATGTGCACAATCCCTTTGATGTCAAAAAAAAAAACAATCATCATTGCCTTGAATTTCGATTTTGACATTCGTGCTTTTTTTTTTGTCGTGGAGAACCAGGAGTTTTCCAATGCATCGATTGGCGTTTAGTTTCGGGATCGTAAGTAAAAAACCACGATTCATCGCAAGTAATAACATTTTGTAAGAAGGTGGGATCGCTTTCAATGTTTTCCAGGATGTCAGAACAAATCATTCTTCGGCGTTCGTTCTGTTCAATTGTGAGACACTTTGGAACCATTTTTGAACACACTTTGTTCATGTTGAAACTTTCATGAAGAATCTGCCTAACACTTTCCTTGTCAACTCCTGTTAACTCAGACACTGCTCTGATTGTTAAACGGCGATCTTGTCGAACAAGTTTACCGATTTTTTCAATGTTTGCATCAGTTTTTGCTGACAATGGTCTGCCAGTGCGAGTGTCATCACTGGTGTCTTCGCGGTCATCTTTAAATCGTTTAAACCACTCAAACACTTGTGTTCGCGATAAACAATCATCGCCGTACACTTGTTGTAACATTACGAACGTTTCACATGCAGATTTTCCTAGTTTGAAACAAAATTTGATGTTAACACGCTGTTCTTTCTGTACACTCAACATTTTCCGACGCACAGACAAAACGTCAACTACTTAAAACAGACGCCACGGGCAGACTGAGTGCAGGAGGCAGATGAAACTCGAGCAGTAGGCGGAGCGAGAGTCACGTAACAGGCCACGCGACTTTCAGCCTTATTGCATTCGTTTTATTGTTTCACCAGTACTACTCCGGTTTTTTTCTAGCCACACCTCGTACATATGGTTTTAAAGAATGCGAAAAAAATTATTTATCAATGATGTATCCAATTTATGGAGTATAATGTTGGCCTCCAAAAATGTTTTCACACTCCTTTGGGCCAGATATTCGCAATCGCTCTTCTTTTTTGCAGCTTCAAACCTGCTGCTAATTGTAGACTACCGCTTTATTGGCAAACTGATCTACTTCAACTTGTTTCCCTTATGGTTTTAGGTCTGCACATGTTTCACTATATAATCTTAACGCTCCCATGAAACTCTGGTACTGCAGAATTTACAAAACACTATTAGCTTATCGGGAGCATATAAACCATCTATTTCAAATCCTCGCACCCTTTCGTCAGCGGTTACTGTAGGCTTCGCCATTGTAATGTCTTTGTGATAGATTTTCATTGCGCCATTGATTTGAAACGGCATACTGCGGAACATACACTACAAAAGAAATAAATAATCCAAATCCACACAGTTGTCGATCGTAAGCGCTCACAAAAGTCGATACTGTAAAGGCCACTAGTGCCGGCACGACTGCAAAAAGTAGTGCGGCAGTTGAACATGGAACATTTCAACATTAAATATGTCACTGACATCATTAGATTTACGACACTTCTTACGAGGACACAGAGAAATTTTGTTGAAAAACGCTGATTTTGCGTTACTTCCTTAAAAACTACCGAATTCGCGCTATTTCCTGAAAAACCACCAAATTCGCGTTATTCATCGCGTTATCGTTTAAACGAGTTTTTCCTGTCCGTACCTACATTATATGACATAGCATTATATGCACCTGAAGATACAGCAGAAGTTGCGAAACCGTTCGTATGAGTCTCTAACCGATTTACATAAATACAGCTACAGCGGACAGCTGAATAGTCTTAACACCAGTATGGAAACACCTGCTTTATAAATCGGTTAAACAGTTATGTACATGTACTAAGGGATGCAGGTTTTCCGCTGTAATGTTCACGCTGTCCACAGCTGCCGTGGTACGTTTAGTTACTGCCACAGGTCCCTTGGAATCCCAGGTAAGAGTTCCCCATAACACCACTGTCTCTCCCCTTGGCCGGCGTCCATGGCGTGGTGCATATTTCCAGCAGGCATTTGCGTAAAAAGAAAGGTGACTCATCCGACAAGGCAACGCGTTTCCACTGATCCACGAGCCAAACTCGACTCGATGCCCGCAATTGTCGATGTTGTTCGATTGACAACGCAACCCGTCTGATGCAAAGTTCCACTTCCAACAGTTTGCTCCGAAATACATGTGACTGTACCTGCATTGTACTCTGTCGTCATATCGGCGATAGGTCTACATCTACATATACATCCATACTCGCAAGCCACCTGACGGTGTGTTGCGGAGGCTACCTTGAGTACCTCTATCGGTTCTCCCTTCTATTCAAGTCTCGTATTGTTCGTGGAAATAAGGATTGTCGGTATACCTCTGTGTGGGCTCTAATCTCTCTGATTTTATCCCCATCGTCTCTTCGTGAGATATACGTAGGGGGGAGCAATATACTGCTTGACTCCTCGGTGAAGGTATGTTCTCGAAACTTCAACAAAAGCCCGTACCGAGCTACTGACCGTTTCTCCTGCAGAGTCTTCCACTGGAATCTATCTATCATCTCCGTAACGCTTTCGCGATTACTAAATGATCCTGTAACGAAATGCGCTGCTCTCCGTTGGATCTTCTCTATCTCTTCTATCAATCCTATCTGGTACGGATCCCACACTGCTGAGCAGTATTCAAGCAGTGGGCGAACAAGCGTGCTGTAACCTACTTCCTTTGTTTTCGGATTGCATTTCCTTAGGATTCTTCCAATGAATCTCAGTCTGGCATCTGCTTTACCAACGATCAACTTTATATGATCATTCCATTTTAAATCACTCCTAATGCGTACTCCCAGATAATTGATGGAATTAACTGCTTCCAGTTGCTGACCTGCTATATTGTAGCTAAATGATAAGGGATCTTTCTTTCTATGTATTCGCAGCACATTACACTTGTCTACATGCAGATTCAATTGCCATTCCCTGCACCATGCGGCAATTCGCTGCAGATCCTCCTGCATTTCAGTACAATTTTCCATCGTTACAACCTCTCGATATACCACAGCATCATCCGCAAAAAGTCTCAGTGAACTTCCGATGTCATCCACAAGGTCATTTATGTACATTGTGAGTAGCAACGGTCCTACGACACTCCCCTGCGGCACACCTGAAATCACTCTTACTTCGGAAGACTTCCCTCCATTGAGAATGACATGCTGCGTTCTGTTATCTAGGAACTCTTCAATCCAATCACACAATTGGTCTGATAGTCCATATGCTCTTACTTTGTTCATTAAACGATTGTGGGGAACTGTATCGAACGCCTTGCGGAAGTCAAGAAACACGGCGTCTACCTGTGAACCCGTATCCTGCTGTACAGAGACGGCAATGCTCCTCCCTTCACGTTGTGTAATGCTGGTCACATACTCGAGGTTTCTTAGTTATTCAAACCTTTTCCATAGGTGCTCAGGAAATTAGCACCCTATCAGCTGAACAGCGTAACAGCATCGTAATTTTCGAGTCGCATCTTTGCAAGCTCTGGGTGGTAACAATCTACCCTTTGTGGAAATAGCTATGCCACCGAATTGCCTCGTTTGCGACTTGTGTCATCGCTGAAACGATCCGCCTTTGTCAGCACTCCGTTTGCTCCAGCAGTAGTAACTTGAGCTCCATCAGACGTGGAGTGAATTAACCTGTGACGAGTCGAGCAGGTGCTCTTGTCACAAAGTGTACCAGAGCGACGAGCGGTATTCAACATGTCGTCGAACATCGATTTTGTGAGCTAGATATTGTCAATATTCTTCCAGTAAATCTGGGCTGTTATCTGCTTTCCTCAACGTTAAATTTGTGTGGTCGTTCTGTTCTGTTGCTAAAGGTAAGCGTTGGCGTAAATTAATTTTTTAGAACGTTTCGGTGTTCTTAAAGTTCTGGCGGCTCCCCTTTTCTAAGAAGTTTGAAAAACGGTTAATAACCCGAGTTCCAAGTGAAGTCTTTCATACTGTTCGACTTAAGATTAGCCATAGCTATTAGCGGCGTCAGATAAAAATCCCCGAAAATATTAATTTATCAGCATAAAAATAAAAACTAAGAATAAAGTCTGGTCCCAGCTGCGCGCAACAGTTACCAGTGAAAAGAAATGCACACACTGCAATTAATTGAAAACAAAATTATCTCACTCTCTCTTCATTTGGTTTGTAAATAGAAACGGCGAGCTACGGAGAACAAATAACATGATATATTCTTAGAAGGAAGTTATAGCAACTGCGTCTCGTAATATTAAACTTTTTAACAGTCTGCTTGAGTAGTAGTAGCTTGGTGTAATCATATTTATCTCAGGCTAAAATAGATACAAAACAACGAGTGACGAATCCATTTTACAAAGGCTTTTCTTTAATAATTTTTTTCATAATGTGGGGCCATAGTAATAATATATTTCTTTAAAGTCAGTACCGCCATTTGACTGTTTTTTATTTGCAGTGTTACATTACACGATCATGATTTCGGCTTTAAAGTGCCATTATCAAGTGTTTCAATGTTATATTTCTGGTAAAAGCCTACTGCTTTATCACTCAAAGCAGTAGGCTTTTAGCAGAAATATTAACCCTTAGACAATGTGTCTAATAGTGTATTTTAAATATGACAGTATGCCATCTTAGATAACATTAAAACACATGATAATGGCACTTTAAAGCCGAAATCAAGATCGTGTAATATAACACTGCAAATAAAAAACAGACTAATAGCGGTACTGACTTTAAAGAAAAGTGTTTACTTGTTTCTGTACCAAAACAGGGAGTTGTGTTCTCGATGTTCTTGCGCACACTTTTCAGTACCACCACCGCACGTTCATCCGTATTCTGGGTGCTGCATCACTCGTAACTCGATCAGGGTAGCGCCCCGAAGTTCCTGGTTGACGTCAATATGAAACAGATTTTTTCCACAGATATTAATAAAAGGGCTCTTCCCTGTTGTCGCCCTTCTCGCCCCGCTCAGCTACAGTTTGGGATTAACACTTTTTAACGCATTTGAAATTAACACCTTATCATTGAATAAAACATCCTATGTAACAGGACCGTTACAAAGCGTAACGCTAATTTGTGTTTATTGTTTGGTGGAAGTTTACTGTCACTTTGTCACACAATGCGCACAGTGAAAAAGGCGTTGCCACCCACTGGTGTTTTCCTCCATCTTGCAAGTAGGAGTGAAGCAGTAAGGGGTGATCCCGCACTGCCGTGTTTATTATTTGTACTTCGTTGTCACTAAGGCAAGTCCAAACTCCCCCCCCCCTTATTCCCCCCCCCATCTCTCTCTCTCTCTCTCTCTCTCTCTCTCTCTCTCTCTCTCTCTCTCTCACACACACACACACACACACACACACACACACACACACACTTTCTGTCTCTCCCGGGTGCACGGACGGTTTTTTGGTGAGCTGTAATAATTCATGTACGTTCGCCATACTCGTGTAAAGCGAGGTTTATCGTAGAAAGCACCGGTTGAAAAGAAATTTTAATACGTGGCTGAATTATTCAGGTATCTTTGTTCATCAGCCGGCAAATTAAATTTAGTGGGCCGATTTAATCTTTAATTAGCGCCCTTTTTACATATCATCACATTCGCTGCGCGTATCTAATTTGAATTAGTCTGTTGAGGTCGTGGCTGCTTTGTTCGCCGCGTCCACTGGCTCCCACAGGTTTTGCGCCGGGCTGGTGTTAACTTGATCGGCGCTAATCGCGGGCCGAGGAACGCTAGACTGCCTCCAGAAGTAAATGTTAATTTGCCTCTTTAATTTGTCGGGTGTCTTTCTCCTAACGAGGCGTGCTCGGAACAGCTTAATCATAGACACTAATCCACACAGAAGGGGCCAACATTTTATTTTGTACGCGGCAGGCACGAACAACCGACCATGTCGCTTATAGCAACAATGTGACGAGACCTGCGGGTACTACTGGGGGCGTTCCTCAGAATGTCCAGCATAATAAAAGGAATTTTATCTGATGCCACATCTGTGGATGAAGGTACTAGAAATGCCTTGCAAATTATTTCTGGGCAAGTAAAATTTACTTATAATGGTGTTCCGGAGCTCCTATTACAGGTTCCTGAGGGTCGTAAAGGGAACTTATGGTTCCTTATCAAAACTTTATCTACTGAATGCCCTCTACATCGCCCAGAAGCCCGTAATTTGATTTGTTAGATACCCTTCCTACTTACCTGCGCCGTAGGCGAATGGACGAACTACTTACCATAGAATTACTAGAAAGCCCAATATGTAAGAGAATAGTTGAGAATTAATTTTTGTCTAAAACTCAGAACGAGCGCACGCTGTAGCGTCGAAGTTAGAAGAGGACAAAGAAAATATGAGTTTGTGCTCTCCGCACTGCTGTTGTGGCAGCCATTAACAAATGTAGCGAAATGCAGCACGCGTGCCTGCACGCTGAAGTGACGCGCCCGGGTCGGCCGGCACGCGCCTAATGACAGTCGATTGGCGGCGGCAAACGGCCGGGAAGGCCGCCTCGCATGATTTAGAGGGCCAGCGGCGAGCGGCGGCTGACGTATGCGACTGGGACCCTCGCCATGCGGGGCATTGTGGCCCCTCACTCCCATTGTGGCCTTCGCGTGCCGGCAATTTCCGTCACTCGGACCTCCCCTTGGGCAGACCGCTGCTTCTGAGAGCGGCTAGCTTCCCCCCACGGAAGCTTGACCTTGCTGCTTACCGGAGAACTGTAAGATGGACAGTAGCCACAATATTTATCATATACCGCTTTTAGAGTCGGTACACCGTGAATTTCCCCAAGGAACTTTGCAGTGAGCGGAGTGAAGCGTTGTAATAAAGTATAGCATTTGTGTTACGTCGAAAAGTCTCGATCTAAATCAGTAAGAAGCGAATTACAGCAGTCGCGTTTTAGCGGGAAGTTTTACAGATTTACCCACATAGTATAAAAATTTAGTTGAAGCCAAAGGAGAAGTGTTCGGCTGTTAATACAATTGAACCATAAAGTGCCAACTAAAGAAATGTGAAGTCAAAATATAGCTGCTAACGTTATGTATAAGAGGTGAAATTCCATACACATTTCCATTAATTAAGGTATTTTAATTAATAAGGCATTTTCACAGCCAACATACCAAATATTATTACTATACTTGAAATAAAAATAAAACATTAAAATCGTGAGTGTCACACTCCCAGTGTATGTTTTGGTAATTACAAGAGAAATAACATAACTAAAATAAGTGTACAAAAAGTAGAAGTTAAAAGATTAATCATAAAGTTAGAGTCATAGCAATTCTATTCATGTAACTTTTTCTAATCAAAGTTTGGTAGAAATAGAAGCAATTATACAACATTATTATATAAATATTATGCAAATAAATAAATAAAGTCTATGTATCCTAATCACCTATCAGTTTACCAGAACAATATTTAGAAGACTGATTAGTAATAACAATTTTTCCATGGTCAGCATCTTATGTATTTAGTATGATGGTATAAATCGTACCTACCCAGCAAACGAAACAAAAGATAACATATTTAAAGAATATATATTAAAACAAATGACAAAATTAGATGCATTAGTAAGTGTGACCTACCTCAAACAATAAGATGAAGTAATGTTATCAACTGTAGAGAAAATAAGTCATCATAAAAGTCTGTCTTCAGATACTATAATTAAAACAATTATATCAGAAATAATATAATAACCTGTATGATGAAGTGAAAAATTTGAAGTAACAAATGTAATTGTGTACTGAACAAGAAATATTGCGGCATGTAGAATGGAATGTGAGGAAAAACTAAACATTTAATTCATCTCAGGCAAACCATTTCAGAAATAAGGAGTAAATGATGTAAAATTAACAGTTGAATAGTAGGAACTCAATATTCTAATAATTCTTTAAATTGTAAAATACAGTTTGTGCACAGACAAATGACGAGACCTTAAATAAAGCATGAGCCATTAGACGCAAAAAGTAGATTTTGAGTAACCCTTAGCAAAGGTCCTTATTGTTATACTGTATAAGTTCTCTTGCAGTAGTTCTTATTATTAAAATCAAATTCAAAATTAGTATGCAACAAATGCTAAATATCCCAAGAAAATCTCTTCTCCAGCTTGTAGATAGTACCTGCAGTAATCCAGAAAAATGAATTAGCTGACAGCACAACTCAGCAGTAGCTACATAATGTCTGTTTCCAGGGCTCTCGGGTGTCCGGCCAGATGCGATCGTTGAAGTCCCACGATATTTCGGCGAATAACCTTTCCGCCATTATCAGGTGGTTCCGATGGAATGGTCTGTCTGCGCAGGGAATCGAAGTCCGACTGACGGACATAAATAACACCGACAATGAGCAGACAGACCATTCCATCAGAACCATCTGATGATGGCGGAAAGGTTATTCGTCGAAATATCGTGGGACTTCAACGTTCGCATCCGGCTGGGCACCCGAGAGCCCTGGAAACAACACATACGCAGGAAAGTCTCCGATCACATACATAAGGGCTACTATAGTGCGGTGGACAGTTTTATTATTGTTATTGGAGTGGTTAGACACGAAGAATTAACAGCCTGCTGTCGTCCAAGTAAGGAGTGTAGCAGTGAAGTGATTTGTGAACAGTAAGTATAGTTCACACATCTGAAATTGTGTGATTTTAAATGGGGTTGCAGTGTGCAGGCCAGGCAAGTGCCGCAGTGGGGAGGAGTAATGCAAGGGAAGAATGTTTTGTAACAAGTGTCTGCCCTCACTGTGGATAGTTAGCTTTCTTTTCTTAGAAGGAGTTGTGGGTAGCACTTGCGATGCACCACGAATTCCTTCGTCATTCGTTCTAGCACACACACAAACTAAATGTCATTCACCTTTCATCATTTTAAAACTAAAAGTGTTCCAAGAAAAGTATATGATACCACAGTTTAGCTATGTGCTAAAGTTGGTTATAATGGCAAGGGTGGAGGGAAGGGTACTAACTAATGTGTAATTGCACTTGGGGGGGAGGGTGTTGTGACCTTGGAAATTTTAATTTTAATTTTTGCTTTTGTGTCCATAATAAGAGTCCAGGTTTCATAGGCAAACCGCCAGCCGACTTTAAGAAATAGTCCACCAGGACGTAGGGACAAGATAAGCAGCGGAGGCTGCCAAGTGTGGCTTGTTGATCAAATAACTTAGTGTTTGACTTCCTGCCAGAGGAAGCAGCATGAGTCAAACATTCGCAAAGGAAGACGCAAACACCAGGGCGATAATACAGCAAGAGAGAGTGTCAGTCACGTGCGGAAAAGACGCGTGTGGAACCAAATTAAGTTGTGCGCAGCTAGAAACGAAAGTGTCGTGTGGAACCGAAGGCATTCTTGTCCAATCCGATCACTTAGAAATGAAAGGGTCGTGTGAAACAAATTAACTCGTGTGCACCCAAGTACATGAGAAACGAAATAAAAGGCCAGGCAGCGGAATAGCTAGAAGCAGAGATTCAGATGCAGATTCAGAGCCAGTGCCAGGAGTTTGGAGATTCCGCAGTGAGACGCCAGCGGGGCCGAGTAGGCCCATAGCAGCCGATACAGCTGATAAAGACTTCAACTACGAGAAGACGGTGATAGACTCTGGTGGACACTCAGGAAATGCAGGTCAAGTAGGATTTTTAGAGTTTCATTGGTGAACAGAGGCTGTCAGTCTTTGTCTCAATTACTTAGAGGGATTTCAGTGCTAACCAAGAACAAGTGATTGCTTTGTACTTGTTTCTGATATGTACCGGCAATTAGCTTTGAAGTAGTGTAATATCTCTCTATATTCGATGATTTATTCTGATACAATTCTACCCTTGAATGACGTTTACTAATTTTCTATCTTCATACTCGCAGAATCCATGCGCAAAGTAGTTTATACAATAGCTATGCCATGAGCGCATAATTATTCTTTATAGTACTCTCTCCGGTGGTTGTTAGTAAAAAGCTTCCGAGATTGTCTTCGTGCCGATTAGCCTGAGCATTGTTTGAAGAATTGTAATCTGAATATTGAGATTTATGATAAAAGATAACTGAAATTGTATGATTAAAAGGGAAATATATATATTACTCCTTCACACAAAAGGTGTGTAACAATTTACATTATTTGACATTTGAGAATGAATGATGTTCATCGATATATTGCTTAGTTGTTAATCAGAAAGGAACTACCGAAAGACTGGATACGAACCTGCGTTTAATAATCCAAGAGTTCCATTACTTCTTCGGAAGGTTAAACTTCATCAAAGCCAAATATCCGCTTGATCTGAGGTTTCCCGACTGATTATACAACGCTCCTAAAAATACGAGGCATTTTATTTGTACAGATTAGCAGACTGCCGCAAAGCACGAGCCTGCAGAGAAGAAGAATCATCGCCTGATTTCATTCTAACAAGTAAAATTCCTGAATCCTTTTGAGTGACTGAGTTATGACTGTGTTTCCTATTATGAATGATTGATTGCTCGAACGAATTGAGAACTACATAATTACATAGATAGGAGGAAAAATTACAGTAGCAAGTCTGAATAAATAGACTGAATCTTACTAAGGGGTTTATGGTCCAATACCTCACGTAAGTAAATGCGAGAATAAACTTGATAGAAACTAACCAATCTTGTTTGCCTATTGCAATTTTGTAACCTATTTTCAGGAAACTTATTTGCTTCAAACCAAGGAGACTCTCTCCCTCTCATCTCCGATATAAAAGTTGACAGCAATTTATAACTAATCCATTGTCGTTAACGTGCCGATTGCGCTACGCAGTTCGCACTTACTTCATTCTGGTATAGTGAGGCTGTGCCGGGACGTGACAGGGGGTACGGGGGTAATGTGTAAGAAAGGTTGGGAACTACATCTACATGATTACTCTGCAATTCACATTTAAGTGCTTGGCAGAGGGTTCATCGAACCACAATCATACTATCTCTCTACCATTCCACTCCCGAACAGCGCGCGGGAAAAACGAACACCTAAACCTTTCTGTTCGAGCTCTGATTTCTCTTATTTTATTTTGATGATCATTCCTACCTATGTAGGTTGGGCTCAACAAAATATTTTCGCATTCGGAAAGGAAAGTTGGTGAGTGAAATTTCGTAAATAGATCTCACCGCGACGAAAAACGTCTTTGCTTTAATGTCTTCCATCCCAACTCGCGTATCATGTCTGCCACACTCTCTCCCCTATTACGTGACAATACAAAACGAGCTGCCCTTTTTTGCACCCTTTCGCTGTCCTCCGTCAATCCCACCTGGTAAGGATCCCACACCGCGCAGCAATATTCTAACAGAGGACGAACGAGTGTAGTGTAAGCTGTGTCTTTAGTGGACTTGTTGCATCTTCTAAGTGTCCTGCCAATGAAACGCAACCTTTGGCTCGCCTTCCGCACAATATTATCTACGTAGTCTTTCCAACTGAAGTTGTTCGTAATTTTAACACCCAGGTACTTAGTTGAATTGACAGCCTTGAGAATTGTACTATTTATCGAGTAATCGAATTCCAACGGATTTCTTTTGGAATTCATGTGGATGACCTCACACTTTTCGTTATTTAGCGTCAACTGCCACCTGCCACACCATTCAGCAATCTCTTCTAAATCGCTTTGCAACTGATACTGGTCTTCGGATGACCTTACTAGACGGTAAATTACAGCTTCATCTGCGAACAACCTAAGAGAACTGCTCAGATTGTCACCCAGGTCATTTATACAGGGTGTTACAAAAAAGGTACGGCCAAACTTTCAGGAAACATTCCTCACACACAAATAAAGAAAAGATATGTGGACATGTGTCCGGAAACGCTTAATTTCCATGTTTCATTTTAGTTTCGTCAGTATGTACTGTACCTCCTCGATTCACCGCCAGTTGGCCCAATTGAAGGAAGTGTTCGTACGCTTCTCAACAACAGATTCGGTGACCGATGGATTGGTAGAGGCGGACCAATTCCATGGCCTCCACGCTCTCCTGACCTCAACCCTCTTGACTTTCATTTATGGGGGCATTTGAAAGCTCTGGTCTACGCAATCCCGGTACCAAATGTAGACACTCTTCGTGCTAGTATTGTGGACGGCTGTGATACAATACGCCATTCTCCAGGGCTGCATCAGCGCATCAGGGATTCCGTGCGACGGAGGGTGGATGCACGTATCCTCGCTAACGGAGGACATTTTGAACATTTCCTGTAACAAAGTGTTTGAAGTCACGCTGGTACGTTCTGTTGCTGTGTGTTTCCATTCCATGATTAATGTGATTTGAAGAGAAGTAATAAAATGAGCTCTGACATGGAAAGTAAACGTTTCCTGACACATGTCCACATAACACATTTTCTTTCTTTGTGTGTGAGGAATGTTTCCTGAAAGTTTGGCCGTACCTTTTTGTAACACCCTGTATAGATCAGGAACAGCAGAGGTCCCAGGACGCTTCCCTGGGGAACACCTGATATCACTTCAGTGTGTACTTAAAAAGAGTAGGGTAGTTAGGGGCCTCAGAAAGGAAGCCACTATTTTAATTTAGCGGTCTTCCGCAGTTATAGTGGTATGTAGTGCAATCCAGCTGGACAGTTGCAGGTAGATCGGACCACGGAACCGGCAATACAAACAACCTACAGAGGAATTTGGAACTGCAGGGATCTGAGCCCCGACGACGTTTTGGCCATAAAAAGGGACGGTTGGCGATCCAGAGGTGAGGGCGGCCTTTCCGCGCGAGAGGAGAACAGCAATCCCGCGGCGAGGAGGCCAAGTTAAAAAGACGGCTGCAGCGGCCCGTGTGTGCTGCGGTGTGGTGGGGTGCGGTGAGGCGGGCAGCCGCAGCCGCAGGCGCACACCTGAGCCGCGCCGCGCCGTGGCCAGCCGGCGCACGTGACGCCATGACGCTAGGACGTGCCCCGCCGCGCCTTATTACCACAGCTCCGCCGCCGCGAATGAGACGTCCCCGGCGGCAAATCCCTCTGCGAGTGCTCGCCAGATTCAACGGCCCGCCCGCTCCCGTCCTCACCACACCGCCACTTACCTGCCGCTTCCGACCTCTCGCTTATTCCGCGCCACGGTACCCTCACTGCCTCCACTCGACGCTCTCCTCCACCGACACCTGATATGCCGTTGCGAATAGCCGGACATTCCTACCGTGTTACTCGCGTCTCGTGTGGCAACCTTTTGGACTGTGAGCGCGTTTTACAAGATCGACTTTCTCGTGTCAGTTGACTAACCGTGACAAGTGAGGCTACAGGAACGCCCCTGCCATTTTATTACTGTACCGACGACGAGAACACGGCAAGTGCCACGTCCTTAGCTCGTGGTCTAGTGGTTAGCGTTGCTGCCTCTGGATCACGGGGCCCCGAGTTCGATACCTGGCCGGCTTGGGAATTTTCTCTGCCCTGGGACTGGATGTTTGTGTTGTCCTCATCTTTTCATCATCATCATCATCATCATTCGTGACAGTGGCTAACATTGACTGTGTAAAAATTCAACTGTGTAAAAATTGGGACTTTTTTACGGGCGCTGATGACCGCGCAGCTGAGCGCCCCAAAAACCAGACCTCATAATCACGGCAAGTGCCATCAGCCAATTTCCCAACAACGTCACTCAGTGGTAGAACGCAGCATGTCATTCTCAATGGAGAGAAGTCTTCCGAAGTAAGAGTGATTTCAGGTGTGCCGCAGGGGAGTGTCGTAGGACCGTTGCTATTCACAATATACATAAATGACCTTGTGGATGACATCGGAAGTCCACTGAGGCTTTTTGCGGTTGATGCTGTGGTATATCGAGAGGTTGTAACGATGGAACATTGTACTGAAATGCAGGAGGGTCTGCAGCGAATTGACGCATGGTGCAGGGAATGGCAATTGAATCTGAATGTAGACAAGTGTAATGTGCTGCGAATACATAGAAAGACAGATCCCTTATCATTTAGCTACAAAATAGCAGGTCAACAACTGGAATCACTTAATTCCATCAATTATCTGGGAGTACGCATTAGGAGTGATTTAAAATGGAATGAGCATATAAAGTTAATTGTCGGTAAAGCAGATGCCAGACTGAGATTCATTGGAAGAATCCTAAGGAAATGCAATCCGAAAACAAAGGAAGTAGGTTACAGTACGCTTGTTCGCTCACTGCTTGAATACTGCTCAGCAGTGTGGGATCCGTGCCAGATAGGGTTGATAGAAGAGAGAGAGAAGATCCAACGGAGAGCAGCGCGCTTCGTTACACGATCATTTAGTAATCGCGAGAGCATTACGGAGAAGATAGATAAACTCCAGTGGAAGACTCTACAGGAGAGACGCTCAGTAGCTCGGTACGGGCTTTTGTTGAAGTTTCGAGAACATACCTTCACCGAAGAGTCAAACAGTAAATTGCTCCCTCCTACGTATATCTCGCAAAGAGACCATGAGGAGAAAATCAGAGAGATTAGAGCCTACACAGAAGCATACCGACAATCCTTCTTTCCACGAACAATACGAGACTGGAATAGAAGGGAGAACCGAGAGAGGTACTCAACGTACCCTCTGCCACACACCGTCAGGTGGCTTGCGGAGTATGGAAATACGTGAACATGTTGGTACGTGTTACAAATCGGACACAATAGGAAGAACCAGGCTCCTTTGTTTTTTTTTCTTTTATCACTCGTTTATTACATCAGAGAAATACACATTTTGAGACAAAATTTAACTACATGAAATATTTCTGCCAGTAAAGGTTAACATAAGCAGTGACAAAACTTCTGTTAAGGGTTTCTGCTGGCCACAAATTTTAAGGAGGCAGTATAAGGTTTATATCAATTTAGCTGAAACACGTAGCTAGAGATTGAATCACGACACAGACACTTTAACAATTTCGGCAACAAATAAATAGCGTGAATTTGTACTCACAGTAACCAACTAATCAACAGCCTTGCCATTGAATAAGTAGTAGGCCATTTGGAACGAATTAGCAACGCCCAGCAACTAGGGGAGTTAATACCAACAGTCTTCAAATGTCTTGTTCCCCATTAAATAAACAAATTTACAGGAATTAAATGAATAACAAATCAAACACACTACGCTCCACTCAAAATCTTCAGTGGAAGCCAA
Organism: Schistocerca nitens; assembly: GCF_023898315.1. Lineage (NCBI taxonomy): Eukaryota > Metazoa > Arthropoda > Insecta > Orthoptera > Acrididae > Schistocerca > Schistocerca nitens. The sequence goes on from NC_064617.1 coordinate 104,853,552, forward strand.
GCCAAAATGAAGATTCCGTTAACTGACTAGCACTGAAGTCACACTAAAGCTCATCTCTGTGTTCCCAGACAGACATGGGGCAAACTTATACAAGACAAGATTTTGAAGGGAGCACATCAGTAAAACCGGTAGTGGAGCTGCCACCGAAAACTAAGGTACTAGACCGGGGCACAAGGTGGTATACAATGAGGTTGCCTTAGTGCTATACTGCGCTCCAAAATATTAATTCAGATGGCGAAGTCAGAATTAAGTATACATAAACCAGCATTAATTAACGAGGAGTGACACCAGGTCGCTCGAAGGGATGACAACACTTAACTGAAAAGACGAATGCCGGAGGCGGCAGTAACATCAAACACCTTCTCTGAGTTTTAATACAAGTAAACATTTAACCAAGCACAAGAAAGGAGGCCGGCCGAAGTGGCCGTGCGGTTAAAGGCGCTGCAGTCTGGAACCGCAAGACCGCTACGGTCGCAGGTTCGAATCCTGCCTCGGGCATGGATGTTTGTGATGTCCTTAGGTTTAACTAGTTCTAAGTTCTAGGGGACTAATGACCTCAGCAGTTGAGTCCCATAGTGCTCAGAGAGAGCACAAGTAAGGAACCCCAAAGAGAAAATTCAAATAAAACCCCCAAAAGATTATAAAGGACAGGGAACCCCAACCATTTAAATTTAAAAGAATTGGCTCTCCCCAAAGGCAGTGTAAACGCTAAGGCCACACTTAAGAGGCCACCAGAATTGGTTACAAAAAGTTTCATACATTTGCTCCTTTTCTTGAAAAGAAACACAAGGCTGCTTAACTTCTGCTGGACGTCCGGTCTGGCTCGTGTAGGATACACGAGGCAGCAACCCAAGCTAGGCGGTCGCAAGGCACGGCGAGCAAAATCAGGAGAGCAGACAGGCAGGCAGCCAACACATATCCTCCATCCTGAACCGGCAGACCGCGTACAACCAGCTCCACATATGCGTGGTTGCTTCCCACCTCGTACCTCGCGGTGTCTCAGCAGGTAGCCCGAGCAAACTTCAACTACCACTCGCCCCGCGAATGCGGAAAACAACAAGCCAAGCAAAGATAAGAAACATCGAAGGATCGATGAGGGACATCCAAGAGACTGGCGCGCCAGTAACGAGCGCCACGGCTCACATGTGTCTAGGCTTATCCGTAGATACTCTACCGTTTCTGGGAAAAAAGCGAAGATCAAAGTTGTAGAGGTACTTTATGTGCGCTTTACCACGCGATACCCGCACATGAAATCGTGACTCAGTGGTTAGGGTCGCGGTTTCTTAATTATGGGCCCCATGTTCGAAACCCGATTATTTCACTTTCGTTTTTGATTTATATACTCATATCTGTATAAGATAACTACGCGAATGTTTTGACCCCTCTTGCAGTGAGCGAAATTTGTGGGAAACGGGGTAATGGCACGTGCCGTGTTCTCCTCGTTAGCCTCGCTCTGTCACGTTTGCTCGGTCATTGTTACGTCGTGTTGGCGGTTCCATCTAAAAATTCGGCGCTCCTTGCCAATTTCTTTCATAATTTCCGAAATGCACTGTGTTATTATTTTGTGGCTTTTCCGTATTTCTAAGTCCCTCTTCACGTGTTGGAGCGCGAGTGTCCTCTGAAATATGTAATTCTTGTATTACTTGTGCCAACTGATCTTGTAATTCCCGGATTTCTCTTTAGTGTTGCGTATTGATTTGATTTTGATTTTGTTTAAATATCTTAATTTGTTCATACTCACGAGTGGTCGCCTTTCGTTTACACGTCAGCGCCAAAATTGCGTATGTTGCGTCATCTGCCTGCCGTGCCGTTTGGCACCTGAACGCTGAAAGTTAGGCTATAAGGGACTATCCTTTTTACGAGAAAATCTAAATTTATTAACGGAACATAGGAACAACCAGTGATAATTTTTGAGCAAAATACAAGTCGTATTTAATGTTCGTGACAAAAGTCATTTAATAAATTCTCCACATTCCTCAAAACTGAAAGATGTTCTCCAAACGTTGAAAAATATCTACATTTATCTGTTCGAGAAAACAGATACTTGCAGACACGTCAAATAATATTTACAAGATTGTAAACACCATCTATTTATATTATCCTTTCTATCTTCTTTTCTTTCTGATAAATAACGTCGAAAATTATTTGTCTTGTTTAATAGTTCTGATTTTTTTCACTGCTGAAACTATTTTCATTAAAAAGAAGCTTTTATCTATTTACTTTCTTATTCATGCATAACGTAGGCTCTTTCTTAGTCCAAGTACCGATATGGCTGAACGTAAATAGAGAACATTTTCGTCTTCCGAGATTTCGTCTCTCGGTTGTTCGAGAACACTAGTAGGAAAAATGTCGGACCCTAGTGCAAGCTTTTCAGTGTGCAACGAACATAAAGGAAACAACAAAGTAAACATTAAGAACAAGTAGCTCCTCAATTTGCCTCACAAGGGCTGAACACATCCCGCTTGCCAACAGCGCTCTTCAGACCGGATGGTCACCCATCCAAGTACTAGCCCAGCCCGACAGCGCTTGACTTCGGTGATCTAGCGGGAACCGGAGTTACCACTGCGGCAAGGCCGTTGTCGTGTTGAAATAAGGTGCTATATAATTATATTTATGGCAACAGCAACTGAAGAAGTTTTTTGTGTCATGTTCACGAATATTCGGTGTGTGAATCGTTAGCCACGCGGCCCGCTTCCAATCTATTATTCTGTTCGGCCCACACTGGCCCCAGTGTCGCACGTCGATGTGTGTCGCAACTTTCCTGTATACATCCTCGTCATTAAGTGATGTTTTGGGGAAGTGGAGGTGCGAAAACATTTTCGTTAATCTAAACCGCACAGGTAAATAAGTCCGTATCAGGTCCGATGAACGTAGGGGCAATGCTGGCATCTGCAGACTGCTGTCTGATGCACGACCGGTCCGAGGTCGTGGTAGCTTAGCATCGGAAAACTCGTGGCTTCTTTGTATGACGTTCTTGTTTTCGTGGGGAGGAAGGCCCACACAACCGCATGCCAATCTGCTGACGCGCTCGACGCTGCTCAAACCAGTAGGTTTCTGAATACAAAACAAGGACCTCAGACAGAGAAGCCACGACGTGCCGCCATTGAGACCACACTGCGGATCTCCTATCGACTATCGATATTTTAACTTTTATTTAATAGTCACTGCTTCATTAATTACCTAACAGTTATATTTACGGTAACTGATCTGTCAGGCTGTAAGTTTTTATTTTATAGATTTTTTTAATCTTATACTTTTTATACTGGCTTTTATACAATTGTATGTTTTAGCTTCCAGGCTAGGAGCTTCACATTATTAGTATTTGCTTTTTATGTGGATTTTAAGTATGTATCTAATTCCACGTGTAGTATGTCAGTACACGTTCTGTTGTCAGACGCTCGTGTTGCCATGTGAAGTAATTTTAATTAATAACTACGCATACAACATTTTAACCATTACGTTTACGATACTGGTTAATCGTGCGCCCTAGCTGTAGTGCCGTCAGCTGGCCTCAGTTTCCTTGTATAAATACCAAACCCATTCTGATCCTCACCAGCACTTACTATGTACCTGCATGTTTAGTTTGACGTTGACACATCAGAATATTTTATGGTATGTATCGCTGGTATACATGGCTGTTAATCATGTAAACACTTTTCATCTCTCTTACGTAGCACCAGACCTTTTATAGATTTAGCGTCAGCAGACTGAACTAAAATAAATAAATGTCCTGCCACTAGGGCCTGCCGTCGGGTAGACCGTTCGCCGGATGCAAGTCTTTCGATTTGACGCCGCTTCGGCGACTTGCGCGTCGATGGGGATGAAATGATGATGATTAGGACAACACAACACCCAGCTTCTTAGCGGAAAAATATCTCCGACCCAGCCGGGAATCGAACCCGGGCTCTTAGGATTGACGCTCTGTTGCGCTGCTTACTCAGCTACCGGGGGCGGACAGCAAATTGAATTCAGTTCGTTACACACTGTTTTTATAGTGAAGTGTAAAAGTTTTTGTGATGAAGACGGACCACTTAAATAAAGCGGAAAAAGAAACAGATTTAATTCACAAACCGAAAAAAAACGGTAACAGTTATTTTCAACCGCAGCGAAATGATTAACTCACTCTAGAATAACGCAAAACGTTATTGTACATACAATGGAATGGTAAAATTTCTAAGCCTTTCGCGTCTGCTGGCCGTTGGATACCCCTGGTAGTTGATAGCCGCGCACGCGATTGAGAATGGTTTGCAGCGTCCCTGCATGAGGGCAGCTGTTTCCCGCGTGTCCGGCACGGGCCCGCCGTGGGAGAGCGCCCTTTGTCCCGCAGGTAGTCAGTCGTTTCCTGTCCGCGCGCCTGGAGGAATGCGAACGCCTTGGTAGCGTGGTCCGCGAGGTGGCGGCTGCAGCGCGTCGCAGAGTCACGCATTTCTCAGTCACAGGTAATCTCCGTAGAACGCTGCTTGTTCCGATGCACTATTGTACAAGCATAACGCAGTTCTATCATCCAAACCTTAGGGGTCCGGGGTATTAATATTTAATAAGCAATAGAAAACCTTGAGAACAAAGCCTGTCGCGACGGCACTGTTGTGTACAGCTTGTTCGGACTTCTTGCCTCGTCAGTTCAGGGTGGATCCTCGAGCATTTGACGATTACCTCCATCGTCTTCGTCAGAAGCAACTGACTGCCAAAATTGCTGCTGTTGGGGTCTTATGTAGCCCATAGGCCGTTTCTGCCGGCCGAAGTGGCCGAGCGGTTCTAGGTGCTACAGTCTGGAACCGCGCGACCGCTGCGGTCGCAGGTTCGAATCCTGCCTCGGGCATGGATGTGTGTGATATCCTTAGGTTGGTTAGGTTTAAGTAGTTCTAAATTCTAGGGGACTGATGACCTCAGATGTTAAGTCCCATAGTGCTCAGAGCCATTTGAACCATTTGAATGTTTCTGATAGGTGGGTAATTACGTAGTGCTGTCTTCATTTTCTCGTTTTGTTGACGACACGTTTATGGTCTGGTCATACGGTGTAGAAGCTCTTGAGCACTTCCATGAGAACATCTACGAGTAGTTCACTGTCGAATCAGAGAAAGGACGGGCGCTATTTTTAGATGTTTTGGTACATCGAAAATCTGATGGACGCCTCGGTCACTCAGTGTACCCCGCAAGCCGATGCACACCGATTTATATATTAGCGACCAGAGTTTTCACCATCCAGTGCAGAAGAAGGCAGTTTTGAATACACTAATACATAGAGCAAAAACTGTTCTTCACGAGGACCACTTGGCTTCCGAAAGTAATCTTCTGAAGTACGTGTTCCGAAAGAAAGGGTAGGGGTCGCATGATGTGAATTCAGCGTTCTCCAAGAAAAGGAACCATGAAAAGATTGTACATTTACGTGATGAGCCACCGATTGCATTTCTTTCTTTCTGCTGCGCTACATCCAAATCCAGTGGTTCAAATGTCTGTGAGCACTATGCGACTTAACATCTGAGGTCATCAGTCCCCTAGAACTTCGAACTACTTGAACCTAACTAAGGACATCACACACATCCAAGCCCGAGGCAGGATTCGAATCTGCGACCGTAGCGGTCGCGCGGTTCCAGACTGAAGCTCCTAGAACCGCTTGGCCACAACGGCCGGTGGCGCTACGTCCAGCAAAATGGGTAGAGTCTTGGGGAGGCAAGGTACAAGATCTGTTTTCCGACCTAAGAAGGTAAAGGAGATGCTACGCTCTGTTAAGGACAGCCTTGGCCTCAGGATCCCTGTGATTTGTAACATCCCACGTCAGTACGGAAGCAATTTCATTAGTCGGTCCATCCGTACCGTTTCCGACCGCTGTGCAGGACATCGACGGCATAATAAAAATTGAGAGCTTGAGAAATCTGTAGCTGGAGAAATCTGTAGCTGCAGAGCACGGTCTCACAAACAAATATAGAATATTAAACTTCCTGGCAGATTAAAACTGTGTGCCGGACCGAGACTCGAACTCGGCACCTTTGCCTTTCGCGGGCAAGTGCAACTTCCCGAGTTCGAGTATCGGTCCGGCATACAGTTTTAATCTGCCAGGAAGTTTCATATCAGCGCACACTCCGCTGCAGAGTGAAAATCTCATTCTGCAAATATAGAATATTGTTTGATGAAAGTAAAGTGTTGTTGCAGGCCCCTAAGTACTGGTATTCTGTAATTAAAGAGGCTGTAGTATTTGCAGTGTGTGAGAAGAAATTCAATTTGACAGCGGATATGATCTTAGCGGTGCATGGAAGCGAGCTGTCGATGCAAAGAAGAGCCAGATATACGCTGCTACGGGAGTGGTGGCGCCATCAGCGTATATGTTGAGACCATCTGCGACAGCACTGCGTAGTTACCGACCAATCAGAAGCGGTCTGTGCGCTTTGTAAGGCCATCACTGCAGTAGTTTTGACAGCCATTGCTCCTGACGAAGACTATAGAGGTAATCGCCGAAAGCTCGAGGTTTTACTCTGAACTGACGCGGAAAGGAGGCCGCGAATGTTTCACACAATGTGTGTCATACATAACCCAAACAATTTTCTACAGTGTCTCATCGGAGTTAACAGTTTACAACAAACTCAAAAATTTCCGTTTGGAAGATCTCTGATCCATTATTGTCTCGTTCATACACATGAAAAAACTACCCTTTTTTTTGTTTCAATGGACAGCACGTCCAACACGATTTTACTGTTATATGTTACGATACGCGTTTCGGAAATTTGTTCTAGCGACGGATATGCAAAAAATTACATCATACAGTGACTGATGACCATAGATGTTAAGTCCCATAGTGCTCAGAGCCATTTACATCATACAGTGGACAGTCACAATTGAATCATCTTAGAACTGTATAATTTCTGTTCTGTGCTACAGGTTCATAGCTGTTACCACTATTTCCTTCGACAATATTACCTATTTTTTAAGCAGTCTTGCTTACGTCGACGGAATGAATATTCGTCGAGTAATTCTTCAGTACGTTACCTTACCTAGAATTTTTGTACAAGTCGGCTAAATCCGTAACATTTTCGTAATAGGTAACAGCAACAGTGATTACCTATGATGCGTGGAAAAAACCACTTGTTTGTAACTGCGACAGGTTATACTAATTTTTGTCTATATGTATGTATCTTTACTCTTGCAGACGTGTGACTGTTGCTGAAACGGATAACGTAATTAAAAGTAATCAAAACCATAATGCCAGCGGAATGCCTGCCACCTCTCTCTCTCTCTCTCTCTCTCTCTCTCCCTCCCCCTCACTCCATCCCTCCCCCTCTCTCTTCCCCTCCCTCCCTCCTCCCTCCTCCCTCCCCCTCTCTCCACCCCTCTCCGTCCCCCCCCCCTCTCTCTCTCTCTCTCTCTCTCTCTCTCTCTCTCTCTCTCTCTCTCTCTCTCTCTCCCCCTCCCCCCCTTCTCTCCTTGTCTCGAAGCTGCACCGAAGACCATGTTTACCTTGCTTGACTAGCACGGTCCCAATTTTAATCTGGAAGATAGTTTCAGGATACTGCAATGCCAGTGCTTAAAGTCAGTGTTTATTAGTAACAAACAGCCATGTTTTTTTGCTTTTGTAAGTTATGCCTCTTCCAAAAACCAGGAGTAAATTTGCACTTCGTGTAAGACACGGTACTTTATGTTGAGTCTGCAGCGTTTCTTTTTTTTTTTTCTGCCACACACTACATTACCTGTTACTTTGCGCTCGAGAGGACAGCACCAGAATCGCTGACAAACTGTGATCGCTGCATCTCATACGCCGTAACTAGCACAAAATAACTTACATAACTGACAGCATAATCTGAGGAGAGCAATGAAAGGAGCCACTGAAGATGTATAAGTAAAAGAAAAATTCATTGCGTCCTGCAAGAGGCGGAAATTTTCTCCAGTTTTTAGTATTTTGTGGAATGACATTTGATGCGTAATCCGAAGTCTCGTTTGATTTGGAAGATGATAATTTGGTTGCGATTTGGTCAAACGAACTGATGTGGCTTTATGGGGACCCAGCATAATATTCCTGCTGCTTGCATTAAATTCTCCCATTCGTTGTATTTGACAATAAAGTGACAATTCGTTTATTTGCTTATCTAAAATTGAACTTTTTTTCCTGTCTGATCGAATTATTAAGGATTAAATAAATTAAACACTGGACTCGCATTCGGGAGGACGACGGTTCAATGCCGCGTCCGGCTATCCTGATTTAGGTTTTCCGTAACTTTCCTAAGTCGCTCCAGGCAAATGCCGGGATGGTTCCTTCGAAAGGGCACGGCCGACTTCCTTCCCCGTCCTTCCCTAATCCGATGAGACCGATGACCACGCAGTCCGGTCTCCTCCTCCACAACAACCTCAACCTCAAATAAATTAAGTACCGTTTTGAAGTATGGCCCATGGAGCTTCGAGTCCGCCGTACGGCAAATGTTCGCAAACATAGCACGACATCCACAAACGCCATTTCTTTAGCGTTTCTGTGGCAAGTACGTTTTTTAATTCGTGTTTAAAATTAAATCCAATAGACTTGAATGCTATCGAAATTGCTCGACAAATTCAAGAAGTGTGTGAGAAAGCACCATGAGCGCTGGAATGATTAGATAATGGAGTAAAGCATTTAAAGGCAACCGCACAAATGTGCGAGATGAGAAACTAAGTGTGCAGTCGTCCTTCCTTAATGACGACCTAGTGCACAAAGTCAACAACAAAAAGAAGCCCACGAAGCAGATGCTGCACGGTTTCATCATTAGCTCGTGCCTTTCCTCACGTTTCAGTAAGCTGTATGGCATTGTGACAAAAGGCTTACAACATGGGACTGGTTAAAAAAAATCAGGTGGCAGAATTCTAGGAGGATGGATCTCAGAAGCCGGTTTATAATATGACGGGTGCCGTAATATCGGTGGCAGTCATGTCGAAAGGTTAACATCCAGGCTTTCATGTAAAAATAAAGGACGTGTTTCCTATTTAATGTAACTGAAAATAAAATTGTTGTAATATTGTTTTTGTTTGTCGAACTGCTGTCATCACTGTAGAATATGTTAATTATTTTAATTACGTATCAGATCAGAAAACGTTAATAGTTTTAATTGCATGAAGCGGACTCATGCTCTCAGGCACGTGGAACAGGCAGGTGACAAACAGGATGAGGTAACGGGACCACAGGCAACCCAAAGCTGTTTTCTTCTCAGCGACTGACCAAACACGCCAGTGAGGATAAAATTCTTGACGGTTCTCCAAGACGACGAGGGCTGATGTGACAGGCTTCAGTGGTAACATTCTGATGCATATAATGGACGAAATTCTTCTGGGAGTTAGAATGATAGTCAATCGTTGAGACGACCACATGTCGAGGAAATCTTTCAAGGGAGTATACCCGATAGATTTCATAGAGGGTCGTGTGCACCAGAATCAATGCGGAAAGGAATAAAAGCTCAGAGGGGGCACATGAAAGGAGAGTAGAGATTGAGCGGGTAATCGCAGCAGCCAGAATGCAGTGACGCTTCTTAACCTGCACTTGGTGGAGCAATAGAGAAGACGTTGACGGACTTGGGTTGGCATACGGTTCAAAAATGGTTCAGATGGCTCTGAGCACTATGGGACTTAACAGCTATGGTCATCAGTCCCCTAGAACTTAGAACTACTTAAACCTAACTAACCTAAGGACATCACACAACACCCAGTCATCACGAGGCAGAGAAAATCCCTGACCCCGCCGGGAATCGAACCCGGGAACCCGGGCACGGGAAGCGAGAACGCTACCGCACGACCACGAGCTGCGGACTTGGCATACGGCAACTACAGGCTAAGTAGCAATTTTCAGTATTCGTCGTAACAGCACTGAACAGACGCTACTTGTGTCTCTGTGTCAATGAAGCGAGTTAGAGAAACTTTTTTAGTGAATAGCAGGAAGAAGTTACTCATTGATACTTGTCTCTTGTACAGTGTGTGAAGTGAGCCTTGATTGATAGTGAACTGTTTCAAAGTGTTGTTGATTTATGATTTGGGCCAAGACGGCAGTAGTGAGTAGCACTCGTCTCTGATAAAGGTCCTTCCTAGTTATTATTGAAACCATCTGACTGTTATGGGGTTTTGATCTGACACGTCAATAAACAAAAGTGTTCGTTAGAACAGTAAATGAATTGAATCACAGTAAATACTTGATACATCAGCAAATCAGCATACCAACTACACGAGAATTACCGACCTGTTGTAATGTAAAAGGCAGCTCAACCAAGGAGAGCTCCTACTTATCATCTCTGCTATAAAGTGTTGACAGACAAGCTAACTAAACTCGTACTGCCGTTAACGTCCTGATTGCGGCACGCAGGTAACACCGAAGGTAAAAGAAGAATCTGAAGTTTTGAATCTGACTTATTGCTCGATTAGAGACCTGTTGCCTTACATTTTATAATAGATCGTTCATTTTGCAGCTTTTTATGTAGATTACAAAACATATTCCGTATTACAAACAGCAATGATAGTTTTCAGCAATTAGAATGGGAGTAATAATTAATTAAAAGCAGATTAGAAACTGAAAGGAAAAGCAAAAAAAAATATTCAAACTTTAAGAAGATATGGTAACTTGCATAGAAAGACAGAGAGAGAAATGTTACCGTTTCTGAAACAGCCTGTTGTGGAAGCCGCGAAACTACTTCGAGCCTTGCAATCCTGGTTCGCTACAGTTTAATTTACGGATTAATATTTCAAAACACTACTTATAAAAACAGTATAACTATTATGTTCATTGTGGACAGCGTAGTGATGTGTGAGCGTCAAGGGCTATACTTCGTGGGGTTATTAATTAATCTTCAGTTCCTATATTATGTATCTTGAATTTTACCTGTTGCTTATGTACTAAATGTTCAGTTGCAAGTTTTGCATCACAACAGCGGTACAATAACCACGGAACGGATATGCCTGCTCTTTATACATTAGCTAGAACAAGTTTGCAGGGTTGATTGTATTACACTGTTTACTCTAATAGAGTTTAATTATCCTAGACGTTGTGTAAGGTAGCTAACGATAAGTGTTGGTGAAAGTGTTCGCTGTTTGAGTGTGTATTCCGGTGCTGCTGTCTGTGTTGGTCCACGCATTGAGACTACTGTCGCACATGCTTCGTATGTGATGCAGTGTTCTGCTACCCGGCCGTGTCAGTCTGTATTCGTCATGTAATGTCCTCGAGACTTCATTAGCGATTTTATTTATTATCTCCCACTGGCCTTTGTTTCTTACTGCCGTGACATCTCATTGTCGTACTGCGCTGGTGTCTGGTTTGCTGTTCTGTATCGGTGACAGTGAAAAAGTACGTGTTGTGGGGATCCATGTTCCCCACATGTACAAGTAGCACTCTGGCTGTGGCCTAGGCGGCGTAAGGGCGCAGGTAAGTTAGAAAGTGAACCGTACCCCATTGGGATTGATACGGCTTAGTCTCAGACGCGCCTTGAGGTCCGGGAAGAAATGATGTACCCTACGGGCCTTATCGCTTGGTTGCCATTCCATTCGCCGGTTGTTCACCCGATGTTTAGTTCCGGATGTCTTGTCCGGTAATCTTGATTACCTTATCCTGTCTGCCCCTCCTCAGCCGGTACATTGCAGCCCGACACAAATGATTATGTCCACAGGAAAGGTTTCAAGTATGAAGCAGAGAAGAAAAAGAAGGAATAAATGGTGTAGGGGAACTGTGCCGGGACGCGAGGCTGCTGGTTTCGAGTTGTAATGTAGAAAGAGAACAAACTCCCGAACACTTAGGTTGCGATTGGTCGTAAAAGTAGGTGGTGATTAGAACGAGATAACATGAAAATGGTACTTCGGTTCCAATCAGGATAAACCTCGCCGCTGACGTCGCTCGCGGCTCGAGAGCAGCCGGCGCCCGTGTGCTGTGCCGGCGCTGACGCTGACCGCTAAGCCGCCGAGTAGGGCGTGAAATCTTGGGGGGGGGGGGGGGGGGGGGTTCGGGTGGCCGAGTGCGATGTGCAGCACGGTGGCCGGCTGGCTGGCTGGCTGGCTGTGTGGGAGGGTCGGCACGTACCGTGCTGTGGTGCGGTGCGGTCTGGCCGCCTGTGAAGCGCCGGATTTCGGCGCGGCGCAGCAGGGGGGCGCGCGGGGGCGTGGCCCGGCAGTGCTAGTAGCGCGGCGCGGGGCTCCAGCCTGGAGCTGGCTGGCTGGACCCGGGCGGGAATGGCGCACTCAGCGGCCGCGGCCGCCACGCCACGCCGGCTAATGGGCTGGAAAAGCCGCAGTAAAGGATGCGCCGCCGGCCGCTTTTAAAGGCCTTCCGCCACCCCAGTCCCAGTAAAAGCCAGGCCGCGCCGCCAAGGCCGGCCAGGGGCCCGCCCGCTGCGCACCACTCTGCCCTGCCCCGCGTGCAGCGCGTCCTCTGTTCGACTCGCCGCACTTCTGCGCTGCCGGCCGGTAAAATTACGACACCGTGGCGGCGGCATGCGAGAAACCTCACACTGCCATCAGCTGCACTACGTGCTCGTATAAGTAACTGACTAACGATGTTGTAATTAAATTTTCTCCGAGACATTTAAGTCTCATCTTTATCTACGATAATGCTGGAAGCTGAAGAAATGAATTAAAATTTGTGCCATGGCGGGACTCTAACCCGGGTCTACTTTCTCTTTTTTTTTAACCAATGCGAATGGTTTTGTAGTGTTGGCAGCAGAGCCAACACCGTGTTGCTAGAGGAGGCCGAAATGCTCGCGTTTAATTACACGCAGACTGGCGTGAGGTCTGGAACAATTAAAGGAGTTGAGTCTAATAAGAAAAGAACATAGTTCTTGGAATACTTAACTTTAATCCATATTTGGTGTACAGCGCTCTTGACTGTACATGTTTTATAATTTCAATATAAATATCAATTGAATACGGCGCCTTGCTAGGTCGTAGCAAATAACGTAGCTGAAGGCTATGCTAACTATCGTGTCGGCAAATGAGAGCGTGATTTGTCAGTGAACCACTGCTATGAACGTCGGCTGTACAACTGGGGCGAGTGCTAGTAAGTCTCTCTAGACCTGCCGTGTGGCGGCGCTCGGTCTGCAATCACTGACAGTGGCGACACGCGGGTCCGACGTATACTAATGGACCGCGGCCGATTTAAATTCTACCACCTAGCAAGTGTGGTGTCTGGCGGTGACACCACAGGTTTCGGGGGCAAAGTGGACAGGGGTCGTTGGACGAGGCCTGGGCACGAGGTTTGATAAATGGCCATAGGGGAAAATTCATTTATTGTCCGTGGCTCGTGGTCTTGCGGTAGCGTTCTCGCTTCCCGCGCACGGGGTCCCGGCTTAGATTCCCGGCGGGGTCAGGGATTTTATCTGCCTCGAGATGACTGGGTGTTGTGTGTCTTCCATCATCATTTCATCCTCATTCACTCGCAGGCCACCGAACCGCCCCGCGAGGGGTCTCCCGGCCACCAATGCCATACGCTTTCATCATTTATTTATTGACACTCGCTGATGTCTTATCAGATGTCCTATTACGCTGTCCCTTCTCCTTGCGTTTTCCACTTACTCCTTACCTCTCCGATTCTGCGCAGAACCTCGTTCCTTACCTTATCAGTCCACCTAATTTTCACCATTCGTTTGTAGCACCACATCTCAAATGCTTCTCAGCAGCTTCGATTCTCTTCTGTTCCTGTTTCTCCACAATCCATGTTTCACTACCATATAATGCTGTGCTCCAAACGTATATTCTCAGAAATTTCTTCCTCAAATTACGGCCTTTTTTTTCATACTAGTAGATTTCTCTTGACAGGAATCCTCTTTTAGTCATTGCCAGTCTGCTTTTAATCTCCTCCTTGCTCCGTCCATCATTGGTCATTTTGCTGTCTAGGTAGCAGAATTCCTAAACTTCATCTACTTCGTGACTATCAATCCTGATGTTAAGTTTCTCGCTGTTCTCATTTTTGCTACTTGTCATCACTTTCGTCTTTCTTCGATTTACTCCCAATCCACATTGTGTACTCATTAGACTGTCCATTCCATTCAGCAGATCATGCAGTTCTTCTTCACTTTCATTGAGGATAGCAGTGTCATCAGCGAGTCGTGTCATTGATATCCTTTCACCTTGAAGTTTAATTCCACTTCCGGGTACAGATTGAACAGTAGGGGCGAAAGACTACATCCCTATTTCTTACATCTTTTTTAATCCGAGCACTTCGTTCTTGGTCGTCCACTCTTATTATTCCCTCTTGGTTCTTGTGCGTATTGTATATTACCCGTCTCAACGTGTGGAAGAAAAAATGGCAGGAACCGCTGATTTAGCACTTAGACAATACTGCAGAGGAGACTGGAAGCGCTTCTGTGACGAAGCTGCATGTAGTAACTCCAGCTAGGGATGACACAAGAACGGCTTTCAGGCTGCAAACTTTCCATAAAGTAACGCTCTAAAGCAAATCAAGAGTGCTGACAGCATATTTGGTCACCAGCACATGGCAAATAATCGTCATTGACTGCCAGCTATGCCGAGCGAGGTAGCACAGTGATTAGCACACTGGACCTGCATGTGGCCATTGGGTTCAAAAAATGGCTCTGAGCACTATGGGACTTAACATCTGAGGTCATCAGTCCCCTAGAACGTAGAAATACTTAAACCTAACTAACCTAAGCACATCACACCCATCCATGCCCCGGGCACGTTTAGAACCTGCGACCGTAACGGTCGCGCGGTTCCAGACTGTAGCGCCTAGAAGCGCTCGGCCACTTCGGCCGGCTACTGGTGGAAAGTCAGCTCCACTAGTTGCAGGATGCCCTGGCGAATACGTCGAAGGTCTACAGCCGCCGTCACTGTGGAGTCCACTTCTGTGAATCTACAGCTATCTCGCTGAGGAGGGAACTTTGCGAACCCTGCAGTCCTGCCGGACACAACGATGAGTGGCTCAAGATAAAGGCCGATTTTGCGTGGATGAAGAAGCGATCTGCCCGTCTGCGAGCTGTTCATCTCTGGAGCAGCGTGCCGCCACTCCTGGGCAGCACAGTACCGCCCTATTTACTGTATGCTGGGACCGCCCCTCGGGCTGACCTTCGTGTCACTGTTGGGTCTGCTGCCTACGTGCCACCTCGACAAGTGGCAGCAGAGGCGTGCAGATTTCTGGGGCCGAGCCTGAGCGAAACTTCTCTCAGTGAGAGCGCTGAGGCTCCGACGGATGTCCAGCGCCACACCGGGCTGTAGCGATGTGGCGGCCGACGAACCCTTCTAACAAGGGAACCTCCCCATCGCACCCCCCTCAGATTTAGTTATAAGTTGGCACAGTGGATAGGCCTTGAAAAACTGAACACAGATCAATCGAGAAAACAGGAAGAAGTTGCGTGGAACTATGAAAAAAATAAGCAAAATATACAAACTGAGTAGTCCATGCGCAAGATAGGCAACATCAAGGATGGTGCGAGCTCAGGAGCGCCGTGGTCCCCTTGGTTAGCGTGAGCAGCTGCGGAACAAGAGGTCCTTGGTCCAAGTCTTCGCTCGAGTGAAAAGTTTACTTTTATTATTTTCGCAAAGTTATGATCTGTCCGTTCGTTCATTGACGCCTCTGCTCACTGTAATAAGTTTAGTGTCTGTGTTTTGCGACCGCACCGCAAAACGGTGCGATTAGTAGACGAAAGGACGTGCCTCTCCAATGGGAACCGAAAACATTTGATCGCAGGATCATTTGTCAACCTATTCCTCCACGACACTGGTGACGGCATGTGCGTCACGTGACAGGAATATGTTGTCGACTCACCTAACTTGTACACTTGGCGAATGGGTAAAAAGATTCTTCTACCTTGCCTGATTTAGGTTTTCTTGTGGATCTGATAATCACTCCCAAAAAAGTGATGAAAACATAAGAGTTTGTCAGATAATAATTGTCTGAAAATAAAAAATTAAACTTTTCACTCGAGGGAAGACTTGAACCAAGGACGTCTCGTTACGCAGCTGCTCGCGCTAGCCACGGGACCACGGCGCTCCTGAACTCATTCTATCCTTCAAAAATGGTTCAAATGGCTCTGAGCACTATGGGACTAAAATGAGGTCATCAGTCCCCTAGAACGTAGAACTACTTAAACCTAACTAACCTAAGGACACCACACACATCCATGCCCGAGGCAGGATTCGAACCTGCGACCGTAGCGGTCGCGCGGTTCCAGGCTGTAGCGCCTAGAACCGCTCGGCCATACCGGCCGGCCCATTCTATCCTTGATGTTGCCTATCTTGCCATGGACTACTCAGTTTGTATATTTTGCTTATTTTGTTTCATAGTTCCACACAACTTCTTCCTGTTTTCTCGATTGATCTGTGTTCAGTTTTTCAAGGCCTATCCACTGTGCCAACTTATATCTGAGGGGAGTGCGATGGGGAGGTTCCCTTGTAAGGCGGGGCCGCAGCTGTGACCTGTGACAAAAATCACAGAGCCTGCGCCAGCAAATTCCTCGCCTGGCGCTGAGCGCAACTCTGCGCCTTCGTGCAACGGGGGCTCGGCACGTCCGCTGCTAGGCAGCGCTGGGAACAAGGTATACTGAATGTAAAACTTTCGCTAATAATGATTGTTAACTGAATCATGTTTCATTAGCATCCCGGCATTGCACTTGTCTATCCTGCCTCTGGCGGGCTCCTACAGTGTACTGAATATAACGCGGCTGTTTATAGAGGTGGAAACGATGGCTCGGTCTTCATGAAATTTCCGCATTCTGTCGACCTACACCAGTTCCGGACGGACGGGGCAGATGCGCGGGCAGTGGCGCAGCTAAGGTTTCCGCCGCATAAATCTGGCGCGGTCGGGCGAGAGTGCAGGGCAGCCGGGGGTAAGTTTGGAGGCGATCGGCGGCGGCAGGTTGTCCCCCGCGGCCGGCCGGCCCGCGGGGAGCAGCTAGTTGGCAGCTGCAGCTGCGGCAGCAGCACTGCACGATGCGGACGGCCCGGCGTTCATTATTTAGTAAAGGAGCTTTTACCGCTCGGCACATTAGCCGAGCCGGGCGCGCCGTCCCGAATGGCGATCCCCACCCCCCCTCCACCTCTCCCCCGGTCAGCCCCTGCTGTGCTGACGCGTTCCCTGGCGGCAGTGCGCCCCTGGGTTGTTCACTGACGCATTTGCCTACCACAGCAGCGTTATAACGCACGCACAGGTCGTATTATACAGCTCTGGCCTGCTCCACTGAGGGCCTCGGTGGCAATACTCTTTCCGATATAAAATCGGAGCCATTTTTGTCCTTAGTGGACGTGTTGCGGCGGCGCGGTTCCTTCCGTCCCTTTACGACAAACCGGCACCTACCTGTGAATATTGTCTCAGCATATCATCAGTAGGGAAGCCGAGCGAAACCTACTGTACTTCGACGTGAACCAGGCTGCAATTAAAGTCACTAATCTACGTTTCTACATCTACATGACTACTCTGCAATTCACATTTAAGTGCTTGGCAGAGGGTTCATCGAACCACAAACATACTATCTCTCTACCATTCCACTTCCGAACAGCGCGCGGGAAAAACGAACGCCTAAACCTTTCTGTTCGAGCTCTAATTTCTCATATTTTATTTTGATGATGATTCCTACCTATGTAGGTTGGGCTCAACAAAATACACTCCTGGAAATTGAAATAAGAACACCGTGAATTCATTGTCCCAGGAAGGGGAAACTTTATTGACACATTCCTGGGGTCAGATACATCACATGATCACACTGACAGAACCACAGGCACATAGACACAGGCAACAGAGCATGCACAATGTCGGCACTAGTACAGTGTATATCCACCTTTCGCAGCAATGCAGGCTGCTATTCTCCCATGGAGACGATCGTAGAGATGCTGGATGTAGTCCTGTGGAACGGCTTGCCATGCCATTTTCACCTGGCGCCTCAGTTGGACCAGCGTTCGTGCTGGACGTGCAGACCGCGTGAGACGACGCTTCATCCAGTCCCAAACATGCTCAATGGGGGACAGATCCGGAGATCTTGCTGGCCAGGGTAGTTGACTTACACCTTCTAGAGCACGTTGGGTGGCACGGGATACATGCGGACGTGAATTGTCCTGTTGGAACAGCAAGTTCCCTTGCCGGTCTAGGAATGGTAGAACGATGGGTTCGATGACGGTTTGGATGTACCGTGCACTATTCAGTGTCCCCTCGACGATCACCAGTGGTGTACGGCCAGTGTAGGAGATCGCTCCGCACACCATGATGCCGGGTGTTGGCCCTGTGTGCCTCGGTCGTATGCAGTCATGATTGTGGCGCTCACCTGCACGGCGCCAAACACACATACGACCATCATTGGCACCAAGGCAGAAGCGACTCTCATCGCTGAAGACGACACGTCTCCATTCGTCCCTCCATTCACGCCTGTCGCGACACCACTGGAGGCGGGCTGCACGATGTTGGGGCGTGAGCGGAAGACGGCCTAACGGTGTGCGGGACCGTAGCCCAGCTTCATGGAGACGGTTGCGAATGGTCCTCGCCGATACCCCAGGAGCAACAGTGTCCCTAATTTGCTGGGAAGTGGCGGTGTGGTCCCGTACGGCACTGCGTAGGATCCTACGGTCTTGGCGTGCATCCGTGTGTCGCTGCGGTCCGGTCCCAGGTCGACGGGCACGTGCACCTTCCGCCGACCACTGGCGACAACATCGATGTACTGTGGAGACCTCACGCCCCACGTGTTGAGCAATTCGGCGGTACGTCCACCCGGCCTCCCGCATGCCCACTATACGCCCTCGCTCAAAGTCCGTCAACTGCACATACGGTTCACGTCCACGCTGTCGCGGAATGCTACCAGTGTTAAAGACTGCGATGGAGCTCCGTATGCCACGGAAAACTGGCTGACACTGACGGCGGCGGTGCACAAATGCTGCGCAGCTAGCGCCATTCGACGGCCAACACCACGGTTCCTGGTGTGTCCGCTGTGCCGTGCGTGTGATCATTGCTTGTACAGCCCTCTCGCAGTGTCCGGAGCAAGTATGGTGGGTCTGACACACCGGTGTCAATGTGTTCTTTTTTCCATTTCCAGGAGTGTATTTTCGCATTCGGAAGAGAAAGTTGGTGACTGAAATTTCGTAAATAGATCTCGCCGTGACGAAAAACGTCTTTGCTGTAATGACTTCCATCCCAACTCGCGTATCATATCTGCCACACTCTCTACCTATTACGTGATAATACAAAACGAGCTGCCCTTTTTTGCACCCTTTGGATGTCCTCCGTCAATCCCACCTGGTAAGGATCCCACACCGCGCAGCCGGCCGCGGTGGTCTAGCGGTTCTGGCGCTGCAGTCCGGAACCGCGGGACTGCTACGGTCGCAGGTTCGAATCCTGCCTCGGGCATGGGTGTGTGTGATGTCCTTAGGTTAGTTAGGTTTAAGTAGTTCTAAGTTCTAGGGGACTTATGACCTAAGATGTTGAGTCCCATAGTGCTCAGAGCCATTTGAACCATTTTTGAACCACACCGCGCAGCAATATTCTAACAGAGGACGAACGAGTGTAGTGTAAGCTGTCTCTTTAGTGGACTTCTTCAATCTTCTAAGTGTCCTGCCAATGAAACGCAACCTTTGGCTCGCCTTCCCCACAGTATTATCTATGTGGTCTTTCCAACTGAAGTTGTTCGTTATTTTTACACCCAGGTGCTTAGTTGAATTGACAGCCTTGCGAATTGTACTATTTATCGAGTAATCGACTTCTTTTGGAACTCATGTGGATGACCTCACACTTTTCGTTATTTAGCGTCAACTGCCACTTGCCACATCATACAGCAATATTTTCTAAATCGCTTTGCAACTGATACTGGTCTTCGGTTGACCTTACTAGACGGTAAATTACAGCATCATCTGCGAACAACCTAAGAGAAGTGCTCAGATTGTCACCCAGGTCATTTATATAGATCAGGAACAGCAGAGGTCCCAGGACGCTTCCCTGGGGAACACCTGATGTCACTTCAGTTTTACTCGATGATTTGCCGTCTATTACTACGAACTGCGACCTTCCTGACAGGAAATCACGAACACAGTCGCACAACTGAGACGATACCCCATAGGCCCGCAGCTTGATTAGAAGTCGCTTGTGAGGAACGGTGTCAAAAGCTTTCCGGAAATCCAGAAATACGGAATCAACCTGAGATCCCCTGTCGATAGCGGCCATTACTGCGAATAAAGAGCTAGCTGCGTTGCACAAGAACGATGTTTTCTGAAACCATGCTGATTACATATCAATAGATCGTTCCCTCAAATGGCTCTGAGCGCTATGGGACTTAACTTCTGAGGTCATCAGTCCCCTAGAACTTAGAACTACTTAAACCTAACTAACCTAAGGACATCACATACATCCATGCCCGAGGCAGGATTCGAACCTGCGACCGTAGCGGTCTCGCGGTTCCAGACTGTAGCGCCTAGAACCGCACGGCCACCCCGGCCGGCAGATCGTTCCCTTCGAGGTGATTCATAATGTCTGAATACAGTATATGCTCCAAAGAGAAAGTTTTCACACGAAATGAAAGGTTCGAAATTTTGTCCTTAATTAATATATTCTGAAACTTAGGTGAACAAGTATCACTGCCAAGCCCGTGCTAGTCTTTACACACTCACAATCCCTTTCACTCACGTTAGCAAGTTTATTGTGTTGCATTTCCCGAAAACGTAATAGCTACAAAAATACCGATTCATTTTTTGATTGAGAATGCTCGCCAAATACTAAGTCTGTCGGTACCTAATGCAGTTACAGTTTTTAGTCACCGACGTGATCAATACGCCGCGCGGTATATATGTCTTTTCTCGTCACAAAATTCACTTAAAAATTCCGAAATTTCTACACACCCATCGGAATAATTATACCTTTACTTTACAACACTTTTGATGTACGAAACACTGCTAGATCCGGCAACTTATCATTTCCATCGGAACTACTACTATACACGTCCGAACTGTTTCATGGCTAGGCTCCGACTCTTCCCTAGAATACTCTAAATCTTCTCTACCAGCAGAAAAAGGCCGCGAAGAATATTGCTTTACTCAACAGCCAAGAGCAAAATAACATTCTGCCGTGTCAGTCCGCGCTTTTCAGCAATGACCAATCGCACAATAGTAAACCTAACGACTGCACTTTTTACCGCCGTAATTATCTAGCATGCTGAAGTTTTGTTTATGCATAAATTTATTTACTATTCTTATTTATACCTGAATTAACTTTCCCTTTACGATAACCTTACTTTACAAATCTATTCTACAAAAATCCCCTTTGTCCACATCCATACTTCTTCGAAATGTTCCCGCACTAAATCCCACTACATAACTCGTTAAACAATTATCTTCATATTAACCTTAAACCACACTCACGCGTCATTCATACTGCTAAGACACATTTATAAAATTTTACCTACACAAAAAGACACAATAACACTTTATGAAAATACTAGAACAGTTTATGAAAAAATTCTGTTACTTTAGTGCACTGTAGTGCTCACAATCGAAACTAAATCAGTCCCCTATCCAATACTGTCCTCTATCGGCTGATACATAAACTACGTGCGCGTCCAGTCTCGCGTCACCATCTGTCACTATCCCGCTCTGAGACACATCTCCCACTTAACCGCCTCCAAGGCAGGATCGGTATACGGCGCTACGCCTCGGTGTCTGTTCTTTGCATCCTAAGTACGTTTCCCATAAATGATGATTCCTCCAGCCTTGTGATTTTTCAGTTTACCTAGAATGGCAGATGTTCCCTAGCTCTTGTTAAAAATAAATTTGTCGAAAGCTCTGCCAGGAACAAGCAGAGGTGTGACAGGAGTGCAATAGCACTGGAGGTTTGAAGAAGAAGATCTGGGTCTTGTTGGGGCGTAAGTGTCCTTTCCTAGATAACACAACTTGAAAGGCAGTTACTCTTCTTATTATAGAAGTTTATTCGCCCAGGTCGCGTAAAAATACACAAATTTCAGCGAAATTAAATCACAATCTTCAGGTCATTTGTATAGGTTTTTTTTTCCAGTCCATTTCGTCGACTGTTCACATTAGTAGGACACAAGTTACAGAGACGATATTCTATAGTACTGTCTCTCGTCATGTAACAAGAGGTGTGCAAACTGTGCACAATCGTCAAAAATTGTGCGCTGTTCACACAGCTGTTCTCTTATTGCATGATAACGAGAGACAGTAGTTTGCGGTTAATGTGAACAGTCGACGAAATGAATTGTCCATTTAAAAAAAAAACTATACGAAGATGATTTAATTGCACTGAATCTATTTATCATAGGGTATTTTTATACGATCTGAGCGGCCTCCAGTATAGCTGACAGTGTCAGCTAATCATCATAACACAATTTTATTACAAAAACAAACTTGAACTGTAACCACTATTCCCTTATAGCCCGCCATCTCCCCTGAAACAGACATACTTTCCAGAGACGTTTAAATTACGCGTCGATGTCTCTCCAGCGGTCCAGACCAGTTCCTTAAAAAACCGTCCGAACATGCCTTGGAGGCCCTACGATACCGACGATCGCCGTGTCATCCTCAGCCCTTAGGTGTCACCGGATGCACATAACGGAGGGGAGCGGAGTCAGCACACCCCTTCTCCTAGTAGTTATCAGTTTTCTCTATATGTCCACGGTTGCGGGAATCGGTTGCTCGATACAGGATGTCAAATCAAACACCTTTTAGCCCTCTAGTTTCCAAACTTATTTTATTTGTCCACCAGTTTCGGCGATTTACTTCGCCATCTTCAGGCCCCTAACCGACTTGTAGGAAGACTCCACCTCGGTTCTCGTCAAAACAGGGGTCAGCAGTACTGGTATTAGTAGATTTCCGCTTGTTACAGCGATCACTTCAACCATCACCTGCCGACTGCTCGTCCGTTGAAGTGATTGCTGATAGATTAAAACTGAGTCCCGAACTGCGACTCGAACTAGCGGCATTTGCCTTTCGCGGGAGAGTGCTCTACCGACTGAGCTACCGTAGCACGACTCAGGACCGACATCACGGCTTTACTTCCACCGGTACTTCATCTCCTGCGCAGGTAGGAGACGAGGTGCTGGCGGAAGTAAAGCTGTGAGGACGCGTCGCGCGTGACTTGTGCTCGTGTACCTTAGTTGGTACAGCACTTGCTCGCAGAAGGCAAGTGTCAGAGATTAGAGTCCCGATCCGGCACACAGTTTTAATCCTTCGAGAAGTTTATCTTTAAAACATCTTCTAATAAATATCGTACATGAAGATCGCTAATTTTTTTTACTGACAACCGATTTCAGCTCATTACCGAGCTATCTTCAGATTAATCTGGAATGTTGCCCAAGTGATAATCATTAAACACCATCGCATTTTTTAGGATTTAGTCGCCCTAGTTTAATAAAAAATCCTAAAGTGAAAATTTTAATTGCTTATGTAAAAATTTTAGTTTGTTACGTAAACTGACATCGTTGATCACTAATCAAATGTTGTTACAGTCCCCATTTTGCCGCACGAATGTACAAACAATGGACAGCAATGTTGCATCGCCAGTGAGTGGAAATAAACAACATATCGTATTTTTGATTGGCGACTCCATGGCGTGTTGTGTGCACCACGACCAAATAGTGGATAGAATTGGAAGGAAAATCAGCATTGGCCCTAGAGTTTGTGGTTATAGCTTGATACCAGTGCCTACCAATTTTAATTGTGTATTACAGCACTGAGGATGGTCACTAAGTGACCGAAAATCGATTTTGCTGACAATAAAAGAACAAAATACGGCCAATGCTGATTTTCCTTCCAAACATATTGTATTTCTAACATTCATGTCAGGAACAAGGATGTGTTTGTGAGACAGCTGACAGCTCTCAGTTTACATATCCGAGTAAATTTTTACTTAGGAATTTTTCATTTAAGTAGGGGGAATTAGCTCTAAAAATATGACCATGTGTAATGAGCGTCATACAATGAACAACGTTTTAGATTAATCTCCAGATGTTTCGATAATGAGCCGAAACGGCTAATCACCAAAGAAAGTATGCGATCTTAACATAGGATTTTTATCCAAACATGTTTTGAATCAACAGATAGCATCTCTCTCTCTCTCTCTCTCTCTCTCTCTCTCTCTCTCTCTCTCTCTCTCTCTCTCTCTCTCTCCCTCCCCTCGCCCCTTCAAACACCCCCCCCCCCCCCAATATTGCCAACTAGGAACAACCTAGCGTAGCGAGGTGGCGCAGGGGTTAGCACACTGGACTCGCATTTGGGAGGACGACGGTTAAAACCCGCGTCCGGCCATCCTGATTTAGGTTTCCCGTGATTTCCCTAAATCGCTCCAGGCAAGTGCCGTGATGATTCCTTTGAAAGGGCACGGCCTATTTCCTTCCCCATCCTTCCCTAATCCAATGAGACCGATGACCTAGCTGTTTGGTCTCGTCACCCAACCAACCCGACCCAACCCAAGGAAGAACAAGTTTATCCTTCTCTGCATTTCCAAAGGTTTTTGTACCATATTGTATCAAAAATAGACGGAAACAGAAGGGAGTCACCTCGAGTCACCTACCTAAAGTTTCCTGTCACCGCCGGCGGGTGTGGCCGTGCGGTGCTAGGCGCTTCAGTCTGGAACCACGTGACCGCTACGGTCGCAGGTTCGAGTCCTGCTTCGGGCATGGATCTGTGTGATATCGTTACGTTAGTTAGGTTTAAGTAGTTCTAAGTTCTAGGGGGCTGATGACCACAGATGTTAAGTCCCATAGTGCTCAGAGCCAGTTGAACCATTTTTCCTCTCACCGTTCAATCGGAGGACAGAAATGATTCGAAAAGTGTGGTCTCCGGAAAATGCACGCTTTGGGCACCATTACGGTAGATGGAATCGTTTTGGCCAACCACAGAGAGATAACGGTAGGTAGACGGCGATGTAATTCCGGCGTATACCAGACTCCCGTATTGATCAGCGTTCCGGCTGATTCTACAGCACAAACTGATCGCGAGACACGTTCCACGTTCAGTCGCAGGCACGGTCGGCGCTGTCGCACGGCAGGGCGGGGTGTTTGGACGCGTAGGCGTGGCGTGGGTGGGCTGGGGCGCGCGGCGCCGGCCGGCAGCCGATATTTCTGGTTTGCAGATAAGGCCGGCCGTAATTACGTGGGGGTCTTGGCGGTCGGGAGCGATGCGTGATGGATGCGCGCCGTGACAGCGGGCGTCAGGCCCAGGAAATGGGCGCCGCGGCGGCTGCCGGGCCGGGCCGCCCTCCGACCTTCGACCGCACTTCCAGCGGGCAGCGGTCAGCCGCCGCCAACAGTGGGCGCCACAGCGAGGCGTAATAGGCGACCAGGAGTACAGCAGCACGGCCGGAATCTGGTAAACAAACACTCCGAAGACTAAACAGTTTCCACTTGCTGAGGAATCGAGCAAGCTCCGATCGTGTGAAACCCGGCTTGCTCTGCTCACTGGTGAAGAAACCAGAAGGAAGTCGATTGCGGTGCTCAGCTTCTTGTCTTTCTTTAATACATTTACAAACCGTCGTCTGGTGTACAAGGGCTGCACAGAAAGTAATGCACCGCATTTTTTTCTTCACACACACACACACACACACACACACACACACACACACACTGGTCATACCGGACTCGAGAATCCATTATCGCAGCAACGTATTTTCTCCATCTGTCCCTGTCTTGGGCTATTTCCTTCCATTCACCTTCAATACCTGTTGTTGTTGTTGTTGTTGTCTTCAGTCCTGAGACTGGTTTGATGCAGCTCTCCATGCTATTCTATCCTGTGCAAGTTTCTTCATCTCCCAGTACCTACCGCAACCTATATCCTTCTGAATCTGCTTAGTGTATTCATCTCTTGGTCTCCCTATTCGATTTTTACCCTCCACGCTGCCCTCCAATGCTAAATTTGTGATCCCTTGGTGCCTCAGAACATGTCTTACCAACCGGTCCCTTCTTCTAGTCAAGTTGTGCCACAAACTCCTCTTCTCCCCAATTCTGTTCAATACCTCCTCATTAGTTATGTGATCTACCCATCTAATCTTCAGCATTCTTCTGTAGCACCACATTTCGAAAGCTTCTATTCTCTTCTTGTTCAAATGGTTCAAATGGCTCTGAGCACTATGGGACTCAACTGCTGAGGTCATTAGTCCCCTAGAACTTAGAACTAGTTAAACCTAACTAACCTAAGGACATCACAAACATCCATGCCCGAGGCAGGATTCGAACCTGCGACCGTAGCGGTCTTGCGGTTCCAGACTGCAGCGCCTTTAACCGCACGGCCACTTCGGCCGGCTCTCTTCTTGTCCGAACTATTTATCGTCCATGTTTCACTTCCATACATGGCTACTCTCCATACAAATACCTTCAGAAACGACTTCCTGACACTTAAATCTATACTCGATGTTAACAAATTTCTCTTCTTCAGAAACGCTTTCCTTGCCATTGCCAGTCTACATTTTATGTCCTCTCTACTTCGACCATCATCAGTTATTTTACTCCCTAAATAGCAAAACTCCTTTACTACTTTAAGTGTCTCATTTCCTAATCTAATTCCCTCAGCATCACCCGATTTAATTTGACTACATTCCATTATCCTCGTTTTGCTTTTGTTGATGTTCATCATATATCCTCCTTTCAAGACACTGTCCATTCCGTTCAACTGCTCTTCCAAGTCCTTTGGTGTCTCTGATAGAATTACAATGTCATCGGCGAACCTCAACGTTTTTATTTTTTCTCCATGGACTTTAATACCTACTCCGAATTTTTCTTTTGTTCCCTTTACTTGCTCAATATACAGATTGAATAACATCGGGGATAGGTTACAACCCTGTCTCACTCCCTTCCCAACCACTGCTTCCCTTTCATGCCCCTCGTCTCTTATAACTGCTATCTGGTTTTTGTACAAATTGTAAATAGCCTTTCGCTCCCTGTATTTTACCCCTGCCACCTTTAGAATTTGAAAGAGAGTATTCCAGTCAACATTGTCAAAAGCTTTCTCTAAGTCTACAAATGCTAGAAACGTAGGTTTGCCTTTCCTTAATCTATTTTCGAAGATAAGTCGTAGGGTCAGTATTGCCTCACGTGTTCCAACATTTCTGCGGAATCCAAACTGATCTTCGCCGAGGTCGGCTTCTACCAGTTTTTCCATTCGTCTGTAAAGAATTCGCGTTAATGTTTTGCAGCTGTGAGTTATTAAACTGATAGTTCGGTAATTTTCACATCTGTCAACACCTGCTTTCTTTGGGATTGGAATTATTATATTCTTCTTGAAGTCTGTGGGTATTTCGCGTGTCTCATACATCTTGCTCACCAGATGATACCTAGGCTCCTCAAATCAGCCTTCACATTGTCTTCCCATCCACGCCTCGGTCTCCCCACAGGACGCTTTCCCTGTAAGTGCCCTACCAGTACTCTGCGCGCTGCCCTGCCGTCATCCATTCGAGTTACGTGACCCGCCCATCGCAGCCTACGTGAATATTGATTATGTCAAGGCTTGAATAGAGTTTGTGAACCTCTTCGTCATGTAGTTTTTGCCACTCTCCGCTAATGTCATCCCCTTTTTTCTCCCAAAATTTTCCTCAAAATTTTGTTTTCAAATGCTCGAAACGGCTTTTCATTTTGCACAGTGAGAGACCAAGTCTCACAGCCATACAGCATAACTGTTAGAATAATAGTTTTGTATATTCTAATCTTTAAGTTCCTACACAATATCCGTGATGAAAGTAATCTATTCAGTGAGAAGTAGCACCCATTTCCCGCCCGTAATCTCTTCTTCAGTTCGGATTCAATCTCATTTCTCGAAGTGATGTCCACGCCTAGGTATTTAAATGTCTTCACTTTTTCAAACTGCTTGTCTCCCTCCAACTCTTAACATTTCCTGATCGACTGCCGTTGGCATTCCAGTAGTAACCAGGTATTTAGTTTTGTCTTCACTTATCCTTAGACCTACATCTTCACTAGCCTTGATTAAAGCATTCGCATTTTTTTTCTTCAACAATGATTTATTGAACATAATAAGAATTACACCCACGAAAGATTGGTGTTTTATCTACACACCATATTTTTCCACGTAATCTCCAGCTCTGTCGGTATCAGTACTTGTCCTGGTGAGGAGCCAGTGCTTCACGTTGTGAATCACCTCCTCATCGTCCTCAAAATGTCTCCTACGAATAGCATCCTTTAATGACGTAAAGAAGTAGACGTCCGAGACCTCTAGGTCAGGTGTGCCAGCCGTGGATGGTCTCCCCGACCGCTGTAAGTGGTGGAGTTCCTCCGAAACGCCTTCTGTTCACCTCACCCTCGGTGTCCAAAGACTAACTATACTTCTGTCGACAGCAGATGCTCCATAGACTTTGCACGAGCGTTTGTGAATATTTCCCACAGTTTCTTTCTCTGCAGTGAGAAATTCAATGACGGCACGTTACTTGTAACTTACTTCACCTGCAGACGCCATTTTGAAACCGTCCTGAAGCTACGCTATCTGTCGGAAGTGATGGAAACTTGGCGTGCTCGCTCAGGAGACTTCAGATAATACATACGTAACGTTTCGCATTCGTAGCAGAATTGTTATGGAAAGCAACTTGCTGCGAGTCACTTTTCAAGTGCTGTGTGGTCATTACATCAGCAACATCTGTGGAATTCTTTTACTTATTCTCTCATGAATATGTGCACTCACTTGACTTGGTGCGGCCGTCTTGACGTACGAGGGTAATCCCAAAAGTAAGGTCTCCTATTTTTTTATAAGTACTTACACCTGTTTATTTCTACAATGGTTTACATCAGTTTACAGCTTGAACATTTAGCTAGTTTTCAACATAATTACCATTTCTGTCGATGCATTTTTGTAGACGCTGTGGCAGTTTTTGTATGCCCATGTCTTACCAGCTCGCCGCCATGCTGTTCAGAAAGTTATGAACCTCTTCTTTCGCCTCGTCGTCGGAGCAGAATCGCTTTCTTGCCAAATGTTCTTTTAACCTAGGGAACAGGTGACAGTCACTGGGCGCCAAGTCAGGACTATAGGGTGGGTGGATGGTTATGTTCAACTGAATCTGTTGCAGGAGAGCAACGGTTTGCCGAGCGATGTGTGGGCGAGCGTTGTCATGGAGAATGTGTGCGCCCTTGCTCAACATTCCTCTTCTCCGGTTCTGAATTGCCCGTTTCAGTTTTTTCAGTCTCACAGTACCTGTCAGCGTTAAATGCGGTCCCAGCGGTTCAGCTCCGACGACGAGATGAAAGAAGAGGTTCATAACTTTATGAACAGCATGGCGGCGAGCTGGTATGACATGGGCATACAAAAACTGCCACAGCGTCTACAAAAGAGCATCGACAGAAATGGTGATTATGTCGAAAAATAACTAAATGTTCAAGCTGTAAACTGATGTAAACCAGTGTAGAAATAAACAGGCCTATATGTATACTAAGATGGTATCTGTCCTTTCGGAAATGTCCGAAAGGACGGACATGAACATGCAGCTTATTAGAATGAAATTATGATGAAATGAACACCCTTAGCTGCTTACAGGCGCTGACATACGTCAACGGGGACAGATGAAAATGTGTGCCCCGACCGGGACTAGAACCCGGGATCTTATATGGCAGACGCTCTATCCATCTGAGCCACCGACGACACAGAGGATGGCTCGACTGCAGGGATTTATCTCTGGCACGCCTCCCGCGAAACCCACATTCTCAACGCATTGTCCCGCACTACAATGGTAGTGCCCCTGCCCATTATACTCATTACTCGCGGCGCGTTGCCGATTCCCGTAAGAGTTCGGGCACTGTTTGTGCACAGAAGAAGATGGTCAAGTGGCCGGTGAGCCTTATATATCGAGTCCCGGTCGGGGCACACATTTTCACCTGTCCCCGTTGACGTATGTCAACGCCTGTAAGCAGCTAAGAGTGTTCATTTCATCATCATTTCATTCTAACGAGCTGCATCATCTTAATATATATATATATATAGTTAAGGCTCACCGGCCACTTGAGCATCTTCTTCTTCTGTGCGGATGTACCAAAAGTGCCCGAACTCTTACGGGAATCGCCAACGCGCCGCGAGTAATGACTGTAATGGGCAGGGGCACTACGAATGTAGTGCGGGACAATACGTTGAGAATGTGGGTGCCGTGGTAGGCGTGTCAGAGATAAATCCCTGCAGTCGCGCTATTCTCTGTGTCCTCGGTGGCTCAGATGGATAGAGCGTCTGCCATGTAAGCGGGAGATCCAGGGTTCGAGTCCCGGTCGGGGCACACATTTTCATCTGTCCTCGTTGACGAATGTCAACGCCTGTAAGCAGCTAAGGGTGTTCATTTCATCATAATATCATAAAACAGGTCTATGTACTTATAAAAAAAATAGGAGACCTTACTTTTGGGATTACCCTCGTATTCAACTAGTCATACAGACCGGACATCCTATTCACTTAGTGGGCGTCGAATAGATCGGACGCAAATGCAGAAAAGGAGAATGGGATCCACGAAGACAGGCGAGCCGCGGTGCTGTTACTGCGGCGAACGGCTGTAGGCGCCGCCGAAGACACGCTCCAGGGCCGTTAGGCGGCGTTTGGGCCGCCGTTAGCCGCGGACGGCCGTATCTGCGGCCGAGCACGTCGTTCGGAATGGCCAGCCGCGAGGGCGCAGCGGCGCTGCGTCACGCGGTTCCCACTAGAGCGCGGCGTGCGGCAACGGCAGCGGCAAGCGTTTTCCGCTTTGACGCGGCGGCTCGCGGAATTGGCGTTCCCATCTGGAAGCGGCAGACGCTAGCGGTAGCCAATGACGGACAGCCACTGAGGTACGGGGTGGGACCCACCGAAACGACCGGTGTGTTTGAATAACTATATCTTTCACCTACATGAAGGAAAGACGAAGTTGGGTGAAGACATAGGAATTTTTCATTTTCTGTACAATGTATTCTTTCACATATTTCACTATTCGTGTTTTCTCATTTCAACATAAACAGATTTCATGACTACCGTTCATGATTGTTCACTATCTCCTAACACATTGAAACAATGAACGATAAAAGAGATTATTCAGATAGTTAAGCGAGACAAAAATTTAAAATGTGATACGGTAGCAGGTACACAAAAACAGTAAGAACACAAAGGCTAGGTGGAAGGGATGGAAGTGGAAGCCACCTGATAGAATTTCCCACAGAGCATAATGTAATCATCGCCAGCACCTTGCTTAAGAATCACGAAAGAATAATATAAATTTGGAATAGAGTTTCGAAACCAGATTTTAAATTGTAAGGCATTTCCTGGTGCAGACGCAAACCTGACTGAAGACTGTCAATAGCAAGATAAGCGTTCTGAAAAAGAAAATTTGTTCACATCGAATATAAATTCTAATGGTTGGATACTATTTTACAAAGGTATTTGTGTGGAGTGCAGCCTTGTATGTAAGTGAAACGTGGACGATGAACAGTTCTGTCAAGAAGACAATGGACGCTTTCAAAACGTAGTGATCAATAAGAATGCTGAAGATTAGATACGAGGACCGTGTGACTAAAGAAGAGTTACGGAATTAAATAGAGGAGGAAGAGGAAATTACGGCACAACTTTGACAACAATAGGGGTTAGTTGACAGGACGTATTATGGGGCGTCAAAGAGTGAGGACAAAGGTGTTGGGTGATAGTATTCTGATAATAATCATCTGTTGAAATACTATCTATTAATGTAAGCAGTTAATTTACTCTTCCATGCACTCCTCCACAAAACATTTAAACCAAAACTGAAATCAGCTGAACATCAAATCTTTCAACCACTGTCTGACAACTACTGGATTCACTTTCAACTTTCTATACCTATCACTGGCTAGCCACACACACATACAGATATAAGGAGAACAAAAATAAACAAACATTAGTTTTCAGCATATAATTCTGCAGGTTGGCAACGCCCGCATCTCGTGGTCGTGCGGTAGCGTTCTCGCTTCCCACGCCCGGGTTCCCGGGTTCGATTCCCGGCGGGGTCAGTGATTTTCTCTGCCTCGTGATGGCTGGGTGTTGTGTGATGTCCTTAGGTTAGTTAGGTTTAAGTAGTTCTAAGTTCTAGGGGACTGATGACCATAGCTGTTAAGTCCCATAGTGCTCAGAGCCAGCCAGGTTGGCAACATGTACATAAACAAACCAGACAGGAAGGGACATGAGGTGAACACACTGTAGTTACGACTTCAAATCAGAGTTTTCGGTAAAACGTCTACTGCTAGTGACAGAAGAAAAAAGAGCGAACATGAAAATGTGCTTATGTTCCATAATCTAAGTTTTAGTTCAACCTCCAGCATGTGACCAGGTGAGGGGAAACGTATATGTCCGCTAAAAACTCGATTCACTGTAAGCAATCAGTCATTCACGTAAAAAAAGATGTGAAATGTTTTATAATCTGCATGTATCATATATCAAAACAAAACTGAATCATTCTAGATTCCACCGAAGATGCCTTAAAGTAAAAGGCGAAACACGTCTTCAATCAGTGAAGTACACTGGATAAAGAAAAAAAAGTTTGTTACTTACCAAAGGGAATAATCAATAGCTGTAGATATTTAGTAAATTGCATCTTATGACATACCAGCAAATTAGTTTCGGTTTAACTTCTCATTCCACATGCTATTAAATGCTGTTTAAAAAAAATTCATCTGTCCCTTCTGAAAAACTGTAGTTACATTCATATCTCGGTAGATAAACAGATTTAGGATATTTATCATGCGACGAAATACATGACTTTTCACAAGTTATCGTTTGCAAAAAAAAACGCGTTTCGATTTCTTGAACCGTTTACGAAATTTGCGGTTGATACAACCACATGGTTTACGACGAGCAGGACTTAGTACCGGTCGCGTCGCGAGCAACCCGCGCGCGTCCACGGCACAGCCCGTCCGCCGACATATCATTCAATATCTCGAGAACGGTGATAGCTATCGATCTGCTCTCAGCTTTAAAAACAATTTCGATATGTTGACTAAATTTCATACGCAATAATGTACTACCTAAAATGAACTGTACGCAAAGTCCACGCAATGCGTTTTTACCTCTGCACACTCATTAAAATTTCGTGTACAGGTTTACGTAAATGCGATACAGCAAGTAACCACGACGAATAACGAAAATAAATTCGGTCCTTTATCGAGAGAAGATATCAGGCTGTAACATACCCAAGAATCAAATTTTTCTGCCGAATAGTTTCCTTGGAATCGGATGTTAAGTATTTCATAGCTGCCGCCGCGTCCGCGCCAGCGGTTCGGCGAAAGTTCGTGTGGCCAGGGGTTCCGTTCCTGACGTCGCGCTCAGCGCGTTCTGTGATTGGCGGAGCGGACCTGGAGCGCGGCACGCGGCAGCGGAAGCGGAAGCGGTTCGACATGGTCAAACCGCGACGCAGAGTCCGCCGCGGCGTGCCGCTGACGCCGTTTCCACGGCAACCACGCTGCTGACGCGCGGTTTTGGCGCGCGGCAGCCCTAGTGGGAACCGGCCTTTCCGCCCACTGCAGCGCGTCGCGTTGCCGGCCGAAAGGCAACCGAACTGCGCTCCCAGCAAACAGTCTGGCGGCCGCCGTAAGGACGCACCTTCACTGTGGTCATCAGTTGTCAGTGCTGCTTCGGTATTCGGGATAGAGACATATTCCGTGTCTACTGTGCCGATTTCCCATACAGCGCAAGCCGCATCATCACAAACGATATTTCTGTCAGATTTTGGACTGACCCTAGACATCGTAGAAGACAGGTCAAAAGAAGGCAGATCTTCATTTATAGCATTGATAGCTTGAGTACACATATTGAAATTGGGAAGATTTCGGGGGTAAAACACCGAGAGCGGAAAAGTTACCAACTTGAACAGAAATAGACTGCAGTTATAATAGGGGGCGTTCAGCCAGTAATGCATCACTTTTTTTTCTGAAAGCAGGCTGGTTTTTTTCAGGATTCCAATACACTATATTATTCCCCACTCTTTCGGATACAAAACCACATTTTTCATTATATATAATTTTAGTTTAGTGCGACGGCCTTAGACCACCTTATTGCGAGGGTCTTTATGCGCGTATGGTACCACTCTACTGGTGGACGACGCAGCCAACGTCTTGCTGCACCTATAACCTCAGCATCGTCCACGTACTGCTTCCCGCAGATTGCATCCTTTATTGGCCCAAACAGGTTGAAGTCGGAAGGTGCGAGATCCGAGCTGCTGGGTGGATGAGGAAGAACTGTTACGGCGTAAAGTCAACGCCGGCACGCCAGTCGGGAACGACAGAGAAGAGAAGGCTGTGAGAAGAGGTCAGCCAATCGCACGGTGACCGATCTTCCTCCAGGACGACAACGCGACACCAGCGGTCCCTACTTGAAGACGACATTAGCGCCGCGCCCGAATGGTGGCAGCCCGCTTTGATAGCAGCTCCAGCGTTAGCCACTTCGTTGGCCGACGCATGGTAGCCTCTTCATTAGCAGTCTCTACGTAGCACAGCTAGAGATCAGCAGTCATTGCAGTTCAGTTAACAAACTTTTGTTAGAAGCGCTCGCTAGGACCAGAAGTGTTACTTGTGTTTGTCTATTCTGAAGAAGACCGATTATTTTGTATGTCACCCTTTCCTTGCGACACGTTTGTGTAATTCCACTTGTGGATGATCATGTATAAACTTACAAGAATTCTCAGATCGAAGTTAACTATTTGTACTTGTCTTGTTGTAATAAGGCAACGGCCTTGCCGCAGTGGTTACACCGGTTCCCGTGAGATCACGGAAGTTAAGAGCTGTCGGGCGTGGTCGGCACTTGGTTGGGTTACCATCCAGGCGGCCATGCGCTGTTGCCATTTTTCGGAGTGTACTCAGCCTCGTGATGCCAATTGAGGAACTACTCGACCGAACAGTAGCGGCTTCGGTCAAGAATACCATCATAACGACCGGGAGAGCGGTGTGCTGACCCCACGCCCCTCCTATCCGCATCCTCCACCAAGGATGACACAGCGGTCGGATGGTCCCGGTAGGCCTCTCGTGGCGTGAAGACGGAGTGCTTGTTGTAATAAAATTTCTTAATACGAGTTGTTTCATTGTCTAGCGGATCGACTATGCACGATTCCGAGACATAACAAGAACAGTCCAGTGAAATCCTCTCGGGTGCACAGATGTGTGTGAGGCCTTGCGTTGTCATGGAGAAGCAGAAGTGCGTTTGCATTTTTGTGGCGACGAAAACGCTGAAGTCGTTTCTTCAGTTCCCTGAGGGTAGCACAGTGCACTTCAGAGTTGGTATTTGCTCCATGAGGGAAGACGTAAAACAGAATAACCCCTTCAGAGCCCCAGAACACCATCTTCATGACCTCACCGGCTGAGGGTGCGGCTTTGAACTTTTTCTTCGGAGGAGATGTGGTGAGGCGCCACTCCATAGATTGCCGTTTTGTTTCCGGGTCGAAGTGATGAACCGATGTTTCATGGCCTCTGACGACGTTTAGAAAAAATGTGTTACGATCAGCCCCGAAACACGGAAGCAGCTTCGCACAGATGGGCCTTCGTTGCTCTGTACGGTCTTCTATTAGGCTGCGAGGAACCCACCGGGTACATACCTTTGAGTACCCCCAAGTGGTGGAAGAGTGCGTCAGGAGTCTCAACAGAGACTTCAATATTTCAGGAGGCACAGCTGTGTGCTACCGGCTGGCACACGGGAGATCGAACAGGTTTGCACACGTTCCAACATTGCAAGAGTCAGTTGTGTGCTGCTGGCTGGCACACGGGAGATCGAACAGGTTTGCGCAATCTTGTAGCTATGCTGAAGGACGCCTCGCCAAAACAATCACTGTGCTTTTGACTGTGTAGACATTCTGCAGTCGCCTGTGTATATTGCGATGCCCTGGTTTTCCGCCGAAAGAAACGCAGTGACACCTCTCTGCGTGGAACCCACCTCTGTGAAACCATAGGAGCTGAAGTGGGAACATTCCACGGTGTCCCACAATAAAGTCCGCAGATTTTCAACTGAAATTGGCGGGGAAGATGTGGTGCTTTACTTACTGAACGCCCCTCCTAAGAATCGAAGGACATGAAACGAAAGCAAAGTTGAGAAGGAAGTGAGACAGGGTTGTAGCCTCTCCCCGATGCTAATCAGTCTTCGTATTGAACAAGCAGCGAAGGAAGCTATGTAGAAATTTCGAAAGAGGATTAAAGTTCAGGGGAAAAAAAATAAAAACTTCCCTGTTTGCCGATAACATTGTAATTACGTCCGACACGGCAAAGAATATGGATGGGCAGTTGACTGGATGGGATATTGTCTGGAAAAAAAAATAAGGAAGAGAGAGATAATTGAATATAATAGAACAGGCAGTGGCGGGTGAGTTAGATTAGGAAATGAGAAGCTAAAAGTAGTAGATTTCTGGCAGCAGAGTAACTGATGATGGCAAAGTAGAAAGGATATGAAATATAGACTGGTAATGGGAAAAGAAATTTTTCAGGATCGAATATAATTTGAAGTGTTAGGAAATGATTTCTGAAGGTATCAGTATAGTGTTTTGCTATATACGGAAGTGAAGCGTGCGTGTTAAACAGTTCAAACAAAAGGAGAGTAGAACCTTTTAAAACTTGATGCTACAGAAGAATGCTGACGATAGAATGCTAGATGGGGTAACTGATGAGGAGGTATTGAATCGAATTGAGGGAAAAGAGAAGTTTGTGGCATATCTTGATTCAAAGCAGGAATCGCTTGATAGGACCCGTCGTGAGTCATGAAGGACTGATCTGTTTGATAATAGAGGGACGTGTGTGTGTGGGGGGGTAAGAATTGTTGGGGGAGAAGAACGGATGAATACAGCAAGCAGATTCAAATGCACGTAGGCTGCAGGAGTTATTCGAAGTTAAAAAAACTTGCACAGGGTAGACTAACCTAGAGAGTTCCATCAAACGTGTCTTCGGACTGAAGACCAGAAGAGATTCGACCCCAAACAATTCTCTCTACCGTCTCTCTCGCATTACAGAATTAGTGTTTCACTTTTCAACGGAGTAGGTATACGCTGTTTTGAAACTTCCTAACAGATTTAAACATTCCTGGTACGGGTTCGAACCCGGGCGTTGCCTTCCGCAGCCTATTCATACACGACTCACAACCTACTCTTGCTCTTTCAATCCTGCCAGTACCTGTCTCCTGGTTTCCAAAATTCACAGAAATACTGTTTGATACATAGAAGAACTGGCATTCGTGTAAGAAGGAAATCGCTGAAAAATCTTGTACTGTTCATCAGAGCATGGGCTATTCAGCTACTCGTGCCACAGCCTTAAAGTTTCCCTCGTTACTCCTCTTTCTTTATTTATCTGTGATTTGGTGTATATTTTTAATTTTACGATTTTAGTAGTCAACAATAGTGATGTACGTCAGTTCCAGCACGGTTTATCAGTGCTACCGGCTTGCAGAACTTGAGTGGAAATTACGAAACGATCGGCATTTGGGAGACTGAGCCAGTGAGTAGCTTACTGAAAATGCAGAGCTTTTCAGAAACTGATGTTCACGTTCAGATCTACATCCACGGGGACAATGAGTAATTTAATGGTCCTTCATGTATACTAACGATGGCTAGCAATGCGGATGGTCGTCGATAGTGACCAGGCAGTCGTTTTATGTACGTGTGCATCATTTGGTGGTCGTTGCGAATGAAGATAAAATCTTTTTGGTTGTTTGGCCGCATCATGTCCCTCTTCAGTTACTTGTTACACAGCCGCCATTTCGACCCCTCTCCTGAGATCTTCTTCAGCCGACAGGGAGCACTGGAAGATCGTTAAGAAGATGTAAGGAGACGGACCGAAAGATAGATTGTGTAAGAAGGAACTGAAGGGGAAGATGACGCGGTCTAACAACCTAGACGGTTTTACCTTCACTGAGTAATCTTTGGGAACATGAGAGATCAGAAAGGAA
Organism: Schistocerca nitens; assembly: GCF_023898315.1. Lineage (NCBI taxonomy): Eukaryota > Metazoa > Arthropoda > Insecta > Orthoptera > Acrididae > Schistocerca > Schistocerca nitens. Next base: position 104,891,283 of record NC_064617.1, read on the forward strand.
ATGAAAGCACTTGCTATTGAGTGGTGGTGACTACGGTAAGAAACAAACCGGCACAAGTTGGTGATCATCGCAGGTACATCGGGCTTGGTGGTCTAGTAGTAAAGTGCGTGCCTGGAAACCGAAAGGTCACGGGAACGAAACCTGGTCGGATCACGAAATATTTCAGTCTGCCATTAACCCAGGCTTCACGTCTCACTGATTTGAAGAGTAAGGAGGGAGTTACAATTGACAAATCGGTGTAGGTCAGAGACACGCCACTCGTTGAAGTGGCGTCCAATTGAAAGATTTACAACAGGCTTCTGAGCCACACGCCACACGAAATTATCATTATCTCAGGTACGAAGAAGTACAGTAATATAAACACTAAACCCTCAGTACGAAAAGTACTTCAGGAGTGAAGGTGCGTGTGAAGGAATTAGCGGAAACAATGTAGTTGCGCCGCGCGGTCTTAGGCGCCTTGCCACGTTTCGCGCGGCTTCCCCCGTCGGAGGTTTTATGATGACCTCAGCAGTTCGGTCCCATAGGAACTTATCATATATTTACAAATGTAGTTACTAGTACAGTAAACCTTGCAGTTAAGGACTTGATTGCTTCCACGACATGGGTACTTAGAACGCCAACGTTGAGGATACCGATTTCAATGTTCAGCTCAACGCTCAAAAGCGGTGCGACCTCTGCGTACGGTACGCTTTCTCAACGTGGCATACGCGACCGCAGCGCTCTCCAGCGGCAGCTGTCGATTGTATCTGGCCTGCACATCACGTTGTTTACGAAATGGACGGGCGTATAATTCCTGCCTTAGCACTGTTGATTCACACATTTGCCCCCTTGTCCATATGCTAGTCGTATTGTTGTGTATTTTGTATACATGAATAAAAACTTCAATATCGATGCATATGTTATATGGCAAAAAGGAAAGCACCATGTCCAGTCAGTAGTTCTCAAAGTAAGATAAAAATAATTTCATCACACTCACTCTTCAGTAAAATCCTAAGACCGTTCTTAACCTGATCACTGTTTGTAATCAGCAGCAGAATCTTCAGAGTATGTGAAATACAAAGCTTAAAACAAGAAAGTGCAAAGTATCTTACTGCGATTGGTAGATGTCGTCATGTAGATAAAGCCAACCGAACAGTGAGGCCCCAGAAAGAGCGCACTTATATTTGCATAACATCGAATATTATCGAATATACTTTTATTAAACTAATAAGAAAGTATCAGAACCTACCAGAAAACTCAAAGGCTAATAAAAAAAAAATTATCCAGCGAGAAACGAGTCTGCAAGACATCGCCCTATACTTCACAAGTCTGCGACTCTGCCCATTGCACTACACCGACCTTAAATGTCGTACAACCGGAAGTTGCATCTTATCATGAAAGCTTTAATCGTAGATGTATTATTTACTGATATGTCATTATGACAAACTGTACCAAGCACATTGCGTTTCTTATGCGTCCTCAGTGTACCGTTGCTTTGAAACGGGGACTGGTTTTTGAGAGATCCTCAATTTGCTAATGCTTAGAAATGGCACACATACATATGGGCTTACACTGAAAACCAATATGGCATCTCTGGAGTCTACTGAAGAGAAATGGCGTGCATATGACGTAGGGGGTGTTCTTCGTCTCAGTGGTCAACCTTCAAACGCACATTCAGAATATCTGTCGTGCTAGATATTGATGCGGACGCTCCGAAAGACTCCCCAACGTGCTTTTACCACGAGAGAAACTCGACACGCGAAAGCACGGTCCATGTGCCGCCGACTACTGTTACGACGTTGTAAACCGTGACGTATCCGGACGCCTTGGTACAGAAGTCGCAAGACACGGTGGCACTCACGTTGAGAGCTCGCAGACGCAGGTAGCTGCCAAGTGGCGGCTGCGGGCCGTGCGCCCAGATAAGAGGCGGCTATCGGCCGTGTAACGAGCGCCGGCCCACAGTGTCTCCCTCCAGCTGGCCGGCTATCCAGGCCTCCAGCCGCCATCTCTGCTGGAAGTGCCCCCCGGCCGTCGCCGTCCTCCGATAAGCGGCAGGCTGTGGCGAGACTGCGGCGACTTAGGACTGCCGAGGCGGGGCAGGGCAATACGGGCCTTACCAGCAGAACAGCCGAACAGCTGCTACTGCTGACAGGGCCACCTCAGTCAATGGCGTCCGGGCAGTTCTACGGACATTAGTCCGTCCTAGCAAACTATCACTGCGTGAGACTCGTGATTCCGTTTTTTTTGTGGTCTTCAGTCCTGAGACTGGTTTGATGCAGCTCTCCATGCTACCCTATCCTGTGCAAGTTTCTTCATCTCCCAGTACCTACTGCAACCTACATCCTTCTGAATCTGCTTAGTGTATTCATCTCTTGGTCTCCCTCTACGATTTTTACCCTCCACGCTGCCCTCCAATGCTAAATTTGTGATCCCTTGATGCCTCAGAACATGTCCTACCAACCGGACCCTTCTTCTAGTCAAGTTGTGCCACAAACTCCTCTTCTCCCCAATTCTATTCAATACCTCCTCATTAGTTATGTGATCTACCCATCTAATCTTCAGCACTCTTCTGTAGCACCACATTTCATAAGCTTCTATTCTCTTCCTGTCCAAACTATTTATCGTCCATGTTTCACTTCCATACATGGCTACACTCCATACAAATACATTCAGAAACGACTTCCTGAGACTTAAATCTATACTCGATGTTAACAAATTTCTCTTCTTCAGAAACGCTTTCCTTGCCATTGCCAGTCTACATTTTATATCTTCTCTACTTCGGCAATCATCAGTTATTTTGCTCCCCAAATAGCAAAACTCCTTTACTACTTTAAGTGTCTCATTTCCTAATCTAATTCCCTCAGCATCACCCGATTTAATTCGACTACATTCCATTATCCTCGTTTTGCTTTTGTTGATGTTCATCATATATCCTCCTTTCAAGACACTGTCCATTCCGTTCAACTGCTCTTCCAAGTCCTTTGCTGTCTCTGATAGAATTACAATGTCATCGGCGAACCTCGAAGTTTTATATTTCTTCTCCATGGATTTTAAAACCTACTCCGAATTTTTCTTTTGTTTCCTTTACTGCTTGCTCAATATACAGATTGAATAACATTGGGGAGAGGCTACAACCCTGTCTCACTCCCTTCCCAACCACTGCTTCCCTTTCATGCCCCTCGACTCTTAACTGCTATCTGGTTTCTGTACAAATTGTAAACAGCCTTTCGCTCCCTATATTTTACCCCTGCCACCTTTAGAATTTGGAAGAGAGTATTCCAGTCAACATTGTCAAAAGCTTTCTCTAAGTCTACAAATGCTAGAAACGTAGGTTTGCCTTTCCTTAATCTATTTTCGAAGATAAGTCGTAGGGTCAGTATTGCCTCACGTACCGAGCGAGGTGGCGCAGTGGTTAGCACACAGGACTCGCATTCGGGAGGACGTCGGTTCAATCCCGTCTCCAGCCGTCCTGATTTAGGTTTTCCGTGATTTCCCTAAATCGTTTCAGGCAAATGCCGGGATGGTTCCTTTGAAAGGGCACGGCCGATTTCCTTCCCAATCCTTCCCTAAACCGAGCTTGCGCTCCGTCTCTAATGACCTCGTTGTCGACGGGACGTTAAACACTAACCACCACCACCACCACCACCACCATTGCCTCACGTGTTCCAATATTTCTACGGAATCCAAACTGATCTTCCCCGATGTCGGCTTCTACCAGTCTTTCCATTCGTCTGTAAAGAACTTGATTCCGTACCGCCAACAATTGTCGTTGATGCACTTCTTCATGCGGCTGCTGTCCATTCTTGAATAGTACTGCCATATATACCGATTTTCGCAGGCTATCCTCATTTAGTGATATCGTGAGTAGAGGTATGAAACTTCTGTAAGCTGCCATATACTACCATAAGTGATCGTAGACTTCGGTAGTTCTCCCAGTAGCTTTGTCAGTTAAGGTCGTACCAGCGTTATCTGTACGAGGTGTGGCTAGAAAAAAACCGGACTAGTACTGGTGAAACAATAAAACGAATGCAATAAGGCTGAAAGTCGCGTGGCCTGTCACGTGACTCTCGCTCCGCCTACTGCTCGAGTTTCATCTGCCTCCTGCACTCAGTCTGCCCGTGGCGTCTGTTTTAAGTAGTTGACGTTTTGTCTGTGCGTCGGAAAATGTTGAGTGTACAGAAAGAACAGCGTGTTAACATCAAATTTTGTTTCAAACTAGGAAAATCTGCATGTGAAACGTTTGTAATGTTACAACAAGTGTACGGCGATGATTGTTTATCGTGAACACAAGTGTTTGAGTGGTTTAAACGATTTAAAGATGGCCGCGAAGACACCAGTGATGACACTCGCACTGGCAGACCATTGTCAGCAAAAACTGATGCAAACATTGAAAAAAAAAATGGTTCAAATGGCTCGGAGCACTATGGGACTTAACATCTACGGCCATCAGTCCCCTAGAACTTAGAACTACTTAAACCTAACTAACCTAAGGACATCACACAACACCCAGTCATCACGAGGTAGAGAAAATCCCTGACCCCCCGGGAATCGAACCCGGGAACCCGGGCGCGGGAAGCGAGAACGCTACCGCACGACCACGAGCTGCGGACGAAAACATTGAAAAAATCGGTAAACTTGTTCGACACTTTCCTTGTCAACTCCTGTTAACTCAGACACTGCTCTGATTGTTAAACGGCGATCTTGTCGAACAAGTTTACCGATTTTTTCAATGTTTGCATCAGTTTTTGCTGACAATGGTCTGCCAGTGCGAGTGTCATCACTGGTGTCTTCGCGGCCATCTTTAAATCGTTTAAACCACTCAAACACTTGTGTTCGCGATAAACAATCATCGCCGTACACTTGTTGTAACATTACAAACGTTTCACTTGCAGATTTTCCTAGTTTGAAACAAAATTTGATGTTAACACGCTGTTCTTTCTGTACACTCAACATTTTCCGACGCACAGACAAAACGTCAACTACTTAAAACAGACGCCACGGGCAGACTGAGTGCAGGAGGCAGATGAAACTCGAGCAGTAGGCGGAGCGAGAGTCACGTGACAGGCCACGCGACTTTCAGCCTTATTGCATTCGTTTTATTGTTTCACCAGTACTAGTCCGGTTTTTTTCTAGCCACACCTCGTATGTTAAGTGTGTTGCATACTTGTCGGGCCTCACAGCGACCGCTTTCTTTATGTATGCGATCAGTGTCTTTCTACGAGGGTAATCCCAAAAGTAGGGTATCCTGTTTTTTTATAAGTACATAGGCCCGTTTATTTCTACAATGGTTTACATCAGTTTACAGCTTGAACATTTATCTATATTTCGACATAATCACCATTTCTATCGGTGCGTTTTTGTATGCCCATGTCATACCAGCTCGCCGCCATGCTGTTCATAAACTTATGAACCTCTTCTTTCGCCTCGTCGTCGGAGCAGAATCGCTTTCTGGCCAAATGTTCTTTTAACGTAGGGAACAGGTGATAGTCACTGTGCGCCAAGTCAGGACTATAGGGTGGGTGGGTGATTACGTTCCACTGAAACTGTTGCACGAGAGCAACGGTTTGCCGAGCGATGTGTGGGCGAGCATTGTCATGGAGAATGTGTACGCCCTTGCTCAACATTCGTCTTTTCCGGTTCTGAATTGCCCGTTTGAGTTTTTTTCAGAGTCTCACAGTACCTGTCAGAGTTAAATGCGGTCCCAGAGAGTCAGCTCCGACGACGAGATGAAAGAAGAGGTTCGTAACTTTCTGAACAGCATAGCGGCGAGCTGGTATGACATGGGCATACAAAAACTGCCACAGCGTCTACAAAAATGCGTCGACAGAAATGGTGATTATGTCGAAAAATAGCTAAATGTTCAAGCTGTAAACTGATGTAAACCATTGTAGAAATAAACAGGTCTATGTACTTATAAAAAAATAGGAGACCTTACTTTTGGGATTACCCTCGTACATTCCCCTCAATATCAGAAGGAGTTAACTGTCTAGAAACTGAGTAAGGCGGGTGACCTATGAAACAGTTTTGTTCTACATAGTTATCCTCCTGTATGGTACTGAAGAATAAATAGTATTTATAACAAAACGCAGTTGTCAATGTTTAATTCAGGTTTTATTTGAAAATTGATTCGTAACGTTAAACAGATGGATATTGCAGTGAAACTAAAGAAAACAATACAGATTTATCATACAGCGCTAGAAAATGCAATTTACTCAACAAAAAGGTAAAATAAAAAAACCGCAAAACAAAAATACAGGGCGTTTCAAAATAAACATAACGGTTTTAAGACTTTGTAGCATTTATTAAATTCAACTTTTAATTGTAAATAATACACCAAATAAAAGAGCAACTGAAACAGTTTTGTTTGTATACCTGTGCGGAATGGGAAGCGTATGGAATGACGAAGAGTGAGTGAAAAACATGTTGAACGAGTGCGAGTCTTTCACGTTTAGCCACAGGAAATACCTCCGCGGAAAGTTTATGGGCCTTTCTTTTTCGGCGAATGAACTGTAACTGATGTTTCTTATCTTGATGTGCTTCAGCTCCGTGCCTCAGTGGGAAGAAACTGAACAACACATCTTTATTTGAGAGCAAGAGGGTGCTCCGCTTAACTGGCATAACTCAGTACGCGACAGGTTAAACGACGTTGTATCTGACCGGTGGATTTTGGGCGCAAGGGGCCGTTTGACGCAGTATTTTATGCATGAGCTCCACGTTCACACACGATCTGACGCGATCATGTGTATGTGCCTCCGACACCAGCTGATCTATCCGACTTTAGGAACAGAATTATTGCAACAGTTGCGCCTGACACATTGATCAAGGTTTCGGAACAACTCGCCTATCGACTCGATGTGTGATCGTTGTTCACACTGAATAATTGTAAGAAAAAAAATGTGTTTCTCTTTCATTTGGTGTATTATTTACAGTTGTAAGGTGAATGTAATACGTACTGCAAAGCCTCAAAATCCGTATATTCATTTTGTAACACCCTGTATATCAAACATCGCTTCAATACTTAGGCAAAATTGCATGAACAATGTTTCTGTTATTCATTAACAACCTTCGCATGTATCAGTAAGAACAGCAAATTGTTGCCTTAGATCATGATGAACGAAGTTATACTGAGTACAAAATAACAATAATAATTATATATATTTCTTTATGTTTCTGCATGTAAACTGCGCTTGCATCAAAAATATTGCTTTGGACATATAATAGCGCAGAAGTTATGTGCTCAACTAATTTTTATTACTTATAAAATTCGGTTTATTTCCTGTAAGAATGTAAAGTACACTGTGGGCTAACATGAATGCAGTATCTTTCTAACTTTTTTACAAAAGAAACCGCCAAACAAACCACAAATGTGCCACTTCGTCAATAGTTAATCGTCTGTCTGAGAGAATCATTTCACGTGAACGCTCACTTTGTTTGTGGCGGCTCCTTCATCGTGCGTGACACTTGTGCGACCATTTCGGAATTTTCTTCAATCCATTCGTAGACACATCCTTGTGGTAAAACACAGTTCCCGTATTGTACCGAAAGTCTTCGATCAATTTCGGCCGCTGATACGCCTTCCGACCACAAAAAACGGATCACTGAACGTTGCTCTTCTTTGGTGCAAATAGACAGCGGAGCAGCCATTATTAACAGCACGGCAGCGATAACGAAACTAACCTAGCAGCTTGAAAATTGCAAAGATACAACAACAAATAAACAAAACATGCGTCATAAGTGTAAAACGACATTACTACCAAAATAAACAAAAATATAGCTAAATTGCCGATAATAATTGATTTACCCTCGTAATACTACAAGTGGATTTCACAATAAGTTTCACACATTGATTGTACAATATATATGTGATGGTACGTTGAGGTGGTACAATCTTATTAAATTCTCAAGTTCTGATACTTCACTCCCTTGTCAATTTTTATGTTAATTTTCATGTTTCATTCATATGTTTATTCTTCAGGAAGATTTGGATGATACAAATGGTTCAAATGGCTCTGAGCACTATGGGACTCAACATCTGTGGTCATCAATACCCTAGAACTTAGAACTACTTAAACCTAACTAACCTAAGGACATCATACACATCCATGCCCGAGGCAGGATTCGAACCTGCGACCGCAGCGGTCACGCTGTTCCAGACTGACGCGCCTAGAACCGCACGGCCACACCGGCCGGCTGTGGATGATACAGATCGTAGAAACGTTTTCTCTTTTCCACATTAATTTATGTTTTTTTTTTTTCTATACCAGTTGATGTGTCGGCAGCTGGGCCAACACCTTGTAGATAGAGGTGGCTTAAAGGGCACGCGAGACTAACGCAGACGGGCGTGAAGTACTGGAACAGGATACGTAATTAATGCTATGAAGAAAAGAACGGAGCTTCTCATATACTTATCTTTAATGTCTTCTTGTACATCTCTATGGTGAACACAAGTGAGACTCTAATTACAATCACTGTAAGGCTAATGGCGCCTGGCTAGTTCGTAGCCATTAACTTAGCTGAAGGCTATTCTGTCTCTCGGCTAATGAGAGAGAAAGGCTTCGTACGTCTAGTCGCTAGCTCTGTCGTCCGTACAACTGGGCTGAGTTCGAGTCAGTCTCTCGAGACCTGCCTTGTGGTGGCGCTGGTTTGCGATCACACAGTGGCGACACGCGGGTCCGACATGTACTACAGGACCGCGGCCGATTTAAGCTACCACCTAGCACGTGTGGTGTCTGGCTGTGACACCACACCAGTTCTACCAGTACTGCCGGTTATCCTACCATTTACTACGTCATTTATGTTTCCAAAACTACGGAACCGTAGTTCTGGTGGAAAGCAACCCGTCCCGCGTTAGCCTTACGCCGGTCGCCAGAGATCACGACTTTTACGCACAGCCAACATTTATAAATATAGTGAGTCTTCACATGGTCAAGTACTTGAAAGTTCCAAAACGAGTTACTGAAGGCGGCAGTGGTGGTAATCAAGGCAGTTAGAGCACCTTGCACCATGAGCTCTCTCGATAACTCAATGCCTCAAACTGTACTTTTCGGAAACATTCAGCCACGTGGCTTCCATTGTTGTATTATTGCCGCTACTCCGCGGCGTTGTCAACTCGCCTTGTAGCCCCGAAGGTCCCCACTGACCACGAACCACGTCGACCGCAGCTCAGCTTCCGCCGGAACGGAGGCCCGGGAGGGGGCAGCGGCAGTTCAGTAATTCGTGCGCGTTAAATTATGCGTAGTAATTTCTTTAATCCGGTAAGGCGAGAAGGCCGGCGCGGCGCGCCATCGTTGGGGGCGTTACGTTAGGTTACGTTACGTTACGGAGGGCGCCGTAGATTAGCGCGGATTAGCTGACGCGCTTCGGCAGGTGCGCCGCGCCGTCTTCCAGGGCCGTCTTAATCTGGCGATTTATCAGCGGCCGGGATCCCGCCTGTCCGCCAGCGCCGCTGCTACTTGCACGCACTGTGCGTGCAGGCGAGCTGCCCAACTCAAACTCAACTGGGGTCGGCCGCTTGTCTGCATTTCTGGAGCTGGACCAACGCAAGTGTGCCAAACGCACGTAACAAATGGCTGCATTCCGTAGTACGTGCTGGCTGTTACAGACACCGCTGCGAAACTCCAGTCTTAGTAGATAATGTGTTTTAAGAGGGTATGATGGAGCCGATGTTTCAAGCGTTGTCATAACTGTGTTCAGCTCAGTTCACACAGAGCCATCAGCTGAGGACTGAGCAGACAAGAGATATGAAACACTGATGAACCAAACATTATTACTACCTGAATGAGATTTTCACTCTGCAGTGGAGTGTGGGCTGATACGAAACTTCCTGGCAGATTAAAACTGTGTGCTGGAGCGAGACTCGGTAGGTAGGAGACGAGATACTGCCAGAAGTAAAGCTGCGAGGACGGGGCGCGAGTCGTGCTTGGGTAGCTCAAATGGTAGAGCACTTGCCCGCGAAAGGCAAAGGTCCCGAGTTCGAGTCTCGGTCCGGCACACAGTTTTAATCTGCCAGGAAGTTTTTTTATTATGACTACCTGCTTAACAGCTTGTTTGTCCGTCTTTGGAACGAAGTACATCAATGATCATGCGTTATCGCGGATCCAACAATTTGTTGGTAGGTTTTGGAGGTTTGTGGCTTCAGGTGTCTTCGCACAGGTCATGTAATTTGCGTAAATAACGGGCCGCTGATTCGCGTACGGGTCGATGGCGCCCGGTACTGACCAAGGCGGATTCCAAAGGATTTACATCAGGCGAACTGGGGCGCCGAGCCATCAACGTGGGTTCACTGTAATGCACCTCAAATCACTGTAGCACAGTTCCGACTCCGAGGCACGGACAGCTATACTGCTGAAAGCAGGGAAGACGTCAAGCTTGAAGGGATGCAGTTGATTCGCAACTGTCAGGATGTTTTAGATTACTACACTACTGGCAACTAAATCTGCTACACCACGAAGATGACGTCCTACAGACACGAAATTTAACCGACAGGAAGAAGATGCTATAACATGCAAATGATTAGCTTTTCAGAGCATTCACACAATGTTGGCGCCGGTGGCGACACCTACAATGTGCTGACATGAGGAAAGTTTCCAACCGATTTCTCATACACAAACAGCAGTTGACTGGCGTTGCCTGGTGAAACGTTGTTATGATGCCTCGTGTAAGGTGGAGAAATGCGTACCATCACGTTTCCGACTGGTAAAGGTCGGATTGTAGCCCATCACGATTGCGGTTTATCGTATCGCGACATTGCTGCTCGCGTTGGTCAACATCCAATGAGTATTAGCAGAATATGGAATCGGTGGATTCAGGAGGGTAATATGAAACGCCGTGCTGGATCCCAACGGCCTCGTATCACTATCAGTCGAGATGACAGGCATCTTATCCGCATGGCTGTAACGGATCGTGCAGCCACGTCTCCATCCCTGAGTCAACAGATGGGGACGTTTGCAACACAAGAACAATCTGCACGAACAGTTCGACGACGTTTGCAGCAGCATGGACTATCAGCTCGGAGGCCATGGCTGCGGTTACTCTTGACGCTGCATCACAGACAGGAGCGCCTGCGATGGTGTACTCAACGACGAACCTGGATGCACCATTGGCAAAACGTCATTTTTTCGGATGAATCCAGGTTTTGTTTACAGCATTATGATGGTCGCATCCGTGTTTGGCGACATCGTGGTGAACGCACATTGGAAGCGTGTATTCGTCATCGCCATACTGGCGTAGCACCCGGCATGATGGTACGGAGTGCCATTGGTTACACATCTCTGTCACCTCTTGGTCACATTGATGGCACTTTGAACAGTGGACGTTACATTTCAGATGTGTTACGACCCGTGGCTCTACCCTTCATTCGATCCTTGCGAAACCCTACATTTCAGTAGGATAATGCACGACCACATGTTGCAGGTCCTGTACGGGCCTTTCTGGAAACAGAAAATGTTCGACTGCTGCCGTCGCCAGCACATCCTCCAGATCTCTCACGAATTGAAAACGTCTGGTCAATGGTGGCCGAGCAACTGGCTCGTCACAATACGCCAATCACTACTCCTGATGAACAGTGGCATCGTGTTGAAGCTGCATGAGCAGCTGTACCTGCACACGCCATCCTAGCTCTGTTTGACTCAATGCCCAGACGTATCAAGGCCGTTATTACGGCCAGAGGTGGTAGTTCTGGGTACTGTTTTCTCGGGATGTATGCACCCAAATTGCGTGAAAATGTAATCACATGTCAGTTCTAGTATAATATTTTTGTCCAATGAATACCCGTTTATCATCTGCATTTCTTCTTGGTGTAGCAATTTTAATGGCCAGTAGTGTACCAGCCATCACGTTTAGAGTCGCCGTTCACGTCGATGACGGCGTTTGTGAAGACGACCATCGACCTAGCGTAGCAAAAATGTGATTCACTCTAAGAACAGACATGTTTCCATTGGTCGACGGTCGAATATCTATGGTCCAGCTATCCTGCTGTACATAGCAGACAAGTCCCCGAAACCCACGTTCTGTGAAGAGTCGTGGACGTCTAGCCATTTAGCGGCTATTGGTAGTCTCGCTGTCCTCCTACCCCTTTCCGTACGTGCTCACGACAGTAGCTCGTGAACATTCGACCAGCTTCGCCGTTTGCTGGTACTGGGTCACAAGCTGTGCGTATTCATAATCTGCCCTTTGAGAAAGTAGCTTTCTCAGTGGATTATCCAGTTGCAGACCATATCTTCGCTATGGTGACTCCCCGTCCACGTGTGCTTCGCGTGCGTACTTTGGTTACCGCGTCACGTGACCACAACGCACCAGGCATCATCCAACGCCGCGATGGGCAGTGGTCATAATGTTTCAGCTCATCAGCGTACATCTGCATCCGGAAGTCTTTCATCCGCATCTGCGAACTTTAATTGTTGAAACCCCCTTAAAACCCATTTCGCTGCTATGAGCGTGTATACACATCTTGCTGCGCCGTTCCCCAGGTGTTACAACTCTCTGCCGTAATTATTCAAAAACATTTCATGAAATTTCTTGAAACATTTTGCAGCTCCGAGAAGTCAGATGAAATCATATTACAAGTAGTCGTATTATCTTGCTTGATGTATTTTAGTCCTGTAGTTCAGTTGTCGTAACTTTAAATCGTTTTAACGAGCCACCCCTTTTCAGCGTAACAAACGTTGTGCTCCCTACTTCCATACAGATTATAAACAGAAGTTCTCCTCCGCGTTTTTCTGCCTACATGTGAAGGCTAATATCAGGGACTCCTTTAGGGATTTTGATACGGTTGTCACTAAGAGGTAGACTGATTGGTTGTGTATATATTTTATTACCATACGCCAGACAAGTAGTTCGGTCGTAGATACAGCTACCCGTGCGAAGCCGAGGCACGGCGCTAGCGTAAATATATTTTGATAGATTAGCTGATTTTATGCCAAACATTATGTATCTGTATGTGATGGAAATAAACTAAAATCTTGATAATATCAGCGCCCTTTAACATTGTACCCCGAAGTAGTTATTATTACGGGTGTCCAAGAACAGTGCATGCTTTCACCCTCAAAGCAAAAAATGGCTCTAAGCATGGGACTTAACATCTGATGTCATGAGTCCCCTGGTACCGAGAATGACTTAAACCTAACTAGCCTAAGGACATCACACACATCCATGCCCGAGGCAGGATTCGAAGCTGCGACCGTAGCAGCAGCGCGGTTCCGGACTGAAGAACCTAGAACCGCTCGGCCACAGCAGCCAGCACCCTCAAAGCAATTTTAATTGTGGATATTCGAGGTTACATTTGCACAGACCTCTAGCCGTCTTCAGAAAGCTGGATTTTTCTTTTCTTTGTGAACGTGACGTAAGCAGTAGCAAAGCAAGAGAACTGCACATGTAAAATCGTAATATGTCAGATAATTATCGGTCTGCAAATAAATACAGTGACTGACATTACTGAATTACGTACGGTATTTTTAAGATCATGTTTGTTTAAGGCGCTTACTACGACAGTCGAAAATTTTCCTCCAGTTTCTATTAATGATGCTCGACAATTCGTTTACAGTCCGGGTTGTTTTATGTGCGCGGTACGTAAGCGGGTATTATTTTGAAGCCTTTCACGGGGTAATATTTTTGTAGTAAACATTAGGAGAAAATTAAGCTGTCCACTCTCTCCGTAACGTTGTTAATTTGCTTGCTTTCCCATAGGGATAGGAGGTACTGCTTTCGAATATTATGTGCTCTAAATTGTGGAACTCTGGCGCATTCGTTTCAGCGGAGTATCTTACAAGAGTTCCCATTGTCAAAAGATTCCACTTTGTGTCCCGTATTGTACGAGCGGCACAAAGGGCAGGTCATAAACGTAATTAGTATTCTCTTTCAAAACGGCGGAAGCTTTGTGAATAAAATGGCGAGGAAAGACGTGTGGTGGAATGGCGGGTTGATCGGTAACTCTGCCGCGCGGCCCCACACAGGCAGTCAATATTATTAGCATCGCTGACATTTTCCATCGAAAATCGATTTGTATATATTAAAGCGGCATCTGATACCGGTAGCGGCTGCGGCGGCGACCAGGTCAGGAAGAATGTAACCCTCCCCAATGATGCGCACGTGGCTCTCGCATACAGTGTTCTAAACGTTTGTCATATTCTTCTCCTTTGCTGTTTGCCTTCTTCTGCTTCCTCCACATTCCAACTGCACAGTTTTTCCCCCCTGTTCGTGGAACGAAACTTACCCTTTCAGAGGATCTTCACCATAGTGTCATTCTGAACTGAGAAGACACGTTCTTAGCTGCATATTTGTTCCATTGTGTTATTGACAGAACTTAACGTTATGGGAATTTTGAGCACAGTGAGGTTTCCCAATGTAATTTTGTCAGAGTCCCAAAGGACCTGGAAGATCAGTTCAAGGGAGAGGATATGAAATGTGTGGTATCGATAGCTACGATGCCACGGCGTAGGTGTAAGTTCTTGGGTTGGCACTACGACACAGACATCGACGACAGCGCCCTCTAGCCGGCGCTGTGCAGCTCTACGAGCGCCGCTCCAGATTCAGCCCATTTGGTTCCGAGGAGATGACCTAGCAATATTGTTTCTTCTTCATAGGGGGCTAACAATTACAGACTGTGTTACTTCAGTGATAGTTTGTCCAACTACGAGTAGCCGTTAGATTTGATGGATGAACGGCTTCGCACCTACGTGCTCATCTGTACGCAAAGTTAAGTAAAAGAGGTAAAACCTAATTGCAGTACCAAGCATTTCACCTTTTCCTTTCCGTACTCACTCCCTACATTCGGCCTACCCTTCAGTTTACAGGAGAAGACCCACGCGCCGACTTCAGGCGGGATACAAAACAATGGATATCAACAGAAATATTGTATCAAGATATGGCGAGGGAGTTACATTAGGGACTGACACACTAAAAGTGGAAGGTCAGTTTTGTTACTTGTGCAGGGAAATAACCGACGATCGCCAACTGCCAAAAAAGCGTTGCACAAAATGAGAAATTTGCTAACACGGAATATAAATTGAACTGTTAGGAAGTCTTATCTGAAGGTATTTAGAGTCTAGCCATATAGTGAAGCGAAATGTGGCCAGTAACCGGTTCAGACCAATAGAGTAGCGAAGCTTTTGAAATGTGGTGCAACAGAAGAATACTGAAGATCAGGTGGCTAGATCGTTTAACTGTTGAAGGGGTCCTGAATCGAATCGCCGGAAAAAAAAAAAAAAAAGATTTGTGGCACAGGAAAAGAAGTCGTTTGGTAGGACACATCGTGGTGTATCAAGGAATCATTGGTTTGGCAATGGAAGTGCGCGCTTGTGTGTGTGTGTGTGTGTGTGTGTGTGTAGGGGATTGGGGGGGGGGTATTAGTAGAGCGATATACCAAGGCGACAATAAGCACCTTCAAATGGATGTAAGTTCCAGTAGTAGTTATACGGAGATGAAGAAGCTTATACAAGATCCCTGTCGTAGCTTGTTTCTTTCCTTCCTTCTGGTACGTGAAAGAAACAGTCAAGTTAAATTTGACTTTGATACTAGTTACAACTGTATTTCTGTTTCACGTTTCTGTGCTCGCACTGTGATTCTGTTTTACAATAGGCGTCAGGATTTATTGTACTGAGTTAATATTGGGGCAAGTATTACTGCTCTCATAATTACAAACCCAGTGGAACTTTGTTACGAGTCCGGACTCGTAACTATATTATTATTACATGTCGACAAATCGGTTTTGTTGGCTTAACTACAGTAGTATTTCCTGCGACGCTATGAGGATATTCGAGTATTGTAGAAGTGTCTGCACTGTTTACGTATTAACAATGCATTCATTAAATCTGTTTCTACTGCAGCTGTATGTTACACTGTAATTATATTTTGACGTTTCTACATCACACTTGTATAATTATGGCTGATTGCGCGAATACGGACCGATTAGCATACAGTACACAACGTAAAATGTAAAATCTTTTAAAATATATAGAAATCGCTCTTTATGGCAATGATAAATTGTTGTTCTTGGCTTATTTGTGAATAAATAGACTTTTGTGGAGTCTTTATCGACTTCTAAGGCAAGAATAAACTTCGTCAAACATAATTTCTTTTGTTTTCAGTTTTTCTAGTTCCTGAAGCCCTCTAAATTTCTCCAACGTCTGATTTTTGAAGCTTTGGAGTAGATGGATCACCGAATAGAATCTTATAGCTGTCTCTTGATTCTCGTCTTCCTTCGATTGTTACGTTTTTGTTCATTCCATCGAACTACTCGAATATATGGTCTCTTCTGATCTCACGACGTGTGTAATCACAGCTCATACTCTGCACATGACGTGAAGATTAATAAATGTCACCCTCCGAAGTTTATTTTTTATCTTTTTCTAAGCCTTTGTAATGTTACCAGCATGTAGTTTCTTTGGAGAGCCTTACAATTCGCGAGGATCGTCATCGCTACTGCCATCATCTACATCAGGACCTGAACCTTTTGGTCTGTTCTGCCTCATGGCTCCTTCAAAATTGGTCAAATCATCTCTTCATTGTAATTCCTGAAGACCTTTTTCCTTTTGGTTTATACAGGTTGTGTCATAATTAATGACGTAAACGCATACAGTTGAAAGTACACGATACTAGAAGCAAAAAAGTCTTAGTAAATCTAGGTCCGCAAGTAAATAACTAAATATAGGTCCGCAAGCCAACCGTTAGTCACGTAATTGCGACTTTGTGGTAAACTGCCATTACTAACGTGATTATGTGTAAATACAGCTTGCCGGTCCATGGTGTGGTCTTTATTTACAATCACGAGGCATGAAATTGTAAACAGAATGGATACGACAATAAAGTACATAGTCAGTGCGTGTTATGTCAGTTGTTTGCAGAGCGACAGTTGTGTTGTACGAGTGTTGCTGATAACACGGAACATTACTGTTCAAAGGGTTCAAATGGCTCTGAGCACTATGGGACAACATCTGAGGTCATCAGTCCCTTAGAACTACTTAATCCTAACTAACCTAAGGACATCACACACATCCATGCCCGAGGCAGGATTAGAACCTGCGACCGTAGCAGTCGCGCGGTTCCGGATGAAGCGCCTAGAACCGCTCGGCCACCCCGGCCGGCAACATTATAGTAACGATCAGTGTGCGGATATGCATTTCATGTATGGCTTCTGCGACATCATCTTGCAGGATTGCTTGAGGACGTTCCCTTTGAGCAACGCCAGAGGACGTGGTACATGCGTCATAGAGCACAGCCGATATGGCCACAGATGGTTTGGGAGAGGATGACCTGTTCCGCGGCCTCAAAGTCCACCAGATGTGAACCTCATGAGAGACTTGTCAGTACTTTTCGAAATGATGCAGCCGATTTTGAAAGGATTCGAAAGTCATTGTGGCGACTGGTGAAGACCTTCATCCGGGTGCAAGGTTGACACTTTGAACATCTCTTTTAACTGTGAGTACAGCCATGTAACTTCTGTGGTATTCATTGGCGATTTCTACCAAAGTATCTCAGGAGAGCTTCTGTAAAGTTTGGAAGGTAGGAGACGAGGTACTGGCAGAAGTAAAGCTGTGAGTACCTGGCGTGAGTCGTGCTTCGGTAGCTCAGATGGTAGAGCACTTGCCCGCGAAAGGCAAAGGTCCCGAGTTCGAGTCTCGGTCGGGCACACAGTTTTAATCTGCCAGGAAGTTTCATATCTCTAATAACTTTTCTTACCGTTATCGTTTCCTAACTTGGATTGACGTTTACATGGAATCAAGTCAGCGGTGACTGGTAACCACAAAGTCGCAGTTATCTCGCAAACAGTTCGTGTTTGGACCTTTTTTTCTACGGAGACTTTCTTGCTTCTAGTATCGTGGACATTCTACTGTATGCGTTTATGCGATTAATTGTGATACGCCATGTATTGTTTCATAGTTTTAGTGAGTCTTGCATCTGGCATAATTCTATTCTTCTTTCATTTCTCTTCTTAAGCATGTAGCGTTTGCATCCATAGCGAGCGCAATGCAGGTATAGCCATAGCCTTATAGAACTTTCTCCATAATTATATTAGAACAAATAAGCCTTCGGTCACAAATGTTAAGTCAAAATTGACAAGGTTTCGACGCTACTATGACCGTCGTCTTCAGAATTAGACTAACTGTTCTAATACATATTAGGTATATAATACATTAATAAAATTAAAGTTTGTACTGACTGGAGAAAGATGCAGTACTTACAAGTCACATATTAAAAAAGATATAAGCCGGAAACGCGACGTCATGAATAGTTGCCCGATGGCGAGCCGCTAAGGGCTGCTCGTACTGTTAACAAGGATTGCAACAAGACTCTTGACTCTTTCTCTTTTCCCCAATTCCATTCAATACCTCCTCATCAGTTGTGTGATCTACTCATCTAATCTTTAGAATTCTTCTGTAGCACCACCTTTCGAAAGCCGCTGTTCTTGTATAAACTATTTATTGTCCATATTTCACTGCCAAACATGGCTACACTCCATACAAACACTTTCAGAAAAATTCCTGACACTTAATTCTATATTCATGTTAACAAATTTCTCTTCTTCAGAAACGCTTTCCTTGCCATTGCCAGTCTACATTTTATATCCTGTCTACTTCGACATCATCAGTTACTTTGCTTCCCATATAGCAAAACTCATCTCCTACTTTCAGTGTAACATTTCGTGATCTGATTCCCTCAGCATCACCTGACTTAATTCGACTACATGCCATTATCTTCGTTTTGCTTTCATTGATATTCACCTCATATCCTCCTTTCAAGACACTGTCCATTCCGTTCAAGTGCTATTCCAAATTTTTCTTTTGTTTCGTTTACTTCTTACTCAATATACAGATTGAATAGCAACGGGGAGAGGCTACAACTCTGTCTCACTCCCTTTCCAACCACTGCTTCCCTTTCATGCCCCTCGACTCTTATAACTGCCATCTGGTTTCTGTGGAAATTGTAAATAGCCTTTCGCTCCCTGTATTTTACCCCTGCCACCTTCAGAATTTGAAAGAGAGTATTCCATTCAACTTTGGCAAAAGCTTTCTCTAAGTCTACTAACGCTAGTAACGTAGGTTTGCCTTTCCTTAATCTATTTTCTAAGGTAAGTCGTAGGGTCAATATTGCCTCTCGTGTTCCAACATTTCTACGGAATCCAAAGTGATCTTCCGCTGTGTGAAAGGCGGTTATTCAGGCTCGTGACAAGTGGTCGTATTTATGTGAGTGGACAGTTTAGTTTGTAAAGTCATATTGCAGCTTTCCGGCGGTTACGTCGTACTTTTTCAAACACTTAAAAGCTATGGAGCAGCATCCGCACAAAGTATATCATCCAATGTTAATGTACGTATTTAACTGTGTTTGTATGATAACTAGATGAAACACTACGTTGGAACACTGTCTCTTCAACAGTATACCTAGATATACCCTCACTTCGCTTAGCAATATGCCGTTGTAATGTCTTTCTAAATCATGGATGGACCATTAAATGAATGGGTATACAGTTCTATGACGCCCAAGTGTTTCATATTCGCTGCCAGTCACTTACAGTCCGCACCAAGTTCATTTGTGCGGTATTAACGTATTTTCCCGGTTTGTATTTCTGCCTTTGTCATTCAAAACGCGGAAAAATTAATCTTTTTTTGTCGTTTGTTACCGGGCGAAATGAGATCCACTTAGACTGCTGCGAGCGCTAATCCGGGTGTACGTGCTACACCAGCGCAAATTATGCGCCCTGTGTTTACATTTAAGGAGATTATAATATGTAATTGTTCTGCTGTCTGGCGTGGCGCGCCGCAAAAATGAGAATAAAAGCCACGGGGCCCGCGGCGTAGCTCCCGCCTCTGTCGGCCGTACGTGGCAGGCATTCTCCGCAGCACGGGGCTGCTCTACCTCGCGGCCGTCTCACGTGTTCTGTGGAGAGAACAGCGGTTATTCATGTCAGGCAGTAACACTGGTGTAAGATGGAATTGCTAGACGCAAAGCGAACATGGTGTGTGACGCTATCATTATATATATACAGGGTGTTTCAAAAATGACCGGTATATTTGAAACGGCAATAAAAGCTAAACGAGCAGCGATAGAAATACACCGTGTGTTGCAATATGCTTGGGACAACAGTACATTTTCAGGCAGACAAACTTTCGAAATTACAGTAGTTACAATTTTCAACAACAGATGGCGCTGCGGTCTGGGAAACTCTATAGTACGATATTTTCCACATATCCACCATGCATAGCAATAATATGGCGTAGTCTCTGAATGAAATTACCCGAAACCTTTGACAACGTGTCTGGCGGAATGGCTTCACATGCAGATGAGATGTACTGCTTCAGCTGTTCAATTGTTTCTGGATTCTGGCGGTACACCTGGTCTTTCAAGTGTCCCCACAGAAAGAAGTCACAGGGGTTCGTGTCTGGCGAATAGGGAGGCCAATCCACGCCGCCTCCTGTATGTTTCGGATAGCCCAAAGCAATCACACGATCATCGAAATATTCATTCAGGAAATTAAAGACGTCGGCCGTGGGATGTGGCCGGGCACCATCTTGCATAAACCACAAGGTGTTCGCAGTGTCGTCTAAGGCAGTTTGTACCGCCACAAATTGACGAAGAATGTCCAGATAGCGTGATGCAGTAATCGTTTCGGATCTGAAAAATGGGCCAATGATTCCTTTGGAAGAAATGGCGGCCCAGACCAGTACTTTTTGAGGATGCAGGGACGATGGGACTGCAACATGGGGCTTTTCGGTTCCCCATATGCGCCAGTTCTGTTTATTGACGAAGCCGTCCAGGTAAAAATAAGCTTCGTCAGTAAACCAAATGCTGCCCACATGCATATCGCCGTCATCAATCCTGTGCACTATATCGTTAGCGAATGTCTCTCGTGCAGCAATGGTAGCGGCGCTGAGGAGTTGCCGCGTTTGAATTTTGTATGGATAGAGGTGTAAACTCTGGCGCATGAGACGATACGTGGACGTTGGCGTCATTTGGACCGCAGCTGCAACACGGCGAACGGAAACCCGAGGCCGCTGTTGGATCACCTGCTGCACTAGCTGCGCGTTGCCCTCTGTGGTTGCCGTACGCGGTCGCCCTACCTTTCCAGCACGTTCATCCGTCACGTTCCCAGTCCGTTGAAATTTTTCAAACAGATCCTTTATTGTATCGCTTTTCGGTCCTTTGGTTACGTTAAACCTCCGTTGAAAACTTCGTCTTGTTGCAACAACACTGTGTTCTAGGCGGTGGAATTCCAACACCAGAAAAATCCTCTGTTCTAAGGAATAAACCATGTTGTCTACAGCACACTTGCACGTTGTGAACAGCACACGCTTACAGCAGAAAGACGACGTACAGAATGGCGCACCCACAGACTGCGTTGTCTTCTATATCTTTCACATCACTTGCAGCGCCATCTGTTGTTGAAAATTGTAACTACTGTAATTTCGAAAGTTTGCCCGCCTGAAAATGTACTGTTGTCCCAAGCATATTGCAACAAACGGTGTATTTCTATCGCTGCTCGTTTAGTTTTTATTGCCGTTTCAAATATACCGGTCATTATTGAAACACCCTATATATATATATATATATATATATATATATATATATATATATATATATATATTTCAAATCTTATGGGACTTGACTGCTAAGGTCATCAGTCCCTAAGCTTACACACTACTTAACCTAAATTATCCTAAGGACAAACACACACCCATGCCCAAGGGAGGACTCGAACCTCCACTGGACCAGCCGCACAATCCTTGACTGTAGCGCCTAAGACCGCTCGGCTAATCCCGCGCGGCACGCTATCATATGCTGGTTGCAATCTTTGTAGTATAGGCTCTTCTTCGTAAGTAAATATTACGTACACTAAAACACAGCGAGCAAAATGTATAAGGCTGACCCAAACTGTAACCCAGAGACGTAGCACAGTTCTATGAATGACGTGAACTGCAAAATTAGCTGAACTCCAGTGCCAGATAGGTTCCTTGGAAAAGGACACTGCTTACTTCTTTCACCTTCGCTTCCCAATCTGACAATGTTTTCCATTTTTCCCAAATATCGGTTGAAAAATGGCTCTGAGCACTATGGGAATTAACATCTGAGGTCATCAGCCGCCTACAAAGTAGAACTACTTAGACCTAACTAACCTAAGGACATCACACACATCCATGCCCGAGGCAGGATTCGAACCTTCGACCGTAGCGATCGCGCGGTTCCAGACTGAAGCGCCTAGAACCGCTCGCCCACCCCGGCCGGCCCCAAATATCGGCAATGCCACTGTAAGTTGTTCCGTGCAAGAGTAGTGAGGAAGCTTAGAGATAGGTTTTAGTCCTTTTTAAATTGTGCAGAAGGGTGCTGAAATAATATGCACCTGTGATCTTCCACTGATGACCTCCAACACTGTCGACACACATCTATATTACTAACAGGCTAAAACGGTCACCCAGTTGTAGGTTGCAGTCTAACGGCTTGCACGGGCTACAAAAACTTCATTTTCGGTGTTCCACATAACTACTGACCGAATTCAAGAGTGTCATATGCTGTCAAAACCTACTTTTTAAGGGGTATAATCTTACATTAAAGGTTGAACGAAATAAATTATGTAGTCAAGTTAGAGATTTTGTATATATGTCCTGAGGTAACGCAAATTACCCAGACCATAGTCATTGAGTGTATGATAATAAGAGCATGTAGCTAGTTCAAGTGTACTTGACACATAAATGAAAACATTTTCTAAACTTTTTTTTTCTCACAGCCGCACAGAATTAGAAAAGGAAAACAGTTCATGGCACACTAAATGTTCGTCGATCATGTGGTAAAACTTAAGCGTAAACCATGACGTTTTACTTTATTACCTAATTTGGTTTTCATTTTTTTGTTAGTCTGTGGATGAATAATTCGAAACGAATAGAAACAACATCCCACCCATGTCCAAACCGTTGGTTACAGTTGTTTCACAGTATGGCATTACTTTATCCTCAGGGAACTTTCAAGTGAACTGACTAGCAGAGCTTTTCATTGATTCATGGATTTCGACTGTTTCTCATGTATCATTGATTCTGTTGTATTGGCAGATATAAGTGGCTTCTTATTTCACTTGGACAAGTAAACAAGATGCAATCCCTATTTCTGAACGTTAAGATTTGATACATTATTGTTGTAGACTAGTAGCAGTACCAAAAGCGATACCGAATTCTACTGTCAAAAATAACTGAAGAATTCCAAGGGGACAACGAAACAGCTTTAGAAGAAATGAGGGAAGCAGACTTGTTTTCTCAGTCAGCGAATCACGGAGTGCAGACTGGTAGCATCTCGCAGTCCTCCATATCCAACTTCATAGACAACTTACGGTAATAGCGTACTTACATGCGGTAATGTATCACGGCAGGAAGATTGCTTATTTTAATCTTTTTCAACAGAAGAGACTGGGTGTGAACAGATGCGAGTAGATGATTACGGCATGCGGAGGACATCGAAATGTGACGATGAGCGGAACGAAGGGGAATTACTGTACCCCCACGAGAGGAGCATGTGCAGAAAAGCTGAGAGGAATTTGGCGACCCTGCCAGGACGCAAACGGCTGAGGGGAGGCGGACCGCGCAGCCTTTGTGCCTTAACGCGGTATCAGACCAGTACGCAGTGGTGCTGTCTGTGTTAAAGCGTCACGGTTGTCGCGTCGCGGTTAGACACGATTTAACCTCCGGCGAGCCTTGAAAAGGTGAGCGCAACAGAATATAACGAGAAAATCGCGCGCGTGGCGAGCGGGCGGCAGCGACATCCGCGCGGGAAGCGCAGCTGACGATGTGCCGTTTCATATTTATGCCTGCCCGGCTGTTTGTGTGCATACCACTTCAGAAATACGAAGCGCGCCGCCTCGCGCATTGTGCTCTTTGTCGAAGTGTATTCCATATTTTTTAACATAAAAGCAGACTGCAGGGGACAGCAGAGGCAAAACGCGCGGGCCGTGTGTGTACGTGTGGCAGTGGCCACGCAATCCGGCAGCTCTACTAGACCTCTGGGGAAAGGGCGCGCCAAAAAGTAGGGAAGGGGGCGAAAATAACGGAAAAAAGAAGGAGAAGGAAGAAGAAACGGAGCTGTATATTTCAGCGGTAACAAAAGCGCGCCGGGCTCAGTACAACGGCGGTAGGGAAAAAAAAATATCGGAATGAATGTGAAAGGCAGAGGAAACGCGAACAGGGCGAGGCGATTTGGAGCGGCTTCCTGAGGGTGGCGGCGGAAATGCGAGGCGAAGGCCGAGGAGCGGAGGAAGGAAGCGGGGGAGGAAGGAAGGATGGCAGGGGAAGGGGAAGAGGTGTCAACTTGGCACGCGTGCCGCGCCACAGCCGCTAAGAGAGGACGCTGCCACCCATATGGCTACTCGCCTTCCATTGCGGTGACTCCTCGGCGTACGCAACCACGTGGCTCTCCTGAAAGAGGCGCAGCATTTCAGTTGGTTGTGTCTTGCTCCAGAGGACGGCTGCCTGTTCTCAAGTAACCAAACCGCTGCTATAGTGATGTGTTATGGTGTCGCGTCCCAGCACAGTTTTGTAGTTCGATCGGAACGTTGACAACAATCTGAGGGTTGAGAAACTTCCTGGCAGATTAAAACTGTGTGCCGGACCGAGACTCGAACTCGGGACCTTTGCCTTTCGCGGGCAAGTGCTCTACCAACTGAGCTACCCAAGCACGACTCACGCCACGTCCTCACAGCTTTACTTCTGCCAGTACCTCGTCTCCTACCTTCCAAACTTAAGCTATTCTGTGAACCTTGCAGAACTAGCACTCCTGGAAGAAACGCTACTGCGGAGACATGGCTTAGCCACATCCTGGGGGATGTTTCCAGAATGATATTTACACTCTGCAGCGGAGTGTGCGCTGATATGAAACTTCCTGGCAGATTAAAACTGTGTGCCCGACCGAGACTTGCCCGCGAAAGGCAAAGGTCCCGAGTTCGAGTCACTGTCCTAATGGATACGTTCGTCGTACATCCTACATTGATTTCTGCAGTTATTTCACGCAGTGTTGCTTGTCTGTTAACACTACGCAAACCCCTATGCTCTCGGTTGTTAAGTGCAGGCCGTCAGTCAGTGCGTTGGTCGTGGCGCGTGGTAAAGCCTAGAATTTGATATTCTCGACACAGTCTTGACACTTTGGATTTTGGAATACTGAGTTTCCCGAAGATTTCCGAAATGGAATGTCCCATGTGTCCATCCCCAACTACCATTCCGCGTTCAGAGTGAGTTAACGCCCGTCGTGCGGCAATAATCACGTTAGAAACCTTTTCACGTGAATGAGCTGAGTACAAATGAGTGATGCACCGCGCTTTTATATATTGTACCTTGCAATATTGTCATCTGTATATGTGCATACCGCTATGCCATGACTTTGGTCACCCCACTGTATACTTTCCTTTACTGGGTCACGAGTCGACAACGCCGCCACACTGCATTCGATCTCACGGTGGACAGTGGACAGGTTGTAGTTCATCTGTGTACGCTGGGATGTAGATGTACGAGGCGTGTTTTTTAAGTAAGTACCGTTTTGAAATTAAAAAAAATATGTGCTAAGATATCTCAATAATTTTGTTTTTACATGAAAGTCTGTACCTTAATCTACGCACTGACGCAATTAAAGTCTGATTCGTCCATATTTGCGTTGTGTACTGAGTGTTTAAGATGCCTCCGATAATCGTGAGTCCAAAATGGTTCAAACGGCTCTGCGCACTATGCGACTTAACTTCTGCGGTCATCAGTCGCTTAGAACTAATTAAACCTAACCTAAGGACATCACACACACCATGCCCGAGGCAGGATTCGAACCTGCGACCGTAGCGGTCGCTCGGTTCTAGACCGTAGCGCCTAGAACCGCACGGCCACTCCGGCCGGCAATCGTGAGACCCCCGACTGTGAAGTACGGGCTGCTATAAGATTTCTTAGTGCTAAAGGCCTAAAAGCGATCGATATTCATCGTGAGATCTGTGCAGTTTACGGGAAAACATTTTGAGTGATTCAGTGGTAAGAAAGTGGGTGCGAGCATTTAAAGATTGCCGCACAAATGTGCATGATGAACAACGGAGAGGGCGTCCTTCGGTCGTTAATGAAAGTTTGGTGCAGGAAGTGGACAATAAGGCGAGAGAAAACAGACGCTTTACGATTTCGTTCTTGCGGGATGCCTTTCCAAATATTTCTCGTAGTGTTTTGTATGGCATTTTGACCGAGCACTTGATTACAGAAAATTGTGCTCACGTTGGGTACCGAAAATGTTGACGGATGTGCACAAAACCAAACGTTTAGACGGTGCACTGACTTTCCTTGAGCGGTATCACAGCGACGGTGCTGATTTCTTAAGCCAATTTGTTACGTGCGATGAAACATGGGTGGTCCACGTCACTCAAATCAACAGTCCATGGAAGTTGAGCAAGAGCATCGTTTTCCTGCAAGGCAGTGCCCGTCCGCATGTGGCGAATCAGACCAAAGATCTCATCACATCTTTTCGATGGGAAACTCTAGATCATCCTCCGTACAGCCCCGATCTTGCGCCCATTGACTACCATCTGTTCGTGCACTTGAAGAAACACCTGGGCGGTCAGCGTCTTCAAGACGATGACGAAGTCAAGTCGAAACAGTGAGCCGCGCGGAATTAGCCTAGCGGTCACGGGCGCTGCAGTCATGGACTGTGCGGCTGGTCGCGGCGGAGGTTCGAGTCCTCCCTTGGGCATGGGTGTGTGTGTTGGTCCTTAGGATCATTTAGGTTAAGTAGTGTGTAAGCTTAGGGACTGATGAGCTTAGCAGCTAAGTCCCATAAGATTTCACACACATTTGAACATTTTTTTTTTCAAAACAGTGATGATGCAATGGTTAACAAGGCAGGTGGCAGACTTCTATGTGGAGGGTATTCAAAAACTGGTACAACGTTATGACAAGTGCCTCAATATTGATGGAAATTATGCAGAAAAGTAGATTAAGGTACAGGCTTTCATGTAAAAATACAATTATTGAGGTGTCTTAACACGTCTTTTTTTAATTTCAAAACGGTACTTACTTAAAAAAAAAAAACACGCCTCGTAGTTGTGTACCACTGATGTCAACTGGCGCGTGATTACTGATATTTTCGCTGATCAGTGTATCTTCCATCGCTTAAGTCACCAGCGTAATTATACAGGGTGTTACAAAAAGGTACGGCCAAACTTTCGGGAAACATTCCTCACACACAAATAAAGAAAAGATGTTATGTGGACATGTGTCCGGAAACGCTTAATTTCCATGTTAGAGTTCATTTTAGTTTCGTCAGTATTTGCTATACTTCCTCGATTCACCGCCAGTTGGCCCAATTGAAGGAAGGTAATGTTGACTTCGGTGCTTGTGTTGACATGCGCCTCATCGCTCTACAGTACTAGCATCAAGCACAAATAAAGATGGGAAAGCGTCACCAGGTTAGTGTTCATCACGAACGTGGTTTTGCAGTCAGTGCAATGTTTACAAATGCGGAGTTGGCAGATGCCCATTTGATGTATGGATTAGCACGGGGCAACAGCCGTGGCGCGGTACGTTTGTATCGAGACAGATTTTTTTTTATACAACACAACATTATAACACGATTGAAAGAAAACAAGTATTGTGATACAGATGATTCATAAACAACAAACATTGTATTATACACACTAACCCACCACCTTATATAATTAGTGGGTCCAATTATTATACTTAACAAACAGCTTATACTAATTGATTAATGGCACTTGCTACAGACAGGGTTAATCCAACTACTTGGCTACGTTGGTTATTCTGAGAATAACTACCCTGCAGCGTTACAGGTGTGCCAGATGATATACAAACCTACTACTAAGGCCTGCTCACTGAGCTAATCCCAGTGAGCGTGCCTCGGGCACTGGGCTGGCCATCTACTTTAAAATCGCTGCAGTCCCTACCTATGTTAGTAATGTTAGTGTTCTAATTTTACTTTATTCTAGCGTAACTACTTTCTAAGGAATCTTAGTGCATAAGTCAAGTCCGGGAATGGTACACCTGCTTTCCTGGTCCGGCAGCGCGGCGGATTCCGGTCGTGAAACAACCGGCTGGTACCGCGCTCGGCGGCACTTGCAGGTGTACCTGTGTCTTCATCGGATTATTTTTTGGTCTCTAACCATGTTGGTTTCTAATAAAATCCCTCAAGATCTTTTTGGATATTTCGTTTGCCAAATTGTTGAGGACATTGAAGGTCTCGGCACGTCGTAGTAGTGTATATGTGTCTCTGTTTGGTAATTGGATTCTGAGTTCGAGCGCCACATAGTCATATAACGTGCAATCATAGACGACATGTTCGGGTGTTCTGTCCGGAGCACCACAGCCGCACGCTGGTGTTGACCGTTTTCCAAATCGAGATAAATATGTTGGATATGGCCCATGTCCTGTAAGAAAGTGCAGCAGACCTCTGCTCGGCTCAAAGTGGCACATTTGAAGCCTTTCCTTGATATTTGGTAATAGCTGGAAAACCCTTCTTCCCGTTTCCTCGATTTCCCATTGCTGTTGCCAGAACTCTTCGCCCCTTCTCTTTAATGCATATTTATCCCCAAGTTGTACCCCCATGATTTCCCTGGTCTTATCTATTTTTCCTTTGGAGACCCAGTACCACGCTCCCTGTTATCGAATTTTTATGTCTAGTGGACATAATCCTATTATTATCAGTAAGACGCGCCCCCCCCCCCCCCCCAGGTGTTGTTCGGTATGCCCCGACAGAACGCAACAGCATGTTCCGCTGCACCCTTCTCACGGTCATTGCGGGCACCACCCTCTTGAGCCTGTGTGCCCAGACCCCGCTCGCATATCCTACTAAGGACGTTAGGATACTATTGTGGTATAGTTTGATCAAGTTGGGATGTAGGTGGAATCTTCTATGTCCTATACTGATAAGATTGTTCAGAACTTCAAGTGCTCGCTGCGTTGTGT
Source organism: Schistocerca nitens (assembly GCF_023898315.1). Lineage (NCBI taxonomy): Eukaryota > Metazoa > Arthropoda > Insecta > Orthoptera > Acrididae > Schistocerca > Schistocerca nitens. Next base: position 104,920,163 of record NC_064617.1, read on the forward strand.
TTTCTATGTGTGTGTTATAGTTCCATTTTTCGTCTATTGTGACTCCTGGGTATCTGGCCTCGCGACGCCGAAGAACTGGAGTTCCTTCAATTCTAACAGTTAGATTTCTGACTAGACTGCCTTTCATTAACAGATATTTGGATTTGTATGGTGCTATTTTCATTTTTGCCTCTTGGCACCATTCCTGAAGCACTATCATTGCTCGCTTTACCTTAGGCTCGAGTTCCTCTCGGCTGCGGCCGCCTACCAGCAGGAGGAGGTCGTCAGCGTAGGCTATCTAACACGTCCGCAATTATTTGTAGTTTCTCTAGGAGGGGTTCTATGTTTATATCCCAAAAGAGTGGCCCCAGAACCGATCCCTGGGGGCACCCCTCCGTGATGGTTTTACTTGTTCTTCCGCTAGGCGACGATAGCCAGACCTCCCTGTCCATGCAATAGCTCAGACAGCCATAGAGGGGCCCTGGGCACTCCTTCTCACGCAAGCGGGAGAAGAGCGAGGGCCACCACAGGTTGTCAAAGGCGCCACTGATGTCCACCATGATGCCTACCACATACTTGTGCAGGGTTGAGCTGCAGACCTCAGCTGTCAGGGCGATTGCGTCAGACGCCGATCGCCCCGGCCTAAAACCGAACTGCCTGTCGCTCATCCCGCGCAGCATCCTGTGCGCTGTCAGTCAGCCAATAGCTTCTCCAGCAGCTTTCCAGAACGAAGGTGTCCTGACAGGAAGACGTTCGAAGCAATTGGTCGGCGTTTTAGGGAGCACGGAACATTCCAGCCTATGACTCGCGACTGGGGAAGACCTAGAACGACGAGGACACCTGCAATGGACGAGGCAACTCTTCGTGCAGTTGACTATAACCCCAATGTCAGCGTCAGAGAAGTTGCTGCTGTACAAGGTAACGTTGACAGCGTCACTGTATGGAGAGTGCTACGGGAGAACCAGTTGTTTCCGTACCATGTACAGCGTGTGCAGGCACTATCAGCATCTGATTGGCCTGCACGGGTACATTTCTGCGAATGGTTTATCCAACAATGTGTCAATCCTCATTTCAGTGCAAATGTTCTCTTGACGGATGAGGCTTCATTCCAACGTGATCAAATTGTAAATTTTCACAATCAACATGTGTGGGCTGACGAGAATCCGCACGCAATTGTGGAATCACGTCATCAACACAGATTTTCTGTGAACGTTTGGGCAGGCATTGTTGGTGATGTCATGATTGGGCCCCATGTTCTTCCACCTACGCTCAATGGACCACGTTATCATGATTCCATACGGGATTACCTGTGCTGCTAGAACATGTACCTTTAAAAGTACGACACAACATGTGGTTCATGCACGATGGAGCTCCTGCACATTTCAGTCGAAGTGTTCGTAAGCTTCTCAACAACAGATTCGGTGACCGATGGATTGGTAGAGGCGGACCAATTCCATGGCCTCTACGCTCACCTGACCTCAACCCTCTTGACTTTCATTTATGGGGGCATTTGAAAGCTCTTGTCTACGCAACCCCGGTACCAAATGTAGAGACTCTCCGTGCTCGTATTGTGGACGGCTGTGATACAATACGCCATTCTCCAGGGCTGCATCAGCGCATCAGGGATTCCGTGCGACGGAGGGTGGATGCATGTATCCTCGCTAACGGAGGACATTTTGAACATTTCCTGTAACAAAGTGTTTGAAGTCACGCTGGTACGTTCTGTTGCTGTGTGTTTCCATTCCATGATTAATGTGATTTGAAGAGAAGTAATAAAATGAGCTCTAACATGGAAAGTAAGCGTTTCCGGACACATGTCCACATAACATATTTTCTTTCTTTGTGTGTGAGGAATGTTTCCTGAAAGTTTGGCCGTACCTTTTTGTAACACCCTGTATAATAGGGCGAGAGGCTACAGTTCTTCGCGCGGGACCTTACTTTTCTTGGATTTTAATCCAAAGACGCCACTGTGCGGCATGTAGCGGGGGTACGTATTGATGTCCCGCCCTTCCTCTTCCATTCTTCGGCGAAAAATGACGCCGCGACGCTGTTGTGTACGGCAGAGGTCGTAAACAGGGCTACCAACGTGACATTTGACGGGGGCCTCGCAACAGGCTTTGACATTTATACCGTATGTGAAACTCGGCTGTGCACGGTGGCGCCGGCGGCCGTACTGGGGCTGCCAGTGATGTGTGGATAACGAAGCTCAGCCAGCAGTGCATCTTGCCGCAGCCGCGAGTGATGAACGGGCCGTAAGACGGGAGTCGCGCGAGGGCTTAGCGACACTCGATGTAATTACCAGGCCAGAACGTCAACGCCTGCAACAGAGGTGGGCGCGGACCGCGTCGGCGCGGCCGGCGCCGCTGCTGCGCGGCGTCATTAGATTTATCGAAACGCGCGTGTGCGGCCGGGCCCCGTTATCCGATTAGGCGCGCAGTAAATCAAAACGGCGGGGATAATACGTCAGAGTAATCGCCAAGACCAACAGCGCAGCGCCGGCCTGCTAAGCTCTTTACGCGGGGGCGGCCTAATGAATACCCACGGCACGCGCCGTCGCTCGCGATTGGCCGCTGACGAGTGACGCGGTCTAATTCGGCGAATGTCCCGCACGCCCATTGAGTCCGGATCCGGCTGACGCGGATGCGACGCTCATTTCCCTGCGTCAGCCCCCTAATTTGATATGAACTCTCCCGGCTGTTTTCATACATGTTTTCAGCTCTTCCTCTACATCTTCACTGGTTTCCTCGCAGTTTCCGCGATCGTATCCCTCTGACGTGTCGGTGATCTCGACTGTCGCTGGCAGCTCGCATTCTTTGTTCCACCACAATGTACTGATGATTGGCGAACTGAAATTCCGACTATCAGACTAAGAAGATGGCAGGCACTACACATTGATGGAAATTAATATAAAGGCACATGTCTATTGAGATCCCCTGCTATACCCGCAGGACAGGACAGATAGTTTAATTTGAGGAAAGGAGCCAAAATGAGTGGCTGTCAGTTGCACTCGAACATACTACTTTATTCATTTGACAAACATTACAAGAGTAAAGAAAACATTAAAAACACAGCAAGCCAAACGTTAATTTGAGAATTCCCGGCTAAATGCGCCATTCAGTTTCATGCCTCAAGGGCAAAACAACTTTAATTTAAAACCGGCTGAAGGTCAGTCACTTAAGACTCAAAAACAATAATTTGAATTTTAAAAGGCAGAAGGCCCTATCCTTTTTTTTTTTAATCAGGCTGAAGGCCCAAACAATCTCACGCCTTAAGGGCAAAACAACTTTAATTTAAAATCGGCTAGAAGCCATACATAAACAAACAACAAGGACAAATAAGAAAAAGCAGCACATCAAACGGCGCCCAGAAGTTTCCAACGGTCTGCCTGGAATTCAAACACTTAACGCTCGCTTAGGTGAGACAGGCAGTCGGCCCTACAATTCTCAATCCGACGGCAACCCAACCGACGGACAGTCAACGGACCGAGCGACAGGATGACCTCCGCTCCACCCGACCAGCACACAACAGGAAGTTCAGTGGAACAACGCAGAAGGTATCGGCGCAGACAACGAATTACACATTCAGCTGTCAAACTACACGCCGTGCTGGACACCCACAACGCGATGAGGAAACTACACTGCCTGAATTTACATCAACGGCCAGGGGAGGTAACCGGAACGTTAACAGCCACAAGGCAGAAGATTCCGTTGGTGCACTTCAATTAGAAAATAATCAAGTCACGTTAAACTCCACAGGAGGGCGGCTGGAATTTCGCCAACTTGAAAACACACGTTGTTGCTCGCGGGAATGTCGCAACAGCCCACAACGAAATTCAAACGACACAATGTGAACAGTTGGGGCTGGCTGGTAGATTGAGTAAAGACTCAACTTTCGTGTCGGGGATGAGTGAACCACGGACCTCGTAGCAATGGGAACAGCCCCTCACACTCAGACCGCGCTTGGAGGCCGCCAGCGGTGCCGGCCAGACACGCGCCACGGAAACTTCCTCGCTGCTTCACGCCAACCGACCAACTGCCCGCAGACGGCACAGCTGGAAAGTATAAGCGCGAGGACAAAGATAGTACAAGGGTGCGAATATCGATACATGCTGCTGCTGCGACTCGCGGAGAGAGAGGAGGATAACAGCATAATCGCGATAACCGCGGGAGACTAATCACAGAACAGCAGCCAAGGTTTAATGCAAAGCATAACACGAGCCAGCCACGGCTTGTCTATTTGTGGGAGAAACATGTTTATTAGGTATTTGGTACTGCACGCATTTTTCCAGTACGGTTTACAACAAAGCAAAACAGGGCCGAAGTTGGTATAAAGACAGGTCCGTTAGATGCCGCGTACAGTAGTAAATGTCAATAGTTAACTACAATTACAGTGTGGAGGCGTGTTTGCTACTGTCGGTAGGGCGTCGAATGACTCTATCGGGTGAAGTGCAAGCAAGTATTACGGCGTACAAAGACATGGGCCTGTCGCAAGCGCCATACTGCTAAGAAATTAGGACGCTCCAGTTGTGTTAGTGATAATTTTGTCTGACTGCACGGTACGGCAGAAACGGTAGATATGGCCAGACACGAGAATTGCCAGTATCAGACACGAGTTTGATTCTGCGTAAAGCATAAGGCAATATTTTGTGTTCCTCTGAAATCATGACTGATTTGCGGTTATCAGTCACCCCCAGACGTGTTAGACAAATCCTGGCGCAAGAAGGGAATCTGGCATTCGAGAAACGGCTCCTTAAGCCAACATTAAACAGTGCGCGTAAGCAGGCTCGACTGAAGTTTGCGGAAAAACGTACATCGCGGACCGTAGAATGGAACAAAATAATTTTCAATGATTACAAGAAGTTTAACGTTGATGGGCCAGATTGTTTTCGGTATTATCGGCAAGATTTCCGTACAGAACAACGCAGTGGGATTAGTAGAAACTCTGACGATGGCTGCATTTTGTGCTAAAGGCACTTCCAATATAGCCTGGATGTACCCGAAAATTAAGTCCAATGATTATACAGGAATGCTAGAAATTGAATTGCTTCGTATTATGCCTCTCCCCCCCTCCCCCCCCCCCCTGCTTCTGCCTCTCACCACTCCCTGCCTTTCCCGGTCGTCAAACTCAGCAGGCCGTACATTCATTGTATATCTTCTGCCACATTTCTAACCTCAGATTGGATCATATCAACCGCGCAACTTGCTCAACGCTGCGCTTACCACCTATACCCGATCTCCGCAACTAGAAACAGATCTGCGACTTTTTTCTTGTCTTTCAACTCCTGCAACACGTCGAAATGGCAGCCTGTAGGAATGAACACATGTCGAGCTAAAGAGTACTATCACATTATTATTACAAAATTGAAAAAATACTTAAATACCCTGACAGAAGGGTGACGAAACAGTGTTTAAAGGGAAGAAACTGTGTCAGTAACGAGCTTCAATGTCAGGCACTTGAATTCGGAAGATATTCGTACGCTAACGGTAACATGTAAGCCTTCTACGGAACGCCGTAATATATCCAGTCTGCTATTGCGCCTGTATAAACTTTTATGGTATGTACGAATAGTTGTCCGGCTTTGCTTTCCTTGCCAGTTTTTGGTACGTAATCGCAGCGGAGACTGCGTAGCCGAATGGGAGGAGTTAGCCAGTAAAATGTACACATTAGGGTGAGCCGATTTAAGTAAACTAGAAAGTAAACTGTCGCACGTATTTGTCGTTCTCCAAAGTACAGGGGGTTAAACACTGGACTCGCATTCGGGAGGACGACGGTTCAATCCCGCGTCCGGCCATCCTTATTTAGGTTTTCCGTGATTTCCCTAAATCACTCCAGGCAAATGCCGGGATGGTTCCTCTGAAAGGGCACGGCCGACTTCCTTCCCAATCCTTCCCTAATCCGATGAGACCGATGACCACGCTGTCTGGTCTCCTTCCCCAAACCAACCAACCAAAGTACAGGGGATTCATGTGCCCAAATACAAAGAGAGAAAGAAAACACGCATGTCCTCAAAAATATAATTTTCTATGTGTTAACCCGTAACCTGTGCGAGTAATGTGTCTTCTTGAGAGATGCTAATTACATCGCAAAACACATCTATTTCTTCACGTTTCAAGTAAGTTAGAGAGAAACAGCAATGAAACTCTTCTTCTCTTTTCTTCACTCGGTTTCCTTTTTTTATTCCATTTCTTACCGATTTTCTGAGTGTGTCTTGTGCAGATGAGAGATCGTGAGTGTGCATGGTCACTTCCTATTTTAAAAATGTTGGCATTACAGTTCATTTCGTTCCAGAGTCTCCAACCCTGTTCACCAGTATGTTTCACATGTGTGAATGTAAAGTATTTTTTAATAGCGTCGTAGTGCTTAGCCCCGTTCACAGTGCATTACTTGTACACTCTTCTGCGTGGTCAGTAACACTATCCTACATGTCGAAAGGGACTTGGCAGTGTTTTTCTTCCTCGACACCAGGTTCAACACTACAAAAAATGGTTCTAAGCACTAGGGGATTTAACATCTGACTCATCGGTCCCCTAGACATAGAACTACTTAAACCTAACTAACGTAAGAACATCACAGACATCCATGCCCGAGGCACGATTCGAACCTGCGATCATAGCAGCCTCGTGGTTCCGGACGAAGCGCCTAGAACCGCTCGGTCACAGCGGCCGGCCTTCAACACTACAATAGTTTATGCCTGTAAACAGAAGAGTGAGCACCGCCTATGCTGGAAGCAAGAGTGCGTCACCTGCCGTGTAGGAAAGTTTTCCGTCAGCGTGTGGCGATTACCTAAGATTGTGTTCGTGCTCGTTTCTTCCGTTTTTTATATTAGTTACTAATTCTGTATTCTGTGTAGTGTTAACTCATTTAGCTGCTGCGGAATGGGCTCCTTGTGACATGTTGGGGTAAAAAGAGTGGGAACCAGTCTGAAACTTCCTGGCAGATTAAAACTGTGTGCCGGACCGAGACTCGAACTCGGGACCTTTGCCTTTCGCGGGCAAGTGCTCTACCAACTGAGCTACCCAAGTACGACTCGCGACCCGTCCTCACAGCTTTAACTCCGCCAGTACCTCGTCTCCTACCTTCCAAACTTCACAGAAGCTCTCCTGCGAACCTTGCAGAACTAGCTCTCCTTTCTTCCGGGACGACACTGTGGAATATTCTACAATATTTATTATTTATTTCACAAACCGGTTTTCGCGCGTTATGCCATCATCAGGTACAAAGATAAATATGCTGCGCAGCCAAATCTTCGTTGAATCAAAGATTTTAAACTACTGCATCTCAGAGTGTCTCCGTTTCCGAAGATGAAAATTGTTAATGTTAGGTTTAGGAATAAAATGAGAGGAATCATTTCGGTGAAATTGTATTCCTAAATCTAACGTTAAGAATTTACATCTTTGGAAACGGAGATACTCTGCAGATGCAATTATTTAAAATCTTTGATCCTACAAAAATTTCACCGCACCACATATTTATATTTGTACCTACCGAAGTCTAATTGGCCGACAACCTCTTTGTGAAATAAATAATAAATATTGCAGAATATTACACCAGCGTCTTGTTGTTTTTATTCGTAATGCATAGAATATTCTACCGAGAACCAACGGCACAGTCTGTCAATGTAGCAAAAAAAAAAAAGGCTCTGCTCTGAGCTCTATGGCACTTCTGTTGTCGTCAGTCACTTAGAACTACTTAAACCTAACTAACCTAAGGACATCACATAGATCCATGCCCGAAGCAGGATTCGAACCTGAGACCGTAGCGGTCGTTAGCGACATCATAAAGATTTGCTGCATTGTGGCCGAACGGTGCTAGGCGCTACAGTCTGGAACCGCGCGACCGCTACGGTCTCAGGTTCGAATCCTGCCTCGGGCATGGGTGTATGTGATGTCCTTAGGTTAGTTAGGTTTAAGTAGTTCTAAGTGACTTGTAAACAAAACCGAAATTGTTACTGTGACCACTGAAAAATTTAAAAATAATGCTCAACGCATGTGGTCTAATAAGGTCTTTACCACCAAAAAAAAGAAAAATTCCCGAAATTTCTTGTAGCTTAGCTTACTTTCCATATGTTGGCAATTCATAAGTTGATGATCCTGTGCTCGCATTGGATCAGTGCCTCTCGGAGGTCGCTATTCTTGTAAGCGTGAACGGCAATAGTGGCCAGGTGTAATTGGTCAGAAGGCGTGTAACGCAGACCTGCGTCAAAACACGACCAGCCAGCAGTCAGTGTAGCAGCGGTTGGCGGCACTGTAAGCAGCGGCGGCGGACACCTGCGGTAATTCCCCGGCGCGCCACGCAGCGAGACCGGCCTTTTGTCCGCAAGCCGGACCGCTTTTGTGCCGCCGCGCATAGAAATGCGCCTCCCGCGCTAATTCCATAAAATCTACGCGGCTCGCCAACCTTTCACAATTACCCCGCTACACCATTTAATAAGATAAATGAATTAAGCGGGTAAATAAATGGAAACATACGGTCGGCGCGGTAGGCCGGCCCCCCAGTGTTTGCTGGCGTTCGGAAGTGCAGAGGGCTGCGGGTGGCGTTTGCGGGCGGCGCGAGGCGCGGGGATGTAAATTTCAGCGATGCGGTCGCATTTCGCCCAATCGATGACCCACCGCGCAGCCCCTCGCATCGCAATGGAATGCAAGAGGCCTCTGTGCAGGGTAGGGGAGCCACGCCGACGGCTCCGTCATCTCACTTATTATGCAAGTTTTATTTTGACTTCTAGATGTCTAGCAATTTGCATATTTCTAAATTAATTCGCTGACTGCGAATTATTTGACATCAGGTGTGTTAGATCTAATACACTGTGGTGACACAAGAAAATTTGTGCCAGACCGGTACTCGAACCCCGATTTCCCGCGTATCCCGAGCGGTCGCCTTCGCCACTTCGGCTGTCTATGCACGCTCCACTGACCTTCCCAGACTTGCATATGTCTCAGTGGCCACATCCATATACGAACCTTCAACATCGCAGCGCGTCAGCAATCGTTGGTTAATATATTAAAAAACTAAAAACCCGCCTCGATTGCGAAAAAAGCACCTAGTGCTAAGTGTTAACCCAGGTTTCGGCGTAGATAACTACAGCTTCTTCAGAACAAAATTAAACCCACAAGTGCCTAAGAAGACCTTTGTCAATGATTAAAAGAACACCATAGCTATACATTTATAAACGAAAAAGAAAAGGAAAACACAAACAGTACATATGTACAAAGTCAAAACGACTACTTAACTTAATGGTGACCAGTGTGAGGTGGAGCGTACACCATTAAGTTAAGTAGTCGTTTTGACTTTGTACATATGTACTGTTTGTGTTTTCCTTTTCTTTTTCGTTTATAAATGTATAGCTATGGTGTTCTTTTAATCATTGACAAAGGTCTTCTTAGGCACTTGTGGGTTTTATTTTTGTTCTGAAGAAGCTGTAGTTATCTACGCCGAAACCTGGGTTAACACTTAGCACTAGGTGCTTTTTTCGCAATCGAGGCGGGTTTTTAGTTTTTTAATACACTGCTGGCCACCGTAAATGCAACACCAAGAAAGACAAGAGGTAGCACAACAAAATTTATTTTGTAGATAACATGTTGACCAAGTATCAAATGATTACGTTTACAGACGACTGTGACATGTGGTTCCTGCCAGAATCAGTAGCCAGAGTAGCCGCCATTGTCGGAGATCACCACTGCCACACGTCTCGGCATTGAGTCAAAGAGACGTTGGATGTGTTCCTGGGGTACAGCAGCCCAAGCAGCTTCCACACGTTGCCAAAGATCATCTGGTGTGGCAGCTGCGGATGTAATCTGCGTCACTCGTTGAGCAACCATGGACCACATGTTTTCTATCGGCAAAAGATCCGGAGAGCGAGCCGGCCAGGGAAGCAATTCAATCTGGTTATTGACGAAGAACCTTTGGACAATGCGTGCCACGTGCGGCCGCGCATTATCCTGTTGAAATATGGCTGTGGACGAGCCCTGAAGGTAAGGAAGGACAACTGGCTCCAGCACCTCGGATATGTAGCGCCGGCTATTTAAAGTACCGGCAATGCGTACTAGAGGCGTGCGAGAGTAATATCCAATACCGCCCCATACCATAATACCCGGCGCAAGACCAGTGTGGCGGTGCATAATGCAGCTGTCCAGCATCCTCTCTCCACGGTGTCTCCACACTCGAATCCGACCATCGTGGTGCTGCAGACAGAAGCGTGCCTCGTCAGTAAAGACAACGTCATTCCATTCTGCCGTCCACATCTGTCTGTCATCACACCATTGGCGACAGAGACGTCTGTGGTTCTGCGTCAATGGTAGACGAAGCAATGGACGTCTTGCGGACAGACCACTCTGCTGTAAACGGCGTCGAATGGTACGCGCAGACACTGGATGATGCGTTACAGACGCAATGTGCTGTGCTATGGTTCGGGATGTCACTGAGCGATCCGTCACTGCCATGCGCACAATTTGCCTATCAGCACGTGCAGTGGTGCACCGAGGTGAATGCGATCGACCACGTCGGTCCGTCGTACCCTCCTGCATCCAACGGTCACATATCCGCATTACAGTTGTTTGGTTTCACCCAACACGACTAGCGATTTCTCTGTATGATAATCCACAATCTCGGTAAGCCACTATCCTTCCTGTCGAACTCGGATACTTGATCAAACGATGTTCACTGTTGTCTACGAGGCATAACTGATCGTCTTGTGAAACAACCACAAGGTAAACACACGTGCCGAACGTACACTCGTCGAAATCGCCAAGCCTTAAATGGCGCTATGAGGTGGCGCCACAGGCGCGCGTGATGTGCGTCTGCGCTGAAATTCTAATCAGTTGCATATCTCATCGCTGCAAACCCATGGTGTAAATTTCACTTGATTCGGATGCTTCCTTCAGGATGTTGCATTTACGGTGGCCAGCAGTGTACATCCATAAACCGTGCCGCGCGGGGTAGCCGCGAGGTCTCAGGCGCCTTGTCACGGTCCCAGGCGCCTTGTCACGGTCCCTGCTGCTCCCCCCGTCGGAGATTCGAGTCCTCCCTAGGGCAGGGGTGTGTGTATGTGTTGTCCTTAGTGTAACTTAGTTTACGTTAAATTAAGTAGTGTGTAGGCTTAGGGACCGATGACCTCTGCAGTTTGGTCCCATAAGACCCTACCACAGATTTCCAATTTCCATGTATCGTAATGCATTATTGAGTAGGATATCTATACCTAAAACAGCTGACACCGAGGAATTTGCAGTCAGCTAATTAATTTCGAAATATTTCGTACAGTTATGTGTCGCCAACAGTGTCTGTTCTTTCAAGCTTGCATGAAAACTGTTTGGATATTACCATAATCAAACAATTACATACCGGGCCTGTCATTAACTTTCGGCCCTTTAACTATTGCTACTAGTATATGTCTTCCTTGGCACCCACATTTACCGAAAAAATGAAATTTCAATAAAAGAAAAATGAATTTTCTTAATAAATGTAAACTGAGGCCCATAAGTGATAAATTACCATAATGAAACAATAATTTTGTAAATAATACCCTTATAAAAGTTTCCAGTTCACTCAAGATTTATTGTTGCAACAGTGCATATGGAGTACATGAAATGATTACATTTACAGATCAACAGTAAAAGCGATTCTGTAGTACCAGGTATCGACCCACGCTGATACTCCCATACTAATATGTGGTGTAGCCTTCACGGACGGCAATGCAGGCCGCGCGGGATTAGCCGAGCGGTCTACGGCGCAGCAGTCATGAACTGTGCGGCTGGTCCCGGAGGGGGTTCGAGTCCTCCCTCGGGCATGGGTGTGTGTGTTTGCCCTTAGGATAATTTAGGTTAAGTAGTGTGTAAGCTTAGCGGCTGATGACCTTACGATTTAAGTCCCATAAGATTTCACCCACATTTTTTTTTTTTGGCAGTGCAGGCGCTGACTCTGGCATCCTGTCGATCGTACAGACGGTGAATAGTGTGTTGGGATACGTTATTCCCCGCCTGCTCGACCTGTTCACGCAGTCCTGTAAGAGTTGATGGTTGACGGGTCACTTCTCGTCCCATCATATCCCTCATACATGCTCGACTAGAGACGGGTGCTCCGGCCGGAGTGGCCAAGCGGTTCTAGGCGCTACAGTCTGGAACCGCCCGACCGCTACGGTCGCAGGTTCGAATCCTGCCTAGGGCATGGATGTGTGTGATGTCCTTAGGTTAGTTAGGTTTAATTAGTTCTAAGTTCTAGGCGACTGATGACCTTAGAAGTTAAGTCGCATAGTGCTCAGAGCCATTTGAACCATTTTTTTAGAGACGGGTGCGGAGATCGTGCTGGCCAGGGAAACTGCTGAAAGTCTTAACGCAGCACGTTGAGTTCCACGAGCAGTGTGTGTGCAAGCATTATCCTGTTGTAGCAGCACGTCACCTTCTGTTGCAAGGACGGCAAAACAACGAATCTAACAATATTTTGCATGTACGAAGCGCTGTTCAGCATCCCCTCCAGAAACACCCAACGAGAACGAGGTATGTAGCTCTTCGCACCGCAGACGATACAGTGTGGGATGGGGCCTGTTTGTCTTGGACGAATGCAAAATGGCTCTGAGCACTATGGGACTTAACATCTGAGGTCATTAGTCCCCTAGAACTTAGAACTACTTAAACCTAACTAACCTAAGGACATCACACACATCCATGCCGGAGGCAGGATTCGAATCTGCGACCGTAGCAGTCGCGCGGTTCCGGACTGAAGCGCCTAGAACCGCTCGGCCATACTGGCCGGCTGGACGAATGCATCCACGAGACAGCGTTCACCAGGTTTACATCGTACTCGCAAACGACAATCACTTGCTTTCATCGCTAAAGACCACGGCGCGGCATTCCGTGTTCTAAGTGATTCGCTGACGGCACCAGTCGAGCGGTGCGCGTCGATTCTATGGCTCGAGTGGAAGGGATGTGCGTGCCCGTAGTCACACTGCTAATAACCGATTCGCAACAGTTCGTGTTGATACGTGTGCGCTGTGGTAGCTGTACGATCTGCCACTGCTGGCCTTACAGTACGACCGTGGCGGGCGCCCGTACTGCGTGGACGTCCAGAACATCTTCTACGGGTGGGAGTAAGTTCATGTGATCCACTGATACCAGCATCGTTGCACAACAGGCTCAGTTCTCCGAAAGGACCATTCCCCCACTCGAAGACTACACCATATGGCCCCTTTCAAACTCGCTCACTTGGCTGTAGAAAACACGTGTGCGTTTCCGTGGTATGGTTGCCCGCTTGCTTCACACGTTTTCGCCACACTGGACTTTCTGGCTTTTTTTTGTTTTTTTCTTTATTGTTATTTTCAAACCTGCTTACAGGCAGGCCAGCAGCAGCAGCAGCATACTACACCGCTCTGTGGCCTCAGAGAAACACAAAAGATACAAATGGAGACATTGAGAGAAAAAACATGGTGGACATAGAAGCGGAGACAAACACTTTTTAAAATACATGGAGCCGTTCACGGGCGTAGAGTCCAAGATAAAATTTGTTCAGACACTTGAACACAGACAGAGACGGAAAATTGTCACACGTGAACGTAGGTGCACAAAACGAATAACACTGAACCACTTAAGCACAAAACGACGGCACACACAGAACACGAGACGTTGATCTCCGGCGCGCGAATGTTCACTAACCGTGTACGAGTCCGGGGACCTGCCAAGGGAGGAGGAGGGGGGGTGGGAGAGGGAGAACAGATGCCATGGGCAGGGGAGATAGGGGGTAGGGAGGAAGGGGGAGGGGAAGCCCGGTGGCAGAGGGGTGGAGGGAGGGGACGGGGGAAAAGGAAAGAGAAGGGAGGGAGGGTGCCTGAAGGAAAGGACACAGGAAGTGGGGGGGAGGATCAAAGTTGATAGGAGGGGTAGATGGAGGGGAGGAGGACATCATCAGGGAGGGGGATCTGGCGGAAGCCACCTTGGGAGAGGGTAAGGAGGGTGGAGAGATGGAGACCGGGTGGGACGTGGGAATACAGGCGCGGCAGCGGGCTGGGGTGGGAGAGGATGGGTGAGACAAGCGGATGAGGAGGATCGAGTTTGCGGGAGGTGTACAGGATCTGTATCCTTTCAAGGAAAAGGAGGAGGTGGGGGAAGGGGATGAGATCATACAGGATCCGCGTGGGGGAGGGGAGACGGATGCGATAGGCGAGGCGGAGAGCATTGCGTTCAAGGATTTGTAGGGATTTATAAAAGGTAGGGGGGGGGGGCGGAGATCCAGGCCGGATGGGCGTAACAAAGGATAGGGCGGATGAGGGATTTATAGGTGTGGAGGATGGTGGAGGGGTCCAGACCCCACGTACGGCCGGAATACTTTCTGGCTGTAAGCGTTCCCTATTAAACGGTAGACACAGACGGCTAACTGGTAGCTAGCCCACTGCGCTATCTGTTGGCGGTCGACGTTGAAACCATTATCAGTACATCCACTATCTCCCAGGTTGCGTATGACGGCATCGGATGCAAAACTACGTTGTCTTTGCAGGTGTACTAATTTTTTTCTGATGGCGTAAATCACATCTTCACACTACAGCGTCGTTAATATCGGGTCACAACATAATGGATCTTGCATCCCGGACTAATACTGGATGTCGGTACGCCGGGGATATCGCTTCTGCCTTACGACAGCTCTCAAACGCTCCTGAATTCTTATTGTTGTTGTTCATTTCAAAAGAAATATGATTCGCTATAGCGGTCCAAGTCTTTAATGGAGGGCCGGGCGCTGTGGCAGAGCGGCTCTAGGCGCTTCAGTCCGGAATGCGCGGCTGCTACGATCGCAGGTTCGAATCCTGCCTCGGGCATGGATGTGTGTGATGTCCTAAGGTTAGCTAGGTTTAAGTAGTTCTAAGTGTAGGGGACTGATGACTTCAGATGTTAAGTCCCATAGTGCTTAGAGCCATTTGAACCATTTGTTTAATGGAGGAGTGGGAAAAAAATGACGTGGCTCTAAAGCCGCCTTCGCCGGTTCTGCTAACACCGCTGCTCGATTGGTGGCACTCTCTTGTTGTATTCAGACGGCTTGTGAAACGGTGAACCAAACGAACGAGGGGATCACACGCACAGGCCCTTTTCTATTTCCTTCTTACTCGTACAATTTGAAGGTCAGTTTCCTATAGCAGTGCGATTCAGTTCTTAGAAAAACTGGAGAAAAACGCTTTTGGAGATTATATTTTCGAGCGCTGTAAAGTACAAAAATGTCAAACTTATTTACCTAGTCGTAGCTAGCTGAGAGCACAACGTGAAAGTCTCTTGAATTCTTTGTTTCTTACCAAATTTAAACGTTAATCTACAACTATTAAATCATAATATTTTTGAAAATGAAACGATTTTTAGTTACCATTCACATGAAAAGAAATTAAAAGTTATTACAGACATGCAAACTGCCTTATTGGCGGGAAAATTGTTATGTATATCTGCAGTTCTGTTAAATTTCTAACAATAAAAAAATTTTACTTTCTATTCGATTCTTCGCATATTTAACCAAATTTTAATGTATTGTTAATACTCGCATTTTCATGCAGTTTGTAATTAAAAATAGAAAGATGTTAATTTTATCAGTATTTGTTAATTAATATTTCCATTGTTTAATACATCGATTTCAAACAGAATTTTTTTAAAAACTTGTTGCTAGCAAGATTCGAACCAGCGACTTTATGAGACTTTTACGTTATACTCCATTTTTCCCTTTTAGAACACATTACACAGTACGATTCAAAACTAACTGTACACACTCCGTGGGTGTAATGTATGCAAATGAAGTTACTTCTGCGCTGAGCGGTGCTGTGCTCTGCTGTAACTGACTTTTCGGCAGCGGCGGCGTTAGGAGACTCTTGATTTCGTTTCTACGTAGGCGTCCCTCAGTCGCTGCTGCGTCTGACAGCGACTGTCCTTAACTTGTGGGTCCGTTGTGAGGTACCATCTTTGACATGGCACTTCGTTCTTCGGACAACACAGAATATGCACTCATAAATAAAACATTACGTTGTCACAAATATTAAAACAGTAATTCCCTTTCATTAGATGAAAACTGCAACAAAATCAGCACCGTCTTCGTACGACCTGCTGTTGAACACACAAGAGCTCATAGCTGACAATGTGGCTCCAAGAAGGTCGTAATTCACACTTACCTCACTGTCGGGCAGTACAACAGGTACCAATTTTGTAGTAGTGGTACAGATTAGGAGGCAGTACGATGCAGCCTACCCTACCCCACATTTTTGGCGCACATAACAGCGTTCTGCGTTTGTCGTGCCAACAGTTTTATTTAAAAACTTAACGTATCTTCCCTCGTAATTTTTTATTTTCGGTGACTTATGATGAAGCGTTGTGAGGTGCATCCAGAAGTCTTCCTGCTCTTACGTTCTACTCGTAGAGTGTAGTGTATCGAATCACTTCTTTTTAGCTAATTTGCGGCATTTCTTTTCACGTTAGGATAAGGTTTGGATCTCATCTACCTACGACTGTGTAAATAATCCCGAAACGTTTTGTACTTATAAGTTACCGGAAATCTTCTAACCTGCAAAGGCGATGTTACGAGTGTTTTTAAGAACTGCGACGTACTTCTTTGGTATATTGGTGCTCGTGGACTGACCTTCAAATGCTGTAAGTATAAAGAAATTCGCCAATCGCCTTGCCACGGAAGTAGCACATGTTCCTGTCAGATCACCAAAATTAGGCGCTGTCGAGGTTGGCTGAGATTTTGGTGAGTCCCGATAAAACCTTGTCCCGATCTGCCGAGCGCTGTTGGCAAGTGGGGTGCACTCACACCGAAACCTCCAGACGTCAGTCACTCAGATCGGTATCGAACGTTGTATGTCGATAGGGTATCAACCAAAACTCGGATTTAGTTCGTGCTATGAGCTGTCGTCCAGCAGAACAGGCGTAAACGTTAAACAAAAATAACACCAGAACTCCGGAGCAAAGGGAAAGGTATAACTGTGAGTAACTGAAAAGTATAGATACCGTGGCGAAATTTGTAGAGCGTTAGATTGTCGTACCCATGGTCTGGGGTTCAAATCCCAATTGTGTCAATTTTTTTACTGTACTATGCGTTAAAGTGTTACATGAGAGTATTAATAATTTTGACGACATAGTCTACGGAGAGCAGCGACCTGATTTATATTTGCGTTAGAATGAACAGTCGAGGTCGCAAAAATGTTTCTTTATTGACCGGTTTCACCTTATATTCAAGCCATCTTCAGAATTTCTTGGCCCCCTATGGTTGGTGCTGACGGCCCCTAGAATTTCTGGTGGTACCATGGAGTGTACGATCGTGGTACCACGAGAAATCCTAGGGGCCGTCAGCACAAACCATAGGGGGCCAAGAAATTCTGAAGATGGCTTGTATTTAAAGTGAAACCGGTCAATAAAGAAATATTTTAGCGATCTCGGCTGTTCATTCTAACGTATTAATACTTCGTTACGGCCGCGCAGAGTGGCCGCGCCGTCTGAGGCGTTATGTCACGGATTGCTTGGCTCCTCCCGCGGGAGGTCTCCCTCGGGGATGGGTGTGTGTGTGTGTCGTTTTTAGCATAAGTTATTTTAAGTAGTTGTGTAAGTCTAGGGACCTCAGCAGTTTGGTCCCTTAGGAATTCACACACATATTTTTACTTCGGCACGTGTGATGCAGTTGTTTCTTTACTCTGCAGTTCCGATTGATTTGTTTATTCTGTGAAACTACAAATGAGCTATCTGCTTCATGACAAGTGGTGTCTGTTTTGTTGCACATGTCCGACAGAACATCAGATCTATTTATACAAATGTACTCTACACATTTGCTACCTTGAACTAACGAGGCGAAAGCTAACTGCCAATATAACATTGCTAGAAACTCCGAAAGTATTTTTACACGTCAGGAAAATGTTCTCCCATATGTTTCACGCGTAAACAGCAAAAAAATTTGAAGTGGGTTTTGAACGCAGGAGCTTTTGATACGAAGACCTCAGGCTCTACCCACGCACAGACACGCTTTTTCTCTGCTTCGTAGTTTTGGTGTTATTTGTAACTACCGTTTACGCATGTTCTACTGGACGACAGAAAAAAGCACGACGAAGTCGGTGTTTTGGCTGATACCCTATCGACGTACAACGTTTGGTACCCATCTGCGTGTCTGACAACTAGAGGTCTTGGTGTCAGCGTTTGGTGAGTCCAATTGAGGAGCTCCTTGATTGAGAAGTAGCGGCTCTGATTACGAAAGATGACAACGGCTGGGAGAGTGGTATGCTGACCACATGCCCGTCCATATCAGCATCCAGTGACGCCTATTGGCTGGAGATGACACCGCCGGGCATTCGAGGGCCTATCCAGGCAAATTTTTAGTTTAGTAAGTAAAGATAATCCATGAGTCTAGACAAATCTATCAGGTGCCATTGTGTGTACTACAATCATAAGAAAGAAAAGCCGAATGGATGAGCCGTTGGCTGTAAACTTTTGTTGTCAGGCTATGCGCTCGTATAGTCTGTCGGCAAACTGAAGAGCGAGCGAGCGAGTCCCCACTCAGTCTACCCTGCTACGTCACAGAGTGCTTCTGCAGGCTGTTTCACAACGTAGTGTCGGCCCTGCCGCGGCGCGCGCTTTAAATCTGTGGCGACGGCGTCTACAGATACGTCCCGGCTGCGTTTATTTTTAGACAAATGCTTTAAGAGTATAAGGAAAACAAAAGACGATAGCTTCTTCGAAGCAAAACATTATAGAGCAAATAATATTAACATATGAACGGAAGTCAGGATTCTACTACGAACATAGAACCGAATGCCTATCCATGTAAATGTATGTTCCTCTGTTCGTAAGACGAACGAGATATAGTGCAATAAATCTGTAGAATGTAGGCTTGTTCTTACTTTGTGTTTCAACTAAAAGGTAAAAGTTTTGTTTGAAGGGCTGCATTGGAACTCCACAATTCTTGCAACACGAAGAGAGTTTAAAAAGTAACCAGAAATTTATAATTTCGTGTGATGTATTAGCTCTATTCGCACTGCTTTTTTTGTCACTGTCTTCGTAAACATGTCTGAAAAGTATTTCCAGGTAAATCCAATTTCACGCAATGTCTTGTGTAAAACATCTTTCTGCCAAAGAAAATGTATTTTTTATTTCATGGCAGTATGTAATTTCCGTAACGTGGGCACTATTTTTTGGTGTACGTAAAAGTCCTCCATCGTTTGCCGAATGACCGATTTTGTGAAACTGTCTATAACGAAGGGTTTCCTCCGTAAATTATTATTTTTCCTTCGCGGCGATTCCAGTAAACCATGCGCCTTGTTTTCGTATTCCTTCCTTATGCGTCCTATTGTGGCGAGGCTGACGTTTGCATAAACTGCAGCCCTTTGATTGGCACTGGTAATATTAGCCAACAGTTCTTTTTGTGTCGCCTCCTTAACACACGCTGTAATAACGTTAGAGACGATCGAACGCGCGTTACTTCGCAAATACGTCCTCTTCTTCGTATTCTGCACATTTTCTTGCAATGCAGGGCGATTATCCATCATTTCCGGATACTGAAGTATATCAATGAATACACAGAGTAAACTGACTGACACTGGCAACTAAGATCCCACGAACAGAAGCGACGTATATCACTGCACGCCGAACTACACCGCTAGACAGGTAACGGGCAACTGATTTTCGGTGGCACTGTAGGCCAGTGGCAGGGTTCTTGCGGGAAAGGCCACTTCCCCCACCAAAACCGCTGCTTGCTCTTGAGTTTACAGACAAGACTACAGGAACAGTGTTTCTCTTTACACGATGGCGGCAAGTCTGTTTATTTAATTTTTTGTACTCGTGCATACTGGTTCTCGTGCGAGGGTCAGAACGGTGTCAAGTCCTGGCGTGGCATCGCACCGCGCCGCGCAGGTTTGTAGATCGGCAGGCAGACTCCGTTTCGGCTGGACGCGCCACATCGCACCGCACCTCACCTGGCCGTAAATGGCAAAGCCGGACCTAATTCCGCGGCGGTGTTTTCGCAATCAGGGCGTAACGAATTGTATGTTAATCCGGCAGCGGTGTTATGCGGGGAATGCCGGCGTTAATTTAAACGTCTGGCCGCGGCGGCCCTGGCCGTGGTCGCGGCCCGCATTCATTACCGACCACCGCGGCAGTAATTGCGGCGCCGCCACCCACAGCCGCCGCCGCCGCCCGCCGGAGCAACGCACGCTGCCCGCGCTGCGCTGCGAGCGGTCGCCGCCTCGGGACGCGTGGCTGGCCAAGGTCGCACCCGGCTCTCCTTCCCTGTAGAGAGTAGGCTGCTGCTGGACATCATTCAGCAGGTGTCCTGGAGGGGAAATGGTGGGGGGGGGGGGGGGAGGCGGCGGTCGGTTGGAGAGGAGCTGACCAAAAGTCACGATGCAGGACACTAGAGTAGTAACACAAATGTACACCTAGTACACGCATTACCTGTACGTTAGGTGTGTTGCATACCTATCGGGCGTTACCTCATAACGATCGCTTTCTTTACTTACCCGAAGAGTCTCTCACCGGGCTCACCTAGAAACTGGGAGTGGTGAGCTGTCTAGAAACTGTGTAGTGATATATAAAGTGCCAGGTAACATACAGAACAATTTTTTCTGCGTAGTTATCTCCTGCCTGTTAGTTAAAAGTAAATATTATTCATAGCCAAATTGGGATTGTTAATGTTTCATTCAGATTTTATTCGAAAATTGTTGATTTGTAACGTGAAACAGAGGTATGTTCTGCCAAAAATAAAGAATACGATACAGATTTATCAGGCATTTCGTCAATAGAATGTTAAATTAAAAAGAAAACGCAAGACAAATTATATCAAGTATGGCTTACGTACTTCGTCATACTGTGTGTTTGTGTTATTCATAAACAACTTTCGCATTTATCAATAATAGCAAGAAACTCTTGCCTTTGATTATTATGAAGAATATCCTGTTGAGTACAAAATTAAACAATATTTGCACTGATGAGCAGAAGAAACTGGTACACTTGAGTAATATCGTGTAGGGCCCCCGCGAACACGCATAAGTACCGCAACACGACGTGGCATGGACTCGAGTAATGTCTGAAGTAGTGCTGGAGTTAATTGACACCATGACTGTGCATGTAAATCAGTAAGGGCGTGGAATCAGTCTGGAACCGCGCGACCGCTACGGTCGCGGGTTCGAATCCTGCCTCGGGCATGGATGTTTGTCATGTCCTTAGGTTAGTTAGGTTTAAGTAGTTCTAGGGGACTGATGACCTGAGAAGTTAAGTCCCATAGTGCTCAGAGCCATTTTTGAGAGAGTGGCAGGCAAACGATCATCAAATTCGGTTAGAAGAGTCTTTGTGTTTGGGGATATACAGTCAGACTATCGGTAAAACGTCTTCCACAGAATCCCAAAGATAGCAAGGGCAGATAAGTGCGAGAACTACTACGCAACCATTTTAGCATCACACGCACGCAATTTGCTCATGAGAACAATATATAGGAGAATGGAAAAATCTGGGAATCTCTTAGATGACTATGACTTCGGATTCAGGGAAGCCGAAGACAGCCAGTTCTGACGTAGCACTTGGAGGCAAGACATGAGAGGAATCAAGACGTTTTCATAGGAATTGTGGACCTATTAAAAGTTTTTGGCAATGTAAAATGGTGCAAGGTGTTCAAAATCCCTACGAAAATAGGTCTAAGCTACAGGGAAATATATAACATGTGCAAGAAACAGGAGGGACCCAACCCTCCAGGCTGTACTTCAAAGGAGCAGTAAAGTAAAAGAAAGATATTGGTGTGGGACTGAAATTCAGGGTGAAAGGATATCAATGATAAGATTCTATGATAACATTACTATCCTCAGTGAATGCGAAGAAGAATTACAGGATCTGTCGAATTGAATGAACAGTCTAGTGAGTGCAGAATATGGATTGAGACAAAAACCGAAGAAAGAGTATGGAAAGTAATGAGAATTACCAGAAATGAGATCAGCGATATACTTAAATTGAAGATTGAGGTCCACTAAATAGACGAAGTTAAGGAATTGTCTTACCTTCGGAGAAAAGTTATTCATAACAGAAAAAGTAAATATGAATTAAGAAGCAGACTAGCACGGGCAAAGAGGGCGTTCCTGGCAGAAAGATATCTTTTAGTATCCGATATTGGCCTTAATTTCAGAAATAAAGTTCTGAGAATGTACTTCTGGAGCACAGAATTGTATGCTACTGAATCACAGACTGTGAGTAAACCGGAAAAAGAAGAGAATCGAAGGGTTTGAGACGTTGACAATTTGGTGGACTGATAAGATACGAAATGAAGAGGTTTTCTGCAGAAACTGCGAAGAAAAGAACATATGGTAAACATTAACAGGAAGCTGGGACAGGCTGATGGAACATGTGTTAGCACATCAGTGAATAACACCCATGGTACTAGAGGGAGCTGAAGAGGGTAAAAACTGTAGGGGAAGTCAGAGATTAGAAGAGATTCAGCAAATAATTGAGAACTTGGGGTACAAGAACTGAAAATAAGAGGTTGGCGCAGCAGAGGGAGCCATGGCTGACCGAATCAAACCAGGCGCAAGACATTATTTTATTTATATATACGAAGACAGTAACTTTCTCGAAAGAACAGTTACTGTTGATGACCGTGCAGCTTTTTCCCTGGAATAAATGATGACTAACTGAAAAAAACCTCAGCTGCCGACAGGTGTTGCTGATATACCTCGATGTGGACAGCTGAAAATGTGTGCCCCGATCGGGACTCGAACCCGGGATCTCCTGCTTACGTGGCAGACGCTCTATCCATCTCAGCCACCGAGGACACAGATGAATAGCGCGACTGCAGGGACTTATCCCTTGCACGCTTCCCGTGAGACTCACGCTTGGCCGGGTGTCTCGTGAAACGCCTAGAGCTCGCACAAGCCCTGTAATGGGACTGTGCTGTGCGCCAGAGAGCTGCGATGTGGTCGACGGCAGGTGAGCTGGTATATTAACTGTGGTGTCACCGCCAGACACCACACTTGCTAGGTGGTAGCCTTTAAATCGGCCGCGGTCCGTTAGTATACGTCGGACCCGCGTGTCGCCACTATCAGTGATTGCAGACCGAGCGCCGCCACACGGCAGATCTAGAGAGACTTCCTAGCACTCGCCCCAGTTGTACAGCCGACTTTGCTAGCGATGGTTCATTGACAAATTACGCTCTCATTTGCCGAGACGATAGCATAGCCTTCAGCTACGTCATTTGCTACGACCTAGCAAGGCGCCATTACTAGTCACTATTGATGCTGTAAAACATGTACCGTCAAGAGCGATGTTCACCAATTATGGATTAAAGTTAAGTATTCCAGCAGCTACGTACGTTTTTGGCTATTCTCAATTCCGTGTCCTGTTCCAGACCTCACGCCAGCCTGCGTGAGCTTAAACGCGTGCCTTTCGGCTTCCTCCTAGTGGATTGGCTGTCTTGCCAATCCACAACATCAACAGCAGCTGAGATTTTCAGTTAGTCATCATTATTTTATTTTATTCGCTTTCAGACAGAGCACATTTCACTAGCTACCAAAGCAGAAGACGTGAAGTAAAAAACTTTTGATCTGCCGACTGAAAAATCGTTCATCCGCACCTAGACTTGTTCGCCAGTTAACGGGACCCACTGATTAGCTCTAGCCACAGCGACTGTCTCTGGTGGATGTGGCGTATCGTGGCATTCACACTTTACGCTTGGCCGGGTGTCTCGTGAAACGCCCAGAGCTCGCACGAGCCCTGTGATGGGAGTGTGCTGTGCGCCAGACAGCCGCGATGTGATATCGCACTCTGGTATCACGCCGACGACCTGTTATTGGGGGGACAGCGCGAGACGCTCAAGTATTCCTTCCGTCTCTATATCGGGAACGCTCTTTTTCCGACATTATCTCTCATCCGATTGCTGATGAGTATAAATGACAACGTAACAGGATGTATGGTACAATTGTCGGCCATAGTGTGGTGGAGTTTCGGTCTTCGGACGCCTCTGATATACGCAGTACACCCAACGCCACCGCGCTGCTCGCAGCCTCGGCTGCTCGTAGGTGCCCGGGCCGCGGTTCACTAGCTCCGGAAGGGAAGAGGTGACGCCGGCTGGGGGGTTGGTCGGGCGGCGGCGGCAGCAGGAATGACTCCAACTAATTAGAGCTGCTTTCTTCCGCAATTAATTACAACTGAGGGGCGACGCAGCCTTCCGGTGGAACCGGCGGCGGGCCGGCGCGGGATTACGCCCAACTCTCCCTCCCTCCCTCCCCCCTCCAACCTCTTTCCCCCACTCGCCCACTCCAACCCACCCCAGGGTACCAAGTTGAGCGCAGCGAGGAAACGAACGGAGATAATCTGCGCGGCAGTTGCCGGGAGAGCCCTCAGCCGGAACCTCCGCAGCCAGCGGTCGCTTCTCAGGAGAAGCCGTGTGTTACCGGCGATGAAGTAACGTTAGTCACTCTGGCAGACCGCTGATAAATGAGACAACTAAATGTCACCATCACCCTCATCTTACCAGGTTTCTACCAATGACTCAATAAGCACAGAAGTTATTGAATACTTTGTGAAACAGCTACGATTCTTATGCTAACATAAGGGACTATTGCTGCATGAAATAATAAGAAATTCATGTTGGTGCGTACGAGAGCGTTCAATAAGTAATACAGCACATTTTTTTTTCAAGGCCAATTTCAGTTGAAAAATGCGGAGTTTGTTGTGGGAGATCGTGAAATACTCCTGTGCTGGCGTAAGCTGTCGCCAGCACACAGGTCGGCAAAGATGTAGCGCGGAGATCGATAGTAGGCGCTCGATGAAGTTCGGCTATCACGAGAGAGGCCAGAGACACACCGACAAGCAACATGCCGCCAACGCCGTCTCGACAGCAAGTATTTACGCCAACGCCGTTGAACGTAGGGCCTCACTGACTCACCCATACCAGTTTTGCGTCTGTCATTCACTCGCAGAGCGGGCTTAGTTCGTGACGGGCAATGACAGTGCGTAGTGACCAGATTAGTGACTATAGCGAGACTAAGGCTTGTAACAGCATGGTTACCGATATTGTCTGCAAGAAGACTAATACTGAAGAGTTTATACCACAAAATTGGGTTTTGTAGCCAAAAGAATGGAAACTACTATAGTGCATTGAAATCCTAAATTAAACCAACTTGCTTTCAGAAAAAAATGTGCTACATTACTTATTGAACGCCCATCGTAATAAGCAGATGGTGCAAACAAATGGAAGCAAAACAACGCATGCCGAACCAAACATGGAAGACATACAGAGGAGATCAAACAAACGGAGCATTCCTCGTCAAATTAAGCCTGTTGCTACAGGGTAGGCGTAACAAAACTGGCCCATCCATGCACTTTAAGGTAGGCAACTTAACTTACATAATCTGCCCCAGGTAAGGATGAAGTAAGTTGGCTTGCCTATCTAACGGGGCATGAAATACTTTGTGAGCCATTTTTATTCGGACCACCCTGTGTAAACATAAGTCTTAATTTGAGAAAGAAACTTCTGAGAAAATACCTCTGTAGTGTACCGCTTAAATGGTTCAAATGGCTTTGAGCACTATGCGACTTAACTTCTGAGGTCATCAGTCGCCTAGAACTTAGAACTAATTAAACCTAAGTAACGTAAGGACATCACACACATCCATGCCCGAGACAGTATTCGAACCTGCGACCGTAGCGGTCGCTCCGCTCCAGACTGTAGCGCCTAGAACCGCACGCCCACTCCGGCCGTGTAGTGTACCATTGTATGGAGGTGAATCAAGGACTGTGCAATAATTGGGAATGAAGAGAATAGAGTATGCTGCTAGGTGGAGTACTTAAAATGAAATGGTAAGATAATAAATGAGGAGATTCTCCGCAATATTGGCGAGGAAAGGAATGTGTGGGAAGCACTGACTAGTCAGGACGGTATGGTAGGACGTATGTTACAATATGCAGCAGGGAGCAGTGAAGAGGATGACAGAGAGTAAAGTATACAGGGTGTTTACTTATGTGCGGGAATGCTCTGGTGAATGGATAGAGGACTCACAAAGCATCAAAAAAGTTCGTATGGACAATTTTTATTTATTTATGTAGTTACAGACACTTTTTTGTTGTTACACGTTTGCTTCGTTTCTTTATTTTTGTTTTCAGATTTTCGGCTTGCTTCTACAAGCACTTTTTCTTTTCAAATTTTGTCTCCTAATGGATAAAAGAAGTGCTCAAAATGACTATCATTAGTTCTGACACAAGCTTCTAAACGCCATGTCATTGATAGGCCTACTCCTTCCCATATTCCAGGCGTCTTCTGTATCTGCTGAAATCCTTCTCGAACTAGCTGGCGAAGAACGTCAATGTTTGCAGTAGGTCTTGCATACACTGTGTCTGCGCCCGAAAATAAAAGTCCAATGGCTTGAGATCAGAAAATCAAGCGGACAAGGATGTTAATGCCTCATGACCTACCCATTTATTTCGAAGAAGCTGATTTAAAATTGTTCTCGTCTGCAGGGCAAAGTGAGGTCACACGCCCAGTCGTTCATAACCACATGTTCTGATGTAAGTGTAGTGGGATGTCTTTCAGCAAAACGTTTAAAAGCTCCATTAAAATTTCGTCACATGATCCTCCAGTCAGTGCTCCACGAAAAATGAAATGTTACAGTTAATCCGTTTCCAGTTATGTCAGCCCATACATTAACTCTAAACCGTTGTCGTCTCGTTTCCAAAACTGCAAAAGGATTCTAATCCGCCCGTACGTGAATAAATTCGGCACTCCATTCCTGGTAAACTTCGCTTCATCAATGAATGACATGGTATACAGAAAGTGTTGGTCCTGGTCACGCATTCCCAGTAACCAACAACAAAAAGGTTGTCTGGACTGAAAATCTGTTTCAGTAAGACGTTGCACTCTATGAAGATAGTCCAGATAAAGGAGTTGTTCTGCTAACACTTTCCACACTGTCACGTGAGTCACATTCTCAGTTGCTGTTGTTTGCCTGGTACTGCGGCTATCATTGTCCTCAATCTGACGAGGTACTCAATGTTCTGAATCAGCTATTCTGACACTGTTGGGTCTTCCACAGTGAAATGTTTTCAGGAGAGCTGGTCTCCACAAGACGTTCATGTATCCCGTGAAACGTGTTATTGTTCGGCCTGTGCTGATTACAATACACTTTACCCAGAAATGAACAGTACACACTAGTCCAGTAAGAATAAGGCCGAGCGGGCGTCACGCGTCATATACAACATGTCGCTCTCGAGTTGACGGCGCTAAAGCACGCTTGTCCTTTGGCGCCTGTCTCGAAAATAGCCGTTCGATTCGTGGTAGGGGAAGGCTGTTCAGTACGTGCTGAATACCAGTCCAAGAAGAAGTGTAGAGGAAGCTTCCACTACTGATTGTGTTCTCCATAATAAAAGGGTTTGTTTATTTATTAGTATCATGACAAGTAAAGTAAACAGAAGAAGACTTTGACTTTAACACTTCCCTGCACAAACAACATTTGAAACGAAAAATACAATATCTCTAGAACCAAGCAGCAAATTTGAAAACAAAAAGACAGAACGGAAACACGTAACAGTACAAACGTTTCTACAAATAAGAAAATAAAAAAAATTGTTCGTATGTATATATTAACTTTCTGCTTTTTTTAAAGTCCTCTATTCATTCCCCAGAGATTTCCCTACATGTAAGTTAAGGGAAAATGTAAGAAGGGAACTGGTGGCAAACCGCAAGAAACCAGTAAACCAGTCACAGCATTGATAACAAAACACATTAATGAACCACAGTGGCAGTGTGCGGAGATATGAGGAAGAAAGATTACACAGGTTCAAATGTAGAAAAGGCAAGTGGTTCCTTACAGTTCATTGATAGGTTCCTTTTAACTGCAGTTTGTCCACTAAAAGACTTTGTTCACCGAACACTTCTATGCTACTAAAGTGTATGAGATCTGTATCACCTCGAACTAACAGCAAATATTGAGAGAACGCGAACACGTACCCATCGAATGGTCACAGCTTTGTTTCACCTTGGAGAGAGAGTAACAGAAATATTGAAAATCGTACGTGGCAGACACTCCAAGAAAGAAGCCGGACATATCGTTTAGGAAACTCCAAGAACAGTCTTTCAGAGCAGAAACTGCTGATGTTCTTAAGCTCCATTTGCACCTCTCCTGCAGAGACCGAGCATATAAAATTTGACGAATAAGATGTAGGAGGTTATGGGTGTAGGTTACAGGAGACTGGTCACACATGTAGATTACGTGAGACTTGAACTGCCAGGTGAGCCACCCTGATTTAGACTTAGCGCCGTTTCTCTGAATCACTATAGCACAGAAGTATGCTCCCTTCTCACGCTCCATCTGGGACTGGGACGTGAAGATACCTTTATACAATGAAGAGTGAAAGAAACTGCCTAATATCGTGTAGGCCCCCACGCGAGCACGCAGAAGTGCGGCAACACGAACGTGACATGGACTCGACTAATAAGTAGTGCTGGACGGAACTGACACCATGAATCCAGCAGGGCTGTCCATAAATCCGTAAGAGTACTAGGGGGTGGAGATCTCTTTTGAACAGCACGTTGCAAGGCTTCCCAGATGTGCTCAATAATTTTCATGTCTGGGGAATTTGGTGGGCAGCGGAAGTGTTTAAACTGAGAAGAGAGTTCTTGGAGCCACTGTAGCAATTCTGGACGTGTGAGGTGTGCGTTGTCCTGCTGGAATTGCCCAAGTCCGTCGGAATGCACACGGGATATGAATGGATGGAGGTGATCAGACACGATGCTTATGTGCGTGTCACCTGTCAGAATCTTGACATGCAGAGTTCATGGATTCATGAGGTTGTCTCCATACCTGTACACGTCCATCCGCTCGATACAATTTGAAACGAGACACGTCCGACCAGGCAACATGTTTCCAATAATCTCCAGTCCAATGTCGGTGTTGACGGGCCCAGGCGAGGCGTAAAGCTTTATGTCGTACAGTCATCAAGGGTAGACGAGTGGGCTTTCGGCTCCGAAAGCCCATATCGATGATATTTCGTTGAATGGATCGCACGCCGACACTTGTTGCAGGTCCAGCATTGAAATCTGAAGCCGGCCGCAGTGACCGAGCGGTTCTAGCCGCTCCAGTCTGGAACCGCGCTGCTGCTACGGTCGCAGATTCGAATCCTGCCTCTGGCAGGGATGTGTGTGATGTCCTTAGGTTAGTTAGGTTTAAGTAGTTCTAAGTCGAGGGGACTGATGACTTCAAATGTTAAGTCCCATAGTGCTTAGAGCCATTTGAACCAATTTTGGAAATCTGCAGCAGTTTGCATAAGGGTTGCACTTCCGTCTCGTTGATCGATTCTCTTTAGTCGTCGTTGGTCCCATTCTTGATTTTTTTTTTCCGGCCGCAGCGATGTCAAATTTGATGTTTTACCGGATTCCAGATATTCACGGTACACTCGTGAAATGGTCGTAGAGGGAAATCCCCACTTCTTCGCTACGTCAGAAAGGCTGTATCCTATCGCTCGTGCGCCGACTGTAACACCACGTTGAAACTCACTTAATGGTTGACAAAAAAATGGTTCAAATGGCTATGAGCACTATGGGACTTAACTTCTGAGGTCATCAGTCCCCTAGAACTTAGAACTACTTAAACCTAACTAACCTAAGGACTTCACACACATCCATGCCCGAGGCAGGATTCGAACCTGCGATCGTAGCGGTTGCGCGGTACCAGGCTGTAGCGCCTAGAACCGCTCGACCACACCTGCCGGCAAATCTTGACAACATGCCATCGTAGCAACAATAACCGATCTAACAACTGCGCCAGACACTTATTGTCTTGTGTAGGTGTTGCCTACAGCGCGGATACGCCACAGTAAGAGGTATCCTCAGGCGCACAGTTCACAGTGATCTTCAAAAGACGCTGTGCTAATATTCTCCGCCTTATACCTCCCCTTTCGGTCAGTTCACAGTACAGGAATGTATAGCGTTTGATTTCTGGATTTGCTGCTACGCAGAATGGAAGAAAGAGGGCTAAGGTGAGAGACGGCGGAGGGTAAGTAGGACGCCTTAGGGAAACACAGGAGGCGCCCACGACGGCTGGGTTTCAGTTTGGAGGGGCTGAGGAGCCGCGGAACGTGTCCGCAGCGCCGGCGCCGGGAATCAGCGCGACCCACTTTGTGTTTATGAGAACCAAAGCCAGAGCCGGCTTGGAGCATCATCCCTGAAGACCGGGCCGCGGGCCGCAAACCGTCTCTAGCCGAAAGCGAATCCTGCTACTGGGAGGTTCCCTAGGGGGCGATGTAGCCTGCAGCGTGGTACGCACTTGCTGCCAAATGTTATGTCGGCATGCAAAATACTTCACTTCATAAAAGCCACTTGCTTTTGGCAAGTGACAGTCTGTATACAGGGTGAACCTTAATTCTCCTTTCTGCTGTCCTATCCCGTGTCCTCGTGGGATCAGCGTCGGCATGTTAATCTGGGTTTGGCAATGTTAGAGATTGGTTTGTATGTCTTCCCCCCACCGCGCTCGTGAGGGTTTTGTGTACCGCATCTTCTGCACCTACTGTAATGCCATTTGAAAATTTCCGATATCATTTATTTTTCAAAATGTTTCCGCATGTATCTTCAATGTCGTGTTTGGATTGTGTGGATCGTGTCAGTGCAAACTAATAGTGCCCATCACGTCTTTCGTGCAACGCCCAGTGACAACATGAATCATTGGCTTACTTTTCGTTGCAAACAGAATGTTACTAACGACTTGTGTTAACATAAAGAGTAAAACAGGAAGAATAACCAGTACGCCAACAGCGGCTGAGTATGGTTCAAATAGCTCTGAGCACTATGGGACTTAACATGCACCGTACAGGGTTATTCCAACTGTCTCACGAGTTAGCGGCTCTTCCCGTTCCGTTAGCGAGCGGAGCGCGGGAACATCGGCGTCTGTGCACGTTGTTATCAGTGTAATCTTACCTGCGAGGTGTCTACGGAAGCAATACGTTGGAGGCTGCAATTCTACTCTGTCGCAGCTGGCCGCTGTGTCCGAGCGGTTCTAGGCGCTTCAGTCCGGAACCGCACTGCTGCTACGGTCGCAGGTTCGAATCCTGCCTCGGACTTGGATGTGTGTGATGTCCTTATGTTAGTTAGGTGTCAGTAGTTCTAAGTCTAGGGGACTGATGACCTCAGATGTTAACTCCCGTAGTGCTTGGAGCCATTTTTTTCACTCGGTGCGGAAGCTGAATTGTCTCCATTTGTATCTACAGGGTGATTTAGAAGTAACTGTACACACTTCGTGTCTGTAATATATGCATCAAAATAAGAGTAAAATGTTAGATGAAGTGTTATCTGGCATTCCTTTACTTCAGTTATGCAACAGAGTAGGGATTACAAGTGCAACACAAACAACACAAAAATAATTCTTCTCACAAAGCAACTATACCAAGGTACCCGAAATTCCACGCAACTACGTACTGTACATTTGCCCCAGAACTTGTTCAAAATGATGTCTGTGTAGATGAAGACAGTGACGTGCTCTACGTCTTGCCGCTCCAGCGATGTTGCTGGCTCCGTTTATCTCATTCTGCACGTCTGCGCGGCCACATTCAATTCGCTGCAGTAGTTGTGAAACGTTCTCAACTGCATCACCATACACGAGCTCCTTGAGACTGCCCCAACGGTAAATGTCCAGGGCTTAAGATCCGGAGAAGCCACTTATCGGGATAAGCAGTAGCTTGCCTCCCGATTGAAATATCCACAGGCACAGTCGTGCATAAACTGTATGTTAGTTCGTGTAGCGAGTGGGACACCAAATAGTAGACTACCCAATTCATGTTCCGAAAACTGTTCCGAGTAACTGATTGTCCACTATACTACATCACATGTTCACTGTAAAACGATGTTGATATTCTCGTATTGTAGTTACACGAGGATTCTCATACTCCACAAGTGCGTGTTGCAAATGTTAACGTTACGTCATCCGTAAACAGTACCCGACGACTGAACAGTGAATCGGCAGCAAGGTGCTCCAGTAACCACTGACAGAAATTCTGACGACAGTGATAGCCCACAGGTATCAGATCCTGTATTTTCTGCAGGTGAAGTGGGTGGGACTGCTGTCTGCGAAGCAGGCGCCATACAGTTAATTGAGGAAACCCTACAGTGGCACTTGTATAGCGGGTATTTATTGTTGGACCTTCATCTACCATTTGCAAGTTGCTCTGAACACCCACTCCATCCAGATGAGCACGACCTCACCGTGGCGCATCACGAATGCCGTATTCCCTTAATCGCCTGTTCACAGCTGTGAAAGTCTGATGGTTTGGTGGTAGTCTCCTGTCTGGAAACGTTTTCATACACCAACGTCTTGTTGCTCCGGTGTTGCCCTCTGCTACTCCGTAGAGGAGACGCATAACCACGTATTCAGCGTTTGAGTTCGCCAACGTACCATACACAACGACTGCCGTCAATGAACTGCCGACGACTATCTGGTGCCGCTACACCACGTCAGGTACAACGAACCACACCCAAGCCACGTAAACAAAGGCGTTTCGTGCCAGAAGCAACCGATCAGGGGTGTACAAAGCGTCATCAGTCGACGTGCAGGCGAACACTACACGCCTGAAGTCTGCAATGTCCTAAGATGTAGTGCCGACCTCAAATTAAATTATGCATCATAACTCGGAAATATATAAATTTCAGACAAAACTTTATGTAACATCTTACTCTTACACTAAAGAGTCAAAGAAAATGTTCAACTGCCTAATATCGTCTAGGGTCAAAACGAGCATGCAGAAGGCCGCACCACGACGTGGCATGGACTCGACTAATGTCTGAAGTAGTGCTGGAAGGAATTGACACCATGAATCCTGCAGGGCTGTCCATAAATCCGTAAGAGTACGAGGGGGTGGATATCTCTTCTGCACATCACGTTGCAAGGCATCCCATATATGCTCAATAGTGTTCGTGCCTGGGGAGTTTTTTGGCCAGGGAAAGTATTTAAATTCAGAAGAATGTCCGTGGTGCTACTCCGTAGCAATTCTGGTCCTGTGGGGTGTCTCTGCCCTGCTGGAATTGCCCAAGTCCGTTGGAATGCACAGTGGACGTGAATGGATGCAGGTGATCAGATAGGATGCTTGCGTACGTGTCAGATGTCAGAGTCGTATCGACGTATCAAGGCTCCCATATCACTCCAGCGGCAGACACCACACACCATTATACAGCCTCCACCAGCGTGAACATGCTGGGTTCATGGACATGCTGGGTTCATGGACCCATGATGTTGTCTCCATACCCGTACACGTCCATCCGCTGTGTATAAGTTGAAACGAGACTCGTCCGACCAGTCAACATGTTTACAGTCATCAAAGTCCAATGTTGTAGACGGGCTCAGGAGGCGTAAAGCAATGTGTCATGCAGTCATGGAGGGTACACGAGTGAGCCTTCGGCTCCAAGAACCCATATAGATGATGTTTCGTTGAATGGTTCGCACACTGACACTTCTTGAAGGCTCAGCATTGAAATCTGAAACAATTTGCGGAAGAGTTACACGTCTGTCACGTTGAACGATTCTCTTCAGTCGTCGTTGTTGCCGCTCTTGCAGGGTCTTTTTCCTACCGCAGCGATGTCGGAGATTGAATGTTTTTCCGGATTGCTGATTCTCACGGTACACTCGCGAAATGCTCGTACGGGAAAATTGCCACTTCATCGCTACCTCGGAGATGCTGTGTCCTATCACTCGTGCGCCGACTCCTATCTTGATAACCTGCCATTGTAGCAGCAGTAAGCGATCTAACAAGTGCGTCAGACACTTGTCTTATATAGGCGTTGCCCACCGCAGTACCATATTCTGCCTGTTAAGATAAGTTTGTATCTGTATACGTATCCCAGTTCCATTGGCGCTTCTGGATATTTTGATGCATACGCTACACCCACGAGGTGTGTGCATTTACTTTTGAATCAACCTGTATTATAGCCGAAATTAAACTTGGTAAAACGTACACTACTGGCCATGAAAATTGCTACACCAAGAAGAAATGCAGATCATAAACGGGTATTCATTGGACAAATATATTATACTAGAACTGACATGTGATTACATTTTCACGCAGTTTGGGTGCATAGATCCTGAGAAATCAGTACCCAGAACAACCACCTCTGGCCGTAATAACGGCCTTGATACGCCTGGGCATTGAGTCAAACAGAGCTTGGATGGCGTGTACAGGTACAGCTGCTCATGCAGCTTCAACACGATACCACAGTTCATCAAGAGTAGTGACTGGCGTATTGTGACGAGCCAGTTGCTCGACCACCATTGACCAGACATTTTCAGTTGGTGAATGTGCTGACCAGGGCAGCAGTCGAACATTTTCTGTATGCAGAAAGGCCCGTACAGGACCTGCAACATGCTGAACCTGCTGAAATGTAGGATTTCGCAGGGATCGAATGAAGGGTAGACCCACGGGTCGTAACACATCTGAAATGTAACGTCCACTTTTCAAAGTGCCGTCAATGCGAACAAGAGGTGACCGAGACGTGTAACCAATGGCACTCCATACCATCCCGCCGGGTGATACGCCAGTATGGCGATGACGAATACACGCTTCCAATATGCGTTCACCGCGATGACATCAAACACGGATGCTACCATTATGATGCTGTAAACAGAACCTGGATTCATCCGAAAAAATGACGTTTTGCCATTCGTGCACCCAGGTTCGTCGTTGAGTACACCATCGCAGGCGCTCCTGCCTATGATGCAGCGTCAAGGGGACCCGCAGCCACGGTCTCCGAGCTGATAGTCCATGCTGCTGCAAACGTCGTCGAACTGTTCGTGCAGATGATTGTTGTCCTGCAAACGTCCCCATCTGTTGACTCAGGAATCGAGACGTGGCTGCCCGATCCGTTACAGCCATGCGGATAAGATGCCTGTCATCTGGACTGCTAATGATACGAGGACGTTGGGATCCAGCACGGCGTTCCGTATTACCCTCCTGAACCCACCGATTCCATATTCTGCTAACAGTCATTGGATCTCGACCAACGCGAGCAGCAATGTCACGATACGATAAACCGCAATCGCGATAGGCTACAATCCGAGCTTTATCAAAGTCGGAAACGTGATGGTACGCATTTCTCCTCGTTATACGATGCATCACAACAACGTTTCACCAGGCAACGCCGGTCAACTGCTGTTTGTGTATGAGAAGTCGGTTGGAAATTTTCCTCATGTCAGCACGTTGTAGGTGTCGCCACCTGTCGGTTAAATTTGGCGTCTGTAGCACGTCATCTTCGTGGTGTAGCAAGTTTAATTGCCAGTAGTGCATAATAAATGGAGGCAGCACAAGAGAAAATAAGCACCGGAACAATTACTGATACGTACAAGGGATGAATAACAAAAGGCTTCTCAAATTAGATTATAAAGTGTATGTGAGGGGAATGGTCGAAGGAACTAAGAAGATGGTTCAAATGGCCCTGAGCACTATGCGACTCAACTTATGAGGTCATTAGTCGCCTAGAACTTAGAACTAATTAAACCTAACTAACCTAAGGACATCACACACATCCATGCCCGAGACAGGATTCGAACCTGCGACCGTAGCGGTCGCTCGGTTCCAGACTGTAGCGCCCAGAACCGCACGGCCACTGCGGCCGGCCAGCTAAGAAGAGATGGGTGGTTTGTGTGAAGACGAAAATGACTTAAAATCTTAATCCAAGTCTGTAATTGTTTACACGAACGTTCGTTTCTCAGAAACTAATCTCGCGACACTCGATGTTCTGTATTGGTAACTTCGGTTCCATTAACACTAGAGACGAGAGTTGTGTCTGTCAGCAAACTGGCCAACGATGATGACAGTGGGTCCTCCGTAACTAAGGCGTCATTCCAGCTTTTATCACGGCGGCGGCTTGAGCTGTTGGGAGAGGCGTTGCCGGGGACTGGATCTGGTACAGTGGGTGCCTGGGACACGACGGCGAAGGCAGCGCCCCCCCCCCCCCTCCCAGTTAAGCCGCACAGTAGCCAGCCATTGTAGCGCAGCGTTCCCCAGGACGCGCCCTTAATGAGCTCCCCTCCATCCAGAATGGCTTTGTCGGCAGGCGGCGCTCGAGACCTCCGGGCCAGTCTGCCGGACTGCATACCAGACCTGCGACGGGGCGCTCGGCTGCTTCAGGCGCCGCATCTGCATCTACGGTAGTGGCAATCAGTATAAAGGGGTGCGTACTTGCAGGAAAATTAGCATTGTCGGTTGGAATAGTTGCGCACAGTGTATCCACAGTAGTGTGAAATCCATTATACCGACAACTGCAGTCAAGTGGTATCGCATTCGATGTCAGTAGTAGAGCATGTAACAAGACATCAACGATTCGGGTGGTAGAGTGGATCTCGGTATACAGGCAGTCGGTGTTAGTGTGTGCGTACGTGCCTATACTGCACATAGGAAACTGGCACCCCTAGCGACAGTGTGTCTTGTGTACATAAACCACGATTGTGACAATACCACGCGGAAAACAGTTTTCATGAGATGAGAAACTGAAAATCGGGGGTACAACAAAAAAGGAACTCTCTAATCGTCAAGAATTTCAACTGTTCTC
Source organism: Schistocerca nitens (assembly GCF_023898315.1). Lineage (NCBI taxonomy): Eukaryota > Metazoa > Arthropoda > Insecta > Orthoptera > Acrididae > Schistocerca > Schistocerca nitens. The sequence goes on from NC_064617.1 coordinate 104,956,622, forward strand.
GTATACTTGATTGGTAATTTAGTTAGATTGTGCACACGATAAGGACAGAACGGAAAATATGGGCAAAGTAGAAAATTATCTGAGATATAGGAAGGATTACTTTTGCTAAAAAGGCCACAAACCTTTATTCTTCGTGTCTCATCTTGCGTAGAATATTTAAATGTAAGTACGGTTACTGTTATTAATCAGTTAATCATCTGCTCACAGACGCTGTCTAACACCACATCGTCAGACAGTTACAGTGTAACTACTTTTGGATCGTTGACGGTAGCAGTAATCAGGATAACAGAGCAGCCGATACAAAGTGTTCCGAAAGGTTCCGACTTTCAACAATCAGTACTTGGAGACCGGCGACCACCTTATCGCACCGTTAGCACAGCTAGTCGTTGAGGGATCACAGAAAACTTATTTATGTTGTTGTTGTTGAGGATGATGTTGTGGTCTTCAGTTCAGACACTGGTCTGATGCGGCTCCCGCGCTACTCTATTTTGTCCGAGCCTCTTCATCTCCCAGTACCTACTGCAACCTACATTCTTCTTAATCTGCTAAGTGTATTCATCTCGTGGTCTCCCTCTACGATTTTTACCCTCCACGCTTCCCTCCAATACGAAATTTGTGATCCTTTGATGCCTCAGAACGTGTCCTACCAACCGATCCATTCTTCTAGTCAAGTTGTGTCACAGATTCCTCATCTCCCCAATTCCATTCAGTACGTCCTCATTAGTTACGTGATCTACCCATCTAATTTTTAGAATTCTTCTGTAGCACCACGATCCGAAAGCTTGTATTCTCTTCTCGTCTAAGCTACTTACTATCCATGTTTCATTGTCATACATGGCTACACTCCAAATACTGTCAGAAAAATTCCTGGCAGTTAATTCTATATTCGATGTTAACAAATTTCTCTTCTTCAGAACAGCTTTCCTTGCCATAGCCAGTCTACATTTTATATCCTCTCTACTTCGACCATCATCAGTTATTTTGCTTTTCATATAGCAAAACTCGTCTACTGCTTTAACTGTCTCATTTCCTAATCTGATTACCTCAGCATCACATGATTTAATTCGACCACGTTCCGTTATCTTTGTTTCGCCTTTGTTGATGTTTATCTTATATCCTCCTTTCAAGACACCGTCCATTCCGTTCAATGCCTCTCAATACACAGATTGAATAACAATCCTGTCTCACTCCCTTCTCAACCACTGCTTCCCTTTCGTGCCCCTCGACTCTTGTAACAGCCATCTGGTTTCTGTACAATTTGTAAATAGCCTTTCGCTCGCTGTATTTTATCAATACCACCTTCAGAATTTGAAAAAGAGTATTCCAGTCAAAATTGTCAAAAGCTCTCTCTAAGTGTACGAATGCTAAATGTGTAGGTTTCCCTTTCCTTAGCCTATCTTTTAAGATAAGTCGTAGGGTCAATATTGCCTCGCGTGTTCCTACATTTCTGCGGAATCCAAACAGATCTTCCCGGAGATCTTCTTCTACGTGTTTTTCCATTCTTCTGCAAAGAATTCGTGTTAGTATTTTGCAGTCGTGACTTGTTAAACTGATATAAATGGTTCAAATGGCTCTGAGCACTATCGGAACATCTGAGGTCATCAGTCACCTACAACTTAGAACTACTTAAACCTAAGTAAGCTAAGGACGTCACAGACATCCATGCCCAAGGCAGGAGTCGATCCTGCGACCGTAGCAGTCGCCGGCGTTAAACTGATAGTTCGGTAATTTTCACATCTGTCAACACCCTGTTTTCTTTGGGATTGGAATTATCATATTCTTCTTGAAGTCTGAGTGTATTTTGCCTGTCCCATACAGCTTGCTCGCGAGATGGAATACTTTTGTCACGGCTGGATTTCCCAAGGCTATCAGTAGTTCTAACGGAACTTATGTAGGTTACCAGTTGGCAATGGGATCGGTAGGTATGCGACCCGAGGCGTCGGCCTTCCATGTCAGTATTGGCTCTTGAACAAAAAAGTTTGGCGACCACTGAGCAGAAGAGATGTGTTCTACACTATCGAAGATGAGCAAGTGCTTATAGCTGTCAAGGTATGTATTTTAGAACACATGTTTCCTATACTGTTTTGCTTCGAATGGTGGTTCATGTCGTGTCTATGAATGAACCATTCCTCCCGGGACAATCTGTTCAAAAATGGCTCAAATGGCTCTGAGCGCTATGGGACTTGACACCTGAGGTCATTAGTCCCCTAGAACTTAGAACTACTTAAACCTAACTAACCTAAGGACATGACACACACCCATGCCCGAGGCAGGATTCTAACCTGCGACCGTAGCAGTCGCGCGGTTCCCGACAGTAGCGCCTAGAACCGCTCGGCCACCGCGGCCGGCTGGACGCTCTGTATCTGGGGCGTTCTTACTACAGTTTCTCCTGGTATGGCCTTCAGCACAGGTTCAGCCTAGGCGTCTATAGATCCTAAATACGGCCCTGCGTAAGAGGAAGCTTGCATGGGGTAGTGTAAAGGGACGCTGCCCGAGAACGTTGCCAGTTCCGATGCGGCACCTGCGCTGTGAGCCTTCAAGGTGACTGCTGGCGGTGGCAGGGCGCCCCGGCCGTGACCCTTCGCACGCCGGCCAGTGCAGCGGCTTTTATCGGCGCCGGAGGGAACCACAGCAGAGTCCAGGCGCGGCCGGTGGCAGAGGCAGCGGCGGCGGTGTCGTGCCCGCCCTACCGGGAGCGTGTGACGTGCGGCGCGCGAGTCCAGATAACACTGTTTGCAATTACGCCCTCCTTAACTGCCGTCTGCCGTGCATCTCGATCGTCATTCCTTAACAGATTTTTGCGTGACGAAAGCTGTAAAAACGATCAATATGCACACAGCGTTCCTTCTTTCACGAAAAAAAAAATGAGGCTGACAGGAAACCTGCGGTCGCTACTGGCTGCATGAATGAAGTTCTCCAGCCGTGAGAGGACGTGACTTTTGTGATAAAACGACATCCATATTTATGAGCAAATCCACTTAAAATTCGTATTCTAATGTGTCTTGTTCGTATTCCTCTATTTGGATACTTAGTTTTCTCCAACGTATCTTACGAATGTAGGAGGTTTTATGCTTATACAGACGTTTATCAGTTGTAAAATTAAGTAACTAGTTTTTCTCATTTTGGAGAACGAAAAACATCTCTGTGACAATCAACATGTATTCCCCAAATTGTGAAACAGCTCTGCCTGCTCTTACCATTTTTCTGACGTGGTACACTGTATTGTTTTCCCCCTTGTGTTTTGATCCGATGATGTCCTGCCGAAGCGCCTAATGTATCTGACTACGCAAAGTGCTACCCAGATAGTTAATTTTGTACAGTTGGAAAGCTCTGTAGCTGCTGTATTAAAATTTATCATCGTTAGAGATTGAAATCATCTCAGCCCCACACTAAAGTTTTGATAGCGAGAAATTTAGAGACACGAGTAGCACAAGAAAAGCTTCAGTGACATGTTTAAAAAAATATAGTAATTTTCAGTCGTGTATGTGTTAAGTGCACATTTATGTCAACTACACTTAATAGAATTGACTCATCGCATCGGACTTCATGGTACTCTTAAGTCTTGCTGCCCATGGTGAATAAGTTAGTGCTTCATGGGACTGATATTTTGCCCCTGATTTAGAGTACCAGGTGACACAGACAATTACAAGGAGGGTGGGGGGGTGGAGAATTCTAACAGGTGGCGATTTTTCTGGAAAACCTAGACTTCTCAGGATATTACATTTTACCTGAAAAAATGAGGAAGATCTCATGGAATTTCATAAAATGCATGGAAATTCTCTAGTTTTAACCTAGCATTGTTATTTAATTTTATATAGCTTTATAAACCACAAATTTTAAAGCACTCACTGTTACGGCTTAAAGTCAGCGCCGGCATGCCTGTCCGGAAGGACAGGGAAGAGAAGGCTGTGAGAACACGTCAGCCAATCGCAAGCTGACCTACCCCTCTCCAGGACGACGACAGCAGCGGCCACCTATGTGAAGAGGACATAAGCGCCGCGACCGACTGGTCATGGCCCAACTGAATAGCAGCCTCAAGTTTACACACTTGCATAGCGACAACTCTCGTTAATTCGCTCGTACACTTTATGTAGTTCAGACTTGGAATTGTTTATACTGAAGAAGATTCATTATTTTGTATGTCGCCCTTTGCTTGCGACACGTCTGTGTAATTGGCAAAGTTAAGTACTGTCGAATACTTTTTGTAATAAACCTCATTAATACGATTTGTTTGAATTGTTTGTCTAGCGAACCAAGTACGCAGGTTTCCTAGACCCCACATATTTGACGACGAGCAGGAAGGCGTAATACTTAATCTTCAAGACAATGTTAATCATATGAATATTATTGCATATGAATTATAGATGTTTAAAAACCTCGGTTATACTACTGGCATAGTGAAGTTAACTGAAAAATTCAAACTTTTCTGCCTGTGCCGAATTTCTACACGTATTTCGTGTTTCGAGTTGGGGCTTTGATGTTTCAATAAATCATGGGGGCTCGCATAAACGAAACATTAAAAAATAATATCTAATGCTCATTCTGTAAATTATGTAAGCTGTTTCATTTTTAGCAGAAAAGTCTTTTATGTTGTATGCCAGCTTAAGTTTAAATAGATTGCTCTCACTTGAATTATTTTTCTTTTGTTTTGAGTGGCTTGTATCAGCTGTCACAACATTATAAACCTATTTTCTTTGTACTGTTTTATAGGTATTCGTAGCTCTTACAAATTTTTTTAATCAAATGTTTTTTATTCCAGTCTTTGACCACAATATGAATTCTTTAGACGATGACCGATTTCAGTCCGTAATGACCATCCTCAGATCTTTTTTACACCATGTCCTAAAGTGATAAGGCCATAATGGCATCGTCAAAACATATAAATATAATCAGCATAGCATCGTCATATAGATCTAAAATAAGGTGTAGAATAGGCCGCATCGTCCACACAATCATTATTGCAACAGGATGAGTAGCCAGTTGCAATAATGACTGTGTGGACGGTGCGGCCTATTCTACACCCTATTTTAGATCTATATGACGATGCTATGCTGATTATATTTATATGTTTTGACGATGCCATTATGGCCTTATCACTTAAGGACATGGTGGAAAAAAGATCTGAGGATGGTCATTACGGACTGAAACCGGTCATCGTCTAAAGAATTCATATTGTGGTCAAAGAGTGGAATAAAAAATATTTGACAGTAATGGATCACTGTTTGTATACGCGACCATGTCGCAAAAAAAATTGTGTGAAATCTTATGGGACTTAACTGCCAAGGTCATCAGTCCCTAAGCTTAATCTAAATTATCCTAAGAACAAACACACATGCCCATGCCCGAGGGAGGACTCGAACCTCCGCCGGGATCAGCCGCACAGTCCATGACTGGTGCACCTCTGACCATATCGCAGTTGGTGAAATTTTTTTTATGCTGTAAAGTTCCATCCCCTTGTTGACAAGGACCATAAAATTGTTACTTACACATTTCTTTGTGGAAGTTCGTAATACTTTCCTGGAAAAACTAGAAATTCTCAGGGAATTTATATAATTTTATTTTCAAGTTTGAGTAGGCACCCTGTCTAAACAGATGGGCCTTAGAGCGTTTTACATAAACAGAACTTGCATAAAGGTTCCAGATAAAACACGGAATCATTGGAGTTCTTACCTGCAGCTTGCGAAAGGCCACACAAGAGGCACACAAAAGAACGTTCTTCAACGCGAGGAAGATAAACCTGTGTGCGAAAAGAATAGCAGACTTCGGGACAGAGCTTCCAGCCAATACAAAGTGTTGTTTTGAAGGCATCACGAACCTTGGCAAGTGTGTGGCCAAAGAACGCAGGCATTGGCGGGCTTTAAAAAGTGCCTCACTTTGCGCTGCGGCCTCTCCGCACATTATGGCGCTTATAGCCCCCTCCCCCCCCCCCCCCCCCCTCCACCATGCGGGCGGTCTGCAGTTTATGCAGTGGCGCCGCGACCGCGAGGGTGCCTGTATCCGAGAAGGCGGCAGCCCAGGGGTATTTTTCATCTCTTTATCGCTTCCGCGTCTTCCCCCCCGGCTTTGACACATGACTGTATATAGGAGCCAGCGGGGGCTGACGCTAAACGGCGATGGAGCACGCCGCGCCACCTGGGGCATTTGTCACGCGTTTTATTGAAAATAAGAGTAGAGAAATAGGTCGGCGAGTGTTTATAATATATCACGCCGGCGGCAGTTAGTAATTGCGCCCTTCCCGGCTGGCGGCGGTCCTCCCACTGTCGCGTTATGTATCTTGGCGGCGGCGGCAGTTAGTTTAGGGTGTCGATACGGCGGGGTGATTTAGCGGGCCCGCGTCATGGGTAGTGTGTGCCAACTGCTGCTGCCAGAATACGCGTCGTCTGCCGCAGCGTCGCTCAGCGCAAAGGGCGCCGTCGTTTGAATGCGAAGCCCCCGGCACCCGTAGGGTAAGCAGCCGCAGTCGTTAAGGGGGGAGGATGCGCCCATCTTCCAGAGACCAACAACTGGGCCAGCTATCAACGACAACTCCCAACAATGGCCAGATCAAAAATAAGAATATTGATTCTTGATACTATTTACGATGGCTATTCGGAAAGTAAGGCCCGATTGATCGCGAAACGAAGACCACAGTGAAAAGTCGAAAATGTTTTAATCGCAGCAGTTTGCCACACGTTCCAAATACACTACTGGCCATTAAAATTGCTACACCAAGAAGAAATGCAGATGATAAACGGGTATTCATTGGACAAGTATATTATACTAGAACTGACATGTGATTACATTTTCACGCAATTTGGGTGCATAGATCCTGAGAAATCAGTTCCCAGAACAACCACCTCTGGCCGTAATAACGGTCTTGATACGCCTGGGCATTGAGTCAAAAAGAGCTTGGATGGCGTGTACAGGTACAGCTGCCGATGCAACTTCAACACGATACCACAGTTCGTAAAGAGTAGTGACTGGCGTATTGTGACGAGCCAGTTGCTAGGCCACCATTTACCAGACGTTTTCAATTGGTGAGAGATCTGGAGAATGTGCTGGCCAGGACAGCAGTCGAACATTTTCTGTATGCAGAAAGGCACGTACAGGACCTGCAACATGCGGTCGTGCATTATCCTGCTGAAACGTAGGGTTTCGCAGGGATCGAATGAAGGGTAGAGCCACGCGTCGTAACACATTTGAAATGTAACGTCCACTGTTCAAAGTGCCGTCTATGCGAACAAGAGGTGACCGAGACGTGTAACCAATGGCACCCCATATCATCACGCCGGGTGATGCCATGCCATCATGATGCTGTAAACAGAACCTGGATTCATCCGAAATATGACGTTTTGCCATTCGTGCACCCAGGTTCGTCGTTGAGTACACCATCGCAGGCGCTCCTGTCTGTGATGCAGCGTCAAGGGTAACCGCAGCCATGGTCTCCGAGCTGATAGTCCATGCTGCTGCAAACGTCGTCGAACTGTTCGTGCAGATGGTTGTTGTCTTGCAAACGTCCTCATCTGTTGACTCAGGGATCAGACGTGGCTGCACGATCCCGTTACAACCATATGGATAAGATGCCTGTTATCTCGATTGCTAGTGATACGAGGCCGTTGGGATCCAGAACGGCGTTCCGTATTACCCTCCTGAACCCACTGATTTCATATTCTGCAAACAGTCATTGGATCTCGACCAACGCGAGCAGCAATGTCGCGATACGATAAACCGCAATCGCGATAGGCTACAATCCGACCTTTATCAAAGTCGGATACGTGATGGTATGCATTTCTCCTTCTTACACGAGGCATAACAACAACGGTTCACCAGGCAACACCGGTCAACTGTTGTTTGTGTATGAGAAATCGGTTGTAAACGTTCCTCATTTCAGCACGTTGTAGGTGTCGCCACCGGCGCCAGCCTTGGGTGAATGCTCTGAAAAGCTAATCACTTACATATCACAGCATCTTCTTCCTGTCGGTTAAATTTCGCAACTGTAGCACGTCATCTTCGTGGTGTAGCAATTTTAATAGGCAGTAGGGTACTTTCTTCCATAGTCGCCGCTCCTACTTAGACATTTGTCGTAGCGCTGTACCAACTTTCCAATACCCTCGTCACAGAAAGCAGCCGCCTGTGCCTTCCACCATCACTCTACGCTGGTCTGCAGCTCGTCTGTGCCTAAATGGCGTCTTCGTAGGCAGCGGTTGTTCGTGTTAGCAGAGATGAATATCAGAGGGAGCCTAGTTCGGACTGTACAGTGGATGATGGAACACTTCCCATCCAAAAAGCTGCAGGGGCGTCGTCCATGCTCCCGCAGTGCGCGGCCGAGAATTGTCATGAAGAAGGAAATGCGAGACAGGTGCGTTGTGTTGGGTTGCATGAAATCAGGCGAAACCTCTCAGCGGTCATCCATACTTAGCTGGAGACACTACTGTTCTAGGCATCTTTACTGCTCACTGGGGGCCCAGAACTGTAAAGAGCGACGTGACGCGATCGACATACATACTAGAGACACTGCCGAGCACATCTGTGCAAATTTTCATCGGATTTTCACTGTCATTTCCAATTCGCGACCTATCGGCCCTTACTTTCCCAATAGCCCTCGTATATGATTATTCACAGGTAGTCTACCTGCGGGTTTCCAGAAGATGACTGTGCGAAAACTACGAGACTTACAGAAAGCACACACACATCAGTGGATAGAGAATCTCTCCAAGTTTTAAACTCACGTTGATCCATATGTGCTCCGTTGGCAACACAGCCAACGTCAATAGATGCGCGAAATTCATTGAAGCCACTGACAGTAATTGCCTGAAAAGGGGCGACAGCAACTGCTCCCGAAATCTGTTGGTTTGCTTGGCATCTGCAGGCGTGAACTAATTCAGTGCGATTCGAGTGGATAATTTGCTCTCCAGTTCTGATACGCGTGTCCCCGAGAGCAACTTCGCGATGGCGCGTGTTACGAGCACAAACTTCGAGAAATTCTCTCTCCACTGATACGTGCAATTTTTAGGCCGCCCAGTCTCAATCTGTGAAAACGGAACCTTTACAGGTGAAATTTGCTGTGTGTCTGTCCGACTGTTAGGAGCCGTTTTTCTCAGGAATTAGTTGGTTCAAAAATGGCTCTGAGCACTATGGGACTTAACATCTTAGGTCATCAGTCCCCTAGAACTTAGATCTACTTAAACCTAACTAACCTAAGGACATCACACACATCCATGCCCGAGGCAGGATTCGAACCTGCGACCGTAGCAGTCCCGCGGTTCCGAACTGCAGCGCTTGGAACCGAGCGGCCACCGCGGCCGGCATTTAGTTGGTGTATCTAGTTTTAATTTACATCACGCCTATTGTCCCTTCAATCAAAAGGTGCGGTCATTTATGTCGCGCATTTTGATTCTCGAAAACTCACTTATCACATCCTGTAGGGTGCTTCCCGTTGACCTAGTATCATGAAATTCGGCAAGAGGCACTCCAACCCTCTCGAAAGTGAAGTGTACAGCATCTCCATTGATACACTGGAAGAACTGTAGCGGCGAATTGTACAACCTCCGTAATCCACTACAGAGGCGAGTGCAGTTTTGCATCTGAATGGAAAGATGACACGTGGAACACAGTTATGTATTGAAGTAGTATTGTACTCCTTGGAAGTAGTATGATATTCCTTGTTAAGGTTGGCTATGTCTCAAATGTGAGTCCACGTAGATGGGGACTTAACCGAAAACTTTACGTTACTAATACTTTTGTGGTAAATACACTAGTATTTCATTCTGAAGCTAGCGGCGGTTGTTTGCCTTTGCTTTCCGCGCAATTTTACACGAAAAGCTACTTGCACCCTTACAAATCGTGTCGAAGGAAAAAGTACTCTTCAGACGTTTTCTAGCAATAATGGACACCCAACACCAATTTTTCTCAAAATATTTCCCTTACTGTTTTAGAAAAATCTAGTTTTAGTGTAGTTCTGGCTGATAGTGAAAAGAATGTCTTCGTGATTTTTGATGTCTTCGTAATTTTGAGTAGAACCCGCACTTCACTCTGCCTCATTTTAGCCCTTGTAATATGCTGTGGTTTACGTTTCACCATGATTAACACACTTCTCAACAGATGGTGGTACAGACGTTCTCCATATCCCTTTTTCCATAGTCCATAACAAAGCTAGATACAAAATTATTTCGATTCTTCCTAGCGGTATCAACATTTTCAGAGATTTTATTTCCTCTCTTGTGATTGGTGGTCGAACCTAGTATGAGGGTTCCATGTCTCTGCCGTTGATAGTGTGTGAAGCGAATTGGCTATTACGGGTACTAAGTGTTCCGTGGAAATTCTTCACGTTTCAGTAAAACTGGACGTTATCGAGGGGGTCAAAAAAAGCAGTACTGCGCTAGGCAGAGGAGAGCTAGGTTATCCAATAGAAGAAAAGATGACGCAGGCGGAGACCGCGAAACGTGATGACGTCATTTTATTCTTTGGATGCTATGGAGAGTACCTTGGGGGAAACGCGGAGGAGTAATATTCATTAATATTGGATGCTTGGCATTGAATAGCTTATAGGCAATTCAGTAACGTGTAGTAAACAATATTTACTGCTTTTAGAGCGTGATGCAGACGCGCTAATTTATGTAATAGCGCCGCGCAAATTATCTGAACTGCATATAACAGAAACATTAATAGCAATAAATAGTGGCTTACCCGAAGCAGATAGAGCAGCCGAATTGTACAATTTTATGAGTGTATGTATTTTAAACTAATGTATAGTAACTGTGCGGAAGTACAAACAACAGATCAATGTATTAAATGGCCTCTTTCACTCGCGTTACATTTATTATTAATGAAAAGCATAGTGAACTGATTAACAGCCATGTTCCGCTTTGGTGTAATCAGGTGGTCAGAAACGATCAGAATGAACTTATGAAATGAACCTTCCTTCTGGTCGCGCAATATCTCACCGGCGGCCCCGGCCAGAATCCACTGTCTTTGTAATGTGCGGCGCGCGGGACACGTGACTCGATGCGTTTGCTCAGCAGGTTTTCTCAGAAATGTTTATCGGCAGATCCGAATTAATCCTCTGCATTGTTGTTCTATCAGATGAGTCGAAATAAGGGTCGCCATCCTCGTTTTGTCGGCGAAGGGTTAAAACTGTCGTCATTCCAAAGTCAATAATTATAAGCCATGTTGCTCTCTCTAATTACTAGAAGATTTCGAGATCTGAAAAATGGGCTGCAATATGTGGACCGCTAACAGTTCGCACACCGTCCCAATTGGCTCCTAGTGACTTCTGACAATCCCAATAACCGTAACACAGGATTAGGGAAAGAGTCACACCAAAACACCGCACTGAAATTTTCCCAGTAGCAGATACAATTTACTGGGTCAACTGAACCTCGCTAACGATATCTCTCGCCGCGTGGGGTAGCCGTGCGGTCTGAGGCGCCTTCTCACGGTTCGCGCTACTCCCCCCGTCGGAGGTTCGAGTCCTACCTCGGGCATGGGTGTATGTGTAATCCTTAGCTTAGGTTAGATTAAGTAGTGCGTAAGCGTAGGGGATCGATGGCCGCAGCAGTTTGGCCCCATAGTCCTTACCACAAATTTCCAATTTTAACTATATCTTGTTCGCTTGAGACTAGCTAATACAATATGTCTGTCCCTGAAGTGCACTTGCGCGCCTCGAGAACCAGATCAGGGCTAAACAGTATTTCGCGTCTGTGCACAGGATTGCACTTCCTGTTTTTGTAGTCTTTCCGTATTTGAAACAAGGTGAAAATCCAGGCATTCCCCGGGTATTTATTTATAAACGTCCCTGAGATATCGTGCGCATGGAATTTATGTTCGACTTACAGAGATTCTTTGTATACAGCGTTTGAAGTAGTGTGATCTGGGGTAAGAACAAATAGGTTATTTGCTTTACTAAAATGTCAGAGTGCCACGTAGAGCTGACATTTACGAAAAGCAACTAACATTATGGTCCACTCTCGCAACACGCAGCGTCTGGCCTTGTGCTTTGCTCATAGTCATAGCATAATGTAAGCTCACCGGGAATTGTGCACCGAAACGGTAAATTGTTCCGAATAAGCGGGATTCGAGGTATAAAAACTCGTTCGCTTGCTACACTTCCCGTCTAAATTTCCGCTCCTATGAGGTTACATTGGATAGAAGGAACCTTAAGCTTCTGTGAGTGAGTGGTTCTGAGGAGCGAGATGATGCATAACACTTTCGGTCAGTGTTACGTCACACCTCGCTTTTGGAATCAGTTTCCGAATAGCTAGTCAAAGCCTGATGTTCAAGAGCTGTAGTAGATCTCGCCTCACAATTTTCATTGGATTCTTGAGACCACGTAGTCCTCAGTTTCGTAGCCGGCCTGGTGTACTGATAAAGGCCCGACCGTTTTCTAGGCACTTTTATACATAAACAAAACTAAATCAAGATATAACGAGTTGGCACCCTGGCCACAAAGCAGACTTATGAATTCCTGTTTCCTAGCAAAGAATATGAATGAAACCTATCGGAAGAAGCAAAGCAATGTTGTGAATTAAAAAAAAATGAATAACACTGTGCTGTCTGTAATAATGGATTTTTTCACTGATTTCGGTTCTGAGCAATCATCAACGGCAGGAAAATTATCACAGATGTATCATGATTTAACGTACGTTTCCACAGAAAACCATAACTGTCAAGAAAAATCGTAAATTGTGACAACATTAAAATATGATGTGCCGTATTACAGACACCACAGTGATACGCATTTTTTAAAATTTGTACGTTGACCAACGCCTAACCAAGATGTTCAGTGTTGTTAAGCTTTTAATACGCAAAGTGAAATCAGTAAATCCGTTAGTCCTGGTTTAATAAATTGAGTATTAGTTTGTATTTGTAAACATTAATTGCGTCGCCTAATTCTGTCACTGACACAAACTTCCGAAAATACTTGTGTAATTGAGTTAAAAATACTAACAGTGGCATCTGTTGGATCTTTTGTGTACTACGAAACTTCAGTGTCAACTACTGGGTTTTTGGTTTGCTGCGGAGTGATGATTAAATATCCGGACTACCAAGCTGAGCTGACGATTTTAATTGAAACTTTAAATTACGATACATCTTTTCTGTGTTCCGATCCTGATGAAGTAAAACCTATACCTTGCCCCAAGTTACCTGTAAAAACCGCATGAAAATTCGTCTAGCAGTTTTGAAGGTAAGCCTGTTCAAACAAACATACAGACGTGGCAGTTTTACGGGTTTACTATTAGCATAGATGTAATTTTCTTGACCGCGAACTAACTCCCGACTTTCGCCTTACAGGACCCTCGACATTTTACCTCTACCCAGCGATAACTGGCAGGAGACTCCTCAATTCGCAAGGTCCAAACCGCTCCACGAAATCATTCAGCATTTAGCCCTTTTATCCAGACAAACTCAACAACGGAGTTCAAGTGTATCACTCGCGCGTTGCCCTGTAACGCTAATAGCTCTTGCTGTGACACATGCTTCCTGCCAGGATTTTCGGTTTATTTTCCAGCAGGTGTTAAGAAAAACGTTCTACTTTGGGAAAATGACTAGCCTTGTGCCACCGAGGTAAGGGTTCAACCACATTCCATTCTGGTTAGGGTTGGGGAAAGATCGTCCCGTTCTCTCCAGGCTGAAGAGAAACCTCATTCCCATGGATATCGGAAACCGGCACTGATTGTACACAAACCTACCGAGATGGTTGCGTGTGTAGCACACTGTAATTACATTCGGGGGAACGGCAGTTCAAACATGCGTCCGGCCGTCCAGATTCCGTGATCTTCTTATATCGCTCCAAGCAAATGCCGAGATGGTTCCCTGGCATCGCCGATTTCCTTGTCCATCTGTGAAACATTCCGAGCTCGCAATCCTTCTCTAAAGGCCTCGATGTCGGCAGGTTGTTAATCCGTAAACTTACTGCCTTCTGTTGTTGATAATTCTTCCGGGTTATATGGCCGTGGTCCATGGAATTCTTCTATTCCTAACGTTTCGTCCAATACTACGTTGGACATCCTCAGAGGTATGGCTGGTCCTGCTGAGTCCTGCCGACTGACGAGTCGGGCGTCGGAGAGCGGCCTAAATACCGAGGAAAGTGGGCGTGGTCTAGCTTGCACATAGTAGCAGAGAGAAAACTAGTCAAAGATAAAATGTAACTATCGATAATAGTCCGTCATAGATAAAAATCACTTATCGATTCTGTAACGCCACTGTCCATATCTCTCTTATTTTCAAGGCCTCTTCTTTTCTATTAAAATTATCTTCATGTTTATAAATTTCAATAGCCTCCCTATACAGTCGTGGATAATAGTTCGTGGTAGCACTTAAAACTGTAGTTTCAGAAAACTTAACTACATGGTCACCGGACTGAAGTGCATGTTCCGCAACGGCCGATTTATCTGTTTTTCCCAGTCGGCAAAGACATTTATGCTCCTTTACCCTCGTATTCACACTTCTTTTCGTAGTACCAATATAGACCTTGCCACAAGTACACGGAATTTTATACACACCGCTAGATGATAATGGTGGCCTTCTATCTTTAACAGAACGAAGTACTTGTCCTATTTTTCTGGTAGGTTTGAATACCGGTTTCACTTTATGTTTCAGCAAAATTTTGCCGATTCGATCTGTAACCTTACTAATGAAAGGTAAAGACACCGTGTTCTTCCATTGCTGTGTACCATCCTTGTCCTTTGGCCTGCTGTAATTAGGTCTTAAAACTCTATTAATTTCTTTGTTTGAGTACCCATTCGTTTCCAAGGCCTGTTTCAGATGATTCAGTTCCGTATCCAGATGTTTCGGCGTACAAATCCGTTTTGCCCTGTCCACTAAACTTTTGATTACACCTCTTTTTTGTTGTGGGTGGTGATTGGAGTTCTTATGTAAGTGCCGGCCGCGGTGGTCTAGCGGTTCTGGCGCTGCAGTCCGGAACCGCGGGACTGCTACGGTCGCAGGTTCGAATCCTGCCTCGGACATGGGTGTGTGTGATGTCCTTAGGTTAGTTAGGTTTAAGTAGTTCTAAGTTCTAGGGGACTTATGACCTAAGATGTTGAGTCCCATAGTGCTCAGAGCCATTTGAACCATCTTATGTAAGTATCTGTCAGTATGTGTGCTCTTCCGAAACACTTTTATGTTTTAGACTGCCGTCGGTCTGTCTCATGACTAACACATCGAGAAACGAAATAGCCTGGTCTTTTTCCACTTGAATGGTAAACTGAATTTTAGAGTTTATGCTATTAAGATAATCAAAAAATTCGTCTAAGGCTTTTTTACCGTGTGTCCAAACCACGAATGTGTCGTCTACATAACGATACCAACAACATGGTTTCTTATTTGCTAGACCGCACCCACTTGCCTCGGTATTTAGGCCGCTCTCCGACGCCCGACTCGTCAGTCGGCAGGACTCAGCAGGACCAGCCATACCTCTGAGGATGTGCAACGTAATATTGGACGAAACGTTAGGAATAGAAGAATTCCATGGACCACGGCCATATAACCCGGAAGAATTCTCAACAACAGTACCATCCGGTCGTGAAAGCCTTCGTTGTATGATTACTTCCTTCTTTTCAGTGTATACAGTAGTGAGAGCAGGAGGTTAAAGGCGCGACCAGGAAATGACCTTCTCGTGAGTCATCCTGTGTGCTAGATCTGCTGTCTTGCAAACTTAAGTAGACAAGACAAAGGCGTGAGGTGACATTAGCGACATCTTAAACAACAGCTTTTGGAGGAAGTCTGATGCTCTTTTTGCAACCGTCTGTGTAGTGTAGTGATAAAGGGTGAAGAATGAAAGTAATACCCAGTTCACTATAATGTACACGGAAATGCTTGGGCCTGTCAAGTTCGTGGAAATAACCGTACAATGTCCTGTGCACAAGTATAGCTTCTTTCTGCGAATAAATGACTTTCATTTCCCTCCCCAAGAACCCAGGGGCGACTAGACGCAAATATTACGACAGATGATTTGTGACTCTTCCTAGCGTCGTCGTCGTTTCTTGTGTAGCGATGCGGTCTGAGAGAGGTGGTGGCTCTCGTGTTGGCAACATGTCAGTTTCAAGTTCTCAGCGAGCGGGAGAAAACTCGCTGCTGCACAGTACGGAGCCTGCGCCGGTGCTACACAAAGGGAAAACACACTGTCCCAAGTTTGGGCAGAAACTCGGCGCCTGGAGGCCCACGGCGTCGGCGCCGGCGTTGGCTGTGATTGCAGACGCTAACCTCCCACTTTGAGAGGCAAATGGGTCGCAATAAACTGACGCGCCCGCGGGGATCACGCCGCGGGGGACGCGTGGGTGGGGGGCCTCCTTTAATTGCGAGTCAGTGGGAGGTCCCTTAACGGCTCTGCGGTTTTATGGCGACGCTACTTTGGCAGGCGGGTCCGGTCAATCACTCGACGTCACTCGAAGCCCTTATATTATCACAGCGGTCCTGACCGCGACAGTAATCAGTCCGTTCAAATTCTTAAATAATTAGAACGATGTATTGCGATCTTGTCGCCAGTAAGTGATGCTGCTCTTGAAGAGGAAGATCGCTGACGCCGAGGTTACCTTCAATTATCACATACGGCATGAAATTTGCAGACGGAAGAGTCACTTTATTTGATGTAAGGATTCACTGTGTTACACTTCAGTTTTGCACTAGTTCAGCTGCGGCACTTGTACGCCGTATTATATTCTCTAATTAATATTTGCTAGAAGTCGAGTGGAAGTTTGAAGGAGGAAGTATGAAGAATCGAAGTCCTGTCACGGTCGCCAAGTTGTGCTATTACTTTCTGTGGTATAAATGTTTTTTATTCTCACACAATATTTCGTCGCATACTCGGAAGATAATTCCTGCTCTTCTGTAAAATAGCTCCCATAATGAATTAAAGAGAGAAGTAACGAATGCTCAACACGAAGCTTAAACTTCCTTTCGCTTTGCACTGTCGCCATTACTTTCAGAGCTGTTGAGGCACGCGTCGTACATAACCTCACAGCTTCAATGTGTCAGTACCTCTCCCTTTACCTATTAAACTGCAAAACAACGTTGAAGCTAATGAACAACTTGCTGAGCGAAAGGAAGTTCAGGGTCAAATTAAATGGTGAAACCAGCAAGTGCCATACCCTAAAAAATGGTCTTCTGCAAGGATCAGTCTTGGCTCCCTGGCTCTTCAACATCTGTATAGCAGACTCGTCTGATCTGCACTCACGTAAATTTGCCTACGCAGATGATTTAGCTATTACAGCGCAAAGTAACTCGTTTGAAAACCTAGAGTCAACACCAAATGAAGATCTAGCTGCACTGAAAAAATACTATGACACATGGCATCTAAAAATCAATGTGACAAAAACGGTAAGGACAGTCATGCATCTGAACAACAAGGAAGCGAGAAGGGAACTGCGCCTGGTTATAAATGGTAAAGCTGTCAGCTACGAGAGTTTCCCAAAATATCTCGGTATTAAGCTAGATCGCAGCATGACTTTCAGACAACACCTAACTGATACTGTCCAAAAGCTAAAGACGAGATATAACCTGCTCAACAGACTGGCAGGCACCACTTGGGGTTGTGATGCTGCCACTCTACGAACTGCTGCACAGGCACTGGTGTATAGCGCTGCAGAATACTGTGCCCCAGTCTGGAGCAGAAGCCCGCACGCCCAAAAAGTGGATGTGCAACTAAATGCCACTCTGAGAACCGTCACAGGCACTCTCAGGCCAACCCCTGTTGAGTGGCTTCCGGTGCTGGCAAACACCGCTCCTGATTCCATACGTAGAGAGCAAGTAACCCAGGACATAGTAGAAAAAAATTGAAGCAAACCCAAGGCTACCCATACATGCCGAAATGGGAGGACCCACGAGACTCAAGTCCAGGAAACCTATCGTCTGGAGCAGAACATTGGGCACAGAGGGTCTCGATGCTGAATGGAAGAGTGCATGGCAGGGTCTGAGAGGAGGCGTCGTGGAAAACCATCACCTAATCCACGACCCAACCAAAAGGGTTGAAGGCTTCAATCTCAACAGGAAACACTGGTCGGCTCTAAACAGGTTCCGCACGGGAGTTGGACGATGCAGACAGCAAACAACCAAATGGGGCTATACAGACGATTCGTGTTGTGACTGTGGCGAGATACAATGGACCATCTTGTGGTTTGTAACATTCGTGCTTTCAGAGACGGTTCCCTGATGTCGCTCCACAAGTTAACGGACAATGCCAGGAAATGGCTCCATAATCTTAATTTTACTGTGTAATTAATTGTCTTCAATTTATGCGATTATTGTTCCATTTAATGAAATAATGTAGCTTCCCTGACATAATTTTAATGTAATAACTGATATAATTTGTTTCCACATTGTGGAAGTTCCAAACGTTTATTGTGATTTATATTAATCTTATCTGTTCTTAGTAAAATGTATATGGCAGATCGAACGAGAAATAAATAAAACCTATTAAACTGCTCAACGGTTCTCCCGCATACCTTGTAGAAGATGCACCCCAGGAAGAAAATATATCGCAGTGGTTCAGCCACGGCTGTTTCCAAAATCATTTTTTCATTCTCAAGCGGAATGTAGGCTTTTATATGAAACGGTAGATATTTCTGAAAAATTCTTATTTTTCTTTCAGTCTAACTACCTGTCGTAACAGAAATAAGCTTTTATATTTCGTGTTTGTAACAAATACAGAAACTGATGCATCACAGCAGCCTGTACGGGCTCACCCGGTACTGGGGAGCGAAGAGATTACTGCCTTGAAGGTATCATTCATTATCTTCACAGTTCTTTCATCGTTACTACTGTAATATTTAGAATTAAGATGAATATGTGTGCATTTGACAGTTAACCTAGTAACTGCTATATACCTTACCACTGTGTACTATCCACATGATAACAGCTGCGGCCTGAGTAGTCGTTAATGTGTGATGTAACTATCTTCCATGTTGCTTAGCAGCAGTCAATTTAAGAGTGTTGTTTCCTCTAAAAATATCGTTGACATCAGTACCAGAGATGCGTTGACAGGCAAGCAGCCTTCCGTTTCACTGCCATTTCTTATGACAGCGTACTAATTCGCACTGTGTCGTAGAATATTGTAAAGGCTTATAGCTCTGATGTAGACGCTTTGCAATCCAAAGTTAAGGTTAGAGTCGTCCTCTGAGGTTCGTACAGCGACACTTGCCCACTTGTCATGGGAACACCCGTTTATTTTGGTGTCGGTGCGTTCCACAGAGGTCACAGCCAGTAACGCAATGTTTGTATCCTTGTAAATGCTTAATCGTGCATTGAGGCTGCTGCTGGATCTTTCTACTTGGTTTTCCTGCATTTTCTTCCTTTAGCGAATCCTGCTTACTGCTAATTCTTGCAGTGTGTGGTTGCTTTACATAACAAGTGCATTGCTCTTTCAATATTGTAGTTCCTTTTCTTACAGTAGACACTGTCATTCAACCCATATTTGCAAATTAAAAAAGTAACATTATTTTAGAAATGAAATGATGGTATTGTTAGTCGGAGACCCAACTGAGGCTGTTCGGCCGTCTGGTGCAAGTATTTCTATTTGACGCCAATTCGGTGACTTACGCGTATATGAAGATGAGTTGAAGAAAATCGCTGATCCTGCCGGGAATTGAAGCCGGAACCATGCGATGTAGAGACAATGGCGTTAGCCACTAGACAACGAGCTGCAGATACTACTTAAGAAATTTATCACAATAGTCAGTGCTTATATCAAACTTCATGCTATCGCATTGGCTTTCTCCACCAGTTGAACTAACAGAAAGTGCTCGGGTTTCCAGCTGACTGAGGAAATAGTTCAGTGAGACTAGTACTGCTGGCTGAGTGACAATAGTTTGACAGGCTATGCCGACGCTAACGGTAATTATCCAGTGGTAACACTTTATAGTTACTGCACTTCACATAATCACAGTTATAGTACGTGGTATGACCTTGTGGTATGTGTTATGACCTGACCAAACTACAGTCGTCCAGTCATAATTGTGGGTTCTTTGATTGATCTGGGAGATGTTTGATCCGAACTACAACATATGAACTATTAATTGACTGTATTACATGAACGATAAAAAGATTACTTAACTTCATACAGTCCATTGCCACAGGAGTGTGTGGAATATTTACAACTGACTTTGAACAGTAAATCATCACTTGATGCACACAAATAGAAACACTTCTCCTGTAGTACAAATTCAACACTTACAATAGTACAGCTCCGTCTGAGACTTCAATGAAGGCCACCAACTGAGTGAGTCGATGGTCGATGTTGTGATAGGCTGCTGTTGGAGTCAACACCGACTCAAACAAGGGGAGAGAAAGAGAGAGAGAGAAGTTGCAGTGGCCGGTAGCGGGAATCCAAAATTATCTCTACGTATAACATTTTCATTAATACACTGAAGAGCCACAGAAACTGGTAAACCTGCCCAATATCGAGTAGGGGGCCCGCGAGCACGCAGAAGTGCCGCAACATGGCGTGGCATGGACTCGACTGTCGTCTGAAGTAGGGCTGGAGGGAATTGACTCCACGAATCCTGCTGTGCTGTCCATAAATCCGTAAGAGTACGAAGGGGTGGAGATCTCTTCTGAACAGCACATTGCAAGGCATCCCAGATATGCTCAATAATGTTAATGTCTGGGAAATTTGGTGGCCAACGGAAGTGTTTAAACTCAGAAGAGTGTTCCTGCAGCCACTATGTAGCAATTCTGGATGTTTGGAGTCTCGTATTGTCCTGCTGGAATTGCCCAAGTCCGTCGGAATGCACAATGGACATGAATGGATGCAGGTGATCAGACAGACTGTGTCGTCAGAGTTGCATCTAAAAGTGTCAGGGGTCCCATATGACTCCAATTGCACACGCCGCACACCATTACAGATCCCCCACCAGTTTGAATAGTCCGCTGCTGACATGCAAGGTCCATGGATTCATGAGGTTGTCTCCATACCTGTACACGTCCATCCTCTCTATACAATTTGAAACGAGACTCGTCCGACCAGGCAATCCAATGTCGGCGTTCAGTGGCCTAGGCGAGGCGTAAAGCTTCGTGCCCTGCAGTCATCAAGAGTACACGAGTGAGCCTTCGGTTCCGAAAGCCCATTTCGATGATGTTTTGTTGAATAGTTTGCACGCTGACACTTGCTGATGGCCCAGCATTGAAATCTGCAGCAACCTGCGGCAGGATTGCAGTTCTGTCACATTGAACGATTCTCTTCAGTCGTCGTTGTTCCCGTTCTTGCAGGATCTTTTTCCCATCGCTCGTGTGCCGTCTATTACACCACGTTGAAACTCACTTAAATCTTGGTAATCTGCCATTGCAGCAGCTAACAAATGCGCAAGACACTTGTCGTCTTATACAGGGTGTTACAAAAAGGTACGGCCAACTTTCAGGAAACATTCCTCACACACAGAGAAAGAAAACATGTTATGTGGACATGTGTCCGGAAACGCTTGCTTTCCATGTTAGAGCTCATTTTATTACTTCTCTTCAAATCACATTAATCATGGAATGGAAACACACAGCAACAGAACGTACCAGCGTGACTTCAAACACTTTGTTACAGGAAATGTTCAAAATGTCCTCCGTTAGCGAGGATACATGCATCCACCCTCCGTCGCATGGAATCCCTGATGCGCTGATGCAGCCCAGGAGAATGGCGTATTGTATCACAGCCGTCCACAATACGAGCACGAAGAGTCTCTACATTTGGTACCGGGATTGCGTAGACAAGAGCGTTCAAATGCCCCCATAAATGAAAGTCAAGAGGGTTGATGTCAGGAGAGCGTAGAGGCCATGGAATTGGTCCGCGTCTACCAATCCATAGGTCACCGAATCTGTTGTGGAGAAGCGTACGAACACTTCGACTGAAATGTGCAGGAGCTCCATCGTGCATGAACCACATGTTGTGTCGTACTTGCAAAGGCACATGTTCTAGCAGCACAGGTAAAGTATCCCGTATGAAATCATGATAACGTGCTCCATTGAGCGTAGGTGGACGAAACTAAAATGAGCTCTAACATGGAAATTAAGCGTTTCCGGACACATGACCATATAACATCTTTTCTTTATTTGTGTGTGAGGAATGTTTCCTGAAAGTTTGGCCGTACCTTTTTGTAACACCGTGTATAGGCGTTGCCGACCGCCGTATTCTTCCTGTTTACATATGTCTGTCTGAATACGTATGCCTATGCCAGTTTCTTTAGCCCTTCAGCGTATAAAATTTTATTTCTACAAAGAAGTGAACTGTTACTTAACTTGTTGTGTCTCCTATGTGTAAGTACTTGACAGTCTATTACTACTCGCAGGTTCAAAATGGTTCAAATGGCTCTGAGCACTATGGGACTTAACTTCTGAGGTCATTAGCCCCTAGAACTTAGAACTACTTAAACCTAACTAACCTAAGGACACCACACACATCCATGCCCGAGGCAGGTTTCGAACCTGCGACCGTAGCGGTCGCGCGGTTCGAGACTGTAGCGCCTAGAACCGCTCGGCCACTCTGACCGGCGAACTCGCAGGTCGCTGGTTAAGTATCGTCTTCCTATTACTCAGTACTGGTGCTCTTGAAGACTGCGACCGAACTGGATTACTAGCGATGGGCGGCTGGTTAAATCAGCGGTGATAAGGGCGCTGAACTCTTGTCTTCCTGGAGGTTTGGCGCTGCCCGCTCTTTCCATTGGTGCGCGGGTCAGCGCCTTCTTGATACCGTTCCGTGGCGCTTCGCTGTTCTGTGTGCAGTCTATGCTGTAGGACTGCATACTCGGCTCTATATCTACCTCTGTGTGATGGCGCTGCGGTGCTATGTGACGTATCGTTAGGTGTGCCTCGCATTCGTCGTAGTGGATTGCAGTGGGACGTCAGAGATGCCTGTGTTATCGATGCATATTTCTGACTTTGGCGTGGCATCACAGTCTGAATTATACCACAGAATGAATGGTGTTCTTAAAGTACACTGTGGGATTTGATATTTTCCGCCATTTACCGAGGCGAAATTTCGGACAGTAAGTTCGTGAAATTTATGTTCTTCGAAAATGCTTAACAGGACATTATGATGCGCCTATATTTAGCTAGTGTTATTTGAGAGGAGTTCCTCTGTAAACAATACTAGTCGGAGACGGCTTCAGTATTAGTTTATTCTCACAGAAAGCTTCGGTAAAGTGCATGAGAAACATGCAGAGAAACTGTGTTAATGTCAAAAGTAAAGGGTCAGAGGGTGCTTTTCTCTCTCTCTCTCTCTCTCTCTCTCTCTCTCTCTCTCTCTCTCTGTCTCTCAAACACACACACACACACACACTGTCCAGAAAGGGATGAAGCAATGTGTTAAAATTTGTATACTAACAAGTGAGTGCCCATTACGCCTCAAGTGTACATAAAAAACCACCCAGAGTGTGGTATAGCAAAATATCGGTGATTTTTTAAAAATCGTCCTTTTCGTTTTTCAAGAACATCACTTTCATAACCACAGAAAAATATTTCACAGATTCGTTTGTTCACAGATCTGTTTGCTCCGTCGGAGCGGATAATATGCTCGAGCAATGGAGATTATTTTTCTGTTTAGCACTAAATTCGACTGTACAATCCAAAGCGATTCGCTCGCTTTTCAGCTCTTCATTGAGTACGTTTTTGAGCCGTTGGTGCCTCCACTATTTCAGAAGACTCGTTATGTGTAGCTCTCCGTATGAACTTCGTGCAAAGACCGTGTGATTCGTGCGTTAATACGGCGCTGGAAATAGGTTCCTGGGCTATTTACATTTCACTGATCCGACAGGTGAAAGTTTGTTTCAAAGGGAAATTGTTTTGCTTGTTGCGCAATACAGAAGAACGTCATGTTTGGTAACTGTGAGAGAACGCACTGGAGAACAAATCGCTGGAGCAAAGTAACAGACTTGACGTCCAGGAGATACTGTGTTTTGTGGCTTCTGTGAAGATAGACCCATGTTTTCAATCACGTGTGCTTGTGATTAGGCTCAATCGCCCTACCCCTTGAAAGGTTGCGAAGGTATGTCTCCGTTTGCCCATTTTCAAAATACTGTATGTATGAAACGTGGTACCTGCCGGGTATTCAAAAAATGTATACGCTCTTTGAAACAGGATTATTATGTGAGTAAAGCACACGGATATACAAGTTGTGCGATGTCATGACTCTTAAAGCTTTAAATTTGCACGGGTTCGATTCCCGGCGGGGTCAGGGATTTTATCTGCCTCGTGATGACTGGGTGTTGTGTGATGTCCTTAGGTTAGTTAGGTTTAAGTAGTTCTACGTTCTAAGGGACTGATGACCATAGATGTTAAGTCCCATAGTGCTCAGAGACATTTTCTTTAAATTTTCAGGATGGTTACGTTCCGCCACTACGCACTATAGACAACGAGGCAAAACAGAGCAACATTCACAGATCATTTACTCCTTGGTTATTGACATGTTACCATAATCAAATGAGATAAAAATTAAAACATTTCATTAATTCGTAGTTACAGTGATATTATTAAATGTAGGATTGTGTGACAAAGGACTTAAATGTTATGTACAACACTTTTTTTTGTAGATACATGTTTATAAAGATAACACACAGTCTCAAAAAAATGCTGCTACACTACTTATTCATATTGTTAATATTTGCAGCCATTCTTTCTATGCTGCTAAGCCGGCCGCGGTGGTCTCGCGGTTCTAGGCGCGCAGTCCGGAACCGCGTGACTGCTACGGTCGCAGGTTCGAATCCTGCCTCGGGGATCGATGTTTGTGATGTCCTTAGGTTAGTTAGGTTTAAGTAGTTCTAAGTTCTAGGGGACTGATGACCACGGCTGTTAAGTCCCATAGTGCTCAGAGCCAATTGAACCATATGCTGCTAATTTAACACTGTATATCTTGTTGATAACAATAACTACTAATCGTTTTTCGAAAGTGAATGTTTGTTATTGTTTTTAACTTAATGTGCTTCACTTGATAGCCTTAGCAGTCTTCTGTGGTGTAAAAAGAATTAGTGAAAGAGATGATTGTGTCCTTTACTGCAAGTATTTTGGCTTTAAATGTTATGTAGCATTTCACGGCAGCAATTTAGATTACATTTCCATCCCAACATCCCACTCAGTGCTATCCTCTCCAGTTTCCTCGATGCCTCAGTTAACCTAGCAGCAAGCGTAAGTGCAGTGAATTGAAAAGTTGTGACGTACAGTTAATTGAAACCTTATCAAAGAATTTGAGTCGTGAAGGACTCACCCGAGATCCAGTGGACGCATATAAATTGTAAGAGACATAAAAGTAAATAGTAAATTACAGTCTTGTATTTTTGAATAATGTAAACTCATACGCGCTTTTTTCTCAAATTCCCCAAAGGTAAATGGTTTGGGGCTTACGTTCAGAGATCTTTGCAGCACGTTCCGTGAGAAACGAGCTCCGTATACTCTCTTTGAACTCACCAGCGAATCTGATGACGCCAGCCCCGAACTCGCCGTCCCCTTGTGTTCGTAGACTGGAATTGCCGCTCTCCTACCCTGCCCATTGGAAACTCGTCACTTGAGTCCGTTGTCGGGTGCAAGCGGACTCTATGCGTGCAGAAAGGAGAGCAGATACACGAGTGGCCGCCACATAAGCAACCGTTGGGCATGACGGTTATAATGTACCAACGCCAGTACAGTGACTGATCGATTAGGACTTAATATTATTTTGTATATACACTCGTGTTCAAAAACCAGAACTCCTTGAACGGTTAGAGATGCGACGTTCATATTCACATTAGTATTGTTACAACTTCTGCACCACTTGTTAGCAGCAGACACAGTGGCTGCGCCAAAGACTGAGACGGCGTGGAGTTTTACAATTATTTATTGTTCTTTACAATTTCTCCCTCGTCGTCGCTGCCCAGCCCTGCGGATCCATCCGCCTGGCTGCTGTTGTGTAGATTCTCCTACAATGCGCGCAACGCGCGCCGCTGATCGCACTCGGGAGCCTCAAGGCCACCAGTGCTCCGCTGAAGCCAGGATGCCCTGTGGTTGAGATGAACTCGTCGCCGCTCGGCGCCCCAGTACGGGCACGCCCACGGAGCCGCGTCGACGTGAGGCTCAGCTGCCGCCGCCTGCTGCACCGGCGGTTGGGAAGCCGTCAGTCGCGATGCCCGCGAGGTCCCGTCGTGGACGGACCACGCGCCGTGGGGCCGGGTTGCCGTGAAGTCCGGGCGTCAGTCCCCGGTGGCGCTATAGTTAGTCAGCCATGGTGCCGATCGAACTCAGGCCGACCTCCAGAGCTGCAGTTGACATCTGGCGACGAACGGATGACTCCTGCGAGCTGGAACAGACTTCCGGAATCGTCACCTACGAAGATTGAACATTCAGACACGGACCACGGCCGTCCTCAGATCCGAACTGCTTCCTAATGGCTTCTGTCTGTTGCTGCCTGCGCTCCACTATTTACATCCGGCAGGAGGACATTTTTTCACCATCGGTGGTAGCTTTCTGTTATTACTCCCGCAGTATGTTGCAGCGTAACTTAGCGTGCTGGCGTCACTTCCCATTACTCAGCACTCTCCAGGCTTCGCTCGGCGATCGGTCTGTGTGCGTCCTTGCGTCAGCCTGTTGGTAGACTGCTGCCGTCAGTAAGGCTATCTGTGCCTGCCTACTTCGCGACGTCTCGGTCGCCGGCGTGCATCTGTTTTGCCATTCCCCACTGCGTGAAGCAATGGTTACTACATGTGGCTGCAACAGTATGTTCTGCAGAAATGATTGCCGTTTCAGTCACCTCAGTTCAGTATGTGTCCTGTTGCGTAGTAGACACAGGTTCCGCCATGGGCCCTGATAACTTGTTCCATGCGTGATAGCATCGACGCGTATAAGGCGCGAATGGCGTCCTGTAGTACAGTCGTCCATGCTGCATTACATTGCTCACCTGTGCTGGTAGGCATTGGGTCACAGCACTGCACCCGTCATTTCACCATATCCCACACATTTTCGACTGGCGACCAGTCTGGCGAGCCAGGGCAAAAGGGTGATATCCTGTACACCAAGAAGGCATGTGTTCATGCAGCAACGTGTGGTCGTGCATTGTCTTGCCGAAAAATGGCCTCTCCTCTAAGGTGTTGCGCAGAAAGGGTATGGCTACTGGTCGTAGGATGTCATTCACGTAGTCCACACTGGTCACAATGCCCTGGACATGCGCCAACTGGACTTGAGGTTGTGCCCATTAGCATCCCACACCATATGATTATATGATAGCGGAACAAACACTGGTAGCAGTTACTTCTGTAAAATATCTGGGAGTATGCGTGCGGAACGATTTGAAGTGGAATGATCATATAAAATTAATTGTTGGTAAGGCGGGTACCAGGTTGAGATTCATTGGGAGAGTGCTTAGAAAATGTAGTCCATCAACAAAGGAGGTGGCTTACAAAACACTCGTTCGACCTATACTTGAGTATTGCTCATCAGTGTGGGATCCGTACCAGATCGGGTTGACGGAGGAGATAGAGAAGATCCAAAGAAGAGCGGCGCGTTTCGTCACAGGGTTATTTTAAACCGTGATAGCATTACGGAGATGTTTAATACACTCAAGTGGCAGGCTCTGCAAGAGAGGCGCTCTGCATCGCGGTGTAGCTTGCTCGCCAGGTTTCGAGAGGGTGCGTTTCTGGATCTATACCTCCCGAGGAGATCACGAATGTAAAATTAGAGAGATTAGAGCGCGCACGGAGGCTTTCAGACAGTCGTTCTTCCCGCGAACCATACGCGACTGGAACAGGAAAGGGAGGTAATGACAGTGGTACGTGTGGTGCCCTCCGCCACACACCGTTGGGTGGCTTGCGGAGTATAGATGTAGATGTAGATAAGGCCTTGACTTGACGCAGTACGTCTTGTGCGAATGCTGTCACTGTAACGCCGCTCCCCCTGTCTGCGGCGCACCAAAATGCGGTCATCATTTTCAAACAAACAGAAACTCGATTCGTCTGAAGACATAGTCTGGTGCCATGCCTGTCCCCAGTGTCATCGTTCCTCACATCATTGCCGTCTAGCACGTTTCTGCACATTCGTCAAAGGTAGGCGGAGGAGTGGACGACGCGCACATAACCCACGCCGTGATAAACGGCGACAGACTGTGTACGACGTGTTACAATGATCCACTGTTGTGCCAGAGCCGAGGAGGACGCAGATCTGTCCTGTAATGCATTCTGAGTAGGAGTCCATCCTCTCTGGGTGGTGCGACCTGACCCATCTCGTCTTGTTCTACGGCCTTCCGTGAACCATTATGCACACACCCGTTGCACAGCTGAAATGCTTTGTGCCACACGAGCAACAATTTCCCAGATGGATGCATCACATTGTCTCATGGCAATATGGCAACAATGCGCTCTCTTTCAAACTCACTGATCTGACGGTAAGATTCACACATACGTCTACGAGGCATCCTGCGCGTTTGCTCCAGTCGCACTAATTCATTACTACGAGAGTCGCTTTCACATTTTGCTGGTAGGACGACTTCCAAGTCTAATAAATGCAGGGGTGTACCAACGCGTTATTCACCTGCTCAGTATGTGAAGCTCTTTCTCTTGGGTAAACCATCCAATTTTTCTTACATTGTAATCACTTATTTGTCTGTACATGTACATAATACCTATCTTTTTCCGTTCCATTCGGATAGTTCCGTCGTGGTGCGTCGTTTATTTGCTTTAATAGTGTATTAAAAGGAAGTCGTAAAGGTACCTGTGTCGCAATGTGAAACCCACACAAAGACAATCCTCTAAATCCGATGTAATGTCGACTTTCACTGTCGCCCGCAATTTTTTCGTTTTCCTGTTTCTGTTATTTTACGAATCAAAATTAAAAAGAAAGACTTTCATATTACACAAGTCTGAATATCAATGTGTCACGGCCAACTGAGAGGACAAAATATTTGTTATGCTAGGAAAGGATTATGTGGTAACGGATCGTATATTGTAACACAACTAAGAGCAGGTTCCGTGGTCCAGACGTCAAATATTAGAATGTAAATTTGTGCAGTTATTCGCAAAACGAAGTATCGAATAAATTAATATAAAAGCCATTGGAACAGTGTTAATGTGATACAGCACGGAATTAATTGCACCAAATACTTTCAGTTATTAAGTTTTGCACGTATGTATTGATCAGAAACTCAAAGCAGTCCTAAAACAGTATTTTTCCTACCTAAAAATGACATTTGATTATTAGTCTTCCTGACAGGGAATTTATGGTCTGAGGCGACAAACTTCTATAATATCCGAAAGTTTAATAGCTGTAAGAAGTAAGACCATTTTCCTTTCGGTGAAAAGGCAACTCACTGCGTCGTTTCATACAATTTTCGTTATTATCGAGGTACTAAAACTTCAGTCTGTTTCAGCTAACGTATACTAAGCATTTTCACTGACCCACAAAATCCTTTCTTTGCCTGTGACTTGTTTACACATTCAGCTCATGAGGCGGTACTTAGATGAGATGTGCCGTGTTCAAATGGCTCTAAGCACTATGGGACTTAACATCTGAGGTCATCAGTCCCCTAGACTTAGCCGGCCGTAGTGGCCGAGCGGTTCTAGGCGCTACAGTCTGGAACCGCGCGACCGCTACGGCCGCAGGTTCGAATCCTGCCTCGGGCATGGATGTGTGTGATGTCCTTAGGTTAGTTAGGTTTAAGTAGTTCTAAGTTCTAGGGGACTGATGACCTCAGATGTTAAGTCCCATAGTGCTCAGAGCCATTTGAACCCCTAGACTTAGAACTACTTAAACCTAACTAAGGACACCACACACATCCATACCCGAGGCAGCATTCGAACCTGCGACCGTAGCGGCGGCGCGGTTCCGGACTGAAGAGCCTAGAACCGCTCGGCCACAGCGGCCGGCTGTGCCGTGTTCTCTTGCCACACTTAACAGGTTAGGCGACTGTAGCTCACTCAGTATTTTGTTTTCATTTTCTGTACTGATCTGTTGGTAAAGGAAAATTCTTGAAGAATAACACTATTAATTTGCAACACTTTACGTGAGTGATCCTCATTTTTTTGTCCGTCATTAAGACGTAACAATGTCCATGGACAGCTGGCCTGTGTTTTACGTGTTATTCTCTTTTTAAATAATACTTTCAGCAAAATTAATTGGCTTGTAAAACGGTTCGAAATGCCCCACACACTAGCCACAGTATCACATTGTTAGTGATTCCTTCTCAAAATGATTTCTTGCATGTCTAACGCTTACCTCTGATCTCCTCGCATTACTGTCACGGAAAAAAAAAAACACTGTGCTACACATAGCCCGTTCGCAATAGACGGGACATTTGTCCCTTTCCCCTGGAATCTGAACTTCAGAGCTTTCATTCATTACTGAATTCTCATACACTTCTAGAACTGAGTGGGTAACCATCAGTTCTAGAGCTTGTGCTCCGCCTCTAATGGCATAGTTGTCGAGGGGACAAGTTCTAAGGGATTTAATAAGTTTTTTTGTGTCACTTATAAAATGTAGTTGTAGCATGACACGTCTCGAAACTGACCAAGTCATTTATATAAAAAATGATAATTTACTCCCCTCCCCCTTCCCAAGATAATTTGCTGCGGGCGCTCGTGGCTTTTTTTTTTGTTTTTGTTTTTTTTTTTTTAAATCCATTAGCAACTAAGAAAAAGTAGGAACGAGATCACGGTTTTTCGCCTTCCACAGAGACAGCACGTTTGGCATGTTACCCAATAATGTAACTCAAGCGTCAGTTTGATCTGCGAAATTTCTTTGGTAATAAGTTTCCTTCAAGCACTCAGGTTGTGAGTATATCCCTGAAATACGAAAAATAGAACACTGTAACATCATAAAATTATTTCTTTATGACAATATACCCCCGCCGAAATTCTTCCAGAATGTTGAGCACCTATTAAATGCTAGCCAACAGAGCAAGGAGGGTCAGTTTGTAAGATGCGGAACTCCTCACATTCGTGAGGGGCGGAGTTCGGTTCCCCGTCCAGGCTTCCAAATTTGGAAATTTGTGGTACGTTCCTATGGGACAAAACTGCTGAGGTCATCGATCCATTGGCTTACACACTACTTAATATAACTTACGCTAAGGGAAAAACACAAACACACACAGACACGCACGCCCGCCCGAGGGAGGACTCGAACCTCCGACGGGGGGATCCGCGCGAACCGTGGCAAGGTGCCCCAGACCGCGCGGCTCCAGGCTTGCAGATATAGATTTTGCTCACAGTCCCCGATTCCATTACGACGAATGCCTGAAAAAGGAAACTGCCGCCTTTATTCGCCATATGCTGTTTGAGGTTTTCCGAACGTAATACGTGCTTGAAACTTTCTCTGGCATAGCACCGGATCGTATTGTCTACCCTGCGCAATACCTCCATAAGGCAGCTAGTCGTCATTTACAGGTGTTCGCGGCTCGCCAATTTATACATCGGTTCCCTGGAAAAGCTCAGGTGCCGAGTGGCGGGACTTTGCCATCGCAGGGGTCGTTGTCACACAGAGCCCTCTGTCGGCGAGGATAGCCGCATGCGCGACACGGCAAAACTCTGCTGCTGACAAGTTGTTGCCCGGCTTAGCCGTCCTGGCTTCGACTCGCTATTGATGTTATCTCGCTGAATTCGTCTGTCTGCGGCCGACGATGCCGTGGTGCCGCCAGGGTGTCGACTCCCATGCTTTCCTGAAGTGAAAACCTCCGTCACTGTTAAATAAGTCGACTTTTTCGAGTCATCTGTCTCCTGACTGGTTTGATGCCTACCGCCACGAATTCCTCCCTTATGGCAGCCTCTTCATTTCAGAGACGCATTTACACCCTACGTCTCAATTATTTGCTGGATGTATTCCTTCCTCTGTCTGTCTCCACAGTGTTTACCCTTTACACAGTCCGTGGCTAACCACAATACTGTGCTCCAAACGTACGTTCTCAGAAATTTCTTCCGCAAGTTGAGGCCTACGTTTGATACTGGGCGCTACTCAACTTTCTATGTCAGTCCGTTACGTGTTGTTTTACTTCCAATGTAGCAGTCCTTTAACTTCGTCTACTTCGTGAACCCCTATTTGTTGTTAAGTTTATGAGTCATTTCATTTCTGCTACTCGTCATTACTTCTGTCTTTCTTCGGCACACTCTCAATCTGTAGTCTTGTCATTTGATATCCTTTCACCCTGTGTCTTAATCCCAGTCTTGAACCTTTATCTTATTTCCGTCATTCCTCCCTCGATATATAAACTGAACAGTAGGGGCGAAAGGCTGTATCGCTCTCTTACACCCCTCCTAATCCGAGAACTTCGTTCTTGGTCCTCCATTCTTATGGTTACCTCTTGTTTCCTGTACATATTGTATTGTCCTTTTTTCCGAACAGTATTTTTCTGAGAATTCGAGCATATTGCACAGTCGGACGCCTTTTCTAGGTCAACAAATTGTATGAACGTATCTCGATCCTTCTCTGGTCTTGCACCCATTACGAGGCGCAACGTTAGAGCTGCCTCTCCTTGCCATTACCTTTCATAAAGCCAAACTGACGTCATCTAACAGATCTTCAATTTTCTTTTCCATTCTTCTGTATATTCCTCTTGTAGCAACGTGGGCGCATGGAATGCTAATCTCCTTCGAAAACTGCAACACGTCTGATCAGAGCAGTATTTCCCACACTGACACGGGTCTCGTATGTTCTTGGTTACCTTAGATTTACGGTCGTCCTTTACGGAAAACATCATTTGCACTCGAGCCAGAGTTTTGGTTGAAGAGCCTGCCGATCATGAAGTACACACTGCCAACATATGGTAGGAAAACCATTCTAGTGGAGTTTTCCTTTCCTTTCAGCGTGTCTTGAGGTCTGACGCGTGCTGGTCGAAATGCATTTCGAGTCTGCTTACCGCAGTACCCGTTCGGAAATGAACGAACACAGATAAAGAATTTTCTAAACTCTGCTTACAAGCTATCCGTATCGAAGTTAGCTCGAGCCCTCCGTAATACACCGCTGTGCTGGGATGCGCGAGGACAGCTTGATGCTCTCAGGAACACATCAAGCCGGCCGCGGTGGTCTAGCGGTTCTAGGCGCGCAGTCCGGAACCGCGCGATTGCTACGGTCGCAGGTTCGACTCCTGCCTCGGGCATGGACGTGTGTGATGTCCTTAGGTTAGTTAGGTTTAGGTAGTTCTAAGTTCTAGGGGAGTGATGACCACAGCTGTTAAGTCCCATAGTGCTCAGAACCATTTGAACCATTTTTGAACACATCAATTTCCGAAATACACTGTGACCCACGGAGCCGTCTTTTCTACGAACCATATCAAATTTGTGGTAAGGTCTTATGCGACCAAACTGCTGAGGTCATCGGTCCCTAAGCCTACACACTACTTAATGTAACTTAAACTAAGGTACGCTACGGACAACACAGACATTGCCCAAAGGAGGACTCGAACTTCGGACGGGAGGAGCCGCACGGACCTTGACAAGGCGCCATATCATCCAATTTTCTGACTGACCCAGTCTAGTGTCCGACTTGCAGTGATCTCGGAGCCGACGGATATTCAAATAAAAATAAAATCTTTGCGTGGAGTTTGCAGCCATTGTCCATCTAAAAAGGTGTGTACTTAGAGTCAGAAATCGCAGCCCGCACGCTTCCGCACGAACCTCAACTGAATTTAGGCCAAGCGACAGGATGAATGGATGCACATGTTGAGAATACGGCAGCACACATTATTCCCGTGCTAACCCCAAGGGGTCGGACGATGCTCGGCGCGGAGCACTTTAAATTTCGTAAATTGCATACAGGAAGCGGCAGGGAGCCAAGCAAACTCCACAACAGTTTCGGAAGCTCGTCTGCTTGCAGATGCGAAACGTACGCCAGTCGGCGACTTACGCGCGAAAAATAGTGTTTGCTCGGAGAGAGAGAATGAGAGAGAGTGAGAGCGAGAGAGTGGGTGGGGGGGCTAGGGGGAAGAGTCGCTGTGTTCCGCTTCATTCCGAGCTGCGAACGCAAGAAAACCCGTAATAAATCAGTCCCACAATTCAGGCGCGGCGGGGCCGCGGAATTAAACAGAAGCTTGCAGCGCACAGTGGCGGCGAATGCTAGCTGGCGCAGCCTCGTCCCGCTCACGCGGCGATACGAAATGAAACCGGCGGCGCACAATGGGAGCGAGGATATGCTAACAGCCGCGGACGGCTTCATAGTCGAGCCGGCTGGGCCGAGGTGCGCCGGCGAAAAGCAAAGGCGGCGAGTTTATTTTGGCAAGAGCGCGTGCCGGCCGCCAAGTTAGCGGCTCACTTCAAACAATTCCACTTTCACTTAACGCCGCGCCGGCCGGCCGGAGAGCTGCTCATTATAAATGCACGAGCGGGGCCAACGTAAACAGAATAAGAAATAGGGCGGCGCTCTTAATCTAGGGGGCTGAGTGGCACTGACGGGCACAAGCGCTGCGGTAGCCCAGCGCGTCCAGCCACTTGACAGCGTCCCGGACCCGTACCCACGTTCTCTTTGCCGATCGGACTTACACGAGGTTTGTCCGGAAAATATGTATAAAAGTTGAATAATAACTTTATTTTACAATTATTGAGGTATTACAATATGGTCTCCTTCAAAGTACTCGCCCTGAGACGCGATACACTTCTGCCAACGCCGTTTCCACTTTGCTGAAACTCTTCAGTTGTGATGTTGTTCACTTGCCGTGTCGTTTCCGCCTTGATGGCTTCCACATCTCCCAAGTGCCGTCCCCGAAGCACCATTTTGCATTTCGGGAACATGAAGAAGTCACACGGGGCTAAATCGGATGAATAAGGCGGGTGGTCTGTCTCGCTGATTGAGCTTCGTGCCAAAAACTCGCGCACAACGAGCGACGTGTGAGCGGGCGCATTGTCGTGATGAAGGATCCATCTGCCCCCTTTTGCCAACTCCGGTCGAACTCGGGCCACACGAGCTCTGAGACGTGTCAGAACTTCAACGTGAAAATTTCCGTTCACTCTCTGGCCGGGAGGGACAAATTCCTTGTGAACAATGCCCCTAGAATCAAAGAAACCAATCAACAATTTCACATTGGACCTTGATTTTCGCGACTTTTTTGTTCTCGGTTCTCCTGCTAGTTTCCATTCCTTGCTTTGAGATTTGAGCTCCACATCGAATTCGTAAAACCAGGACTCGTCTCCAGTGATGACTCGGTTGAGAAAGTCCCCTCGTTCCTCTGCTTCCAACCAATCCTCACAGCAATCAACCCTCTTTGCTTCCTGTTCTGGCGTCAAGAGCTTCGGTACGATTTTCGCACACAACTTCTTCATTTCAAGTTTTTGTGTCAGGATTTCGTGAACGATTGTTTTGGGGATTGACAGCTAGTCAGCAATCATTCTGACTGTCAATTTACGGTCTTTAAGAACACAGTTCGTTCAACATTTGCATCGGAACTCGATGTCGACGGGTGTCCTGGGCGAGGGTCATCGTTCACTTCTTCTCGGCCATCCCGGAACCTTTCTAACCACTTGTTCACGGGTGGTTCCTTCAGAGAATTGTCTCCGTAAACCTGTTTCAAACATTCAAAAATCTCACGGCCATTCTCGCCTAGCTTTGCAAGAAACTTGATGTTGACGCGCTGTTCCTCAATCAGAGAGCTCCATGCCAACGGCAGGTGAAAAAGGTAACTGTCAACAAGCTGCCGCACACTCCCACCTTCACGCAGAGTGCTCTGACTCGAACTGAGCGTTGATGGGATTGATTACAGCAGTTGTCCCACCTGGCGGTGACTGCAACTTGTAACATAAAGACCGTATTTTCCGGACAAACCTCGTATGTCACGTCAGTGAGTCGATTGTAGACTCTTCCCCGCAGTTAATTAGTTCTCTCATGAACCACGCACGTTGCCGTCGGCTCTCTGTATCTTGCGATATAGGTAGCTGTACCGTAGGTGCAACCACAACGGACAATTATCTGTTGACAGTCAGAGGCTGTATTATGCGGAAGCTCTTATTTTCATACCCACGTAAGGAAATAGGCTCTGGCCCCGCCCGCCGGAGGTTCGATTCCTCCCTCGGCCATGGCTGTGTATGTTGTTCTTAATGTAGGTTACTTTAAGTAGTGTGTAAGTCTAGGAACCGATGACCTCTGCAGTTTGGTCCCTTAAGAACTCACACACATTTGAACATTTGAAATAGGCGACCTTGGACAAGGAGGAAACAGTATTGCACTGTCTAAATACTAAATGTAACTTCCGTTCTGTCTGTATCGCTCAAATATGTCGACTACTGGTCAGTTTGAAAAAATAAACGGCTTTCACAAACCGAGAGACACTACGAGTGCTTCTTTACTAAGAACGCAGAAGGAACGCGAAAAGAACAGCTTAGTTTTACGCACGGAGGTATCCCGACGGACAGTGACCAGCAAGAATGACAATTCAGCGATTGTGCAAAAGCTTGTTATTGGGACACTGCAGTGTGTGTATCTTGACATTAGAAACTGATGGAGCGAAGTTGTTAGTCCACAGTTTTTATTGTTCAGTTCCCTGCTCCACAGATCCATTCAATTTTTGACGTTCACCTTACTTTCAAGGTTTTGCGAGAAAGAAAGAACGTAATTGTTCCCGTAGTTAGCACGTGAGTCTTCATTAGATGCTACGCCCGTTACCTTCCGGTTGATGTGTCGATCTAACCACATGCAGTAGAGTGTGATCATTTCACTTTGAAATTAAACTTCCCGCCACTATTCCGCTTTTTTAGGCAGACATTCTTAGCTGCGTCATCCCGACGCGACAGTTACGTAGAGCACCACGAACTTCGCATAAAAGAGCAATTCGTTTCATGTCTGAAAACAATTCATCGTAAATTCGAAATATTGTAATTTCTTTGGCATTGCTAAATGGATTTTGATGAGTGAAACGTGTTTCAGTGATGTGATACTACCAACGGAAATTACTATGGTTCCATCTGAGCAAACTAAGTTCATATTGATTTCTCTGTAATTAAGATAATTATGACGAGGGACTGTTTGTCATTTAGTGACTTTTTCACAATTCATTTAGGTATAATAGGCTTATTAATTTTTTTAATTGTAATCATATTGATGAGAAGATATTAATCCTTTGGTATTTTTGTTATGTAAATTATAAACGAGAAGCACAATATTATGTGTGTGCTACATGTTTATTTATTTAGTTAACCATTTTTCGGCTTACAAGATCGGGTTGTATCTGGCTATCATAATCAAAGAAGTTACAATACTTGTAAACAACATTCGAAAAGATGCTACTCATATAGATGGAGGCACTAACACACAGCAGATGTCATCTTTGACAGTACGACGGTAACACAATTTAAAAAAGGTGAAAGTTCATAAAAAAAACCGGGAATAACTTTAACAATAACTCGAAAACAGTGCCTATATAACAATTTAAATTAAGAGTCCCAATAAAATAAAATCAGTAGGCCTACTTAGCAAGAGTAGCAAAGAATGGCTTGTGAACTAAGGTCATTGTAAACAGTGTGTTAGAACATTGGTTTATAGTGATTTATGTGAAGGATGGTAACATTGTGAAAAGGCTCATTTTTGATGATGAGATGTATACGTGTCGGAGGATTTTAAAGCGTGACATGTGCTGAAGCAAAATCTTTTGTAGCACTACTTGAACATGGCGCTGAGACCGAAGTTGCACTATTGTGAAATAAATAATTTTTACAATCAACGGCTAATATGATGTCATTTTAAAAAGAAGTTTCATTTATTTATTTCTCAAGTAAAGACCTGCTACCTGTACATTGTGTGATTTTACATGTTATATCTTTCAAATTCAGTTTTATTAGTAGTACTTTCTGTTGAAAATTTTACAAAAGGATAAATTACAAAAGGTACACATGTATATACACAATTTTGTTTAAACTTGTTCCTAACTTATATGATGATAATAAAAGAGATAGATAATAGGTTGTGGATGTATTTTAAATTAAAATTAAAAGTATATTTAATGGAAGAAACAGTAGATGGCAATTTGACTTACATGTCGTGTGAAAGTTCTTCACTTTATACCTTCTGCGTGTATGGTTACATCTGTTACATATTTTGTCTTGACAATGGTAATACTTAATTTAATGTATTGATTCGTTTTTTTTTAAATACGCGCTATTGTTTTTTTCATTTATAATTATGTTGTTCTACCAAGAAGCGACGAAAGAACAGTTAACATAACTGAAATTAATTAGCTGAGGTCCAGAACAGAGCGTTTAATGCAAATAAGATGACTGCAGTTCAGTGTATTTACATTCCTGCAGCTGGCGCAGCAACTGTGAAGCTCAGGCGTTATTATTTTACAGTTAGTAAATCAACATTAATTAGAGTTCCCAGTATGGGCCTTTAAATAAATATGTCAATACAAGTTCTTGGACGAGCTAAGAAACTTCGTTTTCCTCCATATATATCTCATGTAATAACGACGATAATATAATTACAGAAGTTATTGCTATTATGGAATTGTGCTGACATTTCTTCCCGTGTGCTATCCGCAGTTCGGATAGGAAGGCAGTGAAACGATGCTGGTACACCATACACACAATTCTGGAACACGGTTGTAGGTGTCGTACATGCTTTTAGGAAGGTTGGGTGTACTAGTGAAAGAGGTGTTGCCCGAGGACACAGATGACGTATTAATGTTATTTCTGTCGGCCTCAACTACAGTGCTGTCAAATTCTGTTTAGCTTATCAAACGAACAGCCTTCCGTTGTGGCCGAGCGGTTCTAGGCGCTTCAGTCTGGAACCGCGCGACCGCTACGGTCGCAGATTCGAATCCTGCCTCGGGCATGGATGTGTGTGATGTCCTTAGGTTAGTTAGGTTTAAGTAGTTCTGAGTTCAGATGTTAAGTCCCATAGTTCTCAGAGCCATTTGTACCATTTATCAAACGAACGACTTGTATGGGAGATGTATTAAAGTTCTTTCAGTCAGCCTCAACTACAATGCTTTTAGATACTATTCAGCATGTGAAACGAGCGACTTACTTCAGGAGATTAACTACTCAAGCAAATTTCATACAAGATTCCTAACACAGCTCTCGAAATAAATAAAGACTGGCCTCCGTATTCAGATATTTTATTGACTAACGTGTAAGCATTCTTGTATGAGGTTTTCCTGTGTATGGGAGACTCATCTCCTGCAGCGACAACAATACGACGTAAGGCCATTGTTCCCCGTGCCCGTTAATGGTAGTGGCATCTGGTTGTCTTTCTCCTTTTTACCTTGGAGAACTTGTCCAGGAGGAACATCTTTACATTCCTGCTGGAGTGAGGCTGGCAAGTGGGACACGGTGGCGTTTAAACTCCGCCGCCGCCGCCGCCGCCGCCTGCTCCGCCAGTGGCAGCACAATGGGCTTTTGTCTCCGCCTCCAAACCTCGCCGCCGGCTATCTCCATGTCTTTATCGTCAGGAGGACAAGTTCCGTCTCTTTCATTGGCCAACAGAGTTAAATCTTTAGTGTCTCGACAAAACAATTCTTTCGCGAAAGGAGTCGCTCGCGGAAAAAAAAATAGCGAAACGGCAGCAGGCAGCGAACGCGTGCGGAGTGGCTGTTGGACAGTGGTAGGAAGAGGCCCTCAGCCGCGCCTGTTGCTACAGCTGGCGGAGAAACTGATATTGTTGCCTCAGTTAATGAGGACCGCGGAGGGCCGGGAACACGGCTACCTTTCCCTTCCGCTACGCCCCATTCCATTCCTTCTTCTTTACAGACTTTCGTTCCTTTGTATTGGCCTGTATAACAATGAGTGTTACCGAGACCCAAGCCCTTCAACATTCGTAACGTTCTGCTAAAGGCAGAGAACCTACACAATACAGAGTGTTCGGAAATTCTCGTTACAAACTTCTAACGACTTGTAGGGGTGAGTGAATACGTAACATTTTGAATAGGAACCCATGTCCGGAAACTTACCGTTCCCGTTCTGATGTGTAACGCGTCCAGGTCTGCTGAGGAAAAGAGAAAAGTCTCCGAGTTGCTTGTTCAGGTATGCAGTAGGGCACACAGAATGACGTGTACTACAGTATGTCAGACGGTCACCTGATGCAACATGTATGCGAAGTTTAATTTACTAGACACCTGTAGAGACACAGGAACATCTCCTGTCAAGTTCTGGCAGGTGCACCAGAAACTGAAGAGACAGCAGGTGAGATATACAGTGTGTACCAGAACATGCTTCGTACATACAGTGCCTGTAACTACGTTGGTGGTCGCCACATCGAGCAGTTTTCGTAATGCATCAGTACTGTTCTGTACGTGCAGTACACGGCAGGGTTGTTTCTTGTTTTGGAACAATGTAAGCACGTAATGTTTGCTCCTCGTCCAGGTCAGGCACAACGAGTTGTGACTCCACAGAATATTGCAGCAGTTGAAGCGATAGTGAAGGAAAACCGCCGAGTGACACTGAATGACATTGCAGCATGTTTACAGATTAGTCATGGGTCAGCACACCACATTGTGCATGATGTGCTCCAGTTTCACAAAGTGTCTGCAAGATGGGTGTCACGGCAGCTGACTCCTGACATACGAGAACGACGTGTTGATGCTTGTGAAGAACTCCTTCGGAGCTTTGAACGAGAAGGTTGATGGCTTCCTTGGAATAATCGTTACTGGGGACGAAATCTGGGTTTACTTGCACCAACCGGAAACTAAGAGAGCGAGCAAGGGATGGCGCCATTCCTCATCACCAAAACCAAAGAAGTTTCGAACAGAACCATCAGCAGGGAATGTTATCCTGACTCTCTTTTGGGACGAAAAAGGCGTCATTTTGGAGCATTACATGCTACAGGGACCACTGTCACCAGTGCATCATACACAGATCTCTGCGGCCTGCAATAAAATCAAAGCGCCGTGTATTGCTGTCAGCAGGTGTCCTTGTGCAACATGACAATGCAAGGCCCCACACTGCCCGTACAACAGTTGCAACAATCACAGACCTGCATTTTGAGTGTCTTCCTCATCCACCATACTCACCAGACCTTGCCCCCAAGTGATCTCCATACGTTTGGACCACTCAAAGACGAAATGGGAGGAAAGAAGTTCCGTTCTGATGAAGACGTACGCCACGTCGTGCATGAGTGGTTGCGCGGACTACAAAAAGAATTTTGCTGTTGCGGATGATTCTGCTGCTGGTAAGACCGACTGTTATTAAACGTATGCTGAAAATTGTGCTCATTACTTTTACGTCTGTCATGATAGTCATTTCTATACGGTGCATTGCGATAGGAATTGAAATGGTGTGTTTTCTGTACGTAGTTATTTCCTTGTTGCTGTGCGTTACTATTTGTTGGAGCTGACGCTATACGTGCAGGTGGCGGCGAAACATTAAAGCTTGGTTGACCTTGCACATTACATTGTCGGTTAGGTATGCTAACCGGTTGGCTTTGTTGCTGTTGCGGAGAAAAACCTCTGTTGTTACCAAAATGTGGTTCCTGTTGCTGATAATTTTAACGATACTGATAATTAAAATTTTGTCTGTTATTTAAGTTCTGGTGGTTGTCGTTTCTGAAGCGTCTATTACCTTTGCTATTGAAATTGCGTGGCTGATCGTAATTGCTGTATGTTTGTTGACCTTGGTTATTATATGAAAAATTTTTGTTTATAATTTGCTGCACTTCCAAAAGCTGTAACAGATCTCTGAATGCCGAAATATTTTCTTTCTGTTGACCTGTTAAAAGTGACACTCTTAATGATCGTGGTAATTTAGAAATACATAATTGAATAAGTGCAGATTCACTGTATGGTTCACTTAAGTACTGGTTTTGTTGCACCATGTGTTCAAAAAATTGCGTGACAGTGGAAAAATTTGAGTTCTCATAATTCGGTAAACTAATTAATTGATCCTTAATTCCGCGCTGTGTCGTCTTCGACCAATACGCTGACAGAAAATCATTCTGAAATTCTTCTACCGAGTAGCATTGTCTCGCGATCGGTCTCATACGAGTTGCCGGTTCGCCTTCCAAAAAACTGCAAATAAATTCAAGTTTATGTGTTACGGGCCAAGCCGGTTGAAAAGCAAAGCTAAATTGTTGTATCCAATCCAGTGGGTGAATCTGTGTTCTGTCATTTTTAAATACTTCAAATTTTCTCACTGATAGAAAATGTTTGTAATTAAAATTATCCTCTCTGTATGTCTGAACAGGTTCAGGATTGCATGAGAATCTATTTGCCTGCGATTGTTCGGAATCTAAGTCACGTACTCTCTGTAAATTACCTAAATTATACTGGCTGTGTGAGTGTGACAAATGTTCGGAATGTGCCGTATGCTGTGACGTGTTATTGACTGAAACATTTTTCATCTCTGACACTTCTTGCTGTAAAGTTGAAAATTTTCTACGTAATGTATTATTGGACGAATCTATCTCACTGATCGTCTGCTGTAAATTTTGGAATTCAGGTGTTTGATTAAACGAAAAAAAAATGGTCAAATGGCTCTGAGCACTATGGGACTTAACATCGGAGGTCATCAGTCCCCTAGAACTTAGAACTACTTAAACCTAACTAACCTAAGGACATCACACACATTCATGCCCAAGGCAGGATTCGAACCTGCGACCGTAGCAGTCCCACGGTTCCGGACTGCGCGCCTAGAACCGCAAGACCACCGCGGCCGGCGATTAAACGAAATCGGTGAAGTATCGTCTGATTTGCTGTCATTATTACTTTCAATAATGTCAATACGACTGGCCAATTCATCATATTTTTCAGTCAGTATTTTTACCTGATCATCGTTTTTAGTGTCACAAGCATTAATTTGTTTTTGTATTTTACGTGTGGTTTCGCTCAATTTTTTAACGTCTGCTTTGATAACATCGGGATCCTGTATTAGTTCTAATTGTTCAAGCCTGTCGGTCACTCTCTGAAAGTGTACTGTGTGTGTGTCTGTTTTTGTTTTAAGATCGGAAATTTCATCACGCAATTCGGTGTTCAACTGTTTGATAGTATTAATTTCGTCTGATACTGTAGCAATATTGTTGTCTACGTATGTTTTTGCTTTCGTAAACAATTTACTTTTATCTTCCTGTCTCTGTGCGGTAATTGTTTCCATGACTTGTCGCTTTACTTTATTCTGTTCCTGTATGAATTTACGGTAACGCGTTTCACTGTTTTGTAAATGGTGATTAACACGTTCGTCAATTTCACTGTTCTGTTGGTCAAATTTCGCGTCTACTTTTGCATTCAGTGTGCGTGAAAGTTGTACTGACATTAATTTAAACTCGTCGCGTAACTGTGTTGCGTTTTCAGAGCATTGTTTACCGACTGCACTAATTTCGTCTCTAAGTAATTTAGTTGTATCTG
Source organism: Schistocerca nitens (assembly GCF_023898315.1). NCBI lineage: Eukaryota > Metazoa > Arthropoda > Insecta > Orthoptera > Acrididae > Schistocerca > Schistocerca nitens. The sequence goes on from NC_064617.1 coordinate 104,999,769, forward strand.
CATGTCTATTATTTAATTCTTGTGCCACAGATCTAATTTCTTCACTACTGTTTCTAGCACAAGCCTTAATTTCCTCACGTAGTTGTTCCTTAGTGTCATGACATTGCGCGGCAACGGCTGTAATCTGTTCACTAAGCTGTCTGGAATTGTTGTCTAATTTTTCATTAAGGTTGTCATGTTTTTCATTAAGTTGTTTGAAATTTTCATTAAGGTTGTCTTTTTTTTCATTAAGTTGTTTGAAATTGTTGTCTTGTTTTTCATTAATTTGTTTGTAATTGTTGTCATATTCTTTCTTAAACTGTAGCAATACTGCCATAATTTGATCCAAGCCAAAATCAGCGACTCTATTTTCTATACTGTGTGTTGGTGTATCTGCTTTTGTCACGTTTTCTGTAACCATTTGGTCATTCTGTAATTCACAAAAAGGTTTGCCCATCGGATGTGCACTATTGGTCGCTAAATCGGAATCAATTAAATTTGACGTACTTTGAGTACATTGTTCATTTTCGTTAGAAAAATTTATCTGTTCATTACATAAATTTTGCAAACCGGGTGTGTCTAGCAGGGCAGCGTTCATTGTAACAGAACGTGCCGCGTCATCAATTGTCGTTAAATTGACAGACGACACAATTGAATTTGTTTGCTCATCACTAGGATCAAAATCAATATTAGTGGTCGGTACGCACTGATTGTCTACAATTAGGGGATTATCATCATTACACTGAGTGTCGCAAGTACTATCGGTCAAGTTATTTGAGTCGCCTATTTCACTCATTGTACATCGCGATGTACTGTTAACAGTTTTTCGCGGCATTTTTACACAAATCAAAATTATTCACTAATGAAACAAAGACAATGAAAAATGCAACAAACACAATTATAACAAAGAGCAACAAATTGCCGATGATCTGTGAAAGAAAGAGTGACAAATTAGTAAATGCGTTGCGCCAGATGCAAACTACATTTAAGTAAATAAGAGCAGATATATGATTACTTATCAGAAGATTCACAAAGAAATACGATCCTGGCCGGATGTCGCCAAGTGTAACCTCCCACACGAAAATATTAATTAAATGATGAACCATGAACCAGGTGTAACCTCCGCACAATAATAATAATTAAATGAATTTTAAATATTGTAGCCTCCGAACAAAATTGGCTCCCATTTATAATCTCTGTGCAGAAATGCATTCACATTTAATGTACCCACAAAATTCTTTTCTCATTTAATGTTAAGTTTGAAACAGAAAAATTCCTAAACACCAAAATATTAAAAAAAATTCAGTAACCTGGTAAATTTTATGACGACAGCAGCGCTGCGCCACGGCCCTGTATTCTGAATAAAAAAAAAAACAAATTCTTACCTCAATAAAAACTGCAAATATATCTGCTCTTACATAAAAAATTTTCGGCACAGCAAACGCTGGCCTATGCTTTGTGACTCGTGAAAGGAATTAATTATTCATTGGATAAAATCTTTAAATTGAAATGAATGCTTTTTTTTAAATTACTTTATATTATAAAAATTATTATTGGGGCATTTTTTTAAGAAATTGATAACAGTTAATATACATTACTAGATATGCGCAAGGCTGCTTCTTTACCTTCTACAATAATACCCGTCCTCCAGAGTCTCGACCAGAGCAGATTCCCGACACACGCCGACACGCGCACACAACTGCCGACTCACGCAGACTACTGAAGACTACTGCCGACTGATGCCGACTAGCGACAAGCAACAACTAACTACATACTGCTCTCTGGTCAGAGACTCTCCCATGCCTTGCCCATCGCCGGCAACGCATACGTCTTACAACCTACATTCACCCCACCTTCCTGCAATCTTAATCACTTATAACGGTTGATCCAGAGAGGTGGCGCAGTGGTTAGCACACTGGATTGATATTCGGGAGGACGGTGGTTCAAACACGCATCCGGCCATCCTGATTTAGGTTTTCCGTCATTTCCTTAAATCGCTCGAGGCAGATGCCGCGATGTTTCTTTTGCAAAGGCACGGCCTTTGTCTTTCGCCATCCTTGACACCAGCCGAGCTTGCGCTCCGTCTCTAATGTCCTCGATGTCGACGGGACGTTAAACCCAATCTTCGACACTTCTTCTTTTACGGCTGCACTATTATACACATCCTCCATAATTGGACTGATTTAGACCAATGCTTCCGCGTGATACAATTTTCAGTAACATTAGTGAATCTCTGCATTGTTTCAGTCAGTCATCCATTCTGCATATTCCTACGTACAGCCCTTTCGTTTATTTTGAGAAAAACGAAGATTAGTATTCCAGATGTGTCGACGACAAAGTCATTAGAGAGGGAGCAGAAGTTAGGATAGGGGAAGAAAACGACCGTGTCATTTTGAAAGGAAACTTTACGGTTTTGGCATTACAATATTTAGAGAACTGCGCCATAACTAAGACTGAATTCGTTGGCGAGGTGTAGCAGTCTACAGATTTTTTGTTTTGTTTTCAGTAGCTTATTGTACCTTCACATTTACCTAGGAGACAAGCAAACGCGTATCTTCTGTTCTTGTGGTTAGCATCAGCGTAACAAAATCGGATGTAGGTTTCGGTCAGGAACATCTCCGTCTCCTAAATCGCTCACCATTATCAGTGTTAAGATCCATGATAGTTGCGATTTGTATTTGGAACACCGTACTGAACAAACGGCAGACACGATAATATGGGCTCAAGAAAGTTGTAGTTAATGTAATTAACAAAATAGTTAATATATAATCTTTGATCGCTTTTTTTTATTTTATGAACTGAAAACTTAACGCCTTTTGGCTTAAACTATCATCACAAGTCTGTCAGATAAAAAAGAAACAAATGAGAAGTAGTCTTACCAGAACACACTCACCATATACTCTGTGTCCGCCCCTGATAGCTGAGTTGTCAGCGCGACGGAATGTCATGCCCAAAGGCCCGGATTCGATTCCCGACTGGGTCGGAGATTTTCTCCTTTCAGGGACTGGGTGTTGTGTTGTCCTTATCATCATCGTTTCATCCCCATCGTCACGCAAGTTGCCGACGTGGCGTCAACTCGAAAAGCACCAGACGAACGGTCTACCCGACTGGAGGCCCTAGCCACACGGCATTTCCGTATGCACTGTGAGACAGAAAAGGGAAGCGCCTGCAAGGAGAGCGGGAAACGAAATGGAAATTCACCGCGTGAGAGAGTAAATGATGTTATTTCAGTAATCGCAAAATCGAATTTTTTCCATTTTTGAGAAGGACCTGTGGTCCCCTTGGGATTAATGGCCCCACATTGGCTCTGCCGTCTCCGTTCCAGTACGCTTCACTCAACGTGCATTTCATGAGACTGTCAAGTATTCACTTAAGTAATCTTTCAGAAGAAGAAATTGGCGTGGAATCTGTGCAGTTGGATATGGCAGTCAGTGACATTAACTCTATCAGCAGTCGTACCTAAATTTCTCGATGGAAATTAATTTAGATTATACAACTGTATAGTTTCGCGGCGATATATACTTTAAAAAAATTCCTTTATTACGCGGACCACTAGTTTTTGGGACAGTGTTATAAAAGAAGGGATCGAGTTAAACATTTCTGACAACACCCTCAATGAAGAAGGCGGTCTGCAGCTAAGCAGAGCATGGAACCCCACCATCGGAAAGTTGAAGCGGCGCAACGAAAACAGTACCATATATGGCGCTGGAGCGAGCACCAGTGACGTCACTGAAGACAGCGCGCCTATATAGTGACGGCAGCAGCAATCGTTCGACAGTCACCACTTGGTAATGGCCGAGGAGAGCTCAGCCGAAAGCTCGTGGATTTTAAACCACTGGGTGTGGCTGGAAGCCCGAACAAAATTTTATCAGCAATTTAGGTTAGATGGATTTATTAGACTACTGGCCATTAAAATTGCTACACCACGCAGATGACATGCTACAGATGCGAAATTTAACCGACAGGAAGAAGACGCTGTGATATGCAAATGATTAGCTTTTCAGAGCATTCACACAAGGTTGGCGCCAGTGGCGACACATACAACGTGCTGACATGAGGAAAGTTTCCAACCGATTTTTCATACACAAACATCAGTTGACCGTCGTTGCCTGGTGAACCATTGTTGTGATGCCTCGTGTAAGGAGGAGAAATGCGTACCATCACGTTTCCGACTTTCATAAAGGTCGGATTGTAGCCTATCGCGATTGTGGTTTATCGTATCGCGACATTGCTGCTCGCGTTAGTCGAGATCCAATGACTGTTAGCAGAATATGGAATCGGTGGGTTCAGGAGGTTAATACGGAACGCCGTGCTGGATCCCAACGGCATCGTAACACTAGCAGTCGAGATGACATACATCTTATCCGCATGGCTGTAACGGATCGTGCAGCCACGTCTCGATCCCTGAGTCAACAGATTGGGACGTTTGCAAGACAACAACCAACTGCACGAACAGTTCGACGACGTTTGCAGCAGCACGGACTATCAGCTCGGAGACCACGGCTGCGGTGACCCTTGACGCTGCATCACAGACAGGAGTGCCTGCGATGGTGTACTCAACGACGAACCTGGGTGCACGAATGGCAAAACGTCATTTTTTCGGATGAATCCAGGTTCTGTTTACAGTTTCATGATGGTCGCATCCGTTTTTGGCGTCATCGCGGTGAACGCACATTGGAAGCGTGTATTCGTCAGTGCCATACTGAAGTATCATATGGCGTGATGGTAGGTGGTGCCATTGGTTACACGTCTCCGTCACCTGTTGTTCGCATTGACGGCACTTTGAACAGTGGACGTTACATTTCAGATGTGTTACGACCCGTGGCTCTACCCCTCATTCGATCCCTGCGAAACCCTACATTTCAGCAGGATAATGTACGACCGCATGTTGCAGGTGCTGTACGGGCCTTACTGGATACAGAAAATGTTCGACTGCTGCCCTAGCTAGCACATTCTCTAGATCTCTCACCAAAAACGTCTGCTCTGTGGTGGCCGAGCAACTGGCTCGTCAGAATATGTCAAGCACTTGATGAAGTATGGTTTCGTGTTGAAGCTGCATGGGCAGCTGCACCTGTACACGCCATCCAAGCTCTGTTTGACTCAATGCCCAGGCGTATGAAGGCCGTTATTACTGCCAGAGGTGGTTGTTCTGGGTACTGATTTCTCAGGATCTATGCACCCAAATAGCGTGAAAATGTAATCACATGTTAGTTCTAGTATATTTGTCCAATGAATACCCGTTTATCATCTGCATCTCTTCTTGGTGTAGGAATTTTAATGGCCAGTAGTGTAGTTTAATGGAGCTAACGAACCGTGGCAAGTTTGATAAAAAAATGTCGCCCATCAAGTAGCTCGTTAAACCAGTTATTAGTGACAGTTGGAGATCGCCGTGTGTTCCGAGGGTGTTGGACGGGGAGGGATGGCAGAGTCGTGTGCGTCACGACGATGACGTAGTGAAAGAGACAGCTGGCTCGGCGCGTGCCGCGGCCACATTCGGACTAATGGTCGTCGGCGCGCAGTGGTGAGCCGTGTAGCGCCGTGACGAGGCGGCGTTACGGCCGCCTGGGGAGCGCGCCCGGCCCGCTGCTGATTGGCGCGACACGGCGCCGCGACGGGGGCGGCGGCAGCGGCGGCGCCGGCGTCGGTCAATTCCCAGCGTAGCGCGGCGCGGCAGGCCCTGACCCGGCAGCGCGTGGGATCCACGTGTAGCGCGCCGTCCCTGCCCTAGCAAATCGAACAGGTGCCGGCCGGCACTAGGCCTGTTTGTTCCACCGCGCCGCATCGACTCGGAATGAATTGAATTGAATTTGTAATGGCCGTCTTGACAGGCGGATGCTAATATCCGGTCCCCACCACCAGGACTTCACCGTTCACGTCGCCGCTCCTCGCTGCCCTACTCTTCCACAAGTAGTGCGGTCTTCTTCGTCACGTGCTGCTACAAAATCTTTCATTGTTATCATTTTTATTAGAATTACTGTATATAGCAACAACATTGTGTGTGTGTATCAACACGGGGGTCGGGTGATGGGTCCTTCCCGGATAGCCATTTTCACAATGCCATTACCTCGTCTCCTACTGGCAAAAGTAAAGCTGTGAGAACGGGGCGTGAGTCGTGCTTCGGTAGCTCAGTTGGTAGAGCACTTGCCCACAAAAGGCAAAGGTCCCGAGTTCGAGTCCCGGTCCAGCACACAGTTTTAATCTGCCAGGAAGTTTCATATCAGCGCACTCCGCTGCAGAGTGAAAATCTCATTCTGGAAACATCCCCCAGGCTGTGGCTAAGCCATGTCTCCGCAATATTCTTTCTTTCAGGAGTGCTAGTTCTGCAAGGTTCGCACGAGAGCTTCTGTAAAGTTTGGAAGGTAGGAGACGAGGTACTGGCAGAAGTGAAGCTTTGAGGACGGGGCGTGATTCTTGCTTGGGTAGCTCAGTTGGTAGAGCACTTGCTCGCGAAAGGCAAAGGTCCCGAGTTCGAGTCTCGGTCCGGCACACAGTTTTAATCTGCCAGGAAGTTTGATGCACGATGTTCCTTATCATCATGTCAATTACGCCCTCGCTTCTCACATTTCTCTTTGTACTAGTTCAAAATGGTTCAAATGGCTCTGAGCACTATGGGACTTAACATCTATGGTCATCAGTCCCCTAGAACTTAGAACTACTTAAACCTAACTAATCTAAGGACGTGACACAACACCCAGTCATCACGAGGCAGAGAAAATCCCTGACCCCGCCGGGAATCGAACCCGGGCGCGGGAAGCGAGAACGCTACCGCACGACCACGAGCTGCGGACACTAGTTCGTGAGGTTTGATGCACAGTACGAAGAACTCCGTTGTTCAAGCTTAGGCGTTTATACGTCGTGTGGTCTTTCACTACCTACAACTTTCTTCTCAAATCAGCTTGTCTCTCACAAGCGTTGAGTCGTACCAATGTTCTTGTACAAGGTCACTGCCTCCGAGGGTTTCATCCAGTTGAAAGTTGACTTGCTGCGTTCGCATTGCCATCTTCTAGGTCATATATATATAAGGTATACACTGAACTTTACGTCCACTGCCCACCGCAACCTTGGTTTCTACTGGGTGGCGTTGTGGGACTTGACGCGGTAACAAAAATATGGAAGCGGAGCAGACACCCTAGCGGTGATATGGGCTGCAAATGGGGAAGTCCATTGAGATAAGCGACTTTCATAAATGGCTGATTATTATTACACAGAAACCCTGTGAACTAGTATCTCAAAACGGCGAAGCTGGTTGAATATTCACGTGAGGTATAAGTACAGTGAAACTACCGCTAGGCGCTAAATAGTCGGACGTGCAGTTCGGAGGCATGTCTGCTCTGAAAGTGGGATAGATGGTAGTCTGTGGCATCACAGAAAGAACACCATGCTGGCGCCTGTGTTTCGGATCGCACCGTACATCGTAAATTGTTGAACACGGAGCTTCACAGCAGACGACCCCTACCTGATCAGATGTTGACCCAATGACGTCGTCAGTTACGATTGCACTGGGCATTGGGCCATCGGGATTGATCAATGGAAACATGTCGGCTCTTCGGCTCATTCACATTTTTGCTACAGCAGGTCGATGGTCGTCTCTACAAACTTCGTCATCGAGGTGAACGTCGGCTCGAAACGTACAACGCGCCACGGAGGTAGGAGTACTGTTATTCAATGGGAGACATTCTCTTGGGCTTGCGTGAGACCTGTGCATACCCCCCATGATGGAATTAGTGTACCCCAGCATCTTGTGTAATCCATGGAATAGTGCGAACGGGTTCAGATGTCTGCAAGTCGTGTAAGTGAAGCAGGACGTGGGGAACAACCCGGTATTCACCTATTGGGACGTGGAAAATCGCCTAAACACCACATCCTGGCTGTAATCCGACTGGCGGATTCGATCCGGTGCCAGCGCGCCTACCCGAGTCCAGGAAGCAGCGTATTAGCGTTCTCGGTGGGTCAAATAAAAAAAGCATATTTGAGGTAAATTGCTCAACCAGAAGTGACGACAGGGAATTTCTTCGGTATGTCCCTAATGGAGGGTTTGCAAACCCATATTCACGTGAACGTTTTGTAATGTTTTGATGCCAAGAATAAATCCCGGAAGTTCCTGACACATTCTTTTCTGCCCACTGTATTTCAATCTTACTACTTTTCTGTTGACAAGTTTTCTGCCTCTTTATCTCCTTGCAGTGACTATTAACCTGTGCAATTACTAATGAGGGATCCGTGAGCCAAAACCAAAATTTATTTTTCCAAAAGGATGTTCAGTAGAATACGAGATGTTTACAGGGTTATTTTAACTAGTGTGCAATTTCAGAATATGATTTCACGAAAACATACGGACAATAGACACATATCAGAGGATAGAGCGTCTCTACACGTTTTTAACTTACATTGTAGGAGCTGGTTGTGCGAACAACATTTTTACGTGGCAAAAGAGAATACAGCCGAAAGACCCATTGCGTGCAGTTTATTGAAGTTGCTGGAGTTCCTCTCGATGTGCTAATATGACTGTACCACTATCTCTCTTACCGTTGTAATTACTCAGTCGCTGGAGGTGGTCACCATCGATTTTGATTGTGTAAAACGAGTTGGTTGGTTACATGTTGCGTAAGTAATCTGAACGATTCTTTTATCGAAATGATGTGGAACGAGTCAGTTTACAGGATTTTATACGTTATTAGTGTTATCACTAATGAACAAATTATTTTTAGTCATGCTTAGGCAAGTACATTTTGAAACAATTTTTTATTTTTTGTTTTTACCGGCTACCAGTTTGTAAATAGAAATTCATCCATGGAATAGAAGAAGTTGTCTGCGAGCTATGAATTTACGTTAATTTAAAATTCGTTTTGCTATGTGTGAGACGTTTGTTATTGTGTAAATAATAAAAAAAATTGTTTCTGCAGTATTGAACTTCTTTCTGAGCCACTAACGTCTTTAATAATAGGTAATAAAGGCAACTTTTTCCTCTGGTGCTGTAGGTATGGACAAGACTGTTCTTCTTACAAGGGAACCCCCCTCAGATTTAGTTATAAGTTGGCACAGTGGATAGGCCTTGAAAAACTGAACAGAGATCAATCGAGAAAACAGGAAGAAGTTGTGTGGAACTATGAAAAAAAAAAGCAAAATATACAAACTGAGTAGTCCATGCGCAAGATAGGCAACATCAAGGGTACTGTGAGCTCAGGAGCGCCGCGGTCCAATGGTTAGCGTGAGCAGCTGCCGAACGAGAGGTCCTTAGTTCAAATCTTCCATCGAGTGAAAAGTTCAATTTTTTATTTTCAGTTTATGTGACAAACTCTTATGTTTTCATCACTTTTTTGGGAGTGATTATCACATCCACAAGAAAACCTAAATCGGGTAAGGTAGAAGAATCTTTTTACCCATTCGCTAAGTGTACAAATTAGGTGGGTCGACAACATGTTCCTGTCATGTGACGCACATTCCGTCATTAGTGTCGTATAGAATATATCAGACGTGTTTTCCTGTGAAGGAATCGGTTGACCTATGACCTTGCGATCAAATGTTTTCGGTTCCCAGGGTTCGCAGGGTTTTGCGGTGCGGTCGCAAAACACAGACACTAAACTTATTACAGTGATCAGAGACGTCAATGAACGAACGGACAGATCATATCTTTGCGAAAATAAAGAAAGTAAACTTTTCACTCGAGGGAAGACTTGAACCAAGGACCTCTCGTTCTGCAGCTGCTCACGCTAACCACGGGACCACGGCGCTCCTGAGCTCACAGTATCCTTGATGTTGCCTATCTTGCTCATGGATTACTCAGTTTGTATATTTTGCTTATTTTTTTCATAGTTTCACACAACTTCTTCGCCGGCCGGAATGGCCGTGGGGTTCTAGGCGCTACAGTACGGTCGCAGATTCGAATCCTGCCTCGGGCATGGATGTGTGTGACGTCCTTAGGTTAGGTTTACTTAGTTCTAAGTTCTAGGCGAATGATGACCTCAGAAGTTAAGTCGCATAGTGCTCAGAGCCATTTGAACAACTTCTTCCTGTTTTCTCGATTGATCTGTGTTCAGTTTTTCAAGGCCTATCCACTGTGCCAAGTTATAACTAAATCTGAGGAGGCTGCGATGGGGAGGTTCCCTTGTTAGTAGCCATAAAGGGACTGGAAAAAGACAGCTGCAGAACAGGCATTTATTCGCACGGTCTGCACCGAGAATCACCACACACGAAGCATCGACAGGCGACGACGGTGTGCATTCGCCTTTGCGTCATTTCCGTTGCTACGCCTCTTTCGTCCCTAAGCGATTTCCCGTGAAATAGCCGCCGCTGACGGCGCCGGCGCGGAATAGAAAGCAGCGTTCGTTACGCGGAGGCCGGCACAGCAGCGCCCGATTCTATCGACTCGTCGCGAGGCCGGGCCGCAAGTGAATTTTGTTTGCCGCGTATCTCAAGCAGACTGCTGTTGGGTGTGTTCTCTCTGTCTCTCTTTTTTTGTATCCGTCCTCATCTCGTCGCCCTGTTAGCGCTTCGCAGCGGAGGCGCCACACCCGCGCTCCCGGGGCGCCGTCCTAACGCAGTTGCGGCGAAATTAGAGAACAAAGCGAGCGGAGTCGCGTGGGCGGACTGTAAGGCTGGCTGGGATTAGCGCCGCGCCAGCCAGCGAGCCAGCCAGCGAGCCAGCCAGCCAGCCTGCGCGCGCCTCCCTGAGCTATGGCGCGCCTGTTTGCCCTTCGGCCCCGGCGCCTTCAATCTCGCGCCCGCCGCCGGTTATTGCCAACTTCATTTTGCGGCCGCTCATCCCTTAGTTATTACATCTGTGCCCCGCGGCGTGATTTATCTGCCGGGGATTACGGCCAGGTGCCGCCGCCGGCCCGGCGCACCCACGCCTGCCGCGCCGCCCCGCGCTAGCCGCGCCGGGTCCACTGCCGCTTCGTTCCCACTTCGGTCAGCCGCTTTGCCGGGCCGCCGCCCCGGGACTCCCCGATGCTCCACTGGTCAGCAGGTTCGAGACCTGCTCTCAGCTTGAGTACGAAATAATAGAGAGCTAGGATTCGGGAGTGGTGAGGTGTTGAGCACAAAGAAAGTAATCTTTTTAACATATTTATTTACCACAGAGGGAAAATTTAACGTCAGTAAGGATGAGCTCTCCCTCCCATGAACCATGGACCTTGCCGTTGGTGGGGAGGCTTGCGTGCCTCAGCGATACAGATACAGACATGCCAACTCTCCTGATTTAAGCAGGAGGTTCCCGATTTTTCCTTCTTCCTCCCGATCTCGCGACCGTGAAGACCGATCTCCCGATTTTCAGAGCAGTTTCAATACTTTCCTTACTATTTGAAAATCCTGCGCCTTCGATGTATTGGTGGATGACGAGGTATGGCTGCTACTTGTCTATGTTAACTTGGGAGATTTGTGTGTCGGGAGCGGCAGTAGGCGTAGGTCGCACTTCGTATCTACAAGGAAGTAAGGAACTTACCGTTGGCAGCGTTCGGAGACAAATGAATATCTTTCAACCAGTGCCAATTTCCTCCACTTCTGGTAGCATCAGTGCAATCTTTAAGTTACTATGGACAAGGAGTGGTCGATAGTCGTTCCAAATGAAGTGATTAGCGTTGTTCTTTCTACAAGGAAGTGTTGCCAAGTTGGGCGATTTCTCCTAAATTTAGGGGAATTAAGCTGCCTGGGGGAAATTAGAGGGGTAATGTTTCAGGGGGGAAAAATATTTAGGGTTACTACCTTCCCCTCCCCGCCCCTCCACTCGACAATTTCATTGTTGACTCCCTTTTACCGCCCCACCCTCCTGCTCGCTTACCCGACAGTGTGACAAATCATTTAGGGGAATCTGAAGTGCAATATAGGGGGAAACGATGCACCAGGGTTGGCATCATTGCTACATGACCATTGTCTAGAACGTAGGACCATTGTGTTCTCGGTTCTGCTGCGTGATTTGTGTACTCTGTAGTAGTTGTTTGTTGTGTATCATGGAGGTGTTATTATTTGTGCAGGATGGCGAAGAAATACGATGCAGTGTTCAGAAACGTATATAAGGCAGAGTTTCCATGTTTAAGTGAGTTGAGGAAGGGACAAACTTAAGCACTTTTTAGTGTACCTAGACGTGACTTTTCAGTGGCTCATTGCGGGAAATGCGGCATTCTTAAACATGTGCTAACTAAAAAAACACAGTGTGTCCATTGTGTAGAGCGGAACCAGAAACTTAGCTTCTCGTGGAAACCCCAAAATGTAGATTCTGTGACGAATGCCGTGGCTTTATTTACCTCATTTATTGTAGATCATAACTTGACTAGAAACTATGCCGACCATGCCGGGCCTTTGCTTCGCAAAATGTTTCCCGATTCTGAAATTGCGAGACAATATCGGTGTGCCAGGTACAGGTACTCAATTATTGCAACTTTGTCGGGGATCTGTTGTAATTCACAATAGTACAGCGCTAAAATTCTCCTGATTTTTCACTTTTGAAAGTTGACATGTCTGCAGATAGCCGTACCGTAGGTGCAACCACAACGGAGGGGTATCTGTTGAGAGGCCAGACAAACGTGTGGTTCCTGAAGAGGGGCAGCAGCCTTTTCAGTAGTTGCAGGGGCAACAGTCTGGATGATTGACTGATCTGGCCTTGATACACTAACCAAAACGGCCTTGCTGCGCTGGTACTGCGAACAGCTGAAAGCAAGGGGAAACCACAGTCGTAATTTTTCCCGAGGGCATGCAGCTTTACTGTATGGTTTAATGATAATGGCGTCCTCTTGCGTAAAATATTCCGGAGGTAAAATACTTCCCCATTCGGATCTCCGGGCGGGGGCTACTCAGGAGGACGTTGTTATCAGGAGAAAGAAAACTGTCGTTCTACGGATCGGAGCGTGGAATGTCAGATCCCTTAATGGGGCAGGTAGGTTAGAAAATTTAAAAAGGGAAATGGATAGGTTAAAGTTAGATATAGTGGGAATTAGTGAAGTTCGGTGGCAGGAGGAACAAGACTTTCGGTTAGGTGAATACAGGGTTATAAATACAAAATCAGATAGGGGTAATGCAGGAGTAGGTTTAATAATGAGTAGGAAAATACGAATGCGGGTAAGCTACTACAACCAGCATAGTCAACGCATTATTGTGGCCAAGATAGATACAAAGCCCATGCCTACTACAGTAGTACAAGTTTGTATGCCAACTAGTTCCGCAGATGACGAAGAGATTGAAACAACAACAACAACAACAACAACAATAACATGGATGACCATTATTTATTCACCGAATAGACCAACAATTAAATTGCAGTTTCTATAACAGTACAGAGAACTCCTAAAAACCAACAAGTTCTTTGAACTCTATATTTGACAGTAGTTTTGGTTATGAACTCTTCTCGGGTGATCAGCCGAGTGGTGGCGTCGTCTTGTCACAACGTTTCGATGAGTTTCGTACCCACCATCCACAAGCGAGGTGTCGGGATGCTGTGCTGCACGTATCTATATAGTTACTTGACCGATGTCCATTTCTGCAGGAAGGTCAGTAACGTGCCTCCGGATAGCGGAATCCACGGTTGAGAAGATACGTCAGGAATGCTCCGCTCTGAAGGTGACGGCGACCAGGCCTCGACGCCCGTACCAGAGCCGCGCTGGCATCCCCCACCACCGGCCGCACCTCTAGGCACCCGTTTCTGGAGGCACGTGATTGGCCCACCTACAGAAGTTGACACCGGTCAAGTAACTATATACACTACTGGCCATTAAAATTTCTACACCAAGAAGAAATGCAGATGATAAACGGGTATTCATTGGACAAATATATTATACTAGAACTGACATGTGATTACATTTTCACGCAGTTTGGGTGCATAGATCGTCAGAAATCAGTACCCAGAACAACCACCTCTGACCGCAATAACGGCCTTGATACGCCTGGGCGTTGAGTCAAACAGAACTTGGATGGCGTGTACAGCTACAGCTGCCCCTGCAGCTTCAACACGATACCACAGTTGTGGTACTGTGACGAGCCAGTTGATCGGCCACCATTGATCAGAAGTTTGCAATTGGTGAGAGATCTGGAGAATGTGCTGTCCAGGACAGCAGTCCAACATTTTCTGTATCCACAAAAGCCCGTACAGGACCTGCAACACGCGGTCGTGCATTATCCTGCTGAAATGTAGGGTTTCGCAGGGATCGAATGAAGGGTAGAGCCACGGATGGTAACAAATGGTTCAAATGGCTCTGAGCACTATGGGACTCAACTGCTGAGGTCATTAGTCCCCTAGAACTTAGAACTAGTTAAACCTAACTAACCTAAGGACATCACAAACATCCATGCCGGAGGCAGGATTCGAACCTGCGACCGTAGCGGTCTCGCGGTTCCAGACTGCAGCGCCTTTAACCGCACGGCCACTTCGGCCGGCGGGTGGTAACACATCTGAAATGTAACGACCACTGTTCAAAGTGCCGTCAATGCGAGCAAGAGGTGACCGAGACGTGTAACCAATGGGACCCCATACCATCACGCCGGGTGATACGCCAGTATGGCGATGACGAATACACGCTTCCAATGTGCGTTCACCGTGATGTCGCCAAACACGGATGCGAAGATCATGGTGCTGTAAACAGTACCTGGATTCATCCGAAAAAATGACGTTTTGCCATTCGTGCACCCAGGTTCGTCCTTGGGTACACCATCGCAGGCACTACTGTCAGTGATGCAGCGTCAAGGGTAACCGCAGCCACATGCTGCTGCAATCGTCGTCGAACTGTTCGTGCAGATGATTGTTGTCTTGCAAACGTCCCCATCTGTTGACTCAGGGATCGAGACGTGGCTGCACGATCCGTTACAGCCACGCGGATAAGATGCCTGTCATCTCGACTGTTAGTGATACGAGACCGTTGGGATCCAGAACGGCGTTCCGTATTACCCTCCTGAAGCCACCGATTCCATATTCTGCTAACAGTCATTGGATCTCGACCAACGCGAGCAGCAATGTCGCGATACGATAAACCGCAATCGCGATATGCTACAATCTGACCTTTATCAAAGTCGGAAACGTGATGGTACGCATTTCTCCTCCTTACACGAAGCATCACAACAACGTTTCACCACGCAACGACGGTCAACTGCTGTTTGTGTATGAGAAGTCGGTTGGAAATTTTCAAGTCAGCACGTTGTAGTTGTCACCACCGGCGCCAACCTTGTGTGAATTCTCTGAAAAGCTAATCATTTGCATATCACAGCATCTTCTTCCTGTCGGTTAAATTTCGTGTCTGTCGCGCGTCATCTTCGTGGTGTAGCAATTTTAACGGCTAGTAGTGTGTTCCAGTTTTTTTACTCTATTATTAGTAAGAAGTAGTAAATAGCTTTTAAAAACGAAGATCAAAGAAATACCGAAAAATACAGGTTATTCAGAACTGAAATACCGGTATTTGTTCAAATGGTTCAAATGGCTCTGAGCACTACGGGACTTCTAAGGTCATCAGTCCCCTAGAACTTAGAACTACTTAAACCTAACGACATCACAAACATCCATGCCCGGGGCAGGATTCGAACCTGCGACCGTAGCGGTCTCGCGGTTCCAGACTGCAGCGTCTTTAACCGCACGGCCACTTCGGCCGGCGGGTGGTAACACATCTGAAATGTAACGACCACTGTTCAAAGTGCCGTCAATGCGAGCAAGAGGTGACCGAGACGTGTAACCAATGGGACCCCATACCATCACGCCGGGTGATACGCCAGTATGGCGATGACGAATACACGCTTCCAATGTGCGTTCACCGTGATGTCGCCAAACACGGATGCGAAGATCATGGTGCTGTAAACAGTACCTGGATTCATCCGAAAAAATGACGTTTTGCCATTCGTGCACCCAGGTTCGTCCTTGGGTACACCATCGCAGGCACTACTGTCAGTGATGCAGCGTCAAGGGTAACCGCAGCCACATGCTGCTGCAATCGTCGTCGAACTGTTCGTGCAGATGATTGTTGTCTTGCAAACGTCCCCATCTGTTGACTCAGGGATCGAGACGTGGCTGCACGATCCGTTACAGCCATGCGGATAAGATGCCTGTCATCTCGACTGTTAGTGATACGAGACCGTTGGGATCCAGCACGGCGTTCCGTATTACCCTCCTGAAGCCACCGATTCCATATTCTGCTAACAGTCATTGGATCTCGACCAACGCGAGCAGCAATGTCGCGATACGATAAACCGCAATCGCGATATGCTACAATCTGACCTTTATCAAAGTCGGAAACGTGATGGTACGCATTTCTCCTCCTTACACGAAGCATCACAACAACGTTTCACCACGCAACGACGGTCAACTGCTGTTTGTGTATGAGAAGTCGGTTGGAAATTTTCAAGTCAGCACGTTGTAGTTGTCACCACCGGCGCCAACCTTGTGTGAATTCTCTGAAAAGCTAATCATTTGCATATCACAGCATCTTCTTCCTGTCGGTTAAATTTCGTGTCTGTCGCGCGTCATCTTCGTGGTGTAGCAATTTTAACGGCTAGTAGTGTGTTCCAGTTTTTTTACTCTATTATTAGTAAGAAGTAGTAAATAGCTTTTAAAAACGAAGATCAAAGAAATACCGAAAAATACAGGTTATTCAGAACTGAAATACCGGTATTTGTTCAAATGGTTCAAATGGCTCTGAGCACTACGGGACTTCTAAGGTCATCAGTCCCCTAGAACTTAGAACTACTTAAACCTAACGACATCACAAACATCCATGCCCGGGGCAGGATTCCAACCTGCGACCGTAGCGGTCGCGCGGTTCCAGACTTAAGCGGCTAGAACCGCTCGGCCACAGCGGCCGCCTCGGTATTTGTTTTAACCGATCCCTATGAAGCAAGTGGTCCTAATGTTCAAGCTCATCACTGTTGTTACATAAAGATGAAAACTTACACCGGGTAGGTTAGCAGGGAGAGGTGTGTCAAACCGCTATTCGGAATGATGACTACAAAACAAGAACGTAGCGCTGATTGGCAGAGCGCAGACGGAACACGCGGAAGCGGTGGACCTCGGATGTCAGAGGCGAGTTCTTGGGCGACGTGGAACGCGGAGGCGCCTGCGAGGCTGCGGGCGCCGCACTCTCGCCGGCCGGCGTCGCGTTGCGCGGCCGCTCTCGCGTCGCAAAGTGTTTTCTCTGTGCGCCAACTGACCCCGCCCGGCTAACACAACACCGGCCGCTTCCTCTGTCCGCCTGTCCTCTCTCCGGCGCCCACAAAGCGGGCCCGTCTCGTGTTCGGCTCCTTCCGGCGGCTGGAGCGCCGGAATAACGTCGTCCCGGCAGCGAGGACGAGCTGCTGAAGGCGACAGGCTCCGAGATTCCCCAGCGGCCGACACATCCAAGCAGCCGTGTAACAGACTGAATGTGCCGTGCGTCTGCTTCGCACTCGCAAATGAGTCTCATTGTGTTGACCTGCAGACTGGCACCCTAACATACTCTGCAAACTGTCACTCGGTACATTCTTGTGCCATATCTTTCTCAGACAATTCAGCTAAACTAGGAAAATATATGTTATATACAGGGTGGTCCATTGATCGTGACCGGGCCAAATATCTCACGAAAGCGCTGCAGTCATGGACCGGCGGAGGTTCGAGTCCACCCTCGGGCATGGGTGTGTGTGTTTATCCTTAGAGTAATTTAGGTTAAGCACTGTGTAAGCTTAGGCACTGATGACCTTAGCAGTTAAGTTCCATAACATTTCACACACATTTAAACATATCTGACGAAATAAGCGTCAAATAAAAAACCAAAAAGAACGGAACTCGTCTACCTTCAATGGGGAAATCAGATGACGCTATGGTTGGCCCGCTAGATGGCGCTGCCATAGGTCAAACGGATATCAACTGCGTTTTTTTAAAATAGGAATCCCCATTTTTATTACATATTCGTGTTGTACTTAAACAAATATGAATGTGTTAGTTGGACCACTTGTTTTGCTTTGTGACAGATGGCGCTGTAATAGTCACTAACATATGGCTCACGATTTTAGACGAACAGTTGGTAACAGGTAGGTTTTTCAAATTAAAATACCGAACGTAGGTACGTTTCAAATGGTTCAAATGGCTCTGAGCACTATGGGACTCAACTGCTATGGTCATAAGTCCCCTAGAACTTAGAACTACTTAAACCTAACCAACCTAAGGACATCACACACATCCATGCCCGAGGCAGGATTCGAACCTGCGACCGTAGCGGTCGTGCGGTTCCAGACTGTAGCGCCTTTAACCGCTCGGCGACTCCGGCCGGCCGTAGGTACGTTTGAACATTTTATTTCGGTTGTTCCAATGTGATACATGTGCCTTTGTGAACTTATTATTTCTGAGAACGCGTGCTGTTACAGCGTGATTACCTGCAAATACCACATTAATGCAATAAATGCTCAAAATGATGTCCGTCAACCTCAATGCATTTGGCAATACGTGTAACGACATTCCTCTCAACAGCGAGTAGTTCGCCTTCCGTAATGTTCGCACATGTATTGACAATGCGCTGACGCATGTTGTCAGGCGTTGTCGGTGGATCACGATAGCAAATATCCTTCAACTTTCCCCACAGAAAGAAATCCGGGGACGTATGGTGCTTCGATGACCAATCCACCTGTCATGAAATATGCTATTCAATACCGCTTCAACCGCACGCGAGCTATGTGCCGGACATCCATAATGTTGGAAGTACATCGCCATTCTGTGATGCAGTGAAAAGTCTTGTAGTAACATAGGTAGAACATTACGTAGGAAATGGGTATACATTCCACCATTTAGATAGCTATCGATAAAATGGGGGCCAATTATCGTTCCTCCCATAATGCCGCACCATACATTAACCCGCCAAGGTCGCTGATGTTCCACTTGTCGCAGCCATCGTGGATTTTCCGTTGCCCAATAGTGCATATTATGCCGGTTTACGTGACCGCTGTTGGTCAATGACGCTTCGTCGCTAAATAGAACGCGTGCAAATAATCTGTCGTCGTCCCGCAATTTCTCTTGTGCCCAATGGCAGAACTGTACACGACGTTCAGAGTCGTCAAAATGCAATTGCTGGTCGATAGAAATATGGTACGATGTTGATGTAGCATTCTCAACACCGACGGTTTTGAGATTCCCGATTCTCACGCCATTTATCTGCTACTGATGTGCGGATTAGCCGCGACAGCAGCTAAAACACTTACTTGGGCATTATCATTTGTTGCAGGTCGTGGTTGACGTTTCACATGTGGCTGAACACTTCCTGTTTCCTTAAGTAACGTAACTATCCGGCGAACGGTTCGGACACTTGTATGAAGTCGTCCAAGATACCGAGCATCATACATAGCACACGCCCTTTGGGCATTTTGATCACAACAGCCATACATCAACATGATATCGACCTTTTCCGCAATTGGTAAACAGTCCATTTTAACACGGGTAACCTATCACGATGCAAATACTGTCCGCACTGGCGGAATGTTACGTGATACCTCGTACTTACACGTTCGTGACTATTACAGCGCCATCTATCACAAAGCGAAAAAAGTGGTCCAACTAAAACATTCATATTTCTTTACGTACTACACGAATATGTAATAAAACATTGGGGTTCCTATTAAAAAAAACGCAGTTAATATCCGTTTGACCTATGGCAGCGCTATCCAGCGAGCCAACCATAGCGCCATCTGGTTTCCTCCTTCAAGCTAGACGAGTTCCGTTCTTTGTAGTTTTTCTTTTGATGCTTATTTCGTGAGATATTTGGCCCGGCCGCTATCAATGGACCACCCTGTGGGGGCATGCAGTAAGAAAATTATGTTAAGTTGATGAGCAGACATTTGCAGAAGCCTCTTCACAAAACTATTGATTCCTATTCTTATGTGCCAATACATACACTGAGGTGGTAAAAGTCAGGGAATGCCTCCTAATACCGTGTCGGACCTCTTTTTGCGCGGGGTAGTGCACCTACTCGACGTGGCATGACCTCAACAAGTCGTTGAAAGTCCCATGCAGAAACATTGAGCCATGCTGTCTCTATAGCCGTCCATAATGTGAAAGTGTTGCTGGTGCAGGATTTTGTGCACGAACTCACCACTCGATTATGTCCCACAAATGTTCGACGCGCTGCAAGTCGGGCGATCTTGGGGGCCAAATCTTTCGCTCGAATTGTTCAGTAGCAGTTGCGAAGACTTGTGGCCCGGTGACCATGGCGCATTGTTACCCATAACATTCAACTCCATCAGTGGCTGCATGTCGTCCCCCTAGTAGTCGAACGTAAACATTGCCAGTCAATGACCGGTTTAACTGGACCAGAGGACCAGTGCATTCCATGTAAAGACAGCCCAACCATTAGCCACTAAAAGTTGGCACAGTGTCTTGTTGACAACTTCGGTCCATGGTTCAAATGGCTCTGAGCACTATGGGACTCAACATCTGAGGTCATCAGTCCCCTAGACTTACAACTACTTAAACCTAAGGACATCACACACATCCATGCCGGAGGCAGGATTCGAACCTGCGACCGTAGCAGCAGCCCGGTTTCGGATTGGGGCGCCTGGAACCGCTCGGTCCATGGGTTCGTGGGATTTGCCCCATACTGCAACCCTACCATCACGTCTTACCAACTGATATTGGGGGCTCATTTGACCAGGCCACGGTTTTCCAGTCGTCTGTGGCCCAACTGATATGGTCACGATGCCAGGAGAGGCCCAGCAGGCGAGGTCATGCTTTTGGCAAAGGCACTCGCGTTGGCCGTCTGCTGACATAGCCCATTACCGCGAACGTTGGCCGCGCTGTCCTAAAGCATACGTTCGCCGTACGTCCCTCATTGATTACTGTAGTTATTCCACGCAGTGTTGCTTGTCTGTTGGCACTGATAAATCTGCACAAACTTCGCTGCTCTCGGTTGTTGACTGAAAGCTGTCGGCCAATGTGTTGTCCGTGGCGAGAGGTAATGCATGAAATTTGATGTTCTCGGCACACACTTGACGCTGCGGATCTCGGAATATTAAATTAACTAACGATTTCCGAAATGGAATATCCCGTGCGTGTAGCTCCAGCCGCTATTCTGCGTTCAAAGTTTGTTAATTCCCGTTGTGCAGCCGTAATCCCTCCGGAAACTTTTCCACATGAATCACCTGAGGACAAATGACATCTCCGCCAATGCACTGCCATTTTGATGCCTTATGTACGCGATACTACCGCAATCTGTAGTCTATGTGTGAATATCGCTACCCTATTCCTTTTGTCACCTCAATGTGTACTCCGTTATGGTATTTGTTTTTAGCATACGATTAACTGTGCAATTCACAGACATAAAAGCAGAAATAACTATAATTTCCATCCTACTTTTCGGTTCAAAATGAAATCTCATATTCGGGTGCAGGGGTCTGTAGCAGGTTGCTGATGGATAGCAGGCAGGGAATTGAAAATTCCCAAGTATGTAGAAACAATGTGAACAGATGCCTTTTTAGCCACACCTTCTAAAATTTTGCTCAGGAATTAAAATTCCGCGTAACTAATATTTCTCTTTGATGGCTCATAAAGTTTCCGGTATATAGGCACCTGATAGTACACTCCGCAAAATTACATAATTTTTTTGTTCGGAGTATTGCATCAAAACACTGTAGTATAAGTGCAGGAGCTGTTTTGCATCACAAAGTAATTGTTTTTTCCTAATAAATACATAAATACATGTAGAGGAATTTAGAAATTATTCCCGTAATTATATTTCACTGTGTTAGCACTAGTTATCATTTGTTCTTATTTTACTTTCCACAAGTAGCCCAAAGCGGCTGTTGTTCTCTACTTTAACTCGTTCTATATTCCTGAAGTCCCTCCTTCATATTGAGATTTCGGAACACCATATGTGAATTTATTAATTAATTGATACTTACAGAGCGTGGGCAAGTGTGGACGGTAAGGTCGCGCAAGAGGGGGTAGGAAAGCATTTTTATTTTGAACTATTACTGATCCGATATTTTTCCCGCTTTTAGAACGACTAGCATTACTGTGTTTCCCAGAAGTTTTGCTGGTTGCAATGGTGAAAGGGCAGGCAAGATTCCGTTGTTAGTTGCGAGATCCCTTTACCCTTTGACAATTGTTTTGAATTAGCTGTAGCTAAATATAAGTAACAGTTCAGCGAAAATGAACTGCTCGAGGGTCGACGGAACTCATCTAGCAGTGTCCAGCCATCGCTCTGGAGTCTGAAGATGACTCTCATAGAGTCGACACCGGTCACTCACTCCAATAAAAAAATATTTTAACAAAATTGCGATCAAGACTGTTTTAAATTTTAATTTTAAAGACGTGTTTTTCGACGATTATAGACGAAGATAGTTTATTACACAGAATTTATTACAGGAAAGAATTTTTTTTTGTAATTTCCGTATCAGTACTGGAAAGTTTTAAAGACGTTTTTCCATAGATAGCGCAACGCAGCGGAAGACGCAAACTGCCAAGAAAAACAGGATGCCTGTAAGCTTGTACACAGAGCGATGTAATGTGTTCCTTATTATTTGTCCTTACCGTTCCATTTGCTGTAGGGGAACAGGGGAAATAAGTTTAAGGGTTGAAAACAGTTTGATGAGACTAAACGATAAATATATGTTGAACAAGTCTAATATGTAGAGGGAATAGCAACCTCTGTGGCTCGCGCGGTGGCATGTAATAATATCGCTGCCAACGAAATAAAAGAAGGATGTGCTAAAACTATATCTGTGAATTTCTCGTTGTTATTGACGTAAGAATTTTTAGAAGCTGTAATGGATTGTTCTTACAGACAACATAAAAGTTATATTTATACAACATGAAAGTTAATTTTATGAGTGCAACAATTTTCTACAGAATTGTAGCTTCGAAATATGAGCGGCGTTTGTGTAGACGAGACAAAGCACGATACGCGAGGATATGTGGAGACAGTATGATGTTAATTACTTGGCGGTAAATTGTTGCTTTGCGTGCGTGATGCACGGTGGAAGCTGATATGAATTTGGAGTGGGAATGTCCTGTTTGAACGTCCGCCGTGGACAATTACTGATGGAATCGACCGTCCCATGTGCGGAAACGAACAGAATTCCAAAGGTAGGTCCGGTAAGTGTATTGTGGACTTTCACATTTCTGTGCAGTTATTCCAGGATTACTGGTAGATTACATCGAATTGCTGAAATTGCGCGACGTATTCTTTGTTGTAATTCCATTAAATATATTGAATTTGCCTTCGAAACAAAAGGTTTTGGTTTGTAATACATCATCCGAACCGCAAGTCTCATTTACCGCATAGATGACGAAATATGTGCGAATGTAGAAAAGTTTGCCGTTGTAGTATTTATGTATATGTTAACCCAAACATGTTAATGTACTCAGAAAACCACTAGAGGTTGCTGTTTATCGTGCCGAATGTTAAAGCCTTCCTCCCATTCTCTTCATGAGTGGAGCACACACTTAACAAGCCCGCATCTCGTGGTCGTGCGGTAGCGTTCTCGCTTCCCACGCCCGGGTTCCCGGGTTCGATTCCCGGCGGGGTCAGGGATTTTCTCTGCCTCGTGATGGCTGGGTGTTGTGTGCTGTCCTTAGGTTAGTTAGGTTTTAAGTAGTTCTAAGTTCTAGGGGACTGATGACCATAGATGTTAAGTCCCATAGTGCTCAGAGCCATTTGAACCATTTGAACACTTAACAAAAGGTTATCTGCTGCCGTGTGAACTACTGCACAATTTTCATCTTCAATGGTACTATAGGAGCCCTATGCATGAGACCGATGTTTTCTCTAAGGTTGTTTATTGTTCTAAATAGCACAAACGATAATGTTGTGAGGTCTCCATCAGAAGACGGGTGTGCTGCAGCCCACTACGCTACTTACTCAATGCTGTGCAAGCCTATTCATCTCTGAATTTGAACCTGCTTATTGTATGAAGCACGTGTCACATCATACAGTCTTTACCTACCTACATACTTCCTTCCATTACCATATTGACGATATCTTGATGCCGCAGTATTTGTCCTAAAAAAAAAAAGAAAAAATAAAAAAAAAACAATGAAAGTAGGCATTGGGTACAAAATCGCTTTGCCCATTGAATGCTCTTGCTGGCTCTTGTTTGTATGCTTCATAAATTTCAAGCTCTTCCAACAAGTTGATAGCTTGGTCGTTTTGCATGTTGTTTTCAATAATCTCTATAGCATGATTAGTTTCTGATAAATGCACCTTAAAGCGTACATTAAAAAAGCGGCTGGGTTGGCTGATATAACATTTATCACAGTTATTACAATCAATTCTGTATTCTCCAGAGCCATCAAATTTGTCATACGCACTTTTCAATTTATGTTTTGATCGAGGCTTTGGTGTGTTGTTAACTTGAAAGTCACATCTAACATTAGATTTTCTGAATCTTTTCTTTTTTTTTTTTAGTTCCGTTTCCTCGGTGAGTGTGCGTTTGCTCGCTGTTCATTTGTCGTTCTTTTAGCCTATTGTAAAGGCGCATGACATCGCTGATAGAAAGACCGTTATCGCAATTTGCTTTATAATACTGAGTTCTTGACGCATTTCACTTTCGGCCACGAGACGAAAGAACCAGTGAATCACTGAGGCGAAGAAGGATGACATGAAGTAGCGTTCTATAATGTAGGTCTTCTGGAAATCAAAGCCGGCCGAAGTGGCCGAGCGGTTCTAGGCACTACAGTCTGGAACCGCGCGACCGCTACAGTCGCAGGTTTGAATCCTGCCTCGGGCATGGATCTGTGTGATGTCCTTAGGTTAGTTAGGTTTGAGTAGTTCTAAGTTCTAGGGGTCTGATGACCTCAGAAGGTAAGTCCCATAGTGCTCAGAGCCATTTGAACCATTTGAAAATCAAAAATTTATGTTTGCTGTCGACTTTCTTAATAGTAAGGTCAATGCAGTTAATGGAATTCCCTTCTTCCATTTCAGCAGTAAAAGGTATTTTTGGGTGCGTGCTGCCTATTGTTTGCGTTAACCTCACTGATGTGAATAATAAAATATCGTCACCATATCATTATACTAAGCACTTTTAGCTGCGGAAAATTGGCATAAAATTTACATTCTGATCCGTTTACAAAAATATCTGATAAAGTACCAGCCAGACTATTGCCCTTTCCAAGATAATTTTTTTAAAAATATATTTTGTCACTGAAGGTAAAAAATTCTAATTTAAAAACAAAATCTAAAAATTCTATTAGTTCTGTACAATCTGTAGTACGATATTGTTGTCGGTTAACAGATTAGTCTTTTTTCGGGGTATTACTGTAGAGGTTTTTTACATCCGGGGATGCTAATGCCGCCTTATTTGGTCTATGTATACCGCTGATTGAATTTGCAAGCTCCGAACTGTATTTAACCCCATAATAAGTATCGAACGTGTAAACTGAATTAAGATTATTGTTAAGAAACGTTATTTCGTTTATAGCATGGTGATGGCTTGTTGTTCACAATGGTACGAACCGGATTTCCATCTTTATCTATCTTAACTTCAGATGGTGAAGTTTAGCATTCATTATTTTAAGCGATTTCTGTTCATAGTCGGTAACAAGAGACTGGGAGCGTCTTTTTACTACGCAGATCAGTCTCCAACTTCTGAGTTGGATCTCTGTGAATTTCTACTTTTGCTGCAAAGATTTTTTATCATTGAACGGACAGTAAAGGGAAGACCACAGGGGACACACTGAGTCTAGAATACATCAACTGGATCACGGAGGATACCGGCTGTGCACTACCTATATCGCTCTCTAGAGGGAGGCTGAGGACAGAAAAGTGTGGCGAGCTGCTGCTAACAAACCTAAGAAAAAGATGACGACGCAAAGATCCAGGGTTTAATCTCCAGTCGTCCCTACTACTTTTTCGTCGGTTTTCGCTTCTTTCACATCTGGAAATTATTTGTTAATGTGAGAAACCCCGAGTTGCACTGTGGACCAGGGGTGGCGGTTATCACTGAAACAATCGGTTTTTGTTATATCGTTTTCTTTTTCACACCAGTTTGACTGACAAAACCGCACAAAATAACTTGTTTCTGAAATAACGATTTTCTGTTTTTTATTTTTATTGTTTGCTGTAATAAACGTAGAATTCGAAAGAAGATTGAAAAATTTTTACCCTCAGTTTCAAGATACATACAATCAAAGTATTAAACTAGAAAGGTAAATAAAGGAAAACTTAGTTTGTCCACCATTCGCTAGTTTTCTCCAAAACTGACAAATGGCTTGAATGGTGGAAAAATCATCAGTATTCTCTTACCAAAAAAATCGCCATTATTCTCTTATTGATTCATTTTTTTGTGGTCATAAAGTACCGGTCCACTCGGTGTTAACACTGCGGAAAATGCGTTGGTGTTGCTAATCTCATGCTAAAAGATATTTTTAGGTTCTTTACCCTATTTACAGATCAGTATCTATTTAAAACTTATGTTGTTAATAAAACTTAAACACATTTAACGAAATTTATTTTAGATCTTTTGTTGGTGGGCACACATTAAATCCACACCCCCGCCCCTTGGTATTACACGTTATGGGAAATGCGTTATTATTGCTAGGGTTACGCCTCGACACACGGCAGCGAGGATATTATTTTCTGAGCAGTGTTGTAACAGTTCTTACGCCGTATGTTTGTTGCTCGTTTCTGTCGGCATTGCTTTTAAAATGGCACTGATCGCTGTTCTCATTTTTTATTATAACGCAATACTTCGAACCAATACAAATCTTAGGAATATAAATTAATTTTTTTAAAAAAAGTTTATTTAAAAACTAAGAATTTTAGCACTGCTACTATGGCTAATTGATACATCGTTTTTTTACTCGGTTATTAGTAAAAAATAAAGAAAACACCTGTTATAATTGAGTCCAAACAAACAGCGAAAAATACCGGTTATTCAGAACTAAAATTCCGGTATGGATTTTAACCGGTCGCTTTTCTCCAGGCCATTTGGTACTATTTTTACATTAAATTGCGAGACCGCGAATAACTTGCTGGAATAGTCCAGTCGCGTAGCCCGTGGCAGGAAAAGTCGTACCAGTTCCAGTAGGACCACATGTAGTAAACTTTTATTTATTATTTACTTATTTTATTTATTTATAAATAAATAAACAAATAAATAAAAGCCACATGTAGTAAAGCAAAGCGGTGTTGAAACAGACTTTTGGGTGGAGAACATCTGTGCTTTACTGTGATATAAATATTCCAGCACTGTTAAGTTAGAACCGACGTGAATACGCGTAACTAGGGCCGAGTTAGGTGTTTTACACTACAGCGTAGCGCCGTATGACAAGATTTGATTTAAACACAAACTTATGGCGAGTGGACGTGAGATACATAAAGCGTTTCCTGGCTATATTTCAGCTCTAATTCGAATTTCACATTTCGCCATCCACAATTCTGACGAACAGCGTTTTCGACTTATTATATGATACTGCGCCTGTTTTCCTTCGAGTAAGATTTAGCGACTTTGGCAAAGTTTTCAGCTGAAATGTAGGAATCGAAATTTAAATTTGTTTACTGATACTCAAAGGGGAAACTGGAGTGTGAAAAAATAAAAAAAATAAGTCTTTTGTGCCACTGGCGTACAAGACAGGCCTTTTGAACACCGCCAGACATTAATCATACTTATCTTCTTCTGTGGCGGGAAACACAGAATTCCGACAGCGTTGGAAACATTTCTCAGACAGAGACGGTTCTGGCGCAGTAATATGCTTATACATGAAGGGAAATTCAATACCGCTAATGTAACTTCCCGCGCTCGTCGTCCCGCGGGCTTTTGCACTGAGGCGCGCGCCTCGTCTTCTCTCTGCGTAATGAAGTTTCCGACTGCGCAAACCTTTCCGTGCATCCGCACTGGAAGGTATTTAGCAGTGAAACGGCCCGCCTCCCCGTATTTTGTACCGAAATGCAGATCTCTCGTGGCCTTGCTCCATTGGTTTCCACACTCTGCGACAAAAATAGCTCCGACATCTGGAAAGAGCAACAAAAAATCAAAACCTACAATAAACACAAAAAGCGACATTATTTGTTTAAAACGCATGCGTTCCAACTTTTTCAGTTCTTTTTAAAGGTAACGTCGACCAATTACTTTTAAATACAGCATCGCCCAGGAGTCGACCTTCATCCATTACACGGCGCTGTGTTGTTCAGCAATGAGCCGTACGTTCATGTGCACCACAAACTCTTAGATCTGGGCGTTTCTCCGTGAAACGGATGTGCGCCACAACTTGATTAAACGTGTGGGAGGAAGAAGGTGTGGCAGTGACGGTGACCTCCAGCCGGCATTGTGACATGCTGCACGCTTCCCTTCCACCCGATGTGCGGAATTGAAGAGGATGCATAGAGCCGGCAGGGTGGGCCCAGGGACTCCAGTTTAACGTTTGACTGCATGCTGTCTTGTCTTGATTATTTTTCGCTCCGAAACACCGTCCTACAATTATTTAACGGATTCCAGGCTGCATTACGTGTTCCCACCTCTTTCCGTATGTGGGTACGTCCATCATTGTCGGAGATGATCGTCCTGTTAGCGCAGGTTTTATTATGTGTGGAGGCATAATGTTTCATGGGCGTACTGACGTTACATTCAATGGTCAACGCTGTTGTCACACTCCTTATCCGATTCGCGTCTTTTCAGGTGTACATTCGCTTCTGACTTCCTTTTTATGGATAACAATATGCGACCGCATCGAACTGCGTCGTTTGGAGGAGCACTTGGAACGAGAAGGTATTCGTGGGACCGCTCCCCCCTGCCCCCCCCCTCCCCTCATTCATAGAGCACGTGCGGGATGCGTTTAGGAGACGTACGTATTGCAGCACCAAAAATCCAACAAGCAGTTGCCATTCCATTTTATAGTCCACAGATCTCCTCACTATCTCCATACGACGAAATCACAATATTTGAACTCAATTAGGAACAGTAAACTAAAAAAAAAAAGACAGTCGATAAATGAACACATAGCAACCGGAATACCAGCATTCTTCAGGTCTGCCAAATAAGGAACAAATGACAACAATCGGTTAGCAATACTCTAGCAAGGTACTGTCGTGGTAACTAATAAGAACGTTCTGAAGTTGTGTATTAGCCTGAAAGTTACAGGGTGCACGAAGCGACTGGTAAGCAAGGACGGAAATTTTTCAGCCTCGATCTGATCGCACAGGTGCTGCGAGAGACGAATTCACAGGGGTAACAGTGAAAGCTGCTATCGTATTGGTACGGAGAGGTGATGCGCGAGGGTCGTCCGCCGGTGGGACGCGGAGGGATTCTGCGAGACAGGCCGGATTGCCTGTCGGGCCTCTGCGACACTTGCCGCCGCCACACACTGCCCAGCAAGTCGCGCCCCCCCACCGCCACCCGTTCGCTCCTGCAGGACCACTAAGACAGCGCCACAGGCAGGCCCTGAAGTTTGTATTCAACGATCTTGCTGAGGTGAAATGCCATTATGTGGCGAAGACATTCCGAAACACCACTGTGTGATGCTGTGTTGGCGACGTTACAATACTGCGTGTAGTTTCCTGTAGCGAAGATGGCTAACTACTACTTCATAGTGGCGTCGAAGACTGCGTGTGTTTCGTTATCTCGAGGATAGATTTACTAAATACTTTTACGGACAGACGCGCTGATATTTTCCTCCAAGCTCAGAAAAGTACTCTCATACAGCAGTTCCTCAACAGGAAGTGGTTAATGGTCTAGTTCATAAAGTAAGTTCCTCTAACTTTGCGTCAACGTTTACGTAAAAACTTATTCGCTCTTCATCATCTCCGATCTGCTCTTTAATTTTCTTATACACTACTGGCCATTCAAATTGCTACACCAAGAAGAAATGCAGATGATAAACGGGTGTTCATAAGACAAATATATTATACTAGAACTGACATCCGATTACATTTTCACGCAATTTGGGTGCATAGATCCTCAGAAATCAGTACCCAGAACAACCACCTCTGGTCGTAATAACGGCCTGGATACGCCTGGGCATTGAGTCAAACGGAGCTTGGATGGCGTGTACAGGTACAGCTGCCCATGCAGCTTCAACACGATACCACAGTTCATCAAGAGTGGCGTATTGTGACGAGCCAGTTGCTCGGCCACCAATGACCAGACGCTATCAATTGGCGAGAGATCTGGAGAATGTGCTGGCCAGGGCAGAAGTCGAACATTTTCTGTATCCAGAAAGGCCCGTACAGCACCTGAAACGTAGGGTTTCGCAGGGATCGAATGAAGTGTAGAGCCACGGGTCGTAACACATCTGAAATGTAACGTCCCCTGTTCAAAGTGCCGTCAATGTGAACAAGAGGTGACCGAGACGTGTAACCAATGGCACACCATACCATCACGCCGGGTGATACGCCAGTACGGCGATGACGAATACACGCTTCCAATGTGCGTTCATCGCGATGCCGCCAAACACGGATGCGACCAAATGATGCTGTAAACATATCCTGGATTCATCCGAAAAAAATGACGTTTTGCCATTCGTGCACCCAGGTTCGTCGTTGAGTACACCATCGCAGGCGCTCCTGTCTGTGATGCAGCGTCAAGGGTAACCGCAGCCACGGTCTCCGAGCTGATAATCCATGCTGCTGCAAACGTCGTCGAACTGTTCGTGCAGATGGTTGTTGTCTTGCAAACGTCCCCATCTGTTGACTGAGGGATCGAGACGTGGCTGCACGATCCGTTACAGCCATGCGGATAAGATGGCTGTCATCTCGACTGCTAGTGATACGAGGCCGTTGGGATCCAGCACGGCGTTCCGTATTACCCTCCTGAACCCACCGATTCTATATTCTGCTAACAGTCATTGGATCTCGACCAATGCGAGCAGCAATGTCGCGATACGATAAACCGCAATCGCGATAAGCTACAATCCGACGTTTATCAAAGTCGGAAACGCAATGGTACGCGTTTCTCCTCCTTACACGAGACATCACAACAACGTTTCACCAGGCAACGCCGGTCATCTGCTGTTTGTGTATGAGAAATCGGTTGGAAACTTTCCTCATGTCAGCACGTTGTAGGTGTCGCCACCGGCGCCAACCTTGTGTGAATGCTCTGAAATGCTAATCATTTGCATATCACAGCGTCTTCGTGATGTAGCGATTTTAATGGCCAGTGGTGTAGTTAATATACTAGTCTTGTGTTACGGCATGGTATTAGCGACATTTCGTGCGGTAGCGTTCTCGCTTCCCACGCCCGGGTTCCCGGGTTCGATTCCCGGCGGGGTCAGGGATTTTCTCTGCCTCGTGATGGCTGGGTGTTGTGTGCTGTCCTTAGGTTAGTTAGGTTTAAGTAGTTCTAAGTTCTAGGGGACTTATGACCACAGCAGTAGAGTCCCATAGTGCTCAGAGCCAGAGTCCCATAGTGCTCAGAGCCATTTGAACCATTTTTATTAGCGACATTGTTTGTCCGTTCTGCAGTAACAAAATGGAGATCTTGACAGAGAACGCTTGAAAGTATGACCGAAAAACTATTATATTTACGCTAAAATAATGAATACTCGAGACATCGAGAAGAAGATAATACAGATTAACAATGAAGGCACAGAACCAGTTGTTGACATCTTCTATGTAGAGCAATTAATTTGTAAGAATAAGACATGAAATTTCATCGCTAAAAACGTTTTTAAACTCTGTGGGTGACTCGCGAGCATTGTAGACTTGCTGCATCTTGAGACCTAGTAGGAGAGTCGGGAAAACACACAAATTAATCAGATGACAGACTGGACAGGAAGACGTAATAGTACAAGAATGTGAGCGAAACATGTTGCCAGAAGAATGGATGGAAGATGGAAAAATAAGTTATTTGCTGGTTTCCAAACAACAAGTCAGTTTTTTTTAAGAAAATATGAATTTGACCAACAATGAACCGCAAAAGCCTTAAGACTTATTGTCTTCTCTTCCCAGAAACCCTTCATTCTTTCGTTTCAGACAGTCTGTCCTGTCGAATTCTGGAAGTTTTCGGAAATAAAATAAAGGTATGACAACGTTATGTACAACTTACGCAGAAATCGGACTGTAGTTTTAATAGGGAAGCATTACTAGAGAAAAATGTAACACAGGGTTGTAGCCTATCCCAGATTATATTCAATCTCTACTCTGAACAAGCGGTAAATGCAACCAAACAGAAATTTGGAAAATGAATTACAGTCTGAGATCGGAAATCAAAACGTTGCATGCTGATGTCATAGTAACTCTGTCAGAGGCGGAATAGGTTTTGGAAGATAAGTTGAACGCAATGGATAGCGTGTTGAAAAATAGGCTATCAAGTGATCGTAAAACATTGAATCAAGGCTAATGAAGTTAAGTCATATTAAATCAAGTGGTACTGGGATAGCTAGATTAGGAAATGGTGAGCTAGAAGTTGAAGAAGAGTTTTGCTATTTGGACAGCAAAATAAATGTCAAGAGTTTTGCTATTTGGACAGCAAAATAAATGTCAGACTGAGAAATTCATGCTCCAGGCAGGTTCGATCCCACGACCTCTAGGTTTCCTGGCACACCCTTTGCCGCTGGATCGTCAGGATTAACCGTGTTATGTTGATGACCGTAAAGAGTAATTGCGCAGTTTAGTGTTGTTATAATTGAGTGGTAAAGTGGAAGTTATGTTGAGGGTGAATTACCGTATTTTACGGATTATAAGACGCACCTTAAATTTCAAGCATTTTTTAAAATATAATTTTCACTATTTTCATTATTAGATTGCAAAGCCAGACTAAAAAAAGTTCGTTTTTTATAAAACCGACCTGACCTTTAAAATTCCAGAAAATCGTCATCTTCTAGTTTTGGCAATTTTGCATTCAGTCCTCTATTTGTACAATTAGTCGTCCTTGTTTTTTTTCTAGTTCTTCTTTACTAGCCCGCCAATCTCGAATGTTTTTTTTTCTGTTGGTGAAGGGCCGAAACCCGCTCAGCTGCTCGTTTCTGCGTGTGCTATTACTTTCAGTTTATAGCCGTCATCATTTCGAACCTAGCTACTAACAAAAATATTGTTCTGTTACCGCTAACACAAACCATTTCAGTTCAAGTTGACTGACACCGTAGACTGCAATGACGCATCGTAGGCTAGACAGTGGTATGGCGAGGTGTGAGGGAGACATTGTCAGCAAGCTTGTGAATCCCCGCAACTCACGTCCGTCGCATCGGTTCGTGGATGCTGCCAGTTGAATCCAATATTGCCAGAACCCGCGGCTATTTTTAAGACGGGCGGGAATTTTAAATCAAACACTATACATTTTTATATTATCTACTATCTAAAACATTATTGATCACTATTTATTTATTACGTGACCGGTTTCGACCACCTCTATGATCATCTTCAGACCAATGACTACTGTAGTGATTCTCCAGCAGAAGGAGGTTCTTACTCATTGGTCTGAAGATATCACAGTAGTGATCGAAACCGGTCACCGTGATAAATAAATTGTGATCAAGACTGTTTTTGATACTAAATATTTGTAACACATTGATCACTGTATACTCGTATAATGTATTCAAAACTAATTAATTTTCATATTAATTTCGAGTATAACACACACATGAATTTTGGATGCAATTTTTCGGAGACAAAAGTGCGTCTTGTAGTCCGTGAAATACGCCATGGTGTGCACGCTTTGCCATCTTCTCTCGAATAGCACCGTGAGGTAAACTGAACCTAACTTCCCTCCCCGATGCAAGATCATCGTCAACATTATCGAATGTCCTCACTTAATCAGTGTTCGCTGTTGTTTGTAATGTAATCCAGCATGTTGTCGCTTATTCTGGTGGTGAGGTACCTCCTGTGGCAGACCGTGTACTGGAACGAAGGCTAGTATTGGCTGCGTTGCAGGCGGGGGCTCCCATTGCAGCTGGTCTCGACTGCAATGGCTGCAGAGGCAAGTTGGTCGAACCATCCTTTGCTCATCGCAGTGTCGACCTGACCGTGTACTCTGAAGCTTTCGTCTCAGACATCTGCAAATAAACTGCTACTGTTTTTGAACTACTGACAGTTTAGTGCGTAGTTTTCGTTGGCAGCCTGACACTGCCGGGGCGACTGTGCCGGGAGGCAATCCCTGCGTGGGAACGTATGCCTGGCGCACACGCGTGATGGGCGGCTCGTGTTATCGCTAAGCTCTCGCCGGAAACAGCCCGTGACGCTGCGAAAATATCTGCGCGGCCAAGGTGGCGCGTAATGGACAAATGTTGTAAGCCACAAAAAGCAGAAGGCTGTAAATTATAAAAATTCTTCCGTGTGGCCCGCGAACCTCACAGGCTTTCCCCAAGCTTTTTTTCCCATTTGCGCGCCACATCCCATTAATAACTTCGATGAGATCGCAGAAAAAAAAATAAGTTCTTGGATCAGTCAAGCTTCGAGAATGTCACTCGCCACGCGTTGGCTGAAGAAAAATCATAAGCTGACAACGTCGGTGCTGTTACAGTGGTCATACTTAAAGTTGTGAACAACGCTCTGAGCGACATCGATACCAAAATGTAGCCGGCCTGAGTGGCCGAGCGGTTCTAGGCGCTTCAGTCTGGAACCGCGCGATGGCAGCGGTCACAGGTTCGAATCCTGCCTCGGGCATGGATGTGTGTGATGTCCTTAGGTTGGTTAGTTCTAAATCTAGGAGACTCATGACCTCAGAAGTTAAGTCCCATAGTGCTCAGAGCCATTTGAACCAAAATGTAATAAATACGACTGCATTATCGTAGTCGACAGACATTACACTGTGTTAACACATCATTACCTCAGTAACATATCAAGTTGTGAGATAAACAGATTTTATCTCACACAGGTCCATGGTAGGCAGAAACAAATGTCAAACGCCTCGAGCGCTAAGCGAATGGATGTTACAGTAGTCTGGGGGGAGCCGTAAGCCGGTGAGCAACACGTGGTGTCGTATCAGCTGAGTGTCCCCCACACCGGCGTGTGTTTACCCTCAGTAACACATTATACTGAAACTTGAGAAGTAATATTCATAAGTGTTCAACAATTTACAGTGTGTCGAATGGTGGCACTCGCGTCAACCGCTCCGACCACAGGTTGGATAACAGTCAGGGTAATGAGTGTTAACCATTGTGACATATACCGAAGTATTGACCTGCGACTTGATTAATCGTAATCGGAACCGTAAGACGAAAGTAGTGTCTGTGTCAAATTAATTGTGTCTAAACAGAATATATCGATCAAATAGTGCAAAAATCTTGATTTTTTTTGTTATTGTAAAAGCCACTCTTCGTTGTGTTTAACATTGTTAACGA
Organism: Schistocerca nitens; assembly: GCF_023898315.1. Lineage (NCBI taxonomy): Eukaryota > Metazoa > Arthropoda > Insecta > Orthoptera > Acrididae > Schistocerca > Schistocerca nitens. The sequence continues at coordinate 105,034,876 of NC_064617.1, forward strand.
GCAGCATTCTGAACAGAAACGACTCCCGAAGCAACTAAATCTGATTAGCACTAGCATTTCATGTCACGTTCACATCAGAATTAAAATTAGGCTGCTATTCGGTTATTAGCAATCGACGGAATTTAATCGGGAGTGTTTCAAAGGGACGACAGGCTGTTTACATAGCCGCCGACATCGATGTTCCGTTTCGACAGCAGGATGTCAAAATAACCATTACCCAACTCTTTCTGCTGAGGTTTCGAAATGTAAGCGAACATTCTGTTATGAGGACCGTTAAGTTTCTTTCGTCCTGCTTCGGAGCTTTCGCGGCGTCGCACAAAGTCTCAGTCGCGGTCGCCGCTTCAATCAACGCACTCTTGGCTTTGTGCAACGTGCGAGAGAAAGGACGCGGTGCACTGCTCCGCAGATATAATTTGACACGTTTACTGTCGGGCCTGGCTTAATTCTCTGCACTGCTGCACGGTCAGAGCCGCCGGTCTTGCTTTCACCCGCGAGACAAGATTAAGCTTCTCACTTCTCCAGAGTCATTAATTAATGCTCTACAGCAGTCCAAATACTGCGTGTCCGGTGAAGGAGTCCCAGGTTTCAAAATTAAATGTCTCGAAAACTGAGATCGATGGACGAGTGCAACGAACGGTATGTTTATTGTGAAAGCTGTAAGAATGTTATACACACGCTGTACAGAATTTTCGAAATGCTGTTAACAGATGTGGCTGTAATCACAATACTTAGTGCCTGTAAATAATGCGCCACAGCTCAGAGTGGTCAGTTCCACCGGCATGAAAGGGAATTAGCGTACCGAAGGAAGAGGTTGATAAGTGTTGCATTGAACAACGTGAATTTCTGGAACAAGAATATCACAGCTTAGAACAGTCTTACAGCAACAAGATGCAGTTTTTGGACACGATTTAATGTCCCAAAAGTACGCGTTGCGACAGCCTTTCAGAAGCTTTTCGCCAAATTTCAGCGTACATGTAGCGTGGCTGATGATCTAGCGGCGAATGTTTGCCGGAGACAAATGTAGTTACTCCTGGAAACGTCGCCACAGTTTCTGGACTTATTCAGCAAAATCCAAGGAGATCTGTCCGAAGAATTGCAGCAGAGACTGTTCTAAAGCGTTCAAACACGCGAAAAACACTGAGACAGAGCCTGCACATGTTTCTATACAACATCCAAAGCCGTCAGACCGTATGTGTACCGGCTGTGCGACGGAGGGCTACCTTTGCGAACCAGATCCTCACAGTGATTGATAATGATTTGATGTTGTCTGTGTCTGGTTTTCAGATGAAGCACAGTTCCACGTGAATAGAGTTGTGAATAAGCAAAACTGTCGATTTTGGGCTTTCCAAAATTCCCAGTTCTGTGAAGCGAAACTACTGTATTCTCCCAAAGTTACTGTTTGGTGTGTGACGCCCTTAGGTTAGTTAGGTTTAAGTAGTTCTAAGTCTAGGGGACTGATGACCTCAGATGTTAAGTTCCATAGTGCTCAGAGCCATTTGAACCATTTTTGAACAGTTGTGTCTACGGTATGGAGAAAAAGCATTAGCGACCCTTTTTCATGCGAGAAACGATCACTAGTAAACGTTACGTTGCAATTTTGGAGCAGTTTGTCGCCAACAGCGTTGGAGGTTCGACCGGGCACCGAGTGGTTTATACAAGATGGGACCAGACCACAACACGCCGAACAGATGTTTAGCTATCTTGATGAGTACTTCGGGAATAGAGTCATTGCATTGGAGTATTGCAAAGTTGCTGGTACAAGGGTGGATTGGTCTCCATTTCGCCGATGTCACTCCTTGTGACTACCTTTTGTGGGACGAGTTGAAAGACACTAATGGAACCGTCCCATAACGCAGTACCAGCGTGAATCGGTGATCTGTGTGGCATATGAATCCATTTCCGTTCAGACAAATTTCATTGCTCGTTTGTGCGAACTCCTTAATGCGAGTAGTGGACATTTCGAAAAGGCTGTGATGTGATTGTTAAATACTTGTTAGTTTGCAGAGGACGAGTTTAATTACGCACGCTGAAACTGTACTAGCTGAACATCTGTGAGACGCCCTGCTAAACCCGCAGGACAAGACAGGTAGTTTAAGTTGTGGAAATGGACGAAAATAAGCGGCTGTCAGTTACACTCTAACATACAACCTTTTATTTGAACAAACATTACAAGAGCCAAGAAAAATCTTTTCTTTTTTAAAAAAACAGCTATAGTTTTATAACTTAATTAGCGGCTGAATGCGCGGTACAATCTCATGCCTTAAGGGCAAGACCACTTTAATTTAAAAACGCCTGAAAGCCCGTAACTTAAAGCTCAACCAAAATCAGAAATTTAATAGGCAAAGCCTTATCTTTAAGCAGTTCCTTAATTAGGCTGAAGGCCCAAGGAATTTGACACTTTAAGAGCAAACAACTTAAATTCAAAATAGGCTGAAGGCCCAACACTTAAGACTCAGTAACATTAATTTTAAAAATACCAAAGGCTTTACGTAAAACAGTTCTTAAATTAGGCTGGTACGGACGGAGTGGCCGAGCGGTTCTAGGCGCTACTGTCTGGAACCGCGCGAACGCTACGGTCGCAGGTTCGAATCCTGCCTCGGGCATGGATGTGTGTGATGTCCTTAGGTTAGTTAGGTTTAAGTAGTTCTAAGTTCTAGGGGACTGATGACCTCAGCAGTTAAGTCCCATAGTGCTCAGAGCCATTTGAACCATTTTGGAATTAGACTGAAGGCCCAAACCATCTGACGCCTTAAGGGCAAAACAACCTTAATCTAAAAATCGGCTAGAAGCCATACAAGTACAAACAACAAGAACGAACGAGAAAAGGCAGTACACCCAAGGGCACTCAGAAGTTCCGAGGGTCGGCCTGGAATCCAAACACCATCGCTCGCTTAGGTGAGACAGGCAGTCGGCCCAACCATTGTGAATCCGACGACAACCCAACCGACAGACAGTCAGCGGACGCACCGACAAGATAACCTCCGCTTCACCCGACCAGCACACGACAGGGAGTTCAATGGAACAACGTAGAAGGTATTGGCGCCCACAACCAATTATACATTGAGCTGTCAAACTACACACTGCTGGACAGTAACAACACGATGAGGAAAATACACTGCCTGAATTTAAGTCAATGGCCAGGGCAGGTAACTGGAACGTTAACGGCAACAAGGCAGAAGATTCCGCCGGTGCACTTCAATTCAAATAACGAATCCTGCCTTGGGCATGGCTGTGTGTGATGTCCTTAGGTTAGTTAGGTTTAAGTAGTTCTAAGGTCTAGGGGACTGATGACCTCAGATGTTAAGTCCCATAGTGCTCAGAGCCATTTGAACCATTTTTTAAGCATTCCAGCCTATCAGAATTTGGAGCAGAATGTAGGCACATTTCCTGTTCCTGCTTACAATGCTTCTGTAACATGGTGTCAGCTGACAGGAATTTTGGAATTTTTTCTGCAACAGATTCTGGAAACACTGGTTGTCATAGGGAAAATTACTTCCCCTATAAGCCAGCCAATCCATTTAGGAGGATTAGGGAAAGACCGACCTATCAGCTCCCGGCTGAAGAAAACCTCTTGCCCCAGAAATCGATCCTGCCGTAGACAATAGGCTCAGAAAGAACCGCACAGATGCGCTCCAGAAGTTGAGATACTACAGTATTGTGACTTGCGGCACATACGTGCTTGCATCATTATTTTCGTGAATCATAATGCTAAAATTTTGGAAGGCACCATTTGGATTCGCCATCAAGGAAAGAAAGCAAAGCCGCGCGGGATTAGCCGACAGGTCTGGGGCGCTGCAGTCCTGGGCTGTGTGGCTCGTCCCGGCGGAGGTTCGAGTCCTCACTCGGGCATGGGTGTGTGTGTGTTTGTCCTTAGGATTATTTAGGTTAAGTAGTGTGTGAGCTTAGGGACTGATGACCTTCGCAGTTAAGTCCCATAAGATTTCACACACATTTGAACATTTTTGAAAGAAAGCAAAGGGGGTGAAATCTGATGGGAAAGTTACGGACACCGCATGTATGCAAAGGGTTAATTTTCTTGAACCTGGACAGACCTTATATGTTTTCCGTCACTTTCTTACTAAAGCCACTTCCAACATTCACAAACGTATCTTGTTCGTTTTTCTCGTAGACGATTCCCATGTTTTACAGTTTTCTCTATCAGCCCTTAAAGAAAAAAGTGAGGAAAGCGAATCTGAAATTTTTTTGTCGTGCAGGCCCTGCCTGTTGTACTGGAGCTTCTGAAAATGTCCATACCCTTGTTGGTCAAGTGCTAATTGATTGCCACGACCGTAGTATTTGTGTGTGTGTGTGTGTGTGTGTGTGTGTGTGTGTGTGTGTGTGTGTGTGTGTGTGTTTGACGCACTCAGTTGTAAACGTGCTCTTGAGATTTCTAATCTCCGATGCCGTCGTATCCTGAAATGTATCTGTGTCATCTGGAGAGTCAATCACGTATTTTGCTGCCGATCTGTGAGGCGTAAGTAGTTCGCACGTTACCGCTCGCCGCCTCCAAATTATACGGTTATACCGGGAAAAACGATGTTTTTATGTTTCTACGTTAACGAGAACACAGTTCACTAAAATTTGCAGCATTATTATTAGCTATATCTGCGCAGGAATTTATTGAATGAATAGCAGTAAATGTTTATGCGCTCCGAATTTTGAAAGGAGCCCGTTGTTTTAGCCCTTGTGCGCCTGCGGATAATAAATCGCATTGAGCCTAATATTTCAATTGGAACGGCAAACAAATTGTTGAAGTAAATGCTCCCGAGGTAACTGCAGTGCTGCTCATTGTTTCGCCGAAATACAGGTAAAACGTGAACAGCTGGTCCGCAAACATTTGTGCTTGTATCGAAATATTTATTTTACTCCATTCGAAACAGTAAACCTCAGGCTTTGTGGTCGATTATATGGAGGCACCACAACCGTAAAACGAATGAGCATTTATGTCGGTAATGGAGTAGACGTCACACTGCTTTCCCTACGTTAGTATGTGGAAAGTAACTGGGCTCCAAATATGTCTCTGGTCAAATTGGTAAACATTCTTGTTGTGCCCAGAGATCGTTGTAGGAGTTGATTCAACATCATGGTCGATTGGTTCACGTCACCGTCTGGCCCCTAGTGTTCGCCCGTGACGAACTAGCCAAGCAGTATAGGTATAGAGATAATTTTTCGTTCTTCACTTACGTCTAGCGGAGGGCGTGAAGTATTTGCGATGCAGTATTTCCTTGTTCTGAGGGTTGCCAAGAATAATTCAGTTTAATCAATCATTTTGCAAAGAAAATGAAACTTCTCCATTTCCTATATCTCTGTTTTGGTAGACTGTGCGTCTTTTTATCTTTGACATAAAGACCTTATCTGTTTCGACACGGTAACTCATGTTCCTTCTCTGACTAAAATTTCACTTTTCCAGGTATGTTAGTTCGTTCTTGACGTTGGAGAAATGTAGTATCATAGGCTTTCTCGTCTTAATCTGGGGCTGTCAGGAGACTCGTGAAAATGGAAAATAACAAGAAGTGGTGCCGTTGCACATCAATGAAAACGTCTGTGCATCATCACGGAGACGTGTTGTGATGATTATTACAACTATTACGTTTTTTATGCTCACAGAATGTTGTCAGAATGCTTTATAAAAAGAAAGATTGCCTTATGAAATTACAAGGGAACTTCTTGTTCTTGTTCTTGTTGTTCTCCTTCTTGTGGCTTTTTTTTACAGATTATGCACCTCTTCCATTTTTTAACTGGCCATCCTGTGTGAGCCTCTTTCTTTTGGATTTGTGTTGTAAGACCGTCTTTAGAACCCCTATTTCTTCCTTTGGTTCCAGATATTTTATCAAATTTTGTTTATGTTTTTCTGTTTTGTCATTTACTCCAAAAATATTCAGTTATTGTGTGGAGTTTTGATTAGGAATTTTGTCCAACTTAGTGCAACCTTTGACTGCTCTGGCGCCTGAGCACGGATAGAATCTTTCGTAGATAACTAGTCGGGCAATAATTGTCATTTTTCATGTAACTTATACTACTTTCCATAGGTCATTAGGGTGCGCTTGACAAAGCAATGATGCTCTGCTCTGTAAATGTTAAAGACGATCAAAGCTATCCGTCAGATGTCTACGGCTTCACTGTCGAACGGCATGGCCCGTAAGTAATTAGTGTGAGTAGACGACAAATTTTCGTCAGTATCCCATCTAGCCAAAGGCTGCCATCGTTACCGTTGTTGCTATGAGTTCTGCCTGCACCTGTTATCACTTGGTGCCTGCGTTATTCAGGATATATAGTTAATTAATACCGAGGACTGAGCCGAATGAAAGTGTACGGTAACAGAAGCAAGAATGTTCCAATAAGCATGCGTCTGCAGCACGTGCCATTTGCACGACAACAGCGAATGTCCACACATTTTTACTAGCCGGCAGTCGCCACCGGCTTCAGTATCAAATATTGTCCCGGTTAGTACTAATGTAACTGACATGTAAACTCTCCGATTAGTGCACCATCTGATTGGGTTCGAATTTCTCATTGCCCATGGTGAAAAATTGCGGTACATGTAAAAGATGGGACACCAACACATATTGTTACTGATGTAAGGTGACATCTAAAGCGCTGGTACGGCTCAAGATGGATAGGTCAAGCACGTCCTCCAATATCGCCTGACTTGAGTCATCTGGATTTTTCTGTCTAGTGTCGCTTCAGAAGTGAGGTAATGGAAATGCCGTGTGGCTAGGGCCTCCCGTCGGGTAGACCGTTCGAGTTGACGCCACGGCGGCGACTTGCGTGTCGATGGGGATGAAATGATGGTGATAAGGACAACACCCAGTCCCTGAGCGGAGAAAATCTCCGACCCAGCCGGGAATCGAACCCGGACTGTTAGGTATGACATTCCGTCGCTCTGACCACTCAGCTACCAGGGGTGGGCAGAAGTGAGGTGTACGGCACTCACGTCAATGCGGTTGACGTATTGGAGCAGTGAATTGCTCGATATTTACGAGATGATCGGGGGAAGAGGTTGAAAAAATTCCCACTGCCGAAACCCATGTAGAACTGCATTCGAATGCGAGGACGACGCGGCTTGTAGCCACGCAACGCTAACACCTGTTTTGCTAACCCATTGGAACGGTTTTGCCTCTGTTATCGTACATATTCACCGTGACTGTTTTCAATAGTAATTACGACACACCTTGTACTCCTGTCTTGCCACGTGTCCCTAAGAATACGTCTCAGAAATGAATCTGTGACCGAATAATGAGATATATTTTGAAAAAAGCTCACTCGTTTGCACCAATAAGGAAATGTTGAAACTACCAATGAGTTTAAGCTTTCACACTCCTAATACTATTGCAATTCCATGTTACATATGGGAGGAAGATGATGAGCCGTTAGGTGTGGGTAAAAATCTCGGTTTGGACGAGGATATACAGGGTGTTCGGAAACTCCCGTTACAAACTTCGCGGACTTACAAAGGGGACTGAGTAGACAATAATTTGGATTGGAACTCATTTTCGGAAGTGTACTGTTTCCGTGCTGCGGCCGTTTGGAAACAAAATTGCTAGGTAGGTATGCAACAGGTCAGTTATGACTTACGGTTGGGGCCGGGGGGGGGGGGGGTGCCCATGCCGGGTTGACTGATGTGGTTTGACGTCTGTGCTACCTCTTATGCATGGTTGGAGCTTCATTCACGTGTCTCTGAGTGTTAGAGCAACGTGATTGTGGAATACACTTGCGAAGCTGTCGGTAGTGGAAGAGCTGTCTGTCGCCGTTACCAAGATCATTATTCACAACGTCCGACTCCATCGCATATTCGAGAAAGGGGTAACTTCACTGTCCACAGGCTTGACTATGGTGCTCCGACGTGACACGGCATACCCGTATTAGAAGAGGCCCTAGTGTAAACGACAGTGTTTATGAAAACTGGTAAGTTTCCTTTCCGTTTCTTTGATTATTAATGAGTCGAGTTGTAGAACAAGTGATGTACTGGGTATCTCCTAATAAATTATTTGTAAAAGTGGTCGCGTTACCAACATGTTTTCAAATGGTACGTCTCGAGACATGGGTTGCAATCGAAAATATTATCTCCTCAGTCTCCTCTACAAGCCCTAGAAGTTTTTAACGGGAATTTCCGAACACCCTGTGGGAGGAAGCCGTCGGTTCTATGCAAGTAAACCACATTCCGCTTGAGTAGTTTGCAGAAACCATAGGAATCCGAATTCTTCCTGACCCTACAAAATGCAAGTCCGGTGTCTTAACCACTAAACCCCTTTGCTCGGTCTGACATAAATAACTGCGTTATCAGCGATACGACGTAATCTGCTGCTGGTTCCCTCCTTCACGGGTAAGAACCTATCAGCAGCTGCCCTGTCACATAGCCTGTTGCACTCACCTGTAAGAATACGTATTCGTCCTGTCGTCTCAATATCAGTTAACGCCGGGGAAACGGAAGAATCACTTCAATATTAATTGTTTAAAATCGACCATTAGCTTTGCGTGGAAAAAAATAGTCTTTCTTTTAAAGAATTCGAGCATATACGTAACGTTCTCGTGCAGAGTAAACAAAACGGTTAAACATGCAACACTCTTCTGAGTATCTTCAGCTTATTAAATTGGTCAAACATGATGAGGATTCTAAATATCTGAGCATTACTCACTAATAGGATGCATAATTGCCTTGAGCGCGAGTTCCTACTCATATGCGTTATATCTCCCTAAAATTTTGAAAATAAATCTACGCTGTCAGTTTGTCCTACCCGTAGCTGATTTTCTCTGTCCGTCCCAGTTTCCTTTGGCTGCCTAATATTAACCCTGATTTAATCGACTCGTAGTTTGGAGTCCGTGTTAAGCTGTAGCCCCCCCATGACAGAAAGAGTATGCTAGTTCAAAGGCGGACCAGGTGTGGTGTAGCACTTGTGGCGTTGAAACCAACATTGTATTTTGTTTATCCACATTTGAATTACATTATATTCAGTGACTATCTGATAATCATTCCTTGCGTGAGGTTCACAGTCATATAAAAGTTTTAACTGGCATGAAAAGACCTGGCAGTAACGTCGCTCTATACAGCGTTCCTCTTGCATACATTTTCTGTTACAGTTTATGCAAGGGCGACGCTGTATAGGCTATCATTAGTGTCAGGTTTGCTGTAAGTTGCGAACTCTGTAGCTGTGGTAAGGTCTTTTAATTGTATTCTGCTATCTGATAGCATGTCAAATAAATTACCCGTTCCTTTCCCGGAATTACGTAGTTGCACTGGAATACAGAACGCTGACTTAACTATTTCTGAGAACTAGAGTAAAATTGTAATATTCAGCGAATGTATTCTCTGTTGCATATGTTCTCTAACGATGGAGACAGAGTTTGGTCTTTGAATAGCCAACAGCGCCATTTACTAACGGACGGAAAATATGTCCATTGTTTGCTGTTATTTGTATAAAGGACACTACAGATTTTATGCGTGCAGTGTTCGCCACTTTTATTACGCACGCTCTCGTTTTCGCCTACTCATACACATTCTTTCAGTTAGCCTGTGGAGATGAATCTTCCACAGAACCATCCTTTCAATTTCAAGCCATACATATCACCAGCTTATCGAATTAAAATAATCGTTTTTTAGCCAAGTCAGTGGTTTTAGGATTCCGGTCTGTTTGTCTGTTCGACAGTTAAAAACCCCGTTTCTCATAAACGAGTATATGTATCGAACTTAAATTTATGCCGCATACTAAAATCTACAGTCCCTTGGCGGTGTAAAAAACTTAAGCTTGTAAGTCAGTGTAGTCAATATACACAGGGTGAGTCACCTAACATTACCGCTGGATATATTTCGTAAATCACATCAAATACTGACGAATCGATTCCACAGACCGAACGTGAGGAGAGGGGCTAGTGTAATTGGTTAATACAAACCATAAAAAAATGCACGGAAGTATATTTTTTAACACAAACCTACATTTTTTTAAATGGAACCCCATTAGTTTTGTTAGCACATCTGAACATATAAACAAATACGTAATCAGTGCCCTTTGTTGCATTGTAAAATGTTAATTACATCCGGAGATACTGTAACCTAAAGTTGACGCTTGAGTACCACTCCTCCGCTGTTCGATCGTGTGTATCGGAGAGCACCGAATTACGTAGGCATCCAAAGGGAACGGTGATGGACCTTAGGTACAGAAGAGACTGGAACAGCACATTACGTCCACATGCTAACACCTTTTTATTGCCGAAGTGGCCGAGCGGCTCTAGGCGCTACAGTCTGGAAACGCGTGACCGCTACGGTCGCAGGTTCGAATCCTGCCTCGGGTATGGATGTGTGTTATGTCCTTAGGTTAGTTAGGTTTAAGTAGTTCTAAGTTCTAGGGGACTGATGACCTCAGAAGTTAAGTCCCATAGTGCTCAGAGCCATTTGAACCATTTGAACCTTTTTATTGGTCTTTTTCACTGACGCACATGTACATTACCATGAGGGGTGAGGTACACGTACACATGTGGTTTCGTTTTCACTTACGGAGTGGAATAGAGTGTGTCCCGACATGTCAGGCCAATAGATGTTCAATGTGGTGGCCATCATTTGCTGCACACAATTGCAATCTCTGGCGTAATGAATGTCGTACACGCCGCAGTACATCTGGTGTAATGTCGCCGCAGGCTGCCACAATATGTTGTTTCATATCCTCTGGGGTTGTAGGCACATCACGGTACACATTCTCCTTTAACTTACCCCACAGAAAGAAGTCCAGAGGTGTAAGATTAGGAGAACGGGCTGGCCAATTTATGCGTCCTCCACGTCCTATGAAACGCCCGTCGAACATCCTGTCAAGGCTCAGCCTAGTGTTAATTGCGGAATGTGCAGATGCACCATCATGCTGATACCACATACGTCGACGCGTTTCCAGTGGGAAATTTTCGAGCAACGTTGGCAGATCATTTTGTAGAAACGCGATGTATGTTGCAGCTGTTTGGGCCCCTGCAATGAAGTGAGGACCAATGAGGTGGTCGCCAATGATTCCGCACCATACATTTACAGTCCACGGTCGCTGTCGCTCTACCTGTCTGAACCAGCGAGGATTGTCCACGGACCAGTAATGCATGTTCCGTAGATTCACTGCCCCGTGGTTTGTGAAACCCGCTTCATCGGTAAACAGGTAGAACTGCAACGCATTCTCTGTTAATGCCCATTGACAGAATTGTACTCGATGATTAAAGTCATCATCATGTAATTGCTGATGTAGCGACACATGAAACGGGTGAAAGCGGTGACGGTGCAGTATGCGCATGACACTACTTTGACTCAGTCCACCGGCTCTCGCAATGTCCCGTGTACTCATGTGTGGGTTCATGGCAACAGGAGCTAAGTCCACAGCTCGTGGTCGTGCGGTAGCGTTCTCGCTTCCCGCGCCCGGGTCCCCTGGTTCGATTCCCGGCGGGGTCAGGAATTTTCTCTGCCTCGTGATGACTGGGTGTTGTGTGATGTCCTTAGGTTAGTTAGGTTTAAGTAGTTCTAAGTTCTAGGGGACTGATGACCATAGATGTTAAGTCCCATAGTGCTCAGAGCCATTTGAACCATTTTTGAACAGCAGCTAACACACCAACTGCACCCGCTTCTCCTGTAACGGGCCTGTTACGGACCCGTTTGCGTGCTACGACCATACCTGTTGCATACAGTTGGCGGTAGATGTTTTGCAATGTGCGGCACGTTGGATGCTCTCTGTCCGGGTACCGTTCTACATACACTCTGCAGGCTTCAGCTGCATTTCGTCGACACTCGCCATAGATGAGTATCATCTCCGCCTTTTCAGAGTTCGAATAGACCATGGTCACAGTTCCTACAACACTACACTATCACAGACGCCTGGTAACACGGTGTACTACAGTTGGTCTGCGTGCGGAGACGAATGCAGAATAACAATAGCAGCAAGCGCTACATGCGGACACTGCGACAGCTAGACCAAACCACAACAGTGCACTACAGCCACACTCGTAAACACGGTCGTCATCGTAAACATGTCCCTGCAGATGCTGCTCGCCGACCGTGGCCCGTGTTTGTTACAACACGCAACTGAACGTCGGAGGTTTCAAGCGTCAACTTTAGGTTACAATATCTGCGGATGTAATTAACAGTTTACAATGCAACAAACGGCACTGATTACGTATTTGTTTATATGTTCAGATGTGCTAACAAAACTAACGGGGTTCCATTTAAAAAAACGTAGGTTTGTGTTAAAAAAACATACTTCCGTGCGTTTTTGTATGGTTTGTATTAAACAATTACACTAGCCCCTCTCCTCACGTTCGGTCTGTGGAATCGGTTTGTCAGTATTTGATGTGGTTTACGAAATATGGCTCTGAGCACTATGGGACTCAACATCTGTGGTCATAAGTCCCCTAGAACTTAGAACTACTTAAACCTAACTAACCTAAGGACATCACACACATCCATGCCCGAGGCAGGATTCGAACCTGCGACCGTATCAGTCGCGCGGTTCCTGACTGAGCGCCTAGAACCGCTAGACCACCGCGGCCGGCTTTACGAAATATATCCAGCGGTAACGTTAGGTGACTCACCCTGTATACTCGCAAGCTGACTCATCATAACCTGTAGGGTAATACCCGTTGATCTAGAATCGCGACATATTTAGCATGAAGCAAAGTTTCAGAGTAAAATCAAAGAAATCAGAAAATTGTAAATTTATAATTGTATCACACGAAAAAAATATTTCTTCTTTATCCGGCTTCAGACTTAAAATTAAAACATTTTCGAAAGTCTTATATATTGCCAATATGAATGTCGCTAACATGCAAAAATCGTCTAGATCCTCGATTCCCGGCGTGGTTGAACTGTTATTTATATACACAATTAAGTTTCTACTGAACCCTCAGAGCGTGAGTCCTTCTTACACCCGGCCAGACTTTATGTATTTTCGCTAATTTATTAAAAATGTGAAGGGCGCCGGCGGCTCTTTCACGCCTAGGGGAGGGAATGTAAATAACAGTGAAACGAAAACATCAATGAACCATGCGACCATGACTCGTAGTACATTGATATTTTTGGATATTGACTCGTGTGGAAGGACGAAATGTAACATGCCTTTCCGCCATTTGAGATGACAGTACATCAGAGAAGTGCTACAGTTTTATGTGTACACTCTGCGGTCGCAATATTTTGCTTGAAAATGGTCAAAGAACGAAATTGTAGGCGTGGTTGTCGTCAACAGTAACCCGAGTTCATTGTTCACACTGTTCGACTGGTTGTTTATGTGGACCGTATGGAGCGAGAAGCGCGGCAGAAATAAGCTCATAAGCTTTATTTCTGATGAGCATTCCCATGTTAAAAAGAAAAAAAAGAAATACTCCGTGGTTCTGGCAGTCAAGAACTGTACAATCTGAAACCGCTTTGCTGAACCTGGGGTTACAGCGTAGTACTACTAGTTTTGTTCATTTGTGGAACCCTTTTAAAGGGGTATTGAACGTATCGTACTCTCAGTACGAGAAACCTTATTCATATATACAGGGATTTACATAGCTGCAGGGTAGTTTGGAAAGGATGGGGCAGGTAGTCAGCCTCGTCTTTACATTAGGAGCCGTTTCGGCATGTTGTCGGAAGTACTTTGGGGAAACCTCAAGTAATCTGAATCAGGATGACTGGATGGTCATTAGAGCCTCCATGTCACTGAATACAAGGCCAGTCTTTAAGAACAGTATACAATACTGCCTTCTTTATACATTACCTCGAAGAATTTATTTCACAGTGTAAAGCTGTAGCCACCGCTCAAAGTGGGGCTGTCTGTCTCTCTTCGCCCCTAGCCCTTCACTAACGCTGTGTCAGGTACCGGCTGATCAGTCGTCACAGTACGCCACTTCCGTGTGACTCGTTTCGCTTTTTTCCGTGAACTCGTTCTGCTGTACAGATATTTGTGTGTGGTACTAAAGAACAGTGGTCTGTGCATAGCATAGTTACTAATCCACGTCTTCTTGATGTATGCAGGGAGAGAATGCACTTTAGGAAAACATACTAAATGTTTAACGCCTTTAATTTTTTCAACAAAGATGCTCACCCACACGTTGCGATATGTCACTCATCTAGAAAATAGTTATTTTTTATAAGTCCAATCACGGTCCACAGATGAATTTTTGCTCAGTGATGACCGTCTTCACACCCGAGTAGATGCAGTGTACTACAAATATCGTATAATTACATATAGAGATGGTACAGCCGTAAATCACAATTTTGAGTACTAATAATTATTGTACTGAATATTTAAAATTGTATCTTCTTAATGAAGCTTGTATTTCTGATATTATGTCTGTGCCATCTATATACGCTGCTTCTACTCAGATCTGAAGATGGTCATCGTTGACAGAAGTTACGGGCCTAATTGATACACATTTGTGGTGTGTGACTGGATTTGTAATACAGTGAACTTGCTCATGACGAAGAAGCTAGACGGAGCAATAACGTTGCCCAAGCTTCGAAACCGACGACAGAAGCACGTGGCATCTTAGAAAGAACAGTACAACGTATAAACGTAGGCTTCTGCTACCATTGTCAAAGTCAATAAAATTTTTCTGCGTTTTTGACCGCATTGTCAGTATGTAAAACTACCGACGTTTCGGTCACTGATGCGAGTGGCCTCCTTCACGATGCTTTTGTTTACTGCGGAGTGAGAAAACTTTGTTTCTTATATTCCTGGTTCGAATCCTGCCTCGGGCATGGATGTGTGTGATGTCCTTAGGTTAGTTAGGTTTAAGTAGTTCTAAGTTCTAGGGGACTGATGACCATAGCTGTTAAGTCCCATAGTGCTCAGAGCCATTTGAACCATTTTTTTTTCTTATATTCCTGCATGACGCTGCTGTTATCTAAATCTGATAGGCTGTTAAGGATGAAGGGGAGGGATGTTAGAAGTTCCCTACTGGTGTTTTTACTATTTCTTTTCATTGCTGGAAACCCGACGCTTTGATTCGTGTTTGTATTATTGCTTGTGATTGGTGGATATCGGCGAATATAAAACCAGGCGGCAGTTGTTGCCGTAGCGTTGTTTTCCTGCTTGCTAGCGCCGGCTGTGACGCGCCATTACTTTTGTGTACCTGCGGTCTCCTTGCGCCTGTGTGTATTGCTTTTCGTGAGCTGTCGTCGCGTAACGCTGTAGTTGGCAGCCAGGACGTCGGAAGTCGGTACCCGTGTTCTCTGTTCATGTTGGCGGGTGGCTAGGCTATTTCTACTGCCTCTCTAATCTCCCTCCTGAAAGTAAGAGGCTATCTCGCCAGCACGCGAGCTTCACCAAAATCAATCTGCCGCTCTCATCCTGGTGTTGTGCCACCGCTGACTTGGTGTGTTGTCTTAGTCGGATATATTTTTCGTTTTCAGATATCCGTGTGCTGATGAGGCGCCTCGTGTCGCATACATACACTAATCCACATTCGCACCTGATGTCGTAAACTCCAGCAGCATGTAGATTGTCAACTGCATCTTTCGTTGTACGTAGAACATCTTTTATTCTGTTGCTGTTTCGGAAAATCGGCTGGACGCCTGCTCAGCAGAGAATTTTGCCCACCCGTTCAGTGACACATTGAACATACGGGAACAGAGCGATGTTGTGTGCTTCCTTCTTCTCTCTTCTATTGCCTTCATTCTTTGTCTCCATAGTTTTATCTATTAGTTTCATCCCATAACCACTGGTACCAAAAATGGACTTGAGGTTTGGTCGTTCACCCTTTAGATGTTCCTCATTGCCGCGCAGCATTAGCCGACCGGTCTTAGGCGCTGCAGTGGCTCAAATGGCTCTGAGCACTATGCGACTCAACTTCTGAGGTCATTAGTCGCCTAGAACTTAGAACTAATTAAACCTAACTAACCTAAGGACATCACACACACATCCATGCCCGAGGCAGGATTCGAACCGGCGACCGTAGCGGTCGCTCGGTTCCAGACTGTAGCGTCCAGAACCGCACGGCCACTCCGGCCGGCGGCGCTGCAGTCACGGACTGTGCGGCTGGTTCCAGACATGCTACATGGGATTCAAAGTGGGAGCACTAGCAAGCCACGCCATACGTGCAGTATCTTCCAAGAAAACATCAGCCAGCCGTGCTGTATGAGGTCGGGCATTATCGTCCATCGCAACGAAGTGTCGGCCCACAGCACCTCGCAACAACCGCACATGAGGTCCCAAGATATCGACACCGTACTTGACACCAGTTAAATCTTGCCGATTAACCTGTACAATATCATGAAGAGGCGTTGGTGTGGTCAACATAATCCCTACGCACACAGTTAAGGATCCTCCACGATATCGGTCTCTTTCCACATTGTTTGGCTCCCGAAATCGTGTTCCACGTTCCCTCCAGACGTGAATTCGTCGAGAATGCTCTCTAGACAAAATCGGGACCCATCTGTGAAAAGAACGTTGGCCCACCGCTCGACCGTCCAGGTGGCATGTTGACGACTTCATTCTAAACGTTCCCTTCTAAAAGACACTAGAGAGGTACGCATACAGCAGGTCTCTGACAATGGAGGAATGGAGGACACTCTGCAAAAGCCTTCTGTACACCGGCTGCCTATTACCTCGATACTACACGTCCAGTGGATGCTGCGAAGCCAGTTCTAAGGCGGTACCGTCGTGCTCTTACAGCCAAGTAACGGTCCTCTCTTTCTGATGTCACACGTGGTCAGCCCTGTACTAGTCTTCGGAATACTGTTTCGGTCTCTGTAATCTGTCGCCACATCTGAGAAACAACAGAACGACCCACATTAAGCCATTGGGCTACATCAGGTTGCGACTGTACTGCACCCATTCTTCCTATGGCCTTTCACTGCAGAGAATCTGATAGGCGTCTTCTCTGTGCCATAATGCACCGTCTGTGGCTGTCTACGCAGCGGTTCCAATATACGTCAAACGTCGTTCGTAAATATTCTGAGTACTATAAAAATTGTACTGAATACTTAAAATTTTAACTTTTTAACTATGCTAGTATTGCTAATATTATGACTGCGCCATCAGTATACGTAATGATTACGATATTTGTAGTATGCTGCACCTTCTCATGTCTGAAATGGTCATCCTTGACGGAAATTAAAAACCTGTTTGATAAACATATGTAATAAAATAAACTTGTTCGTGAAGAAGAAGGTAGACGGAGCAATAACATTTCCCAATCACAGAAACCGACGATGGAAGCATGTGGTTTAGAAAAGGTACAACGTGTTAGTGGCATCATAACGTCTTCAGGGACTGCAAGAGTGAGTGCTGTCTTCCATTCGCCAGCCGAGGCATGTCAGCGAGAACCTAGACTTACTCAGACGGTCTATTTTAATAAAGAATTGGTCCACAGGACTGAGTTATAGTAATACGGTAGAGGAGAGTATCTTACTCTCTAACATTCGTTGCCAACTATAACATAAAATTCAGTGTGAAGGCTCGGAAACGTCCGTTCTTCTCTTCCTCAGAGACTTTGGTTTGGAAATCAGAAGATTTAGCCGTGGACCCATACTGCTTAGGGATCGGAGCGATGTTGCTGCCTCGAGAGCTAGACTGACGGCTGTATGGTTGTTAGTTATTACCTACGGAGAACAGTAGGCCTGTGGTTTATCTGGACCAAACTTGGATTTCGCAAAATCTCACGAACAAATATATATGGCGCGACTGTACACAATTTTTCAGCCCTAATACATTTGTGCTTCTCGCTTTTTCCACAAAGTGGAATAAAAAAGTATTTTGCTTGAAAATTTCTTGTCGCATTAGTTTCTCTTCGTAGCCAGTGACAAGATTTTTCTTTTGGAAGTACTCCGCCATATATAGTAATTAAAAGTCCCTTACTTATGGATTGAGCGTAGAGGGAGCAGATGCAGGAACCGTGCACCGCCACTCTTGGTAAGGTGCTAGTGAAGGAGGTTTACAGTTGCCTTCCTCCGACCTGTTATGAAGGGTGAAGAGCGCATCTGTGTCGTGTGGATGACTGTGAGTAGCGCTTGTACAGCGCACTGTTACTTCATCACGTAGCAGACTAAAAATAGAGCTCGAATATTTTTTTAGAATTTTTTAGTACCATTTGAAATTGTCACTAACTGCCGGTACTGTAGTGACCTTGACCCTCCTAGCACCGTGACTGCCACCGTGATGCTACACCAGTTCGTTGCACGTACTACACAACCGCCTGAGTAGGTTGATGTTTCTCGTTTCACGATAACGTTTATGGAAGGGCACAGGGGTTCCAGCGCACATATTCCGCCGCGTTTGGAATTTTGGAGAGCGCGCTGCGATCTCCCGGGGGACACGGCTTCGGCTGGAGCCCCACCGTAATTCAGTTCGGCCCGCACCTGGGCACGTAGCGCAGAGGGCGCGCACTGCACCATGATGAAAGGCCCTTCAAGGCGCCTCTCGGCTCACTTTGTTTCTGACTCCCCTTGATAGATCGCCTCCGTTATGAATAAGTAAGCTCGCAAAATAGCCTCTCCGTCAGGCCAACACGCCATCGGTACAACATTGATTTTTATATTAAAAATGCTTTTTAAGCTCTATCGACTATGTGTCATCGAAGGTTTCGCGAAACGAGGAAGAGGGAGAGGGAGGGGGAGAGAAAGAGAGAGAGAGAGTGAGAGAAGAGAGAAGAGAAGGGCGCCCTGGGTATGACGAATGGACTCGCTATCTGGGCGACCTGCCGCGTGTCGATAACGGCTGTAAAGAGCGGGAGACGGCCCACTCAGCAATCCTTCTAGGTGCTCCAGGCCGTCCTAATATATCTGGCTGTACTGGCAAAGGTCTGCGCTGTGGAGGACATCCACTTCCCTGCATTACTCCGCCTATATTTCAGCTTCATTTCCATCCGTACGACGTTTTCTTTGCTCTGCCCCGTCTCATAACGTACTGCCCCTGCTTTTATTTCCTGTTTTCCATGCAGCTACACATTTCATGTCTGAAATTTCGACGGCATCCTCATGTATTCTCAGCATACCGTTGTGCTGTGCGTGGCAATCTTTTCTATGTTTCTAAATAAGCGCAGTAAAAATAAAAAAGGGAGGTTAGCGTTGTGACCAGACGAAACTACTTTCGTCCGGCCGTAACTGTAGGCTCTTTGATTTCTGTGGGAGAAGACTCATCAAACTAGAACACACAAAGTTTATTACAAAAGTGACGTAGGGTTGTTTATTTCGCGTTGGGACGCGTTGGTTAACTTGACATTTTATTAATTCCTCCTGATGTTATTACCCCCTGCTGTGTGCAGTGCTCTGTGCATCCACTGTGCAACAGGACACAGAGTTGAAAATACAGGTCGGGAACTGTTATGATTTCGTCCACTGGATTCCGCAGATGACGGAATCTGCACGCACTAGCACAAGTATGTTACAGCATTTCACACCCATTAATGTAATGCCCAACTGATACCAACGCAACAAGCAAAGCAGGACGCGACGAATGCTGCGTTCGGAAGCACGTGTGCCTTCTTCTGGTATGTGTTTTATAAAACCATTACAAATACATACATTTAAAAACAAAGGTGTTTTCAACTACACGGTTCGTTTGAAAATGGCAGTGGTTCCCTGGGGAAAGACCAAATTATAAACTGATTTACTCAGTAACACAGGGACGTAGGGACATACAGTGTACCGTGTACTCCGAACGAGGTTGCAGCTGTGCATATTTCACATTTACAAATCATTTTCGGCAGTCAAGGGAGCTTCTGTAAAGTTTGGAAGGTAGGAGACTAGCTACTGGCAGAAGTAAAGCTGTGAGTACCGGGCGTGAGTCGTGCTTCGGTAGCTCAGTTGGTAGAGCACTTGCCCGCGAAAGGCAAAGGTCCCGAGTTCGAGTCTCGGTCGGGCACACAGTTTTAATCTGCCAGGAAGTTTCATATCAGCGCACACTCCGCTGCAGAGTGAAAATCTCATTCTGGACGTCGTTATATTTTGATTAATTCGGCTTTACTTTTTGCCGATTTCGGGTGGTTTTTAGCCCATTTTGCTGCTGTCTTTTGCCAAATTCAGTACTATTTTGTTGCCAATTTCGTTGTTTCTCAATGACCTTGCTAAATTTAGTGATGTTTTCGCAACAAATTCGATGTTATTTTTGGCGATGTTCGACGTTGTTTCTTGGCTAGTTAGGTTTTATTTTTGCCTATTTTGACCTTTGGTGCTACTTTTGTCTATTTTGATTTTATCTTTTGCCAATTTAGTGTAATTTATTTTTTGTCAATTTATGTGCTATTTTTTTTTACAAATTTGATGTTTTTGTCAATGTGGCTGTTTTTTTCCATTACAGTGTTACGTTTTCTGCCTCTTCAGTGTTTATTTTCTCCAATTTCGGTCACACTTCCGTCAGCATGCTGCTTCTTATTAACATTAAATATTGCTGGTTTAAGCCCTTTGTCTATGCTGAACCATTGCCTTATGTATCGCTCACTGCGTAATAGTTGCACTAGAAATTATCTTGTCGATCTTGTGTTTTATTCGAGTTAATTTCTTTGCTAATTTATTCATGTAAAGGTCAATATAATATCTGGAACTAGAAAAATACAACGATGATCTATCATCAGTTCGAGGCAGACGCCAAATGTATTGTTGGTGTTGATCTTTTTTTATATTTCCGGCTTTAGTTACTAACTCATTCTGAGACGTTAGACATGTAACGAGCCGATACATTTCTGCCTCCTAGCGTTAAGTCATCTCGTAAGAAAACACAAAAGCTGAAGCGAGACAGTGAACGGGGGAAGTTTTTTGCGACCTCAGCAAAGCTTTCTCGTGAGCACATCTTATTTGTGAATTAGCGCGGTGAAACTTTCGGATCGCACACCCCGGTGTTTTCCCAACTTGTCCGTTTCCGTGCGTGGCGCACGTAGGCATAGCGGCGTAGCTTATGCAGGAGGCGGGTCGCGTTCTGCAAGCAGCCGGCCATTAAAGCGTGCAGAGCAGGGACGGGGCGGCGTTAGCGCGACTGAGAGCGGCCCGTAATGAGATTTTTACCTGCTGCCGGCCCTAAGAGCTTTCGGATGAGCTGGGACGGCTTTCTTTCCTAACTTAATTACCGCTAATGCAAATGTATACCGAGGAGGAGCCGAGCGGTGTTCAGAGGGCCGGGGGGAGTTCCCGGCCACCCGGCAGGGCACGCTTTGCCTCTTGGCGAGGGAGCCCCGCCTTTGGCCGGGCGCGGCGTCTCTCTCCTGCGATATGGCCCCACTCTGGACGCCGGGGTCCCTTAAGCGGGGGTCTGCGCATCACGCCAGACCTGCTCCGACGTCTTCAAAAAGGAGCACGAATCGCAGCAAAAACATGACTGCACAGTCAAATCATATTACTGCCATCTTGGGTAGAGGTATTTACTCGTCTTTATTAATAAAACCTAAGTGGAAACAAGGTACTTGGAGTAGACGATACTACTTCAGAAATACTGAAATAGTGGGAGAACCAGGGGCGTGCAATATATATGAGACAGGTGACATACTCTCAGATTTCAAGAAGAACGTAATTATTCCAATTCGGAAGAAAGCAGGTATTGAAAAGTGCACTACTGGCCATCAAAATTGCTACACCAAGACGAAATGCAGGTGTTAAACGGGTATTCATTGGACAAATGTATTATACTAGAACTCACATGTGATTACATTTTCACGCAATTTGGGTGCATAGATCCTGAGAAATCAGTACCCAGAACAACCACCTCTGGCCGTGATAACTGCCTTGATACGCCTGGGCATTGAGTCAAACAGAGCTTGGATGGCGGGTACAGGTACAGCTGCCCATGCAGCTTCAACACGATACCACAGTTCATCAAGAGTAGTGACTGGCGTACGGTGACGAGCCATGTGCTCGGCCACCATTGACCAGACGTTTTCAGTTGCTGAGAGATCTGGAGAATGAGCTGGCCAGGGCAGGAGTCGGAACATTTTCTGTATCCAGAAAGGCCCGTACAGAACCTGTAACATGCGGTCGTGCATTGTCCTGCTGAAATGTATGGTTTCGCAGGGATCGAATGAAGGGTAGAGCCACGGGTCGTAACACATCTGAAATGTAACCTCCACTGTTCAAAGTGCCGTCAATGCGAACAAGAGGTGACCGAGACGTGTAACCAATGACACCCCATACCATCACGCCGGGTGATACGCCAGTAAGGCGATGACGAATACACGCTTCCAATGTGCGTTCACCGCGACGTCGCCAAACACGGATGCGACCATCATGATACTGAAACAGAATCTGGGTTCATCCGAAAAAATGACGTTTTGCCATTCGTGCACCCAGGTTCGTCGTCGAGTACACCATCGCAGGCGCTCCTGTGTGTGATGCAGCGTCAAGGGTAACCGCAGCCATGGTCTCCGAGCTGATAGTCCATGCTGCTGCAAACGTCGTCGAACTATTCGTGCAGATGGTTGTTGTCATGCAAATGTTCCCATCTGTTAGGGATCGAGACGTGGCTGCACGATCCGTTACAGCCATGCGGATGAGATGCCTGTCATCTCGACTGCTAGTGATACGAGGCCGTTGGGATTCAGTACGGCGTTCCGTATTACCCTCCTGAAATGGCTCTGAGCACTATGCCACTTAACTTCTGAGGTCATCAGTCGCCTAGAACTTAGAACTAATTAAACCTAACTAACCTAAGGACATCACACACATCCATGCCCGATGCAGAATTCGAACCTGCGACCGGAGCGGTCGCTCGGTTCCAGACTGCAGCGCCCAGAACCGCTCGGCCATTTCGACCGGCATTTCCGTCCTGAACCCACCGATTCCATATTCTGCTAACAGTCATTGGATCTCGACCAACGCGAGCAGCAATGTCGCGATACGATAAACCGCAATCGTCATAGGCTACATTCCGATCTTTATCAAAGTCGGAAACGTGATGGTACGCATTTCTCCTCCTTACACGAGGCATCACAACAACGTTTCACCAGGCAACGCCGGTCAACTGCTGTTTGTGTATGAGAAATCGGTTGGAAACTTTCCTCATGACAGCATGTTGTAGGTGTCGCCACCGGCGCCAACCTTGTGTGAATGGTCTGAAAAGCTAATCATTTGCGTATCACAGCATCTTCTTCCTGTCGGTTAAATTTCGCGTCCGTAGCACGTCATCTTCGTGGTGTAGCAATTTTAATGGCCAGTAGTGTATGAATTCTGCCGAAACAGTGTAATAAGTTAAAACTGCAAAAGTTACCACGAATTATTTACAGCAGAATGGAAAAATTGGTAAAATCCGATCTCGAGGAAGATCGGCTCGGGTTCCGGAGGAATGCGGAAACGAGCGAGGCCACGGCTTCTAAACGCAGGAGGGCAGCACTTCTTGATTTTGTGAGTTCCTTGCAACTCCTAACTTTTTTTAAAATACGATCTGAGAGCAAATGAACCTCAGCAGTAGAGTGCAGGCCCTCTCTTTGCTCGCTGTCTTCCCTCACTAAAAGCACTCCTCTGCAATGTGCCTTATCTTATCCGGTCTTCTTATAGGTTTACGGGCAACGGATGCCGGGAAACGTCTACCGTGATGGGAAATTCGCATGGCAAACCAGCCTACTACTCTCCGACCACAGTTCCAATACACACACATCAAAAAAAAGTTTTTCATCACCTCGGTTCCGAGAGTTCCGTAACCTGTACAGAAAATTGGAATAGAGATCAACATAAACATCATTTACGCCCTTTTTATTGCTCATGAAAACCATACATTGCATGTTGAACCAGCATACAGCGATGCCTTCAGACGTGGTGGTCCAGATTGCTGTACACACCGGTACCTCTAATACCCCGTAACACGTCCTCTTGCACTGATGCATGCCTGTATTCGGCGTGGCATACTATCCACAAGTTCATCAAGGCACTGTTGGCCCATATTGCCCCACTCCTCAAGGGCGATTCGGCGTCAATCCCACAGAGTGGTTGGTGCATCACGTCGTCCCTAAACAGCCCTTTTCAATCCATCCCAGGCATGTACGATAAGTTTCATGTGTGGAGAACATGCTGGCCACTCTAGTCGAGCGATGTTGTCAAATGGTTCAAATGGCTCTGAGCACTATGGGACTTAACATCTGAGGTCATCAGTCCCCTAGAACTTAGAACTACTTAAACCTAACTAACCTAAGGACATCACACACATCCATGCCCGAGGCAGGATTCGAACCTGTGACCGTAGCAGTCGCGCGGTTCCGGACTGAGCGCCTAGAACCGCATGGCCACCGCGGCCGGCCGATGTTGTCCTGAAGGAAGTCAATCACAATATGTGCACGAGGGGGTGCGAATTGTCGTCCATGAAGACGAATCCCTCGCCAATATGCTGCCGCTGTGGTTGCACTATCGGCCGGAGGATGGCATTCACGTGTCGTCCAGCCGTTACGGCGCCTTCCATGACCACCAGCGGCGTACGTCGACCCCACATAATGCCACCCCAAAACAGCAGGGAACCTCCACCTCACTGCACTCGCTTGACAGTATGACTAAGGCGTTCAGCCTGACAGGTTTGCCTCCAAACACGTCTCCGACGATTGTCTGGTTGAAGGCATATGCGACGCTCATCGGTGAAGAGAACGTGATGCCAATCCTGAGCGGGCCCTTCTGTACCGCGCTGCATGGTGTCGTGGTTGCAAAGATGGACCTCGCCATGGACGTCGGAAGTGAAGTTGCGCATCATGCAGCGTATTGCGCACAGTGAGTCGTAACACGACGTCATGTGGCTGCACGAAAAGCGGTACTCAACATGGTGGCGTTGTTATCAGGGTTCCTCCGAGCCATAATCCGTAGGTAGCGGTCATCCACAGTCGTACTAGCCCTTGGGCGGCCTGAACGAGGCATGTCGTCGACCGTTTCTGTCTCTCTGCATCTCCTCCATGTCCGAAAAACATCGCCTTGCTTCACTCCGAGACGCCTGGATACTTCGCTTGTTGAGAGTCCGTCCTGGCACAAAGTAACAATGCGGACGCGATCGAACCGCGGTATTGACCGTCTAGGCATGGTTGAACTATAGACAACACGAGTCGTGTACCTCCTTCCTGGTGGAATGACTGGAACTGATCGGCTGTCGGACCCCCTTCGTGTAATAGGCGCTGCTCATGCATGGTTGTTTAAGTCTTTGTGCGGGTTTGGTGAAATCTCTGAACGGTCATAGGGACTGTGTCTGTGATACAGTATCCACAGTCAACGTCTATCTTCAGGAGTTCTGGGAAACGGGGTGATGCAAAACTTTTTTTCTTGTGTGTAGATGGATTAGGGTATAGCAACCCATTAGGCGGATCCTGGATTTTGCCAGATGCCAGCTCTGGTGTCTCTAAGAGCCGAGAGAAAGATCCCAAGTTGTGGCTGGGAATGATATGTTACACTCGTTTCTGCTAAGAAAACCTTTTTACAGTGTTACACTCGTTTCTACGAAGAAAAACTCTTTACTTGATGTAGTTGTTACTAATTTACCCTTCATAACTACTGATCATCTACTATTACAATAGGAAAAAATTGACACTAATATTAAAGAAGAAAACCAACACTAACATAAAGTGAGATAGAGAGCGCACATAGGAAATAAGAATAGAAAAAAAAACACAACTAGAAAGAGAGATTTGCCACTATTATTACGCGAGAATTACTATGTGTATTTTTAAGTAATCGTAACTAATTTAAGTGTCTAGGATGCTTTACGTCCAGGCTATTTTTCGCACTAGCTTAAGAAACCTCGTGAATCCATAGCAAATCGACGGGGTAGTAGCATATTTTCCTTTTCATCATCTGTATGATTGACTAGGTATCGCAGTTCCATTTTTCGGCGATTTCAGCGACAAACTTCGGAAAATTTAGTAACTCTTGGTGGAAGGCCGCAAGGTGGATGGAACAGCATTGTGGTCTGAAGAGAAATTTCTGCCTTCAGTTCTCTAGAATCGTCGGTCCACCTCACCTAAAAGCCACTCTTGACCGACTTCAGTACGGAGATTATGTTCACCGGAGCATGATGACTGATGAGTCGGAGTAGGAAGACATTGTCTCTTTGCAACACGAACAGTTCTGGCTTCAAATAACTGCAAGCGCTCTGTGAAGACATAAAGTAACTTTGATTCCATCAGCAACCGTTGTGCACAGCGACCGTAGACTATAAGGAACGAGAGGCACACAGCAGTCAGTCCCAATCACATTAGTTTTGTTTATTCTTGCAAACCTAGATTTCGGCTATAAATAGCCTCTTCAGTGCATTTTCGTTATAATTCAGCAGACTCGCGGCAGTTCATGTCACCATATGTTCTTACAGGTGTATAGGCAGAGGAACACTCCTTCTGCCTATACAGGGTGTAACAGAAAGGTACGGCCAAACTTTCAGGAAACATTCCTCACACACAAAGAAAGAAAATATGTTATGTGGACATGTGTCCGGAAACGCTTACTTTACATGTTAGAGCTCATTTTATTACTTCTCTTCAAATCACATTAATCATGCATGGAATGGAAACGCACAGCAACAGAACGTACCAGCGTGACTTCAAACACTTTGTTACAGGAAATGTTCAAAATGTCCTCCGTTAGCGAGGATACATGCATCCACCCTCCGTCGCATGGAATCCCTGATGCGTTGATGCAGCCCTGGAAAATGGCGTATTGTATCACAGCCGTCCACAATACGAGCACGAAGAGTCTCTACATTTGGTACCGGGGTTGCGTAGACAAGAGCTTTCAAATGCCCCCATAAATGAAAGTCAAGAGGGTTGAGGTCAGGAGAGCGTAGAGGCCATGGAATTGGTCCGTCTCTACCAATCCATCGGTCACCGAATCTGTTGTTGAGAAGCGTACGAATACTTCGTCTGAAATGTGCAGGAGCTCCATCGTGCATGAACCACATGTTGTGTCGTACTTGTAAAGGCCCGTGGTCTAGCAGCACAGGTAGAGTATCCCGTATGAAATC
Source organism: Schistocerca nitens (assembly GCF_023898315.1). NCBI lineage: Eukaryota > Metazoa > Arthropoda > Insecta > Orthoptera > Acrididae > Schistocerca > Schistocerca nitens. The sequence goes on from NC_064617.1 coordinate 105,061,710, forward strand.
ATGATAACGTGCTCCATTGAGCATAGGTGGAAGAAACTAAAATGAGCTCTAACATGGAAAGTAAGCGTTTCCGGACGCATGTCCACATAACATCTTTTCTTTATTTGTGTGTGAGGAATGTTTCCTGAAAGTTTGGCCGTACGTTTTTGTAACACCCTGTATACCTTTAAGAACATATGGCTTCCTAGTATTACCCAGCGAGATGGCACTGCCTTTCGGGCACTGAACATGTTATCTATATCTGCATCTGTACTTTACAAACCACTGTGAAGTGCATGGCAAAGTAATTCCCATTGTACCAGTTGTATCGGGTTCTACCCGTTTCTTTCACGTTTGGAGACCGGGAAGAATGATTGTTTAAACGCCTGTAAGCAGTGTAATCTTGTCCTCGCGTTCCCTACAGAATCGATACGTAGGGGGTTCAGTATACTCCTCGATTTGTGATATAAAGGTGGTTCTTGAAACTATGTAACTAGGCTTGCACGGGATAGTTTGAATCTGTCTTCATATGCCTGCCAGTTCGTATTCTGCATCATCTCCAGACACTCTCTCAAGCGTCAGAAAAAACCTGTGATCATTCGTGCTGCACTTCTCATATCAGTTTCGCGAGGAACAAAGTTAAATATAGAGCCGACCTTCCTGATTCAGATTTTCGTCGTTTATCTAAAATGACTTTTGCTGAGGTTTGGTCGTCTGCTATCAGAAGGCCACGCCCAGTTTCCTTTCCTTGTCCAAATACCGGTTCTACTCCACCTTCAGCCTCAATTGACCTTTACGTCGAAGACACAGGAACACCAGTGTAACTTCTAAACAGTGTAGATGTTCATTTGGATCCGCTCGTGATTCATTTCAGTTGTGCGCTGATCGTTTGTTATATTCCAGGTGGTCCTTACACATATCTGTAAGCAGTGTTTTCCTCTTTCGACATCGAATTACATGAATTATATGCCTTGATTCCATTGTTCGTTTCACGATACGGTGGCCGATTGGTTCTAGGCGCTACAGTCTGGTACCACACGACCGCTATGGTCGCGGGTTCGAATCCTGCCTCGGGCATGGATGTTTGTCATGTCCTTAGGTTAGTTAGGTTTAAGTAGTTCTAAGTTCTAGGGGACTGATGACCTCAGATGTTAAGTCCCATAGTGCTCAGAGCCATTTGAACCATTTTTTTTTTTTCACGATACGCTTCTATGTAAACAAGCACAACAAATACGTCATAAACAAGCACACAGATATTTTGTCGGTAAAAAATCGCAACACCAAAAAATTATTAATGTACAGTAATGAAATTTCGGTAATATGTTTATCTAGGTAACATATTTAAGTTGTTAATAAATGTTCAAATGTGTGTGAAATCTTATGGGACTTAACTGCGAAGGTCATCAGTCCCTAAGCTTACACACTACTTAACCTAAATTATCCTAAGGACAAACGCACACACCCATGCCCGAGGGAGGACTTGAACCTCCGCCGGGACCAGCCGCACAGTCCATGACTGCAGCGCCCTAGACCGCTCAGCTAATACCGCGCGGCTAAGTGGTTAATATTGCAAGATCACAGATTAATGGAAGCACGAGATAAACCATTGCAAATGTGAAATGCTGGTACGTTAATAAGAAAGTTGAATGCTGCCGTGCAAATGTGCATGCATTATGTTGTACAGTTACCGAATGTCAGTTTGTCTTGCCTATTGTACTTGGTCGATCAATACTGGGACGTCAAGTGTGATTGTGGATGACGCGGGAGATGTCGTCCGATGGTGCCCCATATGTGCCCGATTGGGGCACCTATCTGGGGCTCGAGCAGGCTAAGGCTACATGGTGACGCTCTTAGAGCATGTTGGGTTACACCAGTGGTATGAGAGCGAGCGGTGTCCTGTTGGAAAACAGCCCCTGAAATGCTGTTCCTGAATGGCAGCACAGCAGGTCGAGTGAACAGATGTACAGTCAGGCTGCGTGAGATAACCATGAGAGTGCCCCTGCTGTCATACGAAATCGCGCACCAGACCATAACTCCAGGTATAAGTCTACTCAGTGTCTCTAGCACGCAGACAGGTTGGTTGCAGGCCTTCAGGTGACCTCCTAATAGTTCGTTGTGTCATTGTGGTGCCAACGGCTGCTCAAATCGCTACTGCAGATGCACCAGAGCCATGCATCGAAAACAGTGGTCTTCCCTCTCGGTAGTGCCACGTGGCCGTCCGGAGTCCTTGCAACCGTATATTCTCATGACCACCGCTGCTAGCGGTCATGTACTGTGGCTACATTCCTGCCAAGTGTTTCTGCAGTATCGCAGAAGAAACATCCAACTTCTTGAAGTCCTGTTACACGACCTCGGTCAAACTGAGTGAGGTGTTGGCGAAATAAATCTCGGGTGAACAGCCTGGTATGAGTGTGCATACGACACAATATTTCGGCAATCGACCACGTTGCCATCATCAGTTGCGCTGATGTACTGACTGGCGGTGGGCCGGCGCCAGGTGTATATAGGACAATCCCCCCTCCTCCCTCAGATGCTTCCTATGAGTCGGTGCGGTCCGCGCCCCGCGCGCGGTACGGGTACAGCGTCCGGCCGTCTGGGCGCTGCGTCCTATGTCTTCTCGTTCGGGAGGATCTGCCGGCACCGCTCTCGTTATTCTTCCCTTCTCCCCCGAAGTCGGTACACTCTGGGAAATATCCTTTTTCTTCTTAATCCGGGTGATCGCTGGTTCCCACGCCTTGCTAAGGATGTAACCGCTGTCACGGTTTAGTTGTGGCTCCCTTACTCTGATCTCTATGGCTTCTTTGATGACACAGTCCCAGTATTTGGAAGTCTGTGTCAGGACTTTGGTTTGGTCATAATCCATGGTGTGGAGTTCCGACAGGCAATGCTCAGCGATTGCCTACTGGGCTGCTGTAGTCCAGTGTGCCGTTGATGTTCTCGGCATCGGTCCTCAGTGGTTCGAATGGTCTGACCTATGTATACACTCCCGCATTGGCAAGGTATCTGATAAACCCCTCATTTACGTAGACCAAGGTTGTCCTTGACACTACCAAGAAGGCTCTTGGTTTTGCTTGGAGGACGGAAGATGGTTTTCACTTGGTGTTTACATAAATGCTTCCAATTTTTCTGGATAAGGCCCCACAAAACGGAATAATAGCCAAGGCCGCCGCCTCCTGAGGTTCATCCTCAATTTCCGCCGGCGCTGCAGGTGTGGGATGTAGAACCTTCCGAATTTGCCCTTCTTTGTAACCGTTCCTCCGAAACATGGTCGCCGGCCGCGGTGGTCTAGCGGTTCTAGGCGCTCAGTCAGAAACCGCGCGACTGCTACGGTCGCAGGTTCGAATCCTGCCTCGGGCATGGATGTGTGTGATGTCCTTAGGTTAGTTAGGTTTAAGTAGTTCTAAGTTCTAGGGGACTTATGACCACAGATGTTGAGTTCCATGGTGCTCAGAGCCATTTGAACCATTTTGAAACATGGTCTTCAGATGGTCCAGTTCTTGTTGGAGACTGTCCCTGTCGGAGATGGTGTGAGCTCTGTGTACAAGAGTTTGGAGCACGCCATTCTTTTGTGCCGGGTGGTGGCAACTATCCGCATGTAGGTACAAATCGGTGTGCGTCTTCTTCCTATATACGCAGTGGCCCAAAGTGCCGTCAGCTCATCTTCAAATGAAAACATCTAGGAAAGGGAGCATCCCATCCGTTTCGATCTCCATGGTGAACTTAATATTCTCGTGTCTGGAGTTGGTTGGTGTGAGGAAGTCTGCCAGTAGTGAGGTGTTGATAACGGCGTCTTTGTGGTCTTAAAGGTATTCTTGATTGACACCAACTCACCACGTCCAATCTCAAAGGTAACTAATGCTCACGATCGTCACAGCGTGTGCTTAAAGGAAACCTGATTCGCGTCATTGCATGTCTACCTTTTTCCGATATTTTTTTTTGTATCAGTTTAAATTGTTTAAATGACCCGTTTTGCCGATGGATCGCCGAGTGCTGTGACGAACAGTTCAGGTGTTGTGACGTACTGAATGAGCGTGACGCTGCTAGAGACGGTCATAATAATGTGACCCTAGCTGTCAGGTGTCAGCGTCGCTGTAATATTTCAACAGGGAGCATCGGTCAATAGCGGGGGCGAGCGGGCGTCCGCGCGAGCAGAGATTGGCTGGCTGTCGCGGCGCGGTGTGGCGCGCTCCGGCTGAAAGATTCAGGCGGCGGTGAGCGACAGATTCGCGGCTAACGATGCCGGCCGCTGCATTATAGATGCCTGGCCGCGTGACGTCAGAGCGCCGCGCCGCGCAGCGCGCGCTTCCACTGTGCGATTTCTGTCGCGGCGCGAATGTCAGCCGCTCGCGTTTCTCTCGTGCTTTTTGGATGGCAGCGCTCCTGGCGTGACTGACAGACCGGAACGAGCGATTTTCGTTCAGAGGTCACGTGCTTATTTGCGGCTGTAGTGCGAGGGGTCAACGTTTAAAGTGGACGTCTTAGATTTCAGTGTGGAAGTCCATCGTTCTCGCGGACGTGAGACAGAGGCTGATGACATAAAGAAAGAAAGCTAACCACGACAGCCGTATAACTAAAGAAATTTATTTCAAATGACTAGTTTCGGCGCAACACTTACGCATTCTTGCTGTCTAAACAAAAAAAGTACTTTCATTCCTAATATTATACGCGTTCTACGATACATGGGTCAAGGAGCGAAAGTACTCTTTTGGTTTGTAGCAGACCTGAAGATGGCGTAAGTGTTGCGCCGAAACTGGTCGTCTGAAATTAATTTCTTTGATGATAGAGCTGTGGTAGTTCGTTGTCTTTCTTGAATGGTATTCCTGTTTGAAGACTTCTCCTGTTAACTTCCTGGCAGATTAAAATTGTATGCCGGGCCGAGACTCGAACTCGGGACCTTTGCCTTTCGCGGGCAAGCGCTCTACCAACTGAACTACCCAAGCACGACTCACACCGCGTCCTCACAGCTTTACTTCTGCCAGTACCTCGTCTCCTACCTTCCAAACTTTACAGAAGCTCTCCTGCGAACCTTGCAGGACTAGCACTCCTGAAAGAAAGGATATTGCGGAGATATGGCTTAGCCACAGCCTTGGGGATGTTTCTAGAATGAAATTTTCACGCTACAGCGGAGTGTGCGCTGATATGAAACTTCCTGGCAGATTAAAACTGTGTGCCGAACCGAGACTGGAACTCGGGACCTTTGCCTTTCGCGGGCAAGTGCTCTACTCCTGTTTCATTTACGGATGAAACCTGGGAAAAGTAATGACTTTTCGCCTCTTTGCCAGTTGTTTGTCTTATTTTGTCTTTACAGTCGTTACGGAAACGGTAACGTAAAGGTTTGAACTGTATAAGTACTAGTAGTTTCCGCTGTAACAGTCAGTTCTCGTACTTTCCGAAGTGGATATACTGAAGATATTTGACCTTAATTGACCTTTTGTTGCTTGAAAGGATCGTAGGAAAAGAAACTTCATGGAAACATTTGTAAGTACACACGGGACAGACATAATGAGTAAACCATTAAAATAAGCACATGTTAATTTCCAACTGAGACGGTAAAATTTGTTAATTGTGTACCATGTTTACTCTCCAGGCTACACATTTTGCTCAACGTGACGCCCATATGCATCCGCGACAGCCTGGAACCGCACTAGACATTGCTCTACAGCTGCCTGAAACATGGGGTGTTCGTTACCTACCTCGCTACGTTGATGTTCAACCTCCAACATGTGTTACTGTCCCGGTGATGAACCCTTTCCTTCAGGTAACCCCACAAATCATACTGGTTCAAATATAGTGATCCTGGTGGCCATGCAGTATTTGATCGATTGGTCACTGATTCGGCTTCCTCCAAATGTGTTACGGAGTAGCGAATGACCTGATGAGGAATATGAGGTGCATCAAAAGAGTTGAGTCCAAAGCATCTCTGTCCCGCAGAGCAGGGATCACATGTTGGCGAAGCAGATCGTGGTAACGTGTGCCTTTCACGTTGCATATCTTGGAGTCCGAGTTACTGCACTGCTCGAAGAACGCCCATTACGTATAGCATTCCGGGCCATGGCAAAATAGCTTTTTCAGCAGTTTGTGGCGCAGCTGGCCGTCGGCCTCTCCCAGGAGAAGTTCCCAGATCGTCAATTAATGCGGGTTTCCTAAACATGTTCTGCAATCCCGGTGGGGAAGAAGGACCTCTCCGTGTTCCTTCAATGTGTCGATATTCGCGAGGAGCAGCAGAATTGTTCACTGTTGTTTTGACCAAACAGCCGTGCCCACCTTGTCCAGACGCATCTTCATTGTCTGCAACTGTAAAGCAAACTCATAGTTGCATTTCGGCCCTATGTCGGCGTACCAGTACCGGCGCGCGCCTAATGGCAACTCACGTCACACTATTAACATTGCAGTTACTGCAGCGCACATTCTGAACAGCGTTGCTGTAAAGCTGGGATCCTTGCCACACATTGTTTTCCGTCTACATTGGTTAAAGTAGCGAAAGTTTAATTCTAACCAACATCTATTTCATCCAGTGTGTGGCGACGCCCAATTTTAAAAATGGAACGAGAGTTGAATGTATTTAAAAGTTAATTAGTGCCTCAAGCGCTGACGTTCCGCACCATAATAATTTTGATGTGGTGAACAATCGCAATAAGGGACTTAAAGTAAGAATACCTGGAAAATTTAACTTACTAGTATAAGAATTCGGGGCCCTAGAATTACAGGGTGATCCAAAAAGAATACCACAACTTTAGGAATTTAAAACTCTGCAACGACAAAAGGCAGAGCTAAGCACTATCTGTCGGCGAATTAAGGGAGCTATAAAGTTTCATTTAGTTGTACATTTGTTCGCTTGAGGCGCTGTTGACTAGGCGTCAGCGTCAGTTGATGATAAGATGGCGACCGCTCAATAGAAAGCTTTTTGTGTTATTGAGTACGGCAGAAGTGAATCGACGACAGTTGTTCAGCGTGCATTTCGAACGAAGTATGGTGTTAAACCTCCTGATAGGTGGTGTATTAAACGTTGGTATAAACAGTTTACAGAGAATGGGTGTTTGTGCAAAGGGAAAAGTTCTGGACGGCCGAGAACGAGTGATGAAAATGTAGCACGCATCCAGCAAGCATTTGTTCGCAGCCCAGGAAAATCGACTCGCAGAGCTATCAGAGAGCTGCAAATTCCACAATCAACTGTATGGAGAGTCCTACGAAAAAGGTTAGTTATGAAACCTTATCGTCTGAAATTGGTTCAAGCACTGTCTGCAGCTGATAAGATTAAAAGAATCGATTTCTGTGATTTTATCCTTGCTCAAATGGAAACAGATGAATCTTTCGTTTCAAAGATTGTGTTTAGTGATGAAGCATCTTTCCACACTAACGGGAAAGTCAACCGTCACAATGTCTGTATATGGGGCACTGAGAATCCGCGGGAAACAACTCAGTATGAACGTGACTCGCCTAAGGTGAACGTTTTCTGTGCCATTTCAGCCTATAAAGTTTTTGGTCCATTTTTCTTCGAAGGTGCTGCTGTAACTGGACTACAGTATCTGGAGATGTTAGAGAATTGGCTGTTCCCTCAGCTCGAACAAGAAGCACAACAATTCATATTTCATCAGGATGGAGCGCCACCACATTGGCACTTATCTGTCCGTAACTACCTGAACGTCAACTACCCGAGGCGATGGATCGGCCGCCAGGCAGCCCGTGACCGAGCACTTCATCACTGGCCTCCAAGAAGCCCTGATCTTACCCCCTGCGATTGTTTCTTATGGGGGTATGTTAAGGATATGGTGTTTCGGCCACCTCTCCCAGCCACCATTGATGATTTGAAACGAGAAATAACAGCAGCTATCCAAACTGTTACGCCTGATATGCTACAGAGAGTGTGGAACGAGTTGGAGTATCGGGTTGATATTGCTCGTGTCTCTGGAGGGGGCCATATTGAACATCTCTGAACTTGTTTTTGAGTGAAAAAAAACCTTTTTAAATACTCTTTGTAATGATGTATAACAGAAGGTTATATTTTGTTTCTTTCATTAAATACACATTTTTAAAGTTGTGGTATTCTTTTTGAATCACCCTGTATTATCTGACTGTGTTGAGTAACGTTCCGCTATGGCTCTGCGCACTATGGGAACATCTGAGGTCAAAAGTCCCCTAGAACGTAGAACTACTTAAACCTAACCAACCTAAGGACATCACACGCATCCATGCCCGAGGCAGGATTCGAACCTGCGACCGCAGCAGTCGCGCGGCTTCGGACTGAAGCGCCTAGAACCGCACGGCCACAACGGCCGGCTCCACTACTACATATGCCGCTAACAACCAATGAATACCACAGCTTCATGCAGCAATCAAGTAACGGGACAGTGCACTAAATTATCGCGACAAAATGAGAATACCTTCATTTCTGTTCACTGTGTAAATAAAGCCGATGTTCCCTGAATTAAAAACATAGTATACAGCGTGTAAAGGACAACTGTTCACAGTGTACCGTAGTGGTGTGAAGGAAGTCGAGATGGAACAGTTTGATGCAGGACACTTGTGGTCTATTAAATCGGGAATGTACCTCTCGCAGAAATAGAATCGAGTATGTAGTCAATCTTAGGAGGATAGATGCATCAAAGGACTACGAAAGCCATATGTCACCTAACGCTTTACAACGTATTTCACCTCTTAGCATGTGCATTATAATTAATACAAATTTTCGGCAGTGCCTTGAAATTAAAGAATGATTTTCTATTTAAAGTCGTCTTTTGTGAGTGATCTACATTTAGAGGTAGTCTGCGGATTAACCATAATTGTTTTGCATAGAGGATGATTTGTGACGATTTCCTCGCCCGCGTTTTGATAAATGTGGAAATAGTTCTTTTCTGCTTAATACTCTGTGCACAAGAGGGTCTCGGTGGCTCAGGAGAATGTGCCATACCAAAAATGCAAAGGTCACGGGTTGGATCTCCAGCCACTCCAAGGATAATAATCTGTCACTTCTCGCACTGTATAAAACGTCCCATTCCGCCATTGTTCGGAGAGTGCGTTGAATTGTAGCATCCTCTATATCTAGCCGGGTAGGTCAGTGCACATATGGGATGGAGCAAGGCAACGGCGTAGTAACTCCAAAAGACAGTGGCTGATAAAGTACTGTGGTGTTCAAACGAACCTGCAGGTTGATGGCAGCTGCACCTTTCTCTACTCACACACACACACACACACACACACACACAGTGAACACGAATACACTTAGGGAAGAGTAATTCGATTTCCAGTCTATCGGCCTACGCATCTGTTCCTCCTTTGAATTAAGGTGGCTTTGCAGCACCAGGCGGGACATTTTTGGCACAAAAGTTATGATCGAAGCAGACTATGAAAAGTCAGATGGGAAACACGTGTCTTTTTACCATGAGGGTCTGATGTCATGAACATGGCTCTTTTTAACCCCAGTTTATAATTATATACATTGTCAATCTTGTGCTTAATTTTACTGAACAATAATAAAATGTGTGTGACATGGCTTACCCGTATTCAGCAGGAACACTATGATGGCACAGAAAACGATCATTGCAACCGCCGCAAGGGTGTCTGATCAAATGGGATAATATGGCACACCGTATCGGAACGAGAGGAAAAGAATGAATAATGGAACTACAGGGGTGAGGACTGCCATTGTACTGATGCATCGCTAATACACTGACTTGCCGTGTCGGACCGTGAAACACTGGATAAATATTTGAGATCAAGTACGGGTAGCAGGTACGAATTAGTACCACTGCTTTCATTTCTGTTCAGTTTATAACCTCCCTACGCTATACTTTGCTGATTCTTAATGGAAACAATTTTCTTAGCGGCGGTCGGACATGGGTGGGGTACGAGTATGTGTAAAAGAGAGAACACGCTTGGTACAAAATCAGGCCGTGTTGCTAAAATATTTAAGTTATACAGTTTTAAGCGCAAAAGATTGCATTGAAACAGTAACAGTTCATACCACTTAATTCGTTTATTGAATGTGACCCAAGCGACTGGAACAAAGCGCAGGTGACTGCTGTGTATAACAAGGGTAGAAGAACGGACCCATAAAATTATAGACCAATCTCCTTAACGTCGATTTGCTGCAGAATTGTTGAACATCTATGGATGAAGGGCAACAGGCTAATTCCATATTTCTGCATTTCCGAAAAACGTTTGACTTGGTTCCCCAGTGCCGACTGTTAACGAAGATACGAACATCTTCCCAGAATACAGAACAGGCTCCCAGACATGTGAGTAGCTCAAAGCCTTAACTAATAGAAACTATTACGTTGTCCTCCACGGCGAGTGTTGATCAGAGACAAGGGTATCGTTAGGACTATTCCAGGGAAGTGTGACAGGATTGCTGTTATTCTCTGTTTACATAAATGATCTGACGAACTGCGTAAGCAGCAATCTGCTGCCGTTTGCTGATGATGCTGGGGTGTAAGGCAAGGTGTCGAGTGACTGTAGAAAAATGCAAGACGACTTTGGCAAAATTTCCAGTTGGTGTGATGAGTGGCAGCTAGCCGTAAATGTAGAAAAAGCTAAGTTAATGAAGATGAGTAGGAATAACAATCACATAATGTTCGAAAACGGTGATGTTGTTTTGTGGGGCTCTCAATATCGTGGTCATCAGTGCCCGTAGAAGTTCCAATCTCTCCATTTCCAGTCTCGCCAGTACCCAAATGATCATGAGATGAAGAGGGCAACACAAACACCCAGTCCCCGGGTGGAGAAAATCCCCGACCCGGCCGGGAATGGAAACCGGCACCCCGTGATCCAGAGGCACCGGCACTAGCCACCATACCACGAGCTGCGGACACACATGTTCGAATACAGCATTAGTAGTGTCTATTTGACGCAGTCACGTCGATCAAACATCTAGGAGTAACGTTGCAAAGCGTTGTAAACTGGGCGCGCGAGATTAGCCGAGCAATCTAAGGCGCTGCAGTCATGGACTGTGCGGCTGGTCCCGGCGGAGGTTCGAGTCCTCCCTCGGGCATGGGTGTGTGTGTTTGTCCTTAGGACAATTTAGGTTAAGTAGTGTATAAGCTTAGGGACTGATGACCTTAGCAGTTAAGTCCCATAAGATTTCACACACATTTTTTTTTTTTTTTTTTTTTTTTTTTTTGCTGTGAAATGGATCAAGCATGCCAGACTTGTAACATGGAAGGCGAATGATGGAATTCGGTTTAAAAAAATTGTTCAAATGGCTCTGGGCACTATGGGACTTAACATCTATGGTCATCAGTCCCCTAGAACTTAGAACTACTTAAACCTAACTATCCTAAGGACATCACACACATCCATGCCCGAGGCAGGATTCGAACCTGCGACAGTAGCGTCGCGCGGTTCCAGACTGAAGCGCCTAGAACCGCTCGGCCACGGAATTCGGTTTATTGGGAGAATTTTAGGAAAGCGGGGGTTCGTCTGTAAAGAAGAGTGCATATAGAACATTAATACGACCCATTCTTGAGTACTGGCCCCGTATTTGGATTCCCACCAGCTCGGATTAAAGGAAGAAATAGAAGCAATTCAGAGGCGGACTCTACTAGATATGTTACCGTTAGGTTTAATCAGGAAGCAAGCATTACGGAGATGTTTCATGAACTGAAATGGGAATTACTCGAGGGAAGGCAAAGTTGTTTTCGAGCAACACTATTCACAAAATTTAGAGAACTGGCATTTGAAGCTCACTGCAGATCGATTCTACTGCCGCCAACGTACGTTTCGGAGAAGGAGCACGGAGATCAGAGAAATTAGGGCTTGTACGAATATAGACACATAGTTTTTCACTCAATTCATTTGCGAAAGAAAATGATTATTAGTAGTACCGTACAATGTATCCTTCGCTACGCACCATACGGTCATTTGCGGAGTATATATGTAAATGTAGACGCGGAACAGACTCTCTAACAATGGCTAGACTCAGCCTATTTCATAGTAACAGTTAAATTTAGTTAGTCACGGGACTCGACGGCATGCGACCGTTCTACGCGAAATGTGAACGAATCTCACCGTAAGAGTGTCACGTCTCGCATAAAGGATCGTGAGTCGTAGCGCTTGACGTTATTGAACGGAACAGAGAGACACTGCCTTCAGCTGGAAAAGGCGCGCTCGGCTCCCAATGTTCCAGAGAATCAGCGATGCGTGAGGGCTACGATTGACTACGTCGTAACACTATCGATAGTAGTAGCCCTTACAAGTTCTGACGTGTGAAAATCACTAAATCATTCCAGCCACTAATTCAAATTATTTATTTCCAAGACGAGGGAGGCTACTGGGTAACCACTGTTCAAGCTCTTCAGAGACTAACGTGTATCCAGAATTTATTGTCCGGAGAAAAAAATCAGAATAGGTGATTCAGTTGTGTAAATTGGTCTTGCCGTGAGATTAATCGACACCAGTTCAGTGACATTAATTGTGTCATAAAATCAAAGTATTATCTTCCTCACGGTCGAATTTTCCCGCTTCAACATCTCCGTGCTTCAGTTTATACACAGAGAGAGAGAGAGAGAGAGAGAGAGAGAGAGAGAGAGAGAGAGAGAGGGGGGGGGGATTTCTGCAAGCTCATTATTAGACGATAATACTCTCCTGTAGCAGATATCGATAACTCTCACGTGTGAGTGGGAGGAAGCCGCTTCGAATTGTGGTTGTGAACACATTTTCAGCGCAGGGATAGAGGCAGTGACGGCGTATAATTTCTGATCAGCAGACTTTGCGCCGATACTATGATTTAATTTCCGAAGTTCTCTGAAGTCTCTCATGTAGAGACGGCATGTGGCAGCAAATAATGATGACCTATCCGTCGGGTGGGAATCCCTTGGTACTTTTCGACACGTGGGGCTGTGTGTTAGCACGGACTTCGCCCTCACCTTCTTACATTATCAACGTCGTCTGTATGAAAAGAAGGAACAGCTCTAGCCTGGACTGCGTAAGGAAAAACAGTAGCCGAGACTGCGTAAGGTGATCCCTGACAGCACGCAGCGCTGTTGCCAGATTTCAGCTGCGAATTGCTAACGGCAGCTCATGAAAAAAATAGCGTCTATGGAGGGTTTTCAGAAATTGCCGTTACAAACGTCTAGGACTTGTAGAGGGGAGTAAGTACATAATACCTTGAATAGGAACCCATGTCAGGAAACGTACCGTTTCCGTGCTACAGCTGTTTATTGGGCAAGGCCCACGAGAAAGACAGGCCGCGCCGCGTACGTCACAGCACGTGACACTGCAGGCCTTACGAATGCCAGCAGCCTTCTCCGCCGGGTGCGAGTAACTATTTCAGACGAATTTAATAATTCGTGAATGCTTGTTTAACTGCACTCAAGTTCTCGATAACACACGACAAAATGAAAACCTTTAGTGGGTATCTTTTCAATTACATATTGATTTCCTATGGGGCCTGCACAGTGCCGGGCGTTCAGGAGGTATGGCGGAGAAGCCGACTAGCGTGACGTAACAAGTTCGTTGCACGGCCCGTGTATCTTATTGGCCCCTTGGTGAGGTGTGGCGGGTGATGTCATTTGACGTTTGCCCTACCTCTCTGACCTGGTTCGAGCCTCAGTCACGGATCTGTGAGTGTTGGAGGAACATAACTGAGTACTCGTTTGCAGAATTCACCGACATAATCCTTCTGAACGGCGGTAATGAAAGAGCTGCTCGTTGGCTTTATGAGGATCGTCCTCCACAACGTCCGATTCCACCGCAAACCCTTTTCGCCACAATTACACAAAAGCTTCCAGAAGGGGTACCTTCACCCTCAGCAAGTGTGACTGTGGTACACCAACGAACTGAAAGAGGCCGTACTCCATCAGGTTGAAAAGAACCCGTCAACGAGTACACGAGAAATTTCTTTATCTACTCACTCTTATCTACAAGTCCTAGAAGTTCTGTAGAGTTGCGACAACACTGTGGCGTCGCCATAGCGACGTTCACGAAATCACGTTACGTTATTGCTTGAGGTGCGCGAAGCTGCCGCGCCCTACCCATTGTAACTGTCACACATGAACTATAGACCGCAGAACAATCTTCACTTAACATAAACTACTGAGCTTTTAGTAACTAAAGGAAACAATTTTACTGCGGTATTCGTTACAAATTGCCATGTTACCAAGCTACCAGTGTCCAGAGTCGTTAAAAAAATTCTCCAGGCTCTGTATAAGCTCTGTATTCAATGGTTTCAGAATGGTAACATTCTTAGCATGACCGTAATCCTGTTGTGTATGACTGGGCTATCGATATCATACGTACCCAGGAAGTCCTTCGTTTGTGTAGCAGTTTTCCTTTTGTTGTTACTCCCTTTCCTCGCACGGCGTGACCGAGGTTTCATAATAACGAGTGATTGTTTTTAGTTCCTGAGAAGAAACTGGGTAAGGATTAATACAGGCGACTTTGAGTAGGCTTCAGGGGAAAGGGGGGGGGGGGCATGCGGATAAGAAGAAAGAAGAAGAATTAGGCTCTCCCTAAAGTCTCTTAATGTTGCCATTAGCCGAATTGTTATTTTCCAAGAGCAGCCCCGGCTTTCTTTAATGGCAGTTGAGGCGGTGGTGAGTTGGGCTGTGTGTCGATAATTACGGATGTCAGCGCGGGCCGGGCGAGTTAAGCGCCCTCTGCCCCCCTCCCTCCCCCGTCCCCTCCCCCTCACGAGATGGATGGCCTGCGTGGGCGACGCCCGGCCGTGATTACTCAGCGAGGCGCGCGGCCGGCCTCAGCAGGCGCATACGTACACGCCGGCAATCAGCCGCGTGGTGCCGCAGCGCAGCCCACTCCCCCCCCCCCCTCCCCCCTACTAATCCTCCTGCCCGGACCGCACCTATTCTTCTCCGCCAGGTGGTCCACATTACAATGTTTGAGGCTCTTTCCAGGCGACGCAGGTTTGTCAAGGCTGTCACATTTCATTGGTAGTACACTACAGACGCGAAATTTAACCGACAGGAAGAAGATGCTGTGATATGCAAATGATCAGTTGTTAAGACCATTCACACAAGGTTGGCGCCGGTGGCGACACCTCCAACGTGCTGACATGAGCAAAGTTTCCAACCGATTTCTCATACACAAACAGCAGTTGACAGGCGTTGCCTGGTGAAACGTTGTTGTGATACCTCGTGTAAGGAAGAGAAATGCCTACCATCACGTTTCCGACATTGATGAAGGTCGGATTGTAGCTTATCGCGATTGCGGTTTAACGCATCGCGACATTGCTGCTCGCGTTAGTCGAGTTCCAATGACTGTTAGCAGAATATGGAATCGGTGGTTCAGGAGGCTAATACGGAACGCCGTGCTGGATCCCAACGGCCTCGTATCACTAGCAGTCGAGATGACAGGCATCTTATCCGCATGGCTGTAACGGATCGTGCAGCCATGTCTCGATCTCTGATTCAACAGATGGGGACGTTTGCAAGACAACAACCATCTGCACGAACAGTTCGACGACGTTTGCAGCAGCATGGAGACCGGAGACCGTGGCTGCGGCTATCCTTGACGCTGCATCACAGACAGGATCGCCTGCGATGGTGTACTCGACGACGGACCTGGGTGCACGAATGGCAAAACGTCATTTTTTCGGATGAATCCAGGTTCTGTTTACAGCATCATGATGGTCGCATCCGTGTTTGGCGTCATCCCGGTGAACGCACATTCCAAACGTGTATTCGTCATCGCCATACTGGCGTATCACCCGGCGTAATGGTATGGGGTGTCATTGGTTACACGTCTCGGTCACTTGTGGTTCGCATTGACCTCACTTTGAACAGTGGACGTTACATTTCAGATGTGTTATGACCCTTGGCTCTACCCTTCATTCGATCCCTGCGAAGCCCTACATTTCAGCAGGATAATGCACTACCGCATGTTGCAGGTCCTGTACGGGCCTTTCTGGATACAGAAAATGTTCGACTGCTGCCCTGGCCAGCATATTCTCCTTATCTCTCACCAATTGGAAACGTCTGATCAATGGTGGCCGAGCAACTGGCTCGTCACAATACGCCAGTCACTACTCTTGATGCCCGCATCTCGTGGTCGTGCGGTAGCGTTCTCGCTTCCCACGCCCGGGTTCCCGGGTTCGATTCCCGGCGGGGTCAGGGATTTTCTCTGCCTCGTGATGGCTGGGTGTTGTGTGATGTCCTTAGGTTAGTTAGGTTTAAGTAGTTCTAAGTTCTAGGGAACTGATGACCATAGATGTTAAGTCCCATAGTGCTCAGAGCCATTTGAACCATTTGAACTACTCTTGATGAATTTGCGGTATCGTGTTGGAGCTGCATGGGCAGCTGTACCTGTATACGCCATCGAATAACGGATAGAGGTGGTTGTCCTGGGTACTGATTTGAAAAAATGGCTCTGAGCACTATGGGACTAAACTGCTGTGGTCATAAGTCCCCTAGAACTTAGAACTACTTAAACCTAACTAACCTAAGGACATCACACACATCCATGCCCGAGGCAGGATTCGAACCTGCGACCGTAGCGGTCGTGCGGTTCCAGACTGTAGCGCATTTAACCGCTCGACCACCCCGGCCGGCGGTACTGATTTCTCACGATCTATGCACCCAAATTGCGTGACAATGTAATCACATGTCAGTTCTAGTATAATATATTTGTCCAATGAGTACCCGTTTATCATCTGCATTTCTTCTTGGTGTAGCAATTTTAATGGCCAGTAGTGTACATACGTTACTGTAAATGTAAGATAATTGGTAAATCCTAGAATAACTGGTGGCGGGTGTGGTAAATTTCTCATTATAAGCATAATTTCGAACTTTTACCAAGAGACTTCGGTAAATCTTAGGATGCAAATTGGTTCCTAGTGCACAGTGGCTTCAGTTTACCAGCTTTGGTACCAAATCTTAGGGTTTACCAGAGCAAACTGTTAAATGCTGGATCGAAGTCTCCCGCCTCCGTCGTATGGGTTCAGACAAGTTTCATTCTTGTCAATTTTGTGTTCAGATAAACTTCTTTGTTGGCAATTATGATTCTCAGTCCACTCTCCGCTGCGTAGTTTCAATCAGTGTCGAGCATCGTGCGTACGATCATCTTCGCGACTCGTTTTGGTGGTGTTTCTTCTGCAGCTTTGCATCAGAATGAGTCATGTTATGGGTAACAGATTTTACGAACTTTTAAGTGAATCACTGAACGAGAAGAAGGACAGCAATTTTTATGTAACTGCTGGCATTTCGAATTACATAATACATCTACATCTACATCTACATCTATACTCCGCGAGCCACCTTACGGTGTGTGGCGGAGGGTACTTATTGTACCACTATCTGATCCCCCCTTCCCTGTTCCATTCACGAATTGTGCGTGGGAAGAACGACTGCTTGTAAGTCTCCGTATTTGCTCTAATTTCTCGGATCTTTTCGTTGTGATCATTACGCGAGATATATGTGGGCGGTAGTAATATGTTGCCCATCTCTTCCCGGAATGTGCTCTCTCGTAATTTCGATAATAAACCTCTCCGTATTGCGTAACGCCTTTCTTGAAGTGTCTGCCACTGGAGCTTGTTCAGCATCTCCGTAACGCTCTCGCGCTGACTAAATGTCCCCATGACGAATCGCGCTGCTTTTCGCTGGATCATGTCTATCTCTTCTATTAATCCAACCTGGTAAGGGTCCCATACTGATGAGCAATACTCAAGAATCGGACGAACAAGCGTTTTGTAAGCTACTTCTTTCGTCGATGAGTCACATTTTCTTAGAATTCTTCCTATGAATCTCAACCTGGCGCCTGCTTTTCCCACTATTTGTTTTATGTGATCATTCCACTTCAGATCGCTCCGGATAGTAACTCCTAAGTATTTTACGGTCGTTACCGCTTCCAATGATTTACCACCTATGGCATAATCGTACTGGAATGGATTTCTGCCCCTATGTATGCGCATTATATTACATTTATCTACATTTAGGGAAAGCTGCCAGCTGTCGCACCATTCATTAATCCTCTGCAGGTCTTCCTGGAGTACGTACGAGTCTTCTGATGTTGCTACTTTCTTGTAGACAACCGTGTCATCTGCAAATAGCCTCACGGAGCTACCGATGTTGTCAACTAAGTCATTTATGTATATTGTAAACAATAAAGGTCCTATCACGCTTCCTTGCGGTACTCCCGAAATTACCTCTACATCTGCAGATTTTGAACCGTTAAGAATGACATGTTGTGTTCTTTCTTCTAGGAAATCCTGAATCCAATCACAAACCTGGTCCGATATTCCGTAAGCACGTATTTTTTAAGACGATTTACGCAAACATTTTGTAGTTGAACACTGTTCTCCAACAAATGATTGTTTGGCAACCACTTCCCGTAGACAAATTTCTTCTCTTGCTGCTTCTTTGATGTAGATAAAATTCTCCTTGCACAATGTAAATTGGTTACTAGTGTACAGTGACTTTAGTTTACCATTCTTGTTACCACGTTGATCAAATTCGTCATCCTGAATATTTATCACTTCCGTCATTATAGATTTTGCATCAATTTTTGCCCTGTCTACAACCGGTACTTTAATTCCCCCATTCTGTCCAACTGAAGGTTTCGGGATTTTGTTACTTGAGGCTGCTTTCATTTTCTTTGCCTGCAATTGAAGACCACCTTTGGCACATTCTCGGATCCGTGTCACTTTATTAACACTGTTGGACGTTTTCAGCGTCAGGTGGTTCTGGTGTCTCTTTGTTGTCGTAAAATCCTGTCTCTCTGATGCTTCCTCACCTGTTGCTGCCGCAGTTTCTACCTCCATACCTTCTGTTCCAGTACTTGATTCACTGGAATCAGCTCTTTGGCCGTCATTTGCAATTTCCTGTCAGTCAGTGGAAGTTGTGGTTAACATTGTTTCCAAGTCTTCTTCAGTGTTTACATTTTTTATTAAATCGCGTGAACAGCCTGTAGGGAAGCAGCCTACTCATGCCGTAGTAAATTCACATCAGTTTTTCCATTGTGTGCCAGCCAGTCCGCTATAACTAGCTCTGACGTCATAAATGTTGCGCAATACTTTAAAAATCAAATAAATAACCTAAAATGTTTCCAGCATGTCAGGAGTAATACTAAATTAATATGTGTTGAATATCAGTTCGATAACTTTAGCCATTTTCTAAATTTGGACGTTTTTCTGTAAAAATCATTGGCGCAACAGAAAAGAGCTAGGGACTTCAAAATTTATAATCAGATTCCTTTTTCATAAATATTTAATAGAAACAGTCTTCTGGATCTCACAATTTAAGACTTTAGTTGAAATTCAATATTTTCTGGTTTTTGTCTTAAAACTTAAGGAAGCAAGATAGATTAAGTAGGCTAATAAATAAGGCTAGGATGTTTATATTTAAGTAGGTTGGAGATCCGCTATAACTATGAAGATGTGAGAAGTTTCATTTGAATACCTATAAAACTATAGCGATAGCGTATCTCCAAAGGGCCAGTTCAGAGCTCGTCTACTGCGTGCAGTGTAATTAAATTAATTCTCTCGCCCAAAATATTTAACTTAGCCACGTCAAAATTTTATTATCAATACTTACCTGCGTGCTGAATGCACATTTAAATTAAGAGCTTCATCGGCCATCAGCAAGAGAAGCTATGATTTATTAGGTAACTTAAAGTGGTGCATTACTAGCCCAGCGGCTAGTCGGGAGAGCCGATTTGATCAGGCGTTCCCTTAGCCTTCCGCACCGCGGCTTTATATATAAGAACGCTGCGCGAGGAAGCAAGGCCCCAGTTCTCTCCAGACGCTGAATAGCACGCCATCTGTGTCAGGAGTCGCGTCGCGTCGGTATCATTGCTACAAACAGCCTCGGATGCCGTATTAAGTTACTCGGGATACGTGTAACCATGAAATCATTTTCGAGTGAAGTGTCAATTCTGGGATGATTTTCATTATCTAG
Source organism: Schistocerca nitens (assembly GCF_023898315.1). Taxonomy (NCBI): domain Eukaryota; kingdom Metazoa; phylum Arthropoda; class Insecta; order Orthoptera; family Acrididae; genus Schistocerca; species Schistocerca nitens. The sequence goes on from NC_064617.1 coordinate 105,081,530, forward strand.
CTTCAGTTTGCGTATTGTCGTATTTTCACGTGCCGCCGCGGTACAAACATTCTACCATTATTTAGCGTGGCGTTTGATGAACATTATCATCAAATTATGGCGAGCATTCTTTTAAATATTTAATTTGGACAGTTATAGTGGCATCAGCGCATTAGAGTCTGAACTGCTCTGTTAGTTAGATTGTGTGGATTCTTTTGTTTTCATCTGTGACTTTCAGAATACAGGACGTTTTTTTTTTCACGACTGTTTTTGATTATAAATCCCCGACAATCTCCTAATTCCTCAGAGCTATAAACTGTAACTATAAGTGTATTCTCAGATAAAGTGGGCACTAGGAATTCTAATTACAGGCTTCACGTTTTGCTAATCACTTTCTGGTTGCCAATATTGTAGTTAGAGAGCCAGTGTTGAGAACAGCGAAAGACAGCATAAATAACATTCTAAATAATAGGAACATTTTTAACAAAAATTAATAACACCCGCCGCCCCACAAGCCGAGATTGCAATGCCCATTTTCCTTGGAACCCCACACATGGCTTCGTATGGTGAAAATCTGATCCCTTCATTATAAACCCTATTTTTCATTGTTTGCACAAACCTCAACCCTATAGACCATTTTGAAGTTTCGTTTGTTTCCACCCAAGTTGATGACATATTTTCGATATCTTGATTTGCTCTTTCGAGCCAGCCGTGTTGGTCTCGCGGTTCTGGGCGCGCAGTCCGGAACCGTGCGACTGCTACGGTCGCAGGTTCGAATCCTGCCTCGGGCATGGATGTTTGTGATGTCCTTAGGTTAGTTAGGTTTAACTAGTTCTAAGTTCTAGGGGACTAATGATCTCAGCAGTTGAGTCCCATAGTGCTCAGAGCCATTTGAACCATTTTTTGCCTCGGGCATGGATGTTTGTGATGTCCTTAGGTTAGTTAGGTTTAACTAGTTCTAAGTTCTAGGGGACTAATAACCACAGCAGTTGAGTCCCATAGTGCTCAGAGCCATTTGAACCATTTTTTTTTTTGCTCTTTCGAATGATCCCCCAGACTGACTGTGCCTCGACTTCCCGTGCACTATCTTTATATCACTCCACAACCCACATTAACTTTGAATGATTTGTTTACAAAAGTCTCTACCATTATCAGAATGAACGATACTTGGGGCACCAAAGGTGGTAAAAATGTCCAAAAGATGATATGCTACTCCATCAGCTCTTTTCGAAGTTAGTATGCTGATGATAACAAATTTAGTTCAAAAAAATGGTTCTGAGCACTATGGGACTCAACTGCTGAGGTCATAAGTCCCCTAGAACTTAGAACTACTTAAACCTAACTAACCTAAGGACAACACAAACATCCATGCCCGAGGCAGGATTCGAACCTGCGACCGTAGCGGTCGCGCGGTTCCAGACTGTAGCGCCAGAACCGCTCGGCCACCAGCAGCCGGCAACAAATTTAGTCAAATGATTTTGGTATACAAGTATGAATTTCGGCTTATTGTCTTGGTTTGCCTGCATGTCGATTAAGTCAATTTGGCGTCGTGAATTCATTTCACTGTGTATCATAGGTTTCACTACAACACCCCTTTTCAATGTTTTTTGCTTTTACTAACATGACTCACATAATCTCAAATAAGTAATGATTGACTCAACAGTCACATTCTTGTACTTACGATTCAGTTCCACAATCATCGCCGGCCGGAGTGGCCGAGCGGTTCTAGGCGCTTGTCTGGAACCGCGCGACCGCTACGGTCTCAGGTTCGAATCCAGCCTCTGGCATGGATGTGTGTGATGTCCTTAGGTTAGTTAGGTTTAAGTAGTTCTAAGTTCTAGGAGACTGATGACCACAGCAGTTCAGTCCCATAGTGCTCAGAGCCATTGGAACCATTTGAACCGCAATCATCTGCCACGGCCTATAGCCATGTGGGTCTCATGCAGAAACTGGTGCTTTGAGTTTTTCTTCACCTCCGTTGTTGAGAACATCATATCGCTTCAAACGTTTGTAGTGAACAGATTTTTTACTGGAAACGATTTTTGCATTTTTCACTTCACTTACCAGAATATTATATTGCTCACTGGTTACATAAAAATTGTTGTCCTTCTTAGTCATTGGTTCACTTAAAAGTTCGTAAAATCTGTTGCGCATAACATCACTCATTCTGATGCAAAGCTGCAGAAGAAACTCCACTAAAACGAGTCGCGAAGATGAGCGTACGCACGATGCTCGACACTGACCGAAACTGCGCAGCGGTGAGCGGACTGAGAACTCATAATTGCCAGCAAAGAAAATTATCTGAACATAAAATGGACAACAATGAAAGTTGTCTGAACTTGCACGACGGAGGTGGGAGTCTTCGATCCAGCTTTTACCAGTTTGCGATGGTAAATTTTAGCGCTGATAAAAGTTCAGAATCTATGCACATAATTAGAAACTTCGGTTTTTTTACCACACCGTGATGGTAAATCTAAGGCTTCATCGGTTGATTCTAGGATTTACCAATTATCGTACTTTTACAGTAGCATATACACTGACGCAAAAATATCACGACACCAAAAAATAATTAATGTAGAGTAATGAAAATTTCGGAAATACATTCGTCTAGATAACATATGTAAGTGATTAACTTTGCAACATCATGGGTTGACGTAAGCGCGAGATAAGCCATTGGATATGTGACACACTGGTCCATTCAGGAGGCTGAATGCTGGTTGTGGATGATGCTGGATTTGTCGTCCGATTATGTCCCATATGCGCCCGATCGGAGACAGATCCGGTGATCGAGCAGGCCAAGGCAACATGTCGACACTCTGTAGAGCAGCGGTATATGGGCGAGCGTTATCCTGTTGGAAAACACCCCCTGGAATGCTGTTCATGGATGGCAGCACAACAGGTCAAAAATGGTTCAAATGGCTCTGAGCACTATGGGACTTAACTTCTGACTGAGGTCATCAGTCCCGTAGAACTTAGAACTGCTTAAACCTAACTAAGCTAAGGACATCACACACATCCATGCCCGAGGCAGGATTCGAACCTGCGACCGTAGCGGTCGCGCGGTTCCAGACTGTAGCGCCTAGAACCGGTCGGCCACTCCGGCCGGCCACAACAGGTCGAATCACCAGATTGACGTACTTTATTGCAGTCAAGGTGCGTGAAATAACCCACGAGAGTGCTTCTTCTGCCATACGAAATCGCGTCACAGACCGGGCCCTCAACTGGCCTCTTTTTAACCAATACACAGTTATCAGCGGCATCGAGGCAGGAGCAGGCTTCATTAGAAAACACAACAGACCTTCATCCTGCCCTCCAGTGAGCTCTCTCTTGACTCCGGTGATATGCATGCTACAGGCCATCTGGCTGGGAGCTGTCCTTGAAGTATTCGATTTCTAACAGTTCGTTGTGGCGCTGCGGTGCCAAGTGCTGCTCGAATTGCTGCTGATGACCCATTACGATGCGCCACTGCCATACGCCTAACACGACGGTCTTCGCTATCGATCGTAGCTGCGCGAAAACTTTGAACCTTCCTCTCTCCAGTGACATTGTGTTTGTATCCCTTATAATTTATCTGTAATAAACAATTGAAATCTGTTCTCTCTCTGTGAACTACCCGATATTTGGAAATCACTCCAGTTCCAGAAACTTCAAAATCAGGAAGTGAAAGTAGAAGCTATGTGACAGGATACTCTGCTAACACGAAATTAGTAACTGTTACCGTAGTGTAAATAAGGGGCATCACAAGTATGATCGATAGCTTGTTGGCCGTCGTAGCCCAGGTGCAGTCGGAGTCAGAAGGCATACCTCGACGTGTCGGAGTCACCAACGAAACCTCGATATACAGTGCTGTCTAGTTCCTCGCATGATTTTCATTCTACATGTAGTGGATCCATTACCGCTCCCGAACTCTCGTTTGGGTAATGCCACAGGAGATGGCTTAATACTAATAATCATAAAACTTGAAATCTACGCCAGTCGCTGAAAAAGGTACACCAAGCGCCAAAGTAGAATGCAGTCCTCCATCTCTAGGTAGCATGAAATGTAATAAAATACACGCATTATGCAGTCTCATTGATCATCTGGATTTCATAGTACATGTAATTGGTTACTGATAAAAACTGGTATAAACATTTTGTTTCTTTTCAACAACAAAAAAAGTGTACTGGAAGTCGGAGAAAGTGGTTTCCAGTTGGGCAGACTTGGGACGCGGTTACCGGTTTCGGCATTTGCCTAATAATTAAAGGAAACACCCCGAAAGCGTTGCTCGGGACTGATTGATAGGGACTGTTTCGAATACGTTTATGGAATAACGTTGCCCTCCACAAAAACAGCAAAGCTATGCATGGTTTGCTTGATTTTACCGTTACGTATGTTTTTTATTTAGCCTTTATTCTGCAACCCGACAGTTAGAGCGTGTCAATGATAATGCTTGGTTCATTGTAACCAAATCCCATATAGTTGGGACTGGGATAGAATTGATATTTTGGTGAAGAGGGTTACTTGTTCCGAAATTCCCGTTAAAAAGAAAGGAAACCTCCTAGCATTATTGCCTGCAACAGTCCGATGGTCTGGGGAGGTAACTGCAACATTAGGAATCCTTCTGTTTTAGGTTACGTACAGGAATCAGTGTAACGTAAGTTCTCAGAAATCAAACGGGAAGAGAGCGTTGAAAACCAGGAGATGGGTAAACATCACAGCGATCCTAACAAGGATCTGCAGAGAAACTCATGCGTTGGAACCGTGCTGCGGGAATACCATAAGAGAGAGCAGTGTAGAGGAGAGAGCTGTGTGGCCTGCATTTTTTAATCGGTAATGTACGTGAGTGTAATATCTTTTCGTGTAAAAATACGAAGGCTGTAAGATAACAAGACCACACACAGAATTACAGTATATCTGAAGCTTTAACGAATGTTAAACTGTGTATTGTAATAGGTATATCAGTTTCTCTACATTAAATGTATGAATTTCAATTATGACGCGTCTTGTGTTTTGCAGTAAATTCTTAAAGTCGGAACACACGCCGTTTTTGAACGACAGCCTTGAAATCTCACTGTTTCTCCGTCATCAGAGCCCGTCAGAAACAAGAATTAATTGGGCCATAATAAGACCGTAATAACACAAAGCGAAACCGGGAGCCGAGGTCTGGATGGAGTCCGGTGCTAAAGCCTCTTCATTTGCAGGGCCTCCTCTGCTCGGGAACGTGGCCAAAGAATGGAAAGCTGCCAGGCCGTGCCACAGACCCCAGCCCAACAGCGGCGTGAAAATCGGTTACCATTGTTTGAGAAGGACGTTGCTAATTGCCTTATTTCGCTTCGTTGTACTGCAGTGTCTTCGTCTCTTCTTGTGACGTATTTCTCTCTTCATTACGAGTACCCAGTAAGGAACGTTGGGAGTAACAGTTTTAATTTGGTTTACTTATCTACTTATTTACTGATCCCGCATCACAAAGGCACAGTGTGAAATAAATAGTGTAAAAATAGAAATAAAAATTCTGTACTGCAACTTTCTTCAGCCATTTCAGCGTTTTACTTAGGCATCTGCGCAAATCTGGTATGTGTCTGTCGAACCCGTGCACCTTGTACTCTAGTAAGTGTTCCCTCGAGTGCACTTATCATGTCACATAGTGGGTCGTGTTGTAGGTCCCACACGCCGTCCTCATTTTCTTGCATCTGTCCATCGCAGTTCTCCATCTACAATTTTCTGGTGAGGTAGAAGCCTTCTGTCGTACAAATCTGTTACAATGTTACGATTCCTATGTTTAGATGTGTCGCGCATCTTCTTCCATTCCTTTTTTGTGTCAGAGTGCTGTATGCTTTGATTGTCTGCTATAGCGGGAACAGTGAAGAGTCATAAGAAGCAATGTTTTCGATAAGCATTTGTAGCGTACGTGCATTTTATGAAAGTCAAGTTGGAACACACACCGACAGCTTCGCCGGCCCAGTGGCCGAGCGGTTCTAGGCGCTTCAGTCTGGAACCGCGCGACCGCCACGGTCGCAGGTTCGAATCCTGCCTCGGGCATGGATGTTTGTGATGTCCTTAGGTTAGTTAGGTTTAAGTAGTTCTAAGTTCTAGGGGACTGATGACCTCTGAAGTTAAAGTCCCATAGCGCTCAGAGCCATTTGAACCATTTTTTTGTTCGATGGTTGAAAAAAAAATTGCCATCGCATATACTAAAATTCAGTCGCTTTTACTGGCCATAATTATTCATTAGCTATTATTCTGTCTCTTTTTCTTTAAATTAATCAGTGAGGTGGTGAAACACGTGCTCAGTGAAGAAGTCTCCGAGGTGCAGGGACAGCATATTAACAGGCGAGGTCTGGTAACGAAACAGTGATTTCCTGAGTTTCATTCAATACGACTCATGATCAGTCGCTACATAGTGGCATCCATGGCAAACTTTCAAACTATTACTCCAGTTTATAGGCAGATTTGACATTACGTATTTTAAACTCGAGACTGAATGATCATTATCGAAATCATGACGGATTTCACATCCATAGGCCAAAAGTACGCATTGTGAGCTGATGATGATCTTGTAGCTCTGATAGTACAGGGTGTCACACGGGAGACGGACGGTTTTGAACTGCGTAGTACTGAGGGCGCGGTGGTGGGAGGTGGTCGTGGTGGGGATAGTTATGATCCTCACAAGACGCCATTTCATTTACTCAGTCACTATGGAGCAGTGGGACTTGCAACGTCGAGTGTTTGTCTATGACAGTTTCGTGAAAAGTGGTGAGTCTATTATTGCTACGCAGCGATTGTTTCGTGCGCGGTTTAATGTCGGTCGACACGGAGCTGTTCCGAGACGTAACACAATCCTCAGATGGGTGGAAAACTTCAGATCAACTGGAAACATACTGGATAAGAAGCATCCTGGCCCGAAACAACACCAGAAAATGTTGAAAGGGTAAGGTAAGCGCCAGTCAGAAGCCCAGGACGGTCAGCTAGACGTCATGCTAGTGAGTTACGAATCAATCGTGAATCGGTTAGACGAATTTTGCATAAAGAATTAAAATTCCATCCCTACAAAATTCTCATTGTCCAACAACTTAAGGGGCTCCGGAACGCCCTGTACTTGCAATGTTAAAATAACGCTTATAAATTACATCTTTCCTCACAAAGTATTTGAGGTAGGAAGTTGAACTTTTTACAGATTATTTATTGAAATTTAGGCTACAAGTTAACACAGGGATTTTACAAAATTTTAGTTCAGTTATTAAAGATGATTTTTTTTCAATTGTAATGAAAATTCACAACATTTTTTTGCAATTTTTTATTTATATATTGAAAAATATACAGTTTTTTGGAAAAAGGCTGTGTTAAATTATGCAGAAGGTACTGTGTAACATTTACTGAAAGTTTGAAACAAATATGTTTGGAAGATCCTTAGAAAACATGTAATTAGTATGAGAAAATAAAAGTTCTGGGAATCGAGCGACAAAGATTGGATTAACTTTTTAGTGCATTCCAGGTCCATAGGATGGATTATCTTCATCCTCTGCAAACTCCTCCTCCAGCTTCCTCTTGTTCCTCCTCCTGTTTACTCTTGCTTGTATTTCTAGACTCTTTACAGCCCTGTCTGCAGCCCGAAGGCGTTCCTTGTCTAAAGTAAGCATCGCTCGTACCATCTTAGAACCTATCTTCATTCTCATATTTCTAAATACCTTGCACCTTACAATGTTGCCATCATTGAAAGTCGCAACAGCATCATACACACCAAAGTGAAGTGTTTCTATTCAAACAAATACAGTCTTGGGGATTCTCGACCATATAACACTATTTACACTTTCATTGGGGTTTTGAGTTTTTCCGTGAATACACTTTTTCAACAGTTCAGGTGCTGCTAAGTCTCTGAAAATAGGTTTTATACTTTATCTCACATCACTAAAATGTACCTGATGAACACGGACGTTAATAATAACACCATTTGACAGCAGTTTAACAGCGCCACAGTGGGTCAATCCCATGTAGAACACATTTCAAAAAAAATTTAAAAATAGTTGTAGTCTTCGGAATTGAATAAATTATATATCTATTAAAAGGTAATAGTCTGCAGATTCAGAAAACGCAAAAAAGTAAAAATTGAACTTTTCATGATTTTGAGCCTTTCCGGAGCCCCTTAAGGAAACTGATTTTGCAGTACGAGAAGACTTCGCTTACAGAATGCAAGTGATTCTGGGATCGAATGAAAATGAAATATTATTGATGAGCGATGAAGCTCATTTTCATTTAAACGGGACCGTGAATAAGCAAAACCTACGTTACTGTGCTCCAGAGCATCCACACCTTATCCACCAGCGTCCTCTACACGCAGAAAAAGTAACAGTCTGGTGTGCTCTTGGCTCTGTTGGCATTATTGGACCTTATTTTTTTTGAAGAGAACGGGGCCACAGTTACTGTTAATTCGGTTCGTTACATTCGTATGCTTGAAACATTCTTGAAACCAGAACTAAGAAGACGACGAATCCCTTTAAAACGCGTTTGTTTCCAGCAGGATGGGGCAACGTTGCACTCCGCAAACACTTCAATGACAGTTCTTACGCACATGTTTCCTGGCCGGATTATCTCACTTTTTGGCAATGTTCCTTGGCCTCCCAGGTCTCCCGACTTGTCAGTATGCGACTTTTTTCTGTAGGGGTACCTTAAGAACTGTGTCTATAACCACAAATCACGAAATTTAGGCGAGTTGAAGAATGCAATCATTCGAGAAATTGCTGCCATCCCTGCAGAGATTTTAGTCCGTGTGATGGAGGATTTTGAGAAGAGACTTGAGTCCTGCATTCGAAATGATGGACATCACCTTGACGACATTATTTTTCACAAATTACTTTGTTAACTAAAATGGCAAATAATGAGCTCTGATTTTGTGTAAATAACATTCATTTCTTTTAAAGGTGGTTGAGTATTATTTCATTAAAAACAGTCCGTCTCCCGTGTGGCACCCTGTTCGACAATGAGATCCAAGTAGTACCAGTTGGCTTATTTTCCAACAGCACTTCAATTCAGTGCTGTACTTGAGGCAAGACGAGACTTTATTCTTCTAGCAGTGTAAGTAAAAATGCTAAATTTCCGTTCCGGTGGTTCAATAAAGGACTAGGCCTCCGCATTCGTTAAAAAGTTTGGCCGGAGTTCACCTTTAATTGTTTACTAAAAATCACAAGAAAGAAAATCGGGACGAACGAACTGCGGCCTGTGAATTAGTTTCGCCAGTGCCAGCGGAGCAGATGTCTGTGCGACGAGGCCGCTTCTACCCCGGAGACTGCGTCTGATGATGAGGGTGGGTGGGGGTGGGGGAGGGTGTTCCGTAATTAGTGGGCCTCGCAGGGCGCCAGTGTCAGGCACCGCAGCAAGGCAGGGAGGGAGGGAAAAAAGCGCGCCGCCAGGGCCGGGATAATTTCATTCCAATTACCACCCGCGCCCACCACCTGTCCCGGCCCGCCGTGGTCAAATTTATTCGGCCGCTCCCTTGCAGAGTTCATCCATTCTTTGGGCTGCGCCGCGTCCTCTGGCGACCGTTTTTTCCGCCTGTGTGACGAACGCGCGCTCCGCACCTGCCAGCGTTGGCGACTCTCTCTCTCTGTGTGTGTGTGTGTGTATGTGTATGTGTTGGGGAGGGGGAGGAGGATCCTGTACGGTGGGGTGGGTGGGGGAGAGCCGCGACGTGGTAGGTCGAACCGCGCCGCCTAATTGCTGCTGCACACTACCCTTCCCAAACGCTGCTCTGCCTCCTTTCGATCGTGCTCCTGTCCCAAATGTTCATTCAATCGAACTATTGTGGTGCACAAGAGCAAGGAGCGATACACGATCTCCCCCTCTGCCCACCCCCTACTCTCGGGCACTCCCTCTCTGCCCCCTCTCTCTGTGTGTGTGTGTGTGTGTGTGTGTGTGTGTGTGTGAGAGAGAGAGAGAGAGAGAGAGAGAGAGAGAGAGAGACGGTACGTGAGTGATACTACATTCGTCTGGCTACATCAAGTGGTTAAGTTGCAATATTTACGCAGGTACCTTAACAGCACCCACCGTAAAATCAGTTTCAGTGTGGAAGGTGAAGCTATTTTACGGAGTACTGCACGACATTATTTTCATACCGGGAAATTCCGTGATGATGTTACAACTTTCAGGGATGGTGGAGAAGAGTAATTGTACACTACTGGCCATTAAAATTGCTACACCACGAAGATGACGTGCTACAGACGCGAAATTTAACCGACAGGAAGAAGATGCTGTGATATGCAAATGATTAGCTTTTCAGAGCATTCACACAAGGTTGGCGCCGGTGGCGACACCTACAACGTGCTGACATGAGGAAATTTGCCAACCGATTTCTCATACACAAACAGCAGTTGACCGGCATTGCCTGGTGAAACGTTGTTGTGATGCCTCGTGTAAGGAGGAGAAATGCGTACCATCACTTTTCCGACTTTGATAAAGGTCGGATTGTAGCCTATCGCGATTGCGGTTTATCGTATCGCGACATTGCTGCTCGCGTTGGTCGAGATCCAATGACTGTTACCACAATATGGAAACGGTGGGTTCAGGAGGGTAATACGGAACGCCGTGCTGTATCCCAACGGCCTCGTATCACTAGCAGTCGATATGACAGGCATCTTATCCCCATGGCTGTAACGGATGGTGCAGCCACGTCTCGATCCCTGAGGCAACAGATGGGAACGTTTGCGAGACAACAACCATCTGCACGAACAGTTCGACGACGTTTGCAGCAGCATGGACTATCAGCTCGGAGACCATGGCTGCGGCTACCCTTGACGCTGTATCACAGACAGGAGCGCCGGCCGCGGTGGTCTCGCGGTTCTAGGCGCGCAGTCCGGAACCGTGCGACTGCTACGGTCGCAGGTTCGAATCCCGCCTCGGGCATGGATGTGTGTGATGTCCTTAGGTTAGTTAGGTTTAAGTAGTTCTAAGTTCTAGGGGACTGCTGACCAAAGCAGTTGAGTCCCATAGTGCTCAGAGCCATTTGAACCGGACAGGAGCGCCTGCGATGTTGCTCTCAACGACGAACATGGATGCACGAATGGCAAAAGTCATTTTTTCGGATGAATCCAGGTTCTGTTCTCAGAATCATGATGGTCGCATCCGTGTTTGGTGACATCGCGGTGAATGCACATTGGAAGCATGTATTCGTGATCGCCATACTGGCGTATCAATCGGCGTGATGGTGTGGGGTGCCATTGGTTACACGTCTCCGTCACTTGTGGTTCGCATTGACGGCAGTTTGAACAGTGGACGTTACATTTAAGATGTGTTTCGACCCGTGGCTCTACCCTTCATTCGATCCCTGTGGAACCCTACATTTCAGCAGGATAATGAACGATCGCATGTTGCAGATCCTGTACGGGCCTTTCTGGATACAGAAAAGGTTCGACTGCTGACCTGGCCGGCACATTCTCCAGATCTCTCACAAATTGAAATTGTCCTGTCAATGGTGGCCGAGCAACTGGCTTGTCCCAATACGCCAGTCACTACTCTTGATGAACTGTGGTATCGTGTTGAAGCTGCATGGGCAGCTGTACCTGTACACACCATCCAAGATTTGACTCAATGCCCAGGCGTATCAAGGCCATTATTACGGCCAGAGGTGGTTGTTCTGGGTACTGTTTTCTCAGGATCTATGCACCCAAACTGCTTGAAAATGTTATCACATGTCACTTCTAGTATAAGATATGTATCCAATGAATACCCGTTTATCATCTGCATTTTTTCTTAGTGTAGCAATTTTAGTGGCCAGTAGTGTATCAATTTGAGGTAAAAGACCCTGGTCAGGAAATGAGACTGAGTCGAAAGTTATGAGCGAAGATCGATCTGATACGTCTGATAGCGGAATGCATATACCGATAGTGTTGTTGCTAATATTATAGGGTAGCCCACATTCAGAGGTGATAGTGTGGACCAAGCAAAAACAAGAAAGTCTAGTAAACATGGGCTCCAACGTACGTAACTTAAGACAGTGGTCGTAAAGTTGTTTTGTTCAAGAGCCAATACTGACATGGCGGGGAGATACTCTTGTACCGATCTCGTAATTAATTAGCAACCTACATAAATTACTGTATAATAAACTCCCAGTAGATTAGTTATAAAAGGGATGCGGAAAGCAGGACGCCAATCCCCACGTATTGGTTGTTCACAGTGGCCATCATTCGGAACACTCCGTGCCGCCCGTTCCGTTTCAGATTGCTGCCACCACTCAGTGACCCCAAAGTTGAGGCACTGTAACAGCATGATGATGTGTTGTTTCCGTGTGAGCAGATCATTAATTGATTAATAAAACTATTTTGTGGGATTCTGGAGGACAGTATTATAGGCCTCTATTTCATCAAAGCTATTCTTAATGGTAGGAAGACAGAATCATTAGGTCTGTTATTGGAAGAAATACCTTTAGGAACAAAGAACAGAACCGGTATCCGGCACATTTTTCGCTGATCGATAGAATGAGTTGGAGAGACAATTCCCAGATATTTGGATTGGACGCGGAGGAGATGTGACGTGGCCTGCTCGTTCGGCAGACTTGACACCTCTGGATTTTTTCTTGTGGGGATTCGTAAAAGACATTCTTTATAAAGACGTTTCAACTACACGTCAAGATATGCGAGAGGGAATTGTCAGAGCATGTGTATCGATAAGTGTCGATGTGATAAGGAATACCACGCAGTCCATGATAAGAAGATTGCAGAACTGCATTGATACCAGTGGTCATCACTTCGAACGCCTTCTGTAAATGGACGTTCATGCCACCTTTTTTACCTTCTTTGACTTTCAAAGACCGTGCTGTTACACATGATTGGATTCGTCTCGGTAGCCGCTATTACAAAATAAGTACCAAACTATAGCATCCCATATAAGAAAACAAAGTTGACCTTCATATCTCTGACGCGAGCCCACCTAGCAACGACAAACCAACGTCATATTATGGCCTCCGTTGTCCCATGCAACTTTTGTCCCATATTATTCTGAGAGGCTGTCGTCCCCACACATCACTCAAGCAATGGTCAGTTGGTAAAAAGTGTTCGTTTTAGTCAGTTGGTATCCTAGTTTCTCAGGCATTTCTTGCAGCAGCAAGTAGCGATTGGAGTATGACATTTATGCGGGGTTGGAAAATATGTCTTCCTGCTTGCTCTTAGCTTTCGCCATAAAAGGACAATGCTGATAGCACGTGTCGTCCCGTCGCGGTGTGTGGTGCTGATGTGGTGAGCCCACGCTGGACGGAACTCGTTCATTAGACGGGCGCCCTTCTGGCGAATTACGAGGCTTATTTTTAGCCTGTTTACCGTACCCCCAAAATAAGGTCGCGCTCTAACTAATGGGATCGAGGCCATCGTGTAGCGTTTAACTGAATTTGCGACACGGGGAATGGCGCTCACGTAATTCGAGTGGGGAAGCTCGCATATGAAGGGCGAAGCGGGTTAGCTGGGGGGCGGTCGATTTTGCTGCCATACTCTACCCTCCAATTTTTTATTTTTCCAGTTTTTTACTGGCTGCACTCTGCTCACACCTGGCGCCCAGTGGAGACAGCGCAGCGCTTACGGAGCCGATTTTGCACCAGATTTTTAGACGATTCGCTACGTTTGTTCCCACCGATGACAGATGTAGGTCGCCGATCGCAGCTGCGCTCCAGGAAAAGCTCTGTGGTATTGGTACTGTCTATTAGTAATTTCGGTTGCTCATTAAATTTTGAGCAATCCTCAACTGTTTTTGACTGGCGAGCGACTTCCAACTGTGTCATTTCATGACAGGTGGCATAGTTGGAGCTAGAGTAATCGGCGAATTATAATAGAGGAGTGTTCGAGAAAAAAGCAAAGAAAGTGTTCCGAAACTGTGGAAATATGCATGTAACTATTTTAGTTTGACGTCGTCTACTTTTACCAGGATTGATATTCCTTTCGTCCATCTGCTTGATTCATTTCTAGGATGTTGGTGAATTTAAGAGCGCTTAGGTGACGTCAGAAGACATATTCGTTTTCCTAGGGGAGGTTTTGAGTGAAATTTTCATCATCTTGGCCTTGCGTGCCATTATCGGCTTTCACTAACTTACCTGCATTTGGTGATAAGTACACTGTAACACGAATTGACTAAGTAACAGTGCTGTTAAGTATAGTTTTGCCTTGGAGGCCCCCGGTTAAATTCTTGGTAGTGAAGGAAATTTGCATTGTTTGTTTCTGAGAAGTTAAGGCCGTACCTCATTATACGCCCGCGCTCTTGTGTAAAGATCCAGCTTTGCCAAAAGGGTCGTATAGACTGAAGTTATATATGAGACTGTTGATGATGACACTTTCGTCATTTTGGATGCTAAATTCTAAGGCGTTTTTGTTGCTGTATATCGATGCTGATTTTTACACTTTTCTGTCCTGCGTCATTCATGGAAAATAAGCACAAGAGATCCAAGCGACCAGGATACTACGAATGTAATACACAGGATATTTTAAATAAGCTGTTTATTTCTCTAACTTACAGGATAATAAGTGAAAGCAATTTGTATCTGGAAAGGAAAACATAAGGAAAATTACTCTTTCTGTAGAGTCACGAACATAGCTTATCTATCTAAATTCCAGAGAGTTATAGCAACGAGTTTTAACTTTTAAATAGGAACGGCGGAGCATATGTACCAAGAAATTAAAAAGTGCACGTATGAAGCAGTATTTGAAGCACTGGGACAGCAAAAAGAAGAAAGAAAGCAATGAAGGAAAGATAAACCTGAAAACGAAGTATTCAAATGGTTCAAATGGCTCTGAGCACTATGGGACTCAACTGCTGTGGTCATCAGTTCCCTAGAACTTAGAACTACTTAAACCTAACTAACCTAAGGACATCACACACATCCATGCCCGAGGCAGGATTCGAAACTGCGCCTAGAACCGCTCGGCCACTCCGGCCGGCTGTAACAGGATATTCTACATATAGTACATTACATTCATTACTATAAACAAAGTATATGTTATATCTGATACAGAATACGTTATTTAGAAATTACTATATTGCAGAAAAACGCGCTTTAAAGTCGTTCAGGAGAAGCTTAGCATCAAAAAGAAATTACAGGCAATTAGATTTAAACTTTAAGAAGCAGCAGCAATGGAGGTGAGAGGAGAGTCGTGGAAGAGCCAGAGAAGAGAAGAATGGACGTGATAAAACACCATTCATGGAGATTAGTGCAGTGGCTGTTTGAGAAATGAGAATAGAAGGAAGCGTAAATGGGAGTAATTGGAGCATTTGTTTTACAGTATGGCTGAGGGAAACTGGAGAAACTTTATGACGCTGAGAGAAAGATGTGCTTCAGTTTTTTGTGAATGCAGTAGTGCATTGAACTGTGCGCAGAGTAACACAGTAGCTTGTTTCAGAGCCAGACAGCAGCAACAGAGGAGGACTTTGCGCAAGTTTTTGTTTTATGAATGGTCACAATTAGGGTGCTAGACACGTGAAACGTTGTTTCGATTATGATAAAATTACTTAATCTGAGACTCAGCCTCGTGATGCCAACTGAGGAGCTACTCGACCGAATAGTAGCGGCTTCGGTCAAGAATACCATCATAACGACCGGGAGAGCGGTGTGCTCACCCCACGCCCACCCTATCCGCATCCTCCACTGAGGATGACACGCCGGCCTCTGGTGGCCGAGCGGTTCTGGCGCTACAGTCTGGAACCGCGCGACCGCTACGGTCGCAGGTTCGAATCCTGCCTCGGGCATGGATGTTTGTGTTGTCCTTAGGTTAGTTAGGTTTAAGTAGTTCTAAGTTCTAGGGGACTTATGACCTCAGCAGTTGAGTCCCATAGTGCTCAGATTTTTGAGGATGACACGGTGTTCGGATGTTCCCGGTAGGCCACTCGTGGCCTGAAGACGGAGTGTGAGTGATGCAACATACTGGGGTGCTTGCGTACGGAGGAGCTTTGAAATGGGCGTAACGTGTTGTAATCGCGTAACTTGTTCCGCCACAACCGAAGTAACTTGGCGTACGGTCAAGTATACGAACGTGATACACACAAGCATTCATTCAGCGCCATCTCTGACCGTGTAGTGTTCTCACTAGTCGCGCGTTATTGGATTACATCGCTGTAGTGAAGTTTCGGTAAAATTAGTAATTGCGCAACTTTGTTTCAAGTTCAAATGTGTGTGAAATCTTATGGGACTGAACTGCTAAGGTCATCAGTCCCTAAGCTTACACACTACTTAACCTAAATTAACCTAAGGACAAACACGCACACCCATGCCCGAGGGAGGACTCGAACCTCCGTCGGGATCAGCCGCACAGTCCATTACTGCAGCGCCTCAGACCGCTCGGCTTGTTTCACTTCCTGTGTAAATATGTTCCGAACCGTTTTGAGGACATAGAATGAAGGGCAAGTCTTCCTGTATGTGGCGACGGTATTTTCTGCCAAATTATTGATGTTCACATCCTAAGGTACACTTTTCGTTTTCTAATATGGCACTGGAATTCCGTGGAGAATAGCAGAAGCCAATTGTTGCCGGAGTTCTGAACATCTTAATTTTTGAAACTTCCTGGCAGATTAAAACTGTGTGCCGGACCGAGACTAGAACTCGGGACTTTTGCAAAGGTCCTGAAGTTTCATATCAGCGCACACTCCGCTGCAAAGTGAAAATCTCGTTCTGGAAATATCCCCCAGGCTGTGATTAGCCATGTCTCCGCAATATCCTTATTTTCAGGAGTGCTAGTTATGCAAGGTTCGCAGGATAGCTTCTTTTAAGTTTGGAAGGTAGGAGACGAGGTACTGGCAGAAGTAAAGCTGTGAGGACGGTGTGTGAGTCGTGCTTCGGTAGCTCAGTTGGTAGAGCACTTGCCCACGAAAGGCAAAGGCCCCGAGTTCGAGTCTCGGTCCGGCACACAGTTTTAATCTGCCAGGAAGTTTCATATCAGTGCACACTCCGCTGCAGAGTGAAAATCTCATTCTGGATCTTAATTTTTGACGGGGTATTAAAATTCCTTACGCCTCTTTTATACGATAAACAACACTGTAGTATTGGAGAGATAGGGAACTGATGACGATGCTTCGTTTTAGATTCGGAAACTTCAACAGTGCTATTGTAAGATTCAGACGCGATAAAGTGCGAAGAGAGACGGACGGCGTGGCTGCACGAGCCTGAGACCCGACTGTGGCATTTTCTCCGCCCACCCGCATCTGGCGCCACCTGTTTATTTAAACGGCGCGCTGGCCTTGCCAATCACGGCTGGCTAGGCGCCGCCCTCGGAAGTGGTCCCGCGCCTCTATTATTTATTTCGCGCCAGCGGCGAATAGGAAATGTGCCTGCGGCTGTCACTGGTGGCAGTGCGGCCTCACACCGAACCACAGCCGGGCTCCTTGTTCGCAGACACGCCACGCCACGCCACGTCTCGGCCCGGCTCGGGTTTCGCGCACGCATCTGCCCGCCTGCCGATGAGAACCGCCGCCCCGGGCATCCCTGACTCACAAGGGGACCCTCCGTACTGTAAATCACGGATTTTGATGCGCTTCAAATATGTTGTAGAGGCACTTACCCTGAGTACCTGGCAATCCGGTTTTTTAGCGACGGGCCTTGGTTTTTGAGAAAATCGATTTTGAAGTTCATTGCGCGCTCTGCATGCCCGTAACGTTACTTATATTTCCAGCAAGTCCGCACCGGTAAAGGTTCACGGCTACCGCTCTGGAGGTACTTTTTTCGAATCCTGCTCGTGTACTAATTTTTTGTTTTTGTTTTCAAAATAGACCAAATTATTCAGTTTTATTTCAGAGAATATCAACAAACAGTGTAAGGTGTGCGAAATTATACAGATATATTCAGTTATTAATTTTTTTCAAATATTCATTCCGTTTGTGGTTCGCAGTTGGAGTTCCAAATGTTCGTACAACAGTCGCTGCTTGTATTACCTGAAATCGATCTCCACCCATTATCGTCCCCTCTCCCATGAATACCGTTAGCCGTAACCGGAACCCCAGCTCCTAGCCCAATGAGGATGCGAGTTGCATTCCTTTACGTTCGCATGCAACAACAGCGTCAATTGCTCGCAAAGCGTCTCTAGTGCCGTGTGTCAGAAAAATGTGTTAGAAAAATTCTGTGAAATGGAAGAACCAAGTGTTTCTGTAGTAGTGCAGATAGAAGAAGATGCACAAATAGAGGAGTTGAACGAAGAATCAAAAGGCGAAATCACAAATGCCATTAAATACACCGAAAATCTACTTCGCGATTTGAACCTCGTAACGAATACACCGCCTAGTGTGATCTCTGCCAATGCCGTTGCAATTGGCGACGAGATATATGTCACAATACAGGATCTCTTGGCCGAAAGACAGATCATTATTGATGATGAATTGATAGATTTCAACGAAGAAGATGAACTGTGAGAATATGATGCGAACCACAAACGGAATGAAAATGTGAAAAAATTAATAACTGAATATATCTTTATAACTTCGCACACCTTACACTGTTTGTTGACATTCTTTCAAATAAAATTGCAATATTCGATGGATTTTGAAAAAAAAAGTACGCGAGCACGATTCGAACACAGTACCTCCAGCGCGGTAGCCGTGACCCTTTACCACTGCGCTACACTGATTTGCTGCAAATTTGCGAAATGTTACAGGAATACAGAGCGTGCAATGAACTTCAAAATCGATTTTCTCAAAAACCAAGGCCCGTCGCTAAAAAAACCGGATAGCCAGGTACTCAGGGTAAGTGCCTCTACAACATACTTGAAGCGCATCAAAATCCGTGATTTACAGTATGGAGGGTCCCCTTGTCAGCCTTGATAAATTAGGGGGCAAACCGTTCTTATTTCACAAGCCGTTGACGTCTGGTTTTGGTCGCGCCGCTGAATAAGGATAGCGAAGGGTCCTTGTTCTTTGTGATAATGTGTATGGTTTTCATTGTGCAAATAAAAAATTAACAGCGCTAGCTTACCAACGCCAGTAGTTAAGTAATTTTTTTGTACTTTTCTCTTTGGGACGGCTTACTATCACAATCTACATCTACATCCATACTCCGCAAGCCACCTGATGGTGTGTGGCGGAGGGTACCTCTTCAGTTCTCCCTTCTATTCAAGTCTCGTATTGTTCGCGGAAAGAAAGATTGTCGGTATGCCTCCGTGTGGGCTCTAATTTTATCCTCATGGTCTCTTCGCGAGATATACGTAGGGGGGACCAATATACTGCTTGACTCCTCGGTGAAGGTCTGTTCTCGAAACTTCAACAAAAACCCGTACCAAGCTACTGAGCGTCTCTCTTGCAGAGTCTTCCACTGGAGATTTCCGAAGTGATTATTGCCGCAAGGCGGGAATTAACAGATTATGTACGCGGAATGGTTGGTGGAACTACATGCGAGAGAAATTCCATTTCAGATATCGTTACAGTATTCAATATTCCGAGATCCACAGTGCCAACAGCGAGCCGAGAATACCAGATTTCAGACATTACCTCCAGCCATGAACAGTGCAGTGGCCAATGTCCTTCACTTAACGACCGACAGCAGCAGCGTTTGCGTAGAGTTGTCAGTGCTAAAAGACAAGCAAAGTGCTTGAAATAACTTCAGAAATCAATGTGGGTTGTACGAAGAACGTATCTACTTCTACATCCATACTCTGCAAAGCCACCTGACGGTGTGTGGCTGAGGGTACCTTGAGTACCTCTACCGGTTCTCCCTTCTATTCCAATCTCATATTGTTCGTGGAAAGAAAGATTGTCGGCATGCCTCTGTGTGGGCTCTAATCTCTCTCATTTTATCCTCATGGTCTCTTGGCGAGATATACGTAGGAGAGAGTAATATATTGCTTGACTCCTCGGTGAAGGTATGTTCTCGAAACTTCAACAAGAGCCTGTACCGAGCTAATGAGGGCCTCTCTTGCAGAGTCTTCCACTGGAGTGTATCATCTCCGTAACGCTTTCGCGATTACTAAATGATCCTGTAACGAAGCGCGCTGCTCTCCGTTGGATCATCTCTATCTCTTCTATCAAGCCTATCTGGTACGGATCCCACACCCATGAGCAGTATTCAAGCAGTGGGCGAACAAGCGTACTGTAACCTACTTCCTTTGTTTTCGGACTGCATTTCCTTAGGATTCTTCCAATGAATCTCAGACTGTCAGACTGACATCTGCTTTACCGACGATTACTTTCATATGGTCATTCCATTTTAAGTCACTCCTAATGCCTACTCCCTGATAATTTATGGAATTAACTGCTTCCAGTTGCTGACCTGCTATATTATAGCTAAATGATAAAGGATCTTTCTTTCTGCGTATTCGCAGCACAATACACTTGTCTACATTGAGATTCAATTGCCATTCCCTGCACCATGCGTCAATTCGTTGCAAATTCTCCTGCATTGCAGTACAATTTTCCATTGTTACAACCTCTCGATATACTACAGCATCATCCGCAAAAAGTCTCAGTGAATTTCCGATGTTATCCACAAGGTCATTTATGGATATTGTGAATAGCAGCGGTCCTACGACACTCCCCTGCGGCACATCTGAAATCACTCTTACTTCGGAAGACATCTTTCCATTGAGAATGACATGCTGCGTTCTGTTATCTAGGAACTCTTCAATCCAATCACTCAATTGGTCTGATAGTCCATATGCTCTTACTTTGTTCATTAAACGACTGTGGGGAACGGTATCAAACACCTTGCGGAAGCCAAGAAACACGGCATCTACCTGGGAACCCGTGTCTATGGCCCTCCGAGTCTCGTGGACGAATAGTGCGAGCTGGGTTTCACACGATCGTCTTTTTCGAAACCCATGCTGATTCCTGCAGAGTAGATTTCTAGTCTCCAGAAAAGTCATTATACTCGAACATAATACGTGTTCCAAAATTCTACTACTGATCGACGTTAGAGATATAGGTCTCTAGTTCTGCACATCTGTTCGACGTCCCTTCTTGAAAAAGGCGATGACGTGTGCCATTTTCCAATCTTTTGGAACGCTACGCTCCTCTAGAGACCTACGGTACACCGCTGCAAGAAGGGGGGCAAGCTCCTTCGCGTACTCTGTGTAAAATCGAACTGGTATCCCATTAGGTCCAACGGCCTTTCCTCTTTTGAGCGATTTTAATTGTTTCTCTATCCCTCTGTCGTCTATTTCGATAACTACCATTTTGTCATATGTGTGACAATCTAGACAAGGAACTACAGTGCAGTCTTCCTCTGTGAAACAGCTTTGGAAAAAGACATTTAGAATTTCGGCCTTTAGTCTGTCATCCTCTGTTTCAGTACCATTTTGGTCACAGAGTGTCTGGACATTTTGTTTTGATCTACCTACCGCTTTGACATAAGACCAAAATTTCTTAGGATCTTCTGCCAAGTCAGTACATAGAACTTTACTTTCGAATTCGTCGAACGGCTCTCGCATAGCCCTCCTCACACTACATTATTATTGCGAATATTTTAAGTCTTGTAGTTGAGATTTAAAAGTTGTAGCTCTCAAAGAAAACGTGGCCCCTGCGCCGAAACGCATTCTCGTTGTGAGCGCTGATCGATTCCATCCGTGTGTTCCGAAGGAGCGTCCAACTCAATTGACTGTCGCCTTCCGACCTATACATTTCGAGAGAACTCGTTGCTAATACTACAATGGTGTGCAAAACTGTAGGACAAAAGTACTTTTCATATGCTGTGTTAGTGCGAAGTAACAAAACTCGATCAAACGTGGACCATACGTAGACTGGTTACTGCAGAAGCTTACTGGGAGAAGTACGCAATTAGACGAAGAGAAATTACAGTTTTGTCAGAGAGGGTAATTACGCTGAAGTCATAGCGATTTACGATGGACCCCTGGACATTAAAAAAGTCAGGGCAAGGTTCTTAATAGGGTGTACGATCACCAGAGACAGCAGTGCGTGCTGTGCAACGTGCTGACACGCCGGCCAGAATACTGGTAACGAGTTCTTGTGGTAGCGTCATTCACAAGTCTTTGATGGTCTTTGGTGCGTTGGGACGTGCTTCAATACGTCTCCCCAACGCATATCCCAGACACCGGTAGAATACTAACTTCTGTCGTCCCCCATGCGGCCCAACAATCAGGAGTGGTAGTCTAGGCTGCACATTTCTTTTCATAACAGGAACCCTCTGGTTGTCGCCGATGGTACCATCACAGCACAGAGGTACGTCGACTATATTCTACGCCCCGTTGTATTGCTCTTCACAAAAATTAGTCTGAGCTCACATTTCAGAAAGATAATGTCCGCCCGAACACGGTGAGTGTCTTCGTGCTTGCCAGACCCCACCTTTCCCAGGAAGCTCAACCGACCTCTCCACAGCTGAGACCATTTGGGCAGGGCCCCTCCAGTCATCTCGTGACTTCGAGAATCTATCGTGCCAGTTGGGCAGAATTTGGCACTACATCCGTTATTAACGATCTTTTTTGCGTACTGTAGTAAAGAATGGTAGTAAAACGTGTAGAGGCATATGTGAAGTATAAAGAACGTTTGGAATAGGAAATGCTCTTAATGAGACGAATAGTTGGGCCGCCTTGTAACTAATTTTTGTGCGTGGAGCGTGAAATGATGGACTTGGATCTTCTGACGCGTGAAAAAGATTTGAAACAATTAAAGTCCACTAAGAGCTATTTTACTGCGCCAAAACTGTTGGAAATCGTAAATAGATATCTCGGCAATTTTATAAAAGGAAGACAAGAGATACATGGAACGAGAAATGGAGGATAAGAGAGAATAGGAAAACTTGAGAGCCCCATAAAATCTTTGACTGTCCGCGGAAAAGCGTTAAACTGAGTTCCATTACTTAGTAGTGGAAAGAATGTCCCTCTTTGAAATACTGAAATCTTTGTTTGCGCTCCTGGGACGCCATGGTACGATCTTGTTTCGAGAAACCCAAGAGTGTAGGGACGATTGCGGAAGAAGAGACAAGTATCACGTAACTTTTCTATCTCCGTCGACAAATATTCACTGAGAAAACATTATTTTCCCCTGTTCATTTGAAAGGAATTTTTTCAATCGTTGTGAGGAAGTACACATAAATTTAAACAGACAGATGAGGATAACGTTCACTTAATACAATGCCGACTGTACTGAGCGAGCGAGGTGGTAGAGTTGCCATGGTAGACTACTTTGTTGGCACATGTGAGGAACAGGGTTCAAATCCTCTTCGTACCAGTAAGGGATAGGATTTCCATGGCTTATGTTAACGGCCGCATGCACCTTTCTTCAGGTGTCTGGGTTTGTTATTAAATTTCAATGTAGTTCGACAAGGTTAGATTACGTTGTACTCTGCTAAGAACTGATCACATCGCGAAGTCATCACTTAAACGCATTTCTCCTGTGTGAAAAGGTATGTTCGATATGTCCATCATCAACACTTTACAAAAACGCGGGAAACATTTTATACAATTAAATATAGAACTGCGATTGAGATGTATAACTGTAGTCTGAAAATTTGTTTTCATTTGTACAAGTAGCGATATTCTGGCCGCTTCCGCCTTGTGTAGGTATGTGACTGAAGGTAAAATACGGAAAGGAATTGTCGAAAAGGAAACAAGCTAGCGACAGGGCGTATGACAAAGCACGGCAGATAGGGGTCGACGTAACGGTGCGCTAACTTGGACTGGAAAGGAACTCGGCCGGATCGTTTTGAAACAACCATCTCAGTATTCACCTTTATTTTAGCGACTTTTGGGAAATCACGGAAAATTTAAATATATTGTTGGACACGGATTTGATCCGCCGTCCTCCACTGCGACTACCCCCTCCCCTTCAACTCTAACACTCAATCACTTCCCTCGCCCGTCTCTAATGACCTCGTTGTCGACGGGACGTTAAACACTAACCACCACCACCACCACCACCACCACTTCCCTCGCTGATAGGGCAGATAGAGATGTATTCTTGTTAAAAGTTTCTCCTTATTAGGTCCAATACTTGTTGAAATCTGCTTTCCGTAAAGGCTAAAGTAAATTAATGATCAAAGTTAGTGGTAACATTTCGCGGCTGTGAGAAATGGAAGTACAGGAGAAGTACGTAATTCTGTTACGTAATCACTGATAACCAACCGTCCCAGAACTTAGGAAAAAGAAGTTATCAGTAGCTGAAATTACCAGTAGTTTCAGAAAGCTCGGTAATCAGAACTAATTAATTCCATTGCATTCGAACACAAACTTGAGGAAGGGCAAAAGATTTTAAAAAGACGAGGGAAGTAATAAGCTGTAGTCCCGAGGGTCGTAGAGATGGGCTGCGAAATAATAATTGAAGGGCGAAGTCTGAATAAATCTTGTTTGCAGACGTGAAGAATGCAGCGTATACAGGGTGTTACAATACGGTACGGCCAAACTTTCAGGTAACATTCCTCCCACACAAAGAAAGAAAATATGTAATGTGGACATGTGTCCGGAAACGCTTACTTTCCATGTTAGAGCTCATTTTATTACTTCTCTTCAAATCACATTAATCATGGAATGGAAACACACTGCAACAGAACGTACCAGCGTGACTTCAAACACTTTGTTACAGGAAATGTTCAAAATGTCCTCCGTTAGCGAGGATACATGCATCCACCCTCCGTCGCATGGAATCCCTGATGCGCTGATGCAGCCCTGGAGAATGGCGTATTGTATCACAGCCGTCCACAATACGAGCACGAAGAGTCTCTACATTTGGTACCGGGGTTGCGTAGACAAGAGCTTTCAAATGCCCCCATAAATGAAAGTCAAGAGGGTTGAGGTCAGGAGAGCGTGGAGGCCATGGAATTGGTCCGCCTCTACCAATCCATCGGTCACCGAATCTGTTGTTGAGAAGCGTACGAACACTTGGACTGAAATGTGCAGGAGCTCCATCGTGCATGAACCACATGTTGTGTCGTACTTGTAAAGGCACGTGTTCTAGCAGCACAGGTAGAGTATCCTGTATGAAATCATGATAACGTGCTCCATTGAACGTAGGTGGAAGAACATACTGACGAAACTAAAATGAGCTCTAACATGGAAATTAAGCGTTTCCGGACACTATGTGCACATAACACATTTTCTTTCTTTGTGTGTGACGAATGTTTCCTGAATGTTTGGCCGTACCTTTTTGTAACACCCTGTATAAACTGCATTCGACGCCATGGGCTGCTGAAGTTCAGACATCACCAAACACGCGATGTCATTGATAACACAATCATGTTGTTGTCCAGCTGACACTTTATCTGCTTTCTTTTTTTTCCCCTTCAGTACCCGGGCAAGGGCGTTTAGTGTAGAGCGGTCGGTTGGTTTTCGAAGCATGGAGGGCTGCCTACTGCTGGTATCGACAGGAGAGAGAGGCGGTAATAACGGCACGCCCATTCACGGGCCTAAGTACCACATTACTGCGAGCTGCGATATACGGGCCACGCGTATTAAAGACATTTTTAATATTCAGGTCAGTGTATCCACGGCGTAAACCAATTGTTTATCATCCAATTTAAAAGCGTTGTTGGCACGGCAATCAAATCACGGGAATGCCGCGCTGCGCCAATTGTGCCAAAGCATGCCATTGCGCGTCACGCAGCACGTGGCTCTCACCGGCGCTCGCTCTACCAGTGGCCGCCGAAACCTGTGGTAAACGGCGCCGCTACCAAGTTACGAGCCCGGCATTGTTTTACTGTGTGCTGCCGCTATAATGCAGCATATGATTGGATTCACAAAATAGCATCTATTTCCTGCCGCCCGCTTCTCCACGTCATCCATTTTCCTGGTTACGCCGTGTTCTAGCCACAAAGGGCCAGTTCATAATAGAGTAGTAGCGAGGGATTTAGGAAGTTCACTTACCGGGAAACAAGTCTTGAAGAAAATAGATACCGACAGCCGTAGTTTTATTTCACGATTCTGTTTAACTACCAGTTCCGGTGCGTCATTGGCACCATCTTCAGGCCCCTATACACGTAGCTAGACACTTTCCTATAGTGTGTGAAGGCGAATGTGCCCATTAAGGAGTCAGACTGTGTAAGTCTTTGACACAATGTCTCTGAGCTTCTGGCAGTCGAGAACGTCATAGAAGGGCGGTACGCCGCCTTGTTTTCCTACATTTTGACCGAGCGAGGTGGCGCAGTGGTTAGCACACTGGACTCGCATTCGGGAGGACGACGGTTCAATCCCGTCTCCAGCCATCCTGATTTAGGTTTTCCGTGATTTCCCTAAATCGTTTCAGGCAAATGCCGGGATGGTTCCTTTGAAAGGGCACGGCCGATTTCCTTCCCAATCCTTCCCTACCCGAGCTTGCGCTCCGTCTCTAATGACCTCGTTGTCGACGGGACGTTAAACACTAACCACCACCACCACCATCCTACATTTTGAATTTTTGTAAGTTCAAACAGCTGTCTGCGGGAGGCTGTAATATGAATGCATCATCGCTGTGATAAAAGAACTGACTCAGCTTCAAACAGAGCGCCCCATCTCCTGGTCTTGCTTAGAAATGATGTGATGAAGAACATTATGTAAAATAATTTATCTAAACCTAACTATGAAATTACAGCCCTTGCACATACTGATTATTTTCGGTTTTCAGTAACTAACGTTGTAGTAGAGCTGTCTAGAGTCCACATCTACCGAGAAGAAGTCGACGGAAACCAGTTGGATATAGTGGTTCGAATAATAGCACAAACGTTTGGAGGACGTACCTAGCTACGTACATATGAGCCTGAAGATGGGGCGAGTGAGGCACCGAAACTGGTAGCTAAATAAAATTATTAAATAAAATTACTGCTTTTTGCATGTATTTTCTTCAAGTCTTCGTCTAGTGGCAGTCCCATACCAGTTACTCACTATGGATTACAGAAACGAGAAAATAAGTTGTCGAGTGTTCGTTCAAACACGGTTTAGTTAGTGGACAAGTGTAGATTTGTGTGGTGTGTGCACGGGAATATCTTCCGCAAGACGGAGCAATTAAACGAAAATCTTACAAGCGTTGGACAAGAGATAAAAATAAAAGAGGAGTAAATGAGCAAAAAGAAGGAATTAGTCGAGTGTTTGCATAGAGCCCTCACTGAGCTTGTTTCGGAATTCTCGTGAGCTGGTTTATTACGTCTTCCGTTCTAGAAAAAAAGATGGTCGTGCAGGATGATAATACCAGCCGTGTGAGATTTAACGTCAGTGTAATAATGCTCTTCTGTTGGGCTAATACAGCTTGGGGACTAGAGGGAAGAGCTAACCAAGGGGTGAAGCCCGTGAATCAAGTGGGAGAGGCACCAAGTTTTCGTCTGTATAAAAAAAGTCCGTGTCTCAGAAAGTGTCACATTGAAGACCAGATAAATACTCCGAAGAGAGATATAAGTTCCCATTCCGTACTCAACACTTTGACCTTTCTTTTCTCTCTCTCTCTCTCTCTCTTTTTAGCTATCTCAACAGTGGAAAGACGATACGACAGTGTGCTTGGGCAATTCAGAAGAATATTGATTAGGGCCAAGCCATAGTCTGATACGAAGTTACATAGGCTTAGTCTTGTCATGTGACGTCATGCGAGAGATGTTCGTGTCAGTTATAACAATACGCAGGGCAACACAACACCCATCCCCGAACAGATGGGATTGGACCGTTCTTGGACAGAAATTTTGTGCTCTGATTATTTATGTGCATTGTGGCAATAGCGGCAGTCCACTGACAGAAATTATTTGCTCACGGGAACATGAGAACTTCTGTCATTATTGTCGACGTGGTAAGTAATGAAAGGGCATTTATCTTCTGTATTTAGACGCAGTTTAGTGGAAATAAGTACATTTCAGACGAATTTTTGCACTTAATTTTCATTACCTAGTTCGGTACGTTCCAACTTCATTCGCTGGACATTAACTTATACGGTTATCTGATCTCGCGTTCAACGTCTGATGTGCAAGACAACATTGTTTAACGACAGTCGTGTACGGGTTTCGTCCAGTACTGAAACGAAGCACGGAGCAGCAATAAACTCAGATTAATTCTGGGACCTCATTCCTTTTTATGTTAATTTCCTCTAGGTGTCTCCTTGGCGTTGCATTTTTCCAAGGCACTTTACGAGCTTACAAGGCATTGTCAGGCCTATGTCTCACATATTACGCGTCTCTCTGGCAACGTTACATTGCTCAGTCAAAAAGTCAAGCTTGTGGTCCTCATGATACACTTCACGTTTTTCGAAAAAAAGAAGTTTTGAGTTAAAATAACAGGTAATTACAGCTAGTTACTGAAAACCGAAAACATTTTATCTGTCTGTACAGCGACTGTAATCTCGTAGTTAGCTGTACATAATATATTCTATGCAATATTTTGCTTCACATCTGTTCTGGTCATGGGAATATTAGGAGTCTGAAGCCGAGACATTTCTATTGCCAAATAGATGATCCATTCATGTTACCACCTTTCGACAGAGACATCGACACAGCTATTCGAACATATACAGGGACGTGAACTTCAAAATGAAGGAAAGGAAGGCAGTGTATCGCTCTTCGTTGACGTTGTCAGCCATCGGTAGATTACCGGCATTCTGTCATAGGGCCGAGCGGTTCTAGGCGCTACAGTCTGGAACCGCGCGACTGCTACGGTCGCATGTTCGAATCCTGCCTCGGGGATGGATGTATGTGATGTCCTTAGGTTAGTTAGGTTTAAGTAGTTCTAGGGGACTGATGACCTCAGATGTTCCATAGTGCTCAGAGCCATTTTTTTGTCACAGGGCGCACTCGTAACTTACACAGTGTAATGTCTTAACGGGCGCATTCGACTTTACACAGACAACAAAAGTACTCCTATCGAAACAGATGGTCAGGCACTGTATATGTGTGAAGTGTTGTTGCGAGGAGTGTAAGCTGCGTATATATAGACTATCGGTATGCGATATGTTTATGCATTTGCAGAACGATCAACTTCTTCTACATCATCACGTAATGATTAATGTGAAATTTACAACAGACGAAATTAGTATAGTCCTGTTTCTCGTTGTCAAGACGTGGGAAACAATTTGCGCGTGGTAGTTTCACGATAGATGGAATCTCTGTTTTTTCCCATTTACCGTTGTCTACTCTCTGTCATTGTGCCTGTAGAAATCAGTGAGCTAGGCTTGAGGCAGAGTCATATCTTAACAGACATGTGCTCCTTATGGATTTATTTGCTCGGAATCCTGCTTTAGAGTCCAACAGATGATTGTAGGATGTGTCCCGCGTGTACCTGTTGCAAACATAAGCTTGTAATACGACGGTAGCTATGTCGACACAACACTGCTTCATAAGCAAGATTTGTGTAATTCGGTGTCGATGAATGTTCTTAGTCCCCTATCTGTAGTGCACCTGTAGACTAGCGCCTTTTAAACAAGAAGTACAGCTGTTCAAGATGAGGGGAGCTGAAACTCATGTTTAGTCCGACCGATCTATGGTTCAAATGGCTCTGAGCACTATGGGACTTAACATCTGAGGTCATCAGTCCCCTAGAACTTAGAACTAGTTAAACCTAACTAACCTAGTGACATCACACACATCCATGCCCGAGGCAGGATTCGAACCTGCGACCGTAGCGGTCACGCGGTTCCAGACTGAAGCGCCTAGAACCGCTCGACCACACATACCGGCGGCCGTTCTATGTTTACCATATTGAGAAGACGTACGATCGATTCATGTTGTCTTACGTGACCTACCAAACCGCTGCTCCGTTTTTGACAGACTCGTCACTGGCATGACGTTAAAGTCCAAAAAGAACAGAATTTAAACAGTAAAAGTGAAGAGACTGCAAAATAAGGTATACTTGGGATTCCTGTCAGAGTGTCCGTCAGGAATATGAAACCGAGTGGCAAATAAACCAAGTGCGAAAGCTGCAAACCACGAAGAAAACTATTCGCGGCGCGTCGTTATCCGGTTTCTTAGAAGAAGCACAGGCGCCCGACGCCTCGTGAGTATTCATAAAACGCGCTAACGAGATGTGAGGGGTCGCGACTGTAGGGAGGCGTCGTAACCGTGGCGCGGGATTGGCCATCCGCCGGCGCGGGGCGTGCCGCTCTCTACTTGTCGCCTCCGACCGTATTGTTCCGCTTTATGGCCGCCTCCGCCCGCACCCTGTCTTTGCAGGCGCTGTCCTCGCTTCTCTGGGTTAACTCCGATCCCCAGATTCTTCATAAGCGAAAATTCTTACTTTCTGCAATTCACCGTTTGCTAGGTGTACTGAAATTATTGCAGTTCAACTTCTCACATCGTCACAGAGATAAGCGAAGGTCATGTAATTGAATACACTACTGGCCATTAAAATTACTGCACCATGATGAACTGCAGATGATAAACGGGTATTCATTGGACAAATATATTATACTAGAACTGACATGTGATTACATTTTCAGGTGGCATATCTGCCCTATGCTGGCTCTATTTCTGCCAGAATCAGTAGGATCCTCCGTAAACACAATATCAAGTGTGTTTTCTGTCCATCCAACAAGATTGGGGGACTGCTGGGGAGTGTCAAAGACGACCTGGGGTTACGAAAACCAGGGATTTACAATATACCTTGTCAATGTGGCAGGTCCTACATTGGCCAGACGACAAGAACTGTGGAGATCAGGTGCAAAGAACATCAGAGGCACACTAGATTAAGACAGGTGACTAAGTCAGCCATTGCTGAACACTGTCTAGAACTAGATCATGCCATGAAGTATGAGGATACCAGGATTCTAGCACAAACACCCAGATTTTGGGACAGTGTTATAAGAGAATCGATAGAAATTAAAATGGCTGACGATCTTATGATCCGTGACACAGGGTACCAGCTAAGCAGAGCCTGGGATCCGGTTCTGGAATTGTTAAAGGAGCAACGGGGCCAGCTGCAACACTGCACAAACAGAAGAACCAGAGACATGGAGATGGAAAACGAGCCCCTGACGGACTGCCAGGAGCACCAGACCGAAGATGGAACACCCAGAAGTGGGACTGGTGGGCGCGGACCGCAGAGGGAACATCCAGAGCCGCAGTGGACGAAAAACGGAGCGGCAACGCTCCAACAGGTCGTGGTGAGCGGGCGCGGACCGCAGGGGGAACGCTTGGTACCCCAGACCGTAGATGAAACCCCCAGGAGCGGGGTTGGTGGGCGCGGACCGCAGAGGGAACACCTAGAACCGCAGCAGACGGAAAACGGAGCAGCAACGCTCCAGCAGGTCGCAGGGAATGGGCGCGGACCACAGAGGAAGCGCCTGCAGCCGTTGGTGGAGGGGGAAGGCCATAGGCATAAATACTGGACCAGGTCAAATTCCCAATTGGGAGAACCCCCCCCCCCCTTCTTTGCACCCCTGCGAGAGAAATAAAGAGTGCCACAACAGAATTAACTATACCCCTTGGCTGAAAAGAGCTAAACGCACGCTCTAAAACAGCCCGCCCTTCTCCATCTGAGAAGGGAATGAAAAGTGCAAAAAAAAAAAAAAAAAAAAAAAAAACACTCGAGGAGCACTGCGAGCTGCAGAAACTGCCACACCTGGTCGCACTCGTCAGCCGCAAGACAGGTCGCGACGCCTCCCGCAAGAAATACGGGAGCTTATAGTGGCGAAAAACCACCACTTCCGCGAGTGGCAAATAACGCGACAGCCAGAAACGAAACGCCGCGTAAACCGCATGCGTCGTGCCATCACTGCGGCCGTCCGCGAACACCGCAACGAAGCATGGGCCGACCTTGTCGAGTCCCTCGACCCGGACGACGGCAGTGCGTGGCGCGTCGTGAGAGGTTTTCTGCGCCGCAGGCAGCGCATTCCTCCCCTGAAACTCGGTCAGGACCACTTCTGCGAGACGGACGCCAAGGCAGGTGTCCTAGCGGACACCTTTGAGGCAAACTTCCGACCCGTGGTAGAAGACATTGACGTGGCCCACGTCCGTCTAGTGGAAGAACGTCTCCCAGCCTTCCTCGACGCACGAGAGGAGGGTGACAGCATACACCCCATCACCGCCGAAGAAATCGCATTGCAACTCCGATCGCTCAACGCCCGAAGGGCAGGTGGCATCGACGGCATCCCGAACTCACTCCTTAGGAATCTTCCTCAGGAGTATGAGCAATACCTGGCCACAGTCTTTAACGAAATCCTTGCCTCGGGTGTCTACCCCTCGGTGTGGAAACATGCCGAGGTGGTGGCCATCCCGAAGCAGGACAAGGACCCCCGGTCGCCATCCAGCTACAGGCCAATCAGCCTCCTCCCATGTCTCTCGAAGGTTTTCGAGAGACTTTACGTGCGGCGACTTCTACAACACGTGGACCAGGAACGCATACTGCCAGACGAGCAGTTTGGTTTTCGTGGAGGTCACTCCACGACCCACCAGCTGCTCCGCCTCGTGGAACCAGCTATGAGGGCTCTGGAGACGAGGGAATACCTTGGGGCGGTATTCCTGGACGTCTCACGCGCCTTCGACTCCGTGTGGCATGACGGCCTCGTCTACAAGTTGTTTGTACTCGGGGTACCGACGTCGCACGGAGTGCTTCTCAGGTCCTACCTATCTGGCAGGACCTTCCACGTCCGGGCAGAACAGGGAAGGTCCACCAACAGACCCATACGTGCCGGCGTACCGCAGGGGTCGGTACTCGGCCCCATACTTTACTCGCTCTTCACCGCCGACGCTCCGCGAGTGAACGGAGTTGGCCCTCTATGCGGACGACACTGCTCTGTTCACCCGGAGCATGAACGCGCATACCATGGGGCGTCGCCTCCAGCAAGGATGTGAAGCGCTTGGTGCTTGGGCCACCAAGTGGCGCCTTAAATTTAACGCTGGCAAGAGCCAGGCGGTGGCGTTCACGAAGCGCAGAGTGCCGCCAAACCTAGAAGCCCTACACATCGCGGGAGGCCCCATCCCGTGGTCAAAAACAGCTACCTACCTCGGTGTGAGACTAGA
The DNA here is from genome assembly GCF_023898315.1 of Schistocerca nitens. Taxonomy (NCBI): domain Eukaryota; kingdom Metazoa; phylum Arthropoda; class Insecta; order Orthoptera; family Acrididae; genus Schistocerca; species Schistocerca nitens. The sequence continues at coordinate 105,114,273 of NC_064617.1, forward strand.
CCAGCGGCTCACCTGGGCCCCACACATCCAGTGGATCCGAAACAAGGCGATAGGGCGGCTTCGTGCACTCTATCCCTTGTTAAACCCGGAGTCCACATTGCCCTCACGTCACGGCATCACGCTGTATCTGACACTGGTACGCCCAGTGTTAGAGTACGCGGCCGTGGTGTGGGGCAATGCCGCCGACTCCTCCATACGAACGCTACAACGCGTACAAAACAAGGCGCTGAAGCTTGCGCTGGGCCTTCCCAAGTTCTACCCCACCACCTTTCTCCATGAAGACACGGGTATCCTGACGTTGCGGGACCGATTCCGAGTCCTAGCACGTCAGTTTTACCAAAAAGCGGGTCAATCCCGCAACCGGCTCATTCAGGGCTTGGGCCAGCAGCAACACCACCGACCAACTACCCGTTGGCCGGACCTGTTGCGGGAATAACCCTTCCCCCAACAACACCAGGACCCACGAGATGAACACCGAGAGGACCCCAACAACGGTTAGGAAGTCTTTTCTAAAACATCTATTCCAGGTTCTGCAGGAACAGCACACAAGTGCTTACCCTGCTCACACACGTGCCTCAGGTAGGCACGTCAGTAACGGAGTCGGAGTCAAACAAACAAACTCGAGGAGCAGTCTCAGGTCGCACCTGATGAAGGTTACGAGCTACGTGACCGAAATATCGTGCAAGTACGACGCTGATATCCGGCAGAACACCCGACAACCCAAGATGTCAACTTATTTCTGATTTGATGGGGATGCATTTAAAAATAAAATTGGCTTGTTGAAGAAACACACACTGACAAAAACAGTCCAGTTCCGTAAGCTCACTGGTGTTAAAGAATACGTGAGGTTTGAAGAATTCGTTGTGGCTTTGGAAGCATTGCAAGGATATTTTCAAAAAATGGTTCAAATGGCTCTGAGCACTATGGGACTCAACTGCTGAGGTCATTAGTCCCCTAGAACTTAGAACTAGTTAAACCTAACTAACCTAAGGACATCACACACATCCATGCCCGAGGCAGGATTCGAACCTGCGACCGTAGCGGTCTTGCGGTTCCAGACTGCAGCGCCTTTAACCGCACGGCCACTTCGGCCGGCGCAAGGATATTTTCCTACACGTTTTGAGGACACTGCCAATCTTACAGGCTGACATCAATTGAAGTATATGAAATGAAATTGTCTTAACTTCTGAACAGATGGCATCCGGATGTTCAAACTGCACTGTTTGCCGCGGGCATGTCGGGAATTGGTTTGGTTTAGCGACGAAGCCCACTTTCATTTGGATGTGTAAGTCAATAAGTAAAATTGGCGCATTTTGGGGACTGAGACTCCGCATTTCGCGATCGAGAAGTCTCTTCACCCTCAACGTGTTACTTTGTGGTGTGCAATGTCCAGTCACGCAATGATCGGTGCGATATTCCTTGACGGTACGGTGAGAACCGAACGGTACGTGAAGGTATTGGATTTCATCCCCATTATCCGAAGTAACCCTGATTTCTACGAGACGTGGTTCGTGCAAGACGGGGCTCGACCCCATCGAAGCAGGAGAGTGTTTGATGTCCTGGAGAAGCACTTTGTGGACTGCATTCTGGCTCTGGGATACCCAGAAGCCACTGGCATGGGCCTCGATTGGCTAGACACATGCGACGCCTTTTTGTGAGGCTAAAGGTGTACAGCAATGACGGCAAAACCATTGCTGAACTGAAAACAGTGATTCAGGAGGTCGTCGACAGCATCGATATTCCGACACCTCAGCGGGTCTTGCAGGATTTCGCTATTCGTCTGCGCCAGATCATCGCCAATGACGATAGTTATATCGAACATGTCATAACCTAAATGTGAATATCTGCAATGACGCTTACGTGTTGAATAAAGTGTGTGCACGCCGTAGTTTGTAACTGATTTACGTCTTTTTTTTATATGCTCAATAATTGTCACACTGTGCATCTGTTTTCGAGACCGTTTGCCGTTTCAGATGAAAGAGCCACTGAGCATGTGCAGCTGTAATTGATTGATCTGCAAAGTAATTCTCGGTTAAAAGACATATTCCTTTTATTTTAAAATTGTTGGTTTCCTCAGGCAGAGTTTCCGTCTCAATAAAATGGTTGCAAAAGTACTACTGTATTTCTATCGACATATTTGTGTGAATGACCGTTTTTCGATATTGAAACGAAATGAGTTACGATGACGTGGAAATCTGAGAGCGAAAATCTGTGAAATTCAGTTTGCCTGCAGTTTTCACCGGATAAACGTAGAATTTTGTCTTCAGCGTGCCAAAAATACTGAAAATTTATTTTATTTTGATCTATGATGTGATAAATGTGAAATATAAAACCAAGTCGTATACATTGCCATTTAAGTGTGGCGCGTTCGTAGCTTCCCCTTCTTCCCCTCCTCGTGGTCAGACAACTTGGCGTAGTGGTGGGGGAAAGGTGAAATTTTCACTCTGATACGAAACTTCCTTGCGGATTAAAACCGTGTGCCGGACCGAGACTCGAACTCGGGACCTTCTCCTTTCGCAGGCAAATGCTGTACCATCTCAGCTACCCAAGCACGATTCACAACCCGTTCTCGCATCTTTACTTGCTCAGTAGTTTGGAAGGTAGGAGACGAAGTGCTGTATACTGTCATATTTTGCAAACAAAGATCGCGTCTGGAAAGTATTAGGTGCAAGGAACATATAGCAGAAGAGAAACATTATCACAAAGTAAAAAGAATATACATCATAAGAATATTATTACGGAATAAGTTTTAAAGGATTTTGGAGTTCTGTGTTTTGAGGTGTCGAATACATGCGTTGGAATAAATATTACAGGTGGTACATAAATCCGATTCTGTCAGGTTTATATAGCTTAAATTTCGTACTCGTTTATATAATGACGTGACATGTTGCAAGCTGTAAGTGCAGTAATTATGTTGGCTACAGTGGTAAAATTAAAATTAAAATACATTTATTAATATGAAGGTTAGCAACAGAAATCATACTAATTCATTTACAACATTTTAACGCAAATAATTAAAATCAGCGCAGTTATTTTTCAAATACGGAAATACTATAAGAAATAGTCGTTAGCAGGGGAGTAGCTCTGTTATATCGTTTCCCCATTTTTGTTGGCGAGTGTTGCATCTCAGTTAGCGTGCAGATGCTCTGCAGGGCGTTTGACTGCTCGTATTAAAGATTTCCATTGGTTGTAGAGGGGACTTAGTAGATACAGTTTTGATAAGGGTCCCATGTCCAGAAATGAACCGTGTAAATGTAAAACAAGCTTGAATTCCGGAGTTTCAACAGAAGCCAATAAATTACGTTTGTTTCCGTGGAAAGTTTGGCGTTTTGTGTGATTTCCCCCCCCCCTCCCCCTCCCCTCCCCCCTTTTTGACGTTGAACTGTGTTCTTGTTTTGTTGTTGTGGAGATTGTCTGTGGAAGATTAAGGGACAGTGTCGGAGGCCGTGTTTTGAACTGCTCCAGTCCAGTGGGCGGATCTCGGCATCTTTCTGAAAGTGGTTAGGTCACTGCGGGCTTTCAGTCACAGACTTTGGAGTGTTGGAAAGTATAACTCCATCTCGCGGACCAAATCGAAGCTCGCGACATTTATCTAGACTAATTTTACTTCTGTAGAAGTACAGATAATAGCAGTGGAAGCTACGAGGCACGGACCGTTTCAGTATCTTCGTCAGACATATTTATTCAACAGTTTAAAAGTGTTAAAAGCGTACTATTTGCCGATGAGTAGACTGTTATCGCCTCGCCTCGCAAGGTCACTTACAGAAAACAGTCTACCTGTCGCGTAACGTAGTCTAGTCGAAGTCTCAAAAACTAAAACCAAAATGGTGGCCTCTAAAGGAGAAGAAATTATAAGCTCGAAAATATGTTTAGCTGGTACGTGTCTCGGCGTAACTACCTAGGGTAGAATATCACGCATGAATGGACAGATATCCAGAGGCACAGAGGAGCGACACGATCATGAGAAGTCTCTCTCAAAATCTACTGCCTAGAGACTCAAAACAATTTCTACAAGGCAATGTCAGTCCCAACTCATCTTTGCGTCAGCGAAACAAGGATCCTGTAAACCAGTAGCGGAAACCCAAGTCAATATGAAGTTTTTCAGGTGACTCAGAGGTTTAACCAGACTGCATGGCATCCTCAGGGGAAACATCAGACGTGAATTGAAGATCCTCTCAGTACTAAAATAAAATATGAGTACAGGCAAAAATGGCACAACCATGTCCTTCGAAAGGGCTGTGAGGTACTACCCAAACAACCTTCTGAATACCGATCGATGGACAAAAGATGTTTGGGTAGAGCAAGGATGATGTGGACTATGGACCGGAACATAGCAATAGACCTAACTCGTGAAGTACTACGTGACAAAATAATGTTACTATGTAATAAAGAAACATTATGCCTCCCCACACCGTAACTCACGGATCACCAAAACACACATGTTCGAAAATGCTGGACGTACACTCATATGGTGAGAGGTACATCCAGGATCCTTCTCGAAGTTCGGATCCTAGAAGTGGAAGAAATATTCATCACTTACATTTGGTCGGCAAGAAGAAGAAACTGAAGGCGTTGGCGTACATTTTCTTATCATCAAGTTGTTTGCCAGTGTCCTGAGCCGGCCGCTGTCGCCGAGCGGTTTAGGCGCTTCAGTCCGGAACCACGCGACTGCTACAGTCGCAGGTTCGAATCCTGCCACGGACATGGATCTGTGTGATGTCCTTATGTTAGTTAGGTTTACGTAGTTCTAAGTCTAGGGGACATGACCTCAGATGTTAAGTCCCATAGTGCTTAGAGCCATTGGAACCTACATCAAGTACATCGCTTAAGAATTTCTGTAGTGATATGAGTCTCAGGAGACTGAAAGGAGGCCGCAGTAGAGAGAAAGGAGCGAGACAGGGATTTAGCTAATGCCTCATATTACTCATTCTCTAAACAGAACAAGCAGTAAAGGAAACAGGGAGAAATTAAAAAAAAACAGATTAAAAGTTCTTGGGGGAGTAATAAAAACTTCAAGGTTCGCCGAAGACATTTTAATTCTTTCCGAGACGGCAAAGAACATGAAAGGTAAGATGAACAAAATAAACTGTGTCCTGAAGGGAAGTTCTACGCTGAACATCAGTAAAAGTAAAACAAGAGTAATGATTGTATTTGAATTAAGTCAGGTGACGCTGAAAGAAAAAATCTAGGAAAGAATGTAACAGATGGTTTTGCCATTTGGGCTGCAAAATAACTAACGACGGCAGAAGTTAAGAGGCTATAAAAGACTAACTGGCAGTAGCAAGACAATTTTTCTGGAAAATAAAACTACTTTAATGTCATATGTTCGTGTCAGGACTCGTCCCTGAGAGGATGTGTCAGGAGCGTACTGCTAGTACAAGTAAAAGCTGGAAAATAGGCGGTACAGACAAGAACAGAACAGAAACTTCTGAAATATGGTGCTGCAGAAGAATGAATGGGTACATTCGTCGACAGATGTAGAGGTACTCAAACGGATTGAAGATAAGAGAGCTTTATACTATAACTTGGGAAGAGGATGCGTCCTGGGACATCAAACAACAGTTAAGTTGGTAGCGAACGGAAGAATGGTTAAATTTTCGAGGATGACAAAGGCTTTACTATAGCGAACATGCCGAAGTAGTTAAGCAGAGATAATGAAGCTTGCAGAGGACAGAGTAGCATGGAGAGCTGCATAGCATGGAGAGCTGCATCAAACCGATTTTCGGCATGAAGATTCCAACAAAACATGGGAGCGTGCGGAAGACAGATTTTTCCTCATTTCATACAGGAATGGAACAGAGAAAAATACCATCTCGTAGGCACTGCGCAGTCGCTCGGGGAATATACGATCGTCTAGACACTCGCTCTCATCACAGGCACCTGGACCAAAAGCTCAAATTCGGATGCCTGACATCCATCATGAGGAATTAACACCATCCAGAGACCAGGTATGATTCACATGAAATAATTATATGAAGTACAGCAAGCTTCCGATTATTTGACCTGCAGATTCTGCAGATTACTCGTGCAGAGGTCGGCCATTTGGGAAAAAAAGGAAGAAACCAAACCTGAAATTTTGCGTTATAATTCGAATCAATATTTTAGTTTAGATTGTATCCGTATGTACGTGAATGCTCCTTTATCGCGCACACGTAGTGAAATGTATGCAGGACAAAATTCGTTTGAATATAACGAATGCTCTCTAGAGAATGAGCGACGTCGTCAGGAAATAAGTGATTCAAAAACAGGACCTGGAAAGAAAGTGAACTGTTGTTTCCCAAAAGTGGACTAACAGCAAGCGGTACGAAGTATTTGAAGTGTAAATTCGTAAATAAGCTGCCCGTTTCCGGTGACTAACGTGTAAGTAAAGCAGTGGGCTTTCAAAAGTGACATGTATCGTGGTCTGTATTTAAGGTGAGTTGCAGTTTCCTGAAAAAATGTAATTTTGGATCATGGTTCTCGGTGTAGTGTCTGCCTTACATGAACACGGGAGTTTGCTATATTACTTGCTAAAGCCAAGACTGCGTATATATTTTTTTATTTACGAACTACCTATTTCGACAGACTTTGCTGCCGTCTTCAGGTCTTCAAAACTTTGTGGTATAAAATGTGTTCCTTTTGAGCTGGACCTCACGCCAAGTTGTCCTGTAGATAAAATGCAGCACATAAAATGAAGGTTTGTCGTAAATAAAACGTTTAAACCCATGAAGCACCTTGCGCACATGGCCATGTCCCTATACGTAGCAGTCACAGATGATTGTTACGTCATAAAAACAAAAAATGGTTCAAATAGCTGTGAGCACTATGGGACTTAACATCTGAGGTCATCAGTCCCATAGAACTTAGAACTACTTAAACGTAACTAACCTAAGGACATCATACACATCCATGCCTCAGGCAGGGTTCGAACCTGTGACCGTAGCGGTCGCGCGGTTGCGGACTCAAGCGCCTAGAACCGCACAGCCATCATAAAAACACATTATACAATAAAGCCCCCAGTAGGACATCTGTTAACGTTAGATGGACATGTTCTAATCATTGAAGATCCATCCTAGACGCCGGCCGGAGTGGCCGTGCGGTTTTGGCGCTACATTCTGGAACCGAGCGACCGCTAAGGTCGCAGGTTCGAATCCTGCCTCGGACATGGATGTGTGTGATGTCCTTAGGTTAGTTAGGTTTAAGTAGTTCTAAGTTCTAGGGGACTGATGAGCTCAGAAGTTAAGTCGCATAGTGCTCAGAGCCATTTGAACCATTTTTGAACCACCTTAGACGGCCTATAAGGAAGTAACAATCATCTGTGAGCGCTACGTATACGGATATGGCCATGTTGACAAGGTACTTCTTGAGTTTAAATGTTATGTTTATATCATACCTTTATGTTATGTGCTACATTTTATCTACATTACAACTTGAGGTTAGGTTCAACACAGAGTAAACACAATTTATAACATAAATTTTTTAAGACCTGACAATGACAGCGAAGTCCAAACCAGTTGTTTGTAACTAAAGAAATATTAAAATTCGCTGCTTACAGGCGTTGACATACGGCAACGGGGACAGATGAAAATGTGTGCCCCGACCGGGACTCGAACCCGGGATCTCCTGCTTACATGGCAGACGCTCTATCCATCTGAGCCACCGAGGACACAGAGGATAGCGCGACTGCAGGGATTTATCTCTGGCACGCCTCCCGCGAAAGCCACATTCTCAACGTATTGTCCCGCACTACATTCGTAGTGCCCCCGCCCATGATACTCATTACTCGCGGCGCGTTGCCGATTGCCGTAAGAGTCCGGACTGTGTGCATTCGCACAGAAGAAGTAGATGGTTAAGTGGCCGGTGAGCCTTAACTATATACAGGGTGTTACAAAAAGGGACGGCCAAACTTTCAGGAAACATTCCTCACACACAAAGAAAGAAAATATGTTATGTGGACATGTGTCCGGAAACGCTTACTTTACATGTTAGAGCTCATTTTATTACTTCTCTTCAACTCACATTAATCATGGAACGGAAACACATAGCAACAGAATGTACCAGCGTGACTTCAAACACTTTGTTACAGGAAATGTTCAAAATGTCCTCCGTTAGCGAGGATACATGCATCCACCCTCCGTCGCATGGAATCCCTGATGCGCTGATGCAGCCCTGGAGAATGGCGTATTGTAATACAGCCGTTCACAATACGAGCACGAAGAGTCTCTACATTTAGTACCGGGGTTGCGTAGACAAGAGCTTTCAAATGCCCCCATAAATGAAAGTCAAGAGGGTTGAGGTCAGGAGAGCGTGGAGGCCACGCCATCGGCCACCGAATCTGTTGTTCAGAAGCGTACGAACACTTCGACTGAAATGTGTAGGAGCTCCATCGTGCATGAACCACATGTTGTGTCGTACTTGTAAAGGCACATGTTCTAGCATCACAGGTAGAGTATCCCGTATGAAATCATGATAACGTGCGGCATTGAGCGTAGGTGGAAAACATACTGACGAAACTAAAATGATCTCTAACATGGAAATTAAGCGTTTTCGGGCACATGTCCACATAACATCTTTTCTTTATTTGTGTGTGAGGAATGTTTCCTGAAAGTTTGGCCGTACCTTTTTGTAACACCCTGTATATACTAAGATGGTATCTGTTCTTTCGGGCATGTCCGAAAGAACAGATACCATCGGTGACCATGCAGGTCGTTAGAATGAAATTACAGTGAAATGAACACCCTTTAGCTGCTTACAGGCGTTGACACACGTCAACGGGGACAGATGAAAGTCGTAGTATATATAAAGCAATATTGATGCGATCTTGGCATTAGAATGTTTTTACCAAGGAAAAGAGATCGCTCCTTCTAATTTCTCACGTGAGAAAATTCAACCAACTTGCTATGTCAATCATCAAATGCGTGTACGTTTGAGCAATCATTACTTACAGTGCAATTTCGATGAGATGAGAAGTTCTGCACAGTTCCCGCGCACTTTATCTGCGTGAGGAGCAAAACGCGTCACAGATAAGAGGGTCAACTTGTTGTTAGAAGATCGAAGACACGGTGGCGGGAGGCCCGCGTCGCAAGTGGACGGTCGTCGTCGGCGGCGGCGTCATCCCCTCGGCAGCTAGTGGCCCCGCAGGCGGAAGCAGCGGCCGAAGAGTGCACACCCGGTGTCGGGGCCTGTGAATTACTGATGCGCGTAGTACGGTATGGCGGGCGCCGCAGTGAACGCGTCCGGGCCGCGGCGGTGCGACCACCTGTGCGCGCAGCTTGCGCCGGCGCCCGCCAGAGGCCTCAGGTGTCGGCGTCGCGTCGCGGCGCGGCGTCGGCGGCGCCGGCCGAGGCCGGCGGCAGTCAGTCCGCGACGCGACCTTCCACGGCCCGGGAGCCCCGCGCTGCGTGCGTGCCCCCCTGCGTCACCGCGCCGTCCGCCGTGCGTGAGTGCGTGCGCGTGAGCGCGAGCCCGCGCCGCGAGCGAGCCCGTGGCGGCGGCGCCGGCGGGCCCCGAGCCGCCCTCGCACACCTCTGCCGCCGCCCCCGCCTCTGCGAGCGCCCGTGGCGCCAGCGGCCGCCGACCGGAGGCGCAGCATGCCCGCCCCCGCCGCCTGCGTCCGACTCCGCCGCCGCCGCCGCCACGCCGTCCTCTGGGCGCAGCTCGCCGCCGCGTGTTAATGCCGCCCCCGCCGCCGACGACGACTTCGACGCCGACGCCGTCGCCTCAGCCAGTAGGAACGACGCGCCCGCACTCGCCGCTGCCTGCCGTGCTGACTTCTCCGACGATGGATTGCCGGCTACGCCGCGGTTTTGCCTCCAGCGCTCTCCCACCGATCTGTACGATCCGGGCAGTTCCTGGCCACCGCGTATGTCTGAAAGCACTGGACCGCAGTAACCGTGCGGTCGCTCCGTTTTAACAAGCGAGCCACACTAGGCCACCTGAACACGTGCTGCACTTTCCCGATCCACATTGACGTTTCTATCTCCCGTCTAGTCCCACTACAGTTCTAGAGGGGGGGACACGAGTCTGGTTTTCGGGGGCTCTTCAAAACTCTTACCGTTCCGAGAGAAGTGGCAAGGTGTCTGGAATGTTGCCTTGGGACTACCAACACCGTAGTAATTATTGTTGGAATCATAGGAAGAAATCGTCTCTCGCTGATAGTATAGATCGAGATACCGTGCCGTTCCCCTTCGGTTGTTGACGAGCGTTAGGCGTAGGTAGAATAACTTCTGTATAGTTCCGATACCGCGAAACTGAGGTCTCGTCTACTCTTTTTCTCGAGGGCATTAGTAATGTTTAGCGCTTAGCAGTATCGCCTGCTGTGTAACGTCGGTCCTTTACTAGGGCCACCCGTTTCAGATTCTGTGCATTTAAATTCGAGTGCTTCGCGTGTGAATCCGACGACGGTAGCTGTAGCGCAGCGTACGGACGCGACCTGACGCCGCAGCTGGAGATGGTCCTCGCTGCAGCCGCCGCCACGTGAAGTCGTCACCTCGCCTCGCAGTCTCCAGGGCCCGCCAGCGGCGCGGAAGCAGCGCAGGGGAGATGCTTCCCCATTAAGCCTTTTCAATGCTTTTCTCCTATTTTTTTCTCTTTCCTTGTCCCGGATACAGGTGGAGCTGGGCCGGCGCTCGCCTCACCATGCCACGTTGCCAGATCCGCTGCGTCACTGCCTTGCTACTCGTGTTTGCCTTTTCTCGGGTCGCCGCCGAGGGTAAGTGTCGCTGCCTGCGCCTTTCTTCCCTAGCTGCTAAGGCCGCCGCAGTTTCTGCTCGCCAGACACTGCTTGCGGAACAGTGTCTGGTCCAGCCTTCGTAGTGCTCGACTCACGATTCTGGAGAACAACCTAATCTCATACTAGTTCCGGCGTAAACGACAGATATTACTAAATGATGCGGAAGTATCTAATTGTTCGTTGCAACGTACCTTGATAGTAAATTTTGTAGTAGCTTTCTTCACGAACTTCGACGAAACGAACAAACTTCCCACGGGGATTAATTCCTCATTTATTCGAATTATTCCGTCTGTAAAATTGAAAATATATTTTAAGAGTAGGTTAAACACAAACTTTCTGGATTCCCTACAAAACTGTATTAAGTGTTTCTGAAATGGTTTCAACCCTTTTAATTCGATGATCAGACAACATCTGACAATGAATGTAACGGGCACAGTCGAAAAATTTCAGTTTAACACTGAAATGTTACAGACGCTAACAGATAGCATTATTACTAGAACGAGATGATGAACGCTAATCTGGAATGAGTTCGCATTTTTTAATTTTTTTTTTACCTGGTACTACCCATCCTTTAAGGTACCAGAACTATCGCTAGTGAATCTAGACAGGAATTGTCCGCATGACAGAAAAATGTTGTTAATTAGCTTAGATGTTCGTGAGCAAGTTAAGAGTACTGCCAGAGGGCGACGTAGGTGAAACTGATAGAAACGCGGCGTCGAGACGAAACTTTTACTCGTCTAACGATACTTCAAGAGATGGTCGTGCCTGAACAGTTTAGCGTACCACATGAGAACGGGAAAGTCAACAAATAAAGTAAATGAAACTTTCGGCATTTGACACTAGAAACCAACTTCAACTTAAAATAATGCTCAGCTTATCACATCTCATGAAGTAAGTGACATTAAAGAGTGAAGTCGGAATAATGGTATACTTTGTCATTTTGTAAAAACCCTAGGCCTAGAAAACACGCAGGTAACTTTACATCTCCTTCTTTAGCATACCTGTGTGTCTGCTTTGAAATGAAGGATCCCCATCGTATCCTTTTGTGAACATCTTCCTTCATCTCATTCTATGTTCTTCCTCTTCTAATGTCACCTATCAGTGCAATTCTCTTCCTCCGTCTTCTCTCACTCCTTCCACTTATCCCCCTATAATTCTTTATGGCAGACAATTTCTGCGGAGTATATGTCCCAGCCAAGAACTTTTCCTCTTCCTGATCGCTTACAATAATCTTCTTCCTTACATTTTTCATTACAACTTCATTGTTAAGTTGGTCAGTCCACTTCACCATTGTTCTCTGTAGCTGTATTTTAAAACGCTCTAAATAACTTTTTTCCTTCGTTTTAACTGGACATGTTTCAATGCTGTGTAACATCACAGTCCGGGCATAACATTTAGCAAATCTTTTTCACATCTCCGTTCGAATTCTTCCAGATGTTAGTAACTACTTTACCTTTCCAAATGCTCTCTGTCCCATAGATCTCCTCCGCGCTATTTCTTCTTTACTCTGTATACGGTGTAGCGCATCCAGAAAGTTTGTGTGCGAGTCGTTCGAGAATGGCAGACGCGCGGCTCGGTTTTACGCACGCGGGCGACCGCATTCCTGCAGATGCTCTGTGCGCGTGTGGGACCTCCTGTCCAGAGCCACTCCTCTTTCACTGGACAACTTGCTTTTTCCAGGAAAGTTTGCCTGCCGGCCGGCGCACGACGAGGCGATAACCGTCCCGTAACGCGCTCGTTAACGGTCTATTACAACTCCTTTCCCCCATTGCGCCTTATGTTTACGGCATTCTCATAAAAGGAATTAAAAAGGGCGTTGTTAGTGTTACTTTAGCACGACGCGTAAAAATAAGCCCCGAGTACGTGCTCGGCCATTTGGGAGCGGGCCCCGTCTGCGGGCGTGAAACGATGCCGCCTGTGCTGTTCTCGAGACCGACTGTGCTGGGTGGTCAGCGCCTACGGCGGTGAGGCCACGCCTTTCGCGGTACGGCACTTTTCGAATGGCTGCCATGTTGTAACGATACTCTTATCGCAATCCATGCGCTGTGTCTTAGGTTATGAGTGCACTTCGACCCTATTTTCGATCGATGTTTTCTTGTTTCTGTTGTTCTGTCGTTGCCGCGTCAGGTTTTCAGTATTGCTCTCAACATTATCTGTAGATGCTTATGATAGCGCATGCTGTTATCAGCTTGCACTCGATACTTAAGATGCGTTTCTCGACGGATTTGTTGTATTACGTGGTACAGGTTCACTGGTCACGTCAAATTCGTATAAAAATTAGGGCTTTAGACGTTATGTATCATTGTCTTCACCTAGCGACTGACTGTCGAGCAGTAACGGAGTCAATCAGATCTAACTGACGTAGTAATGCCAACTGCAACACGGGAGCACATTTGCGCCAACGATAAAACGTCATTCGCCCCGTCGGTGTCAGCGTAGTAATACGGAGCATGGCCCTCCTTCTGATACGATGTGTCCGGTTGCACTCGGGCGCTTTATGTTTGTGTGATATCGAGCCTTCGCCAGACACTTGCTTTGCCGACGAAGACAGTGATACGTATTGTCGAAAGCTCGAATCTTATAATGAATTACCACGACTATGTACCGAGAACATTTATAACTCAAAAAATCTTTTAGAAAATGAAGTGAGTTTGAGCATTCGTCCTGAAAACGTTCGTTAGTAAATAGGATTGCATTACACAATTGTAACGCCCTGTACTACTTTGTCAGTGCCCTTCTTCATTTGGTAGTCGGGATTTTAAAATGGGCATGTAGATTCATGCTCGTGTAAACCAGTTTGGAAAAGAAGGTATTTTGTGGCTCGTAACGTGGCGTGGCGTTTTTCGTTGCGACGGGATCTTCTCGTGAAATTTCAATCACCAGTTTTCTCCTCCGATTGCGAAAACATTCTGTTGGCACCCACCTACATAGAGAGAAAGGATCATCGCGATAAAATAAGATAAATCAGGGATCGCACAGAAAAATTTAAGTGCTAGTTTTTTTCCCGCGCGCCGTTCGAGAGTGGAACGGTAGAGAGATAGCTTGAAGGTGGTTCATTGAACCCTCTGCCAGGCACTTAATTGTGAATAGCAGAGTATTCACGTAGATGTAGATGAAAAAAAAAATTCCACTGGGCGTGAAGTAGGTATTGTGAGCGCAGTGAGAGATCCAAAATAAATTTATATAGTTGGTGTTGTTTCTTAGTGTTTCTATAGAAGCGATATAAATTCAAGAAGAATATTTTTTCGATAAATGCGAACTGAAAGAAACACATTATCCATAGGCAGATGAAGCAGCTTAGTCACTAGCCAACGATGATCTATCGAGGAGAATATTTTTTTGTGTCGGAGTCGATTTTCGCTCCGTAGCGATTGGTGGTAATGTTGAACATGAACTTAATCTTCATACAACTAAAAGCATTGGTATAAATACCACCTAAGATACAGAGCGAGTGCTAGTTCTGCTTCATTATCGCATACGTATTGCTTCAGCATTAATTACAAGGTACTGCGGCGTATCAGATGTAATGCTATCGCACAGCTCATAATGATGTTTTGAGGATTCGTGGAAACATTTTTTAATGCTGGCCCAAAAAACGCATTGCTTGTGGCGGTTTTCAGTCTTGATTTTAATGTAATAATAATAATAATAATAATAATGAAAATTTGGGCCTTCGCGATTGCGCCATAGAAAATATTTCACTATTTGGTACAGAGCACAATGTTTTCATTCTACGACTTTTTGGGACGTTTGCTGGAGCTCACTTCATGTCTTTGTAAAATAGACGTGCGGACGGTCTTTGGCGTCTAGTATAGTCTGCACCTCGTAGCTGGTTGTTTCGCAGATTGCACGTAAAAAAATGCTGCGTCTGAATTGTGTTGCGATGGATTGTTGAGAAATTTATGTGACTAGAATTTTGAGTGCGTCTGTAAAGAAGAGTCATTAAATTCATTTGCAGTGAGAACTGCGGCGGAAATGACGCGAAACAAACAGTTGCGAGGAGCTTGTAGACTGCATCTAGTAGGTTTACTTGTATACGATTTAAGATATAGAACGCAGTATTGATACGTTCGCCTAAGCGGCGTAAGCTGATGTTTTTCGACCAACGAACAGTTGATAGCTTTAATGTTTGACAGCCTCCTGTGTATCAAAATTTGTGTTTGTGGCTCAAATGACGCCAGGAAAACCTGTCACGTTGAACACCAAGTTCGCTTCATTGCCGTAAAAGCAAGAATGATAAATTTGACGGAAATGAAACAAATCGGCTTTTCGTCGGTCTCAACTATTTTCTAGTGTACTGTGTTACCGACGACTGCAGTTGTATCCCACGAGTTCCTAAATGGATGCACGTCGCATATTCTCGCCATTTGTCGTGTACGTTTCACTTGTCTTGTAATGACACCGCACCCAGTCGCATCCGCCTCGGATGATGTACCGCTACGTTACTACGTTAGTGTCGCGATGGTCAAGTACTACCTTAAAAATAGCGCTGAAACATTGCTGCTGACCAGCGACCTAGCGGAAACTTGGTTATAGATTACTTCTGGGTGACAGTGTTCCGAAGCTCCGCTACTATGCGCATTAATGGGTGTGAAATATAAAGCGAGAAAGAAAGAGTGAAATCTGAAATGCTGACCAAAACTTAACGCCAAACGTGACGAAAATTACTTTTTGTTCCAGCCATTTTAGTAATATGAAGCATGTCAAAAATAACGTCATAAATGAGAATAACTTTTCCGAAACCAGTTGCCAAAAGTGGAACTCGATAACACACAGTTCCATCTATATCTTTACTTTCAGGATAAATAGTTTTCATCTTGTTGTATGTATGGTATCACGCATCGTTTTCAACAGTATTCGATACATATAATGAAGCGTTAATAAACGAAACAGTTATTTGCATTGGAGAGGAAGCTACGCTTTGTGTTGGGAAGGAAATTGTAATTTGTGAAGCAAAAGAATAGAAAACGGATGTACATTTATCAAATGCATTTCAGAAGATTGGACGGAAAGGAAGCCTTTCCTATAACTCAGATAACCTCTTGCACCCCAGTTGCCTAGAGTAGCAAAATGAAAAACTGGGAACAGAGTTTTTAATTTTAAAAATTATTACGACTGTAGGCCTAACAATGTTTGGTGAACGTTCTCTGCCATCTCCTGTGGTATTTTCTTGTTGATGTACCGGCAGCTTTTTGCGGCGCTCCAGCACGGAGTATTATATGACAGTGAAATTAATTAATCCATCATGTTTTGTTCTAAGTAAATAAGTCTATAAATTGAAACCTACTGTGGGCGTAATTCGTTTACTGTTGGAAAAGGAAATGTAACTCACCTGTGGTTGGAAGTTGTCATCGAATGGATCGGAAAACAGTACCTTCAGTTTCTAAAGTATATCATGTGTCGTGAGCCGGGTATGCGTTACGTGTTTCACTTAGTATATGATCGGTAGCTTATTTAATTTAAAACCCACATAGTTTTAATTAGAGTGGAGTTTTCGGACATCATTTCGACATCCCATACCGGAGACACCCAATCAAGCAGACGCGATAAGTGTTTACACATTTTGTTCACATGTTTTTGCTTTCTTTTGATGTTGATTGGTCTCAATCCCGGCGCATTTTTTCGTGGCATAGAAGAAAGGAGTTGTCATACATACTAGTACGTTAGGTAACAGGTTCGGTGAGCTGATGTAGTGTGTGAAACAGGTAAAGTCTAAAACTAAAGTTACTAAAACCTATTGAACATTAATTCCAGTATCCTTTAATACACAATAGTTTCATGTAATATACATAATTAAAAAGGTATTAACTTTACACTAATCTGAATGGCAGTGAGTTGTAATTTCAAATGTAGCAGCAAAATTCCCCACAACGATAGCAGTGCATTTATGATACATGACCATAGCATGAAGACAGTCAAGGGATCTATAAAACTTTGTTTCAACCTGTATTTTATGTATTAATTCGTAACTGATCCATGATCGTACCATGACTGTCTTGCGCGCGATTTACCGACCAATAATGTGTTTTTTCTGTGCGGAATATCTTGCTGGATTTGAAATTTTGGTTCATTTCGAAAATTAACATATTTCCGTCTTCAATAAGAATTTTATAATATTCAACTATGTGTTAACGTACTCAAGATGTCGCTACAGCATCTGAAGAGGAACGTTCAGTATCAGAAACGTCACAAACTCGATTCCCGAGACGTCTGGGCCGTAAAGTGGCGTCTAACTTTGCCAAAACGCCGAGCACATGAAAAAATGATGTTGAGTACTTGTCAGTGTTTTGTAGCCCAAGTGTGAGCCACTCCCTGTCCCAACTACAGAAAAAGAGCGAATAAGTTTTAAGAATCAACAAAATATACGACTTTCTTGTACACGCATTTTCTGCCAATAACACCGATGAGTGCATTTAATTTCTTATTGTGAAATGATATTTTTTAAAATTATTTTGGATTGTCGATAAATAAAATGACTTTTAAAAACACTGCGTTTGATTCAGCGATGCTATTTTTGATACTAGCATTTCCCATTTTGTTTTCTGCCCGAACACAGGCTGATCTGAAACAACTGACATTTGTGGGTGAAGAGATGAAATTATACAATGCTGTCGACGGTGTAAATGAAATGTAATATTTGGGAAAAGCAACATTTGTGCACGTACACAACTGACGTATGGAGTCGTGGCATTTTTCTTTTAATTGCATTAGTTGCAAGTTGACTTTAACTACATTCACTCATTATCGCTGTAGAGGGCGTGGAATACTGTTGATGTGTAGCATGAAGTAGTAATGTCTTCCAGCTCCTACCTAATTGTGCTCCCTCTTCTATTTCTCGCTTTTCTGTTATCACGGCGTTTCTCATTCTTTTTAGAATTTTTGCAAAAATATTTACATTGATGGTTCTATTAAATGAACCGTCCGACCTTGGATCCAATCACGTTTCCTCCCTTCGTAGTTCTGTGTTTCCATCGGGTTTATCGATTTGTCGCTTATCGTGTTTGGTTTCCACTTTGGCTTCTTTATTCTATGCTTGCACCTACATTCATTACCCGCGTGCATTTATGGTACGTATAGGAAGATAATCGGCCAGTTTTCGGCAGATTTGGTGGCTTTGCCAGCACGTGCGTGTATGGGTCAGAGCTATAAAACTGGAGTCATCAAGTATTGTTTTTGCGTGTAGATGCCAGCGTCTCTGTTTGCGACGGTGAACATACGTACTCAACAGTATATGATGGCCATTTTTGGTGCACAATTTTCGTATAGTTGTCCAATAAAAAAAGTGTGATAAACACACTTCAACCATCGTAGTGACAAGGGTTAATACTATCACAGCCATTGGCATAAATTTATTCCACTTCAAAACATGTACACAGCTACGCCTATGTCATAACTAATAACTAAAGTGGTAACGCTGTGCAACTTGGGTAACGCTACCTTTGTTTCAGGAGGCATAATAATAGAAGCAAAGTGCGGCTAGTTTGGATAGACATCGAAATCAAGTGAATTTGTTTACTTTTAAAACCAGGCAAATATTTTAGTCCAAATGATTATTTCTTGCTTTTTCTTTTTTTTTTCGGTGCTGCTTGACTTTTGTGTATACCCATACTTGCCAAATTTTTAAAACCTGTTATATACTTTGCTGTAAGCGCTTGTGGAGTTACGCTTTAAAAAATAAGTCAGTGCAGTAAAAAGACTAGGTTTTCCCATCATTTGAAACTGCAAATTTCACTTAACTATGCTGCCTAATTATATGTAATTAAAACGTATTTTATGCAGTCGTTCAAGTTTTTAAATAGCGTACAGATTATTGTTTCACAGGAAATTCACCAAAAAATGCACAAGTATGTTCTAAAATGACCCTTATTGTGTCAGCGGGTCTGCATCATCAGTGTTGATGAGGTTGAGAGAACCTTGAGCGGTCGCCCGAAGCAAACTTTGGGTTAAAAATTGGTAAAAGCCATGTCGTCGTAAAGATCACTGCTCTGGCCGCAAAAAATAATGAGATCCGTTCTGCCATTGATTTTCCTTCAATTTAGGATGATGGGAAAGAGTCACGCAGTCAGAACCTGGTCACAAACAAGAAATAAAAGTCTGTTGCTGCAAGTAATTATCTTTTTGTTAGAAACGAGAATATGGCCCTGTGAAATTGAGTAGTCTGTGTGGACGATTTTGAACGCCACGCTCGGTATTTTGCAGGAACGCGCTTTCCGGGACATTTCCGAAACGGCCGCCGAGGCTCATTTGAATTCTGCGAGCACATTTGCAGTTTCGCGGTTTCGCCGTATTTGCGGACGGAGCGCGCGCGTTGCGTTTTGCGCCGCGCACCCGCCGCGGCCTGGCCTCCGCTTTCTCTAGCGGCTGCGAGATGGTTATGCGGCAGCGAGTTTGCCGCTAGACGTACCCCTTCACCTCTGACGAACATGGTAGCCCTCTGACGAACATGGTAGCGGTCGCCACGCCGTAATGTGTTGCGTACACGGATCACTGAAGATGGAGCAAAGAACTCCATCTGAATTTGTGCCGTCGCCTTTTATAATATCACTTCCAGAATATCTGTGTTATTTTCCTGGTTGTTGTTTTTGTTGTTGATGTTGTTGTTGCGGTCTTCAGATCGAAAACTGCTTTGATGCAGCTCGTGGCGTATCATTGCCCGGCTGCGTCCGTCATCTCCTGACGATCGCTATTGTGAACAAGAACGCCAGTTTTCCGGTTTACGGGACAGGGGCTTGCTATTCTCTAGCATGGAGGTCACGAGCTCGTCTTCCTTAATCCATCTGGTTGTCTGGATCGACCGCGTTGTTTTCAGGGGATGTCCGCTGATATTCAGGGGATCGCCGGTATTTTCAAACTTCCGAGAGTATTAGCATGAAGTACCTTACAGCAAATACTGACGAAGTAAACCTGGCCAAGAGATACTCTTCGATTTTGATGGGCTTTGAATATGTTATAGTGTAGAGAAAAATAAGAGAGACATTTATTTATACGTGCCCGTACGGCCATTAAGGATGCCAAACACCCGCTTGAAAAAACTGAGTTAAAATATTTCCGAATGAATATCGTTGAAACGGTAACACATGAAAGAAATTACTTCTAATAAACGTTCTGTGGTTTTTAGTGTACAGTATAATGATGGACACAGACTTCTGAAAAAAGCCGTTTTTCGAAATCTCCTCTCCTCCACTGCGTTGTTTTTCATTTCGACATTTGGCTAATAGCAAAACATATAGAATCCTTAATACCAAATTCTATCACGTATGATGAAGTGCTATTCCTAAGATTTATTAGTCAGAAATTAGCTAGAAATATCTCTTGTATCGCTGTAAGCACTACCGATACGTGTCTGCTTCAGTGAAAATTGTCGTGTTAGAATATATTTGTCTGGGGAACACTTATTAAACAATCCAACATGACAATTGTCACTGAAGCACACACATATTGGTAGCGCTTACAGCGATATAGATATATTTCTGTCCAATGTCTGACTAATACTAATAATACGAAGAATAAAATATTTTGTGTTGTATTTGCGTTTTCTTTTTACGTTTGGTGTATTTTTTTGTTTTCACGTTGTAATCTTTTCGGATTTAATTGTGTTATATTTGACATTGCTTGTTTATTATTGTTGTAACAGTATTGTAAATTTGTACAATAATGAGGAAGTACAGAAATGTTCGGGTCAAGAAAATCCTGAATGCTCTCTGATTTTGCACACCGAAGCACTTCCGACAATTACATCACTTGATCAGATATGTTTGAATTTGGCATTGACGATGCTATATGTTTCGTTATCAGTCAGATTTCGAAATGCAAAACGAAATGGTGGAAGGGAGAGGATCACAAAAAGGACCTTTTTTGACAAGTCTGAATGCACCGTTGTAACATGCATTAAAAGCTACGGAACGTTTATTAGAAGTTTTTTATATCTGTTACCATTTCAACGGCATTCATTAAAAATATTAAATTCAATTTTTCTCAAGGGTGTTTCACCCCGTGACCGGCCGTATGGGCACGCAAAAAAGAATATATCTCTCTCATTTTGATGTACACGACAACGTATTCAAAGCTCATCCAAATCGAAATGTGTCCCTTGGGTAGGTTTACTTGCGAGTGTTAGCAAGTAATGTCCAATCGAAGTGTCTACTTTTTACCTTGAAAGCTGAGTGACAAAAAAACTCCTTGTTAAAATGCTGTGCCTGACAAAAAAGTAAAGTATCCAGAAGGGGAGAAGGGAACTAAATAAACTTCACGGGTTGAGAGGCTATGTGCTGTGATTCTGGCGGTGACAAACCTTGTCCAATTTACAGATAACTTGGCAGTATGAGCCCACATATCAATATATCGCTGCACTCTCTCTGGCCCGGATGCATGCACTGTTTCGGTTGGCAACCCTGTCACAAAGCCGTCGTATCCTCTCCTGAGGCAAGATGGCCAACAACTGTTGTAGATGCCGTATGGCTAGGGCCTCCGGTCGGGTAGGCCGTTCGCCTGGAGCAAGTCTTTCGAGTTGACGCTACTTCGGCGACTTGCGTGTCGATGGGGATGAGATGAGTATTGCTCTTCAGTGTGGGATCCGTACCAGGTCGGGTTGACAGAGGAGATAGAGAAGATCCAAAGACGAGCGGCGCGTTTCGTCACAGGGTTATTTAGTAAGCGTGATAGCGTTACGGAGATGTTTAGCAAACTCAAGTGGCAGACTCTGCAGGAGAGGCGCTCTGCATCGCGGTGTAGCATGCTGTCCAGGTTTCGAGAGGGTGCTTTTCTGGATGAGGTATCGAATATATTGCTTCCCCCTACTTATACCTCCCGAGGAGATCACGAATGTAAAATTAGAGAGATTCGAGCGCGCACGGAGGCTTTCCGGCAGTCGTTCTTCACGCGAACCATACGCGACTGGAACAGGAAAGGGAAGTAATGAATGCAGTGGCACGTAAAGTGTCCTGCGCCACACACCGTTGGGTGGCTTGCGGATTACAAATGTAGATGTAGATGATGATGATGAGGACACTTTCTTTTTTCACTTGCTGCGTGCCATATAAGCCCGCTATCTTTATAATACAGCGGGCTGTAAATACTGCAGTTCGTCTCGTAAGTCCGCAGCTCGTGGTCGTGCGGTAGGGTTCTCGCTTCCCGCGCCCGGGTTCCCGGGTTCTATTCCCGGCGGGGTCAGGGATTTTCTCAGCCTCGTGATGACTGGGTGTTGTGTGATGTCCTTAGGTTAGTTAGGTTTAAGTAGTTCTAAGTTGTAGGGGACTGATGACCATAGATGTTAAGTCCCATAGTTCAAAAATGGTTCAAATGGCTCTGAGCGGGCAGTCCCATAGTGCTCAGAGCCATTTGAACCATCGTCTCGTAGCCGTCACATCAGTCACTCAGTGCCAAGTACAGGGGAGAACCCACAGAATGGTTAAAATACACGATGGTAAGGACAACACAACACCCAGTCCCTGAGCGGAGAAAATCTCCGACCCAGCCGGGAATCGAACCCGGGCCGTTAGGTATGACTTGCCGTCGCGTTGACCTCTCAGCTACCAGGGGCGCACAAATGGTCATTGATATCCTAGATAGCGGCCGAGGGACGGAGTTGTCTCCCGAGCTGCTACCACCAACGTACCACTGAGGGTAGGTCTGGGGATCTTGTTGGCCACGGGGCTGCCTCGGAATCACGCAGACAGTTGATTGAGACTCGTACCTTGTGTGGACGAGCATTGGCCTGTTGAAAAACTGAACCACTATACTGACTCGTGAGAGGTGACGTATGAGGACACACGATATCCGTGGCGTACCGTTGTACAGTCAGTTCCCTCAGTCACTGCCTGCCGTAACTAGAAGTCGTATCCAGTGGACACCCACACCTCGATGAATGGATTAACTCATCTGTGCCTCTCAAAAGAATGCGACGTCTCCCCATGTCGCCGCCATACTCAGCCAACGCTGGTCATCCACAGTAGCGCAGAGACGCGGTCCGTCGCTGAACACAGTACGACACTGTTCATCGGTGTCCGCCCCGATAACTGAATGGTCAGCGTGACGGATTGCCGTCCAACGGTCCCGGGTTCGATTCGCGGCTGGGTCGGAGTTCTCTCCGCTCAGGGACTGGGTTTTGCGTTGTCTTCACTTCATTTCATCCCCATCCGGCGCGCAGGTCGCCCAATGTGGCGTCGAATGTAGACCTGCACCAAGGCGGCCGGACATGCCCCGCAAGGGGCCTCCCGGCCAATGACGCCAAACGCTCATTTCCATTTTTACCGTTCGTCGGCAGACCATGCTTCTCCGTCACTGCATCACTCCAGTGGCGTAAACGGCAACCTATGCAATTGACACTAATTCCCTAGTGCTAGTCTTAGGCCAGTGGTTCGTGGTGACACAAAACGTTGCAGGGAGTCCATTAGATGTTGTCGTATGGTAGGTGCAGATGTGGCTGGTGCATAGTATGGCGATCTGCCATTGTGGATGGACAGACGTGGTCGACTGGAAGCTTGAGGACGAATATACCTGCCCTCACGCCACTGTACGATCCGAATACACTAAAAAATCTGCATATCGCACGATTCACCAACCGAGTATTCGAACCACGAACCTCTTAGTCGATGCCCGCATCTCGTGGTCGTGCGGTAGCGTTCTCGCTTCCCACGCCCGGGTTCCCGGGTTCGATTCCCGGCGGGGTCAGGGATTTTCTCTGCCTCGTGATGGCTGGGTGTTGTGTGCTGTCCTTAGGTTAGTTAGGTTTAAGTAGTTCTAAGTTCTAGGGGACTGATGACCATAGATGTTAAGTCCCATAGTGCTCAGAGCCATTTGAACCTCTTAGTCGAGTGCCTCTGCAGAGATATGCTGCGGAAACTGGTCTTACCGATCGTATTTAACTTAATTTCGGACTGAAAAAATTATAACTGCGATTATTTCGTCTCGATCGGGTAGAAATTACAGCTTTCGGTGTGTCGCTGCCAACGCCTTAGAAATATGCTTTCGCGTAGAACAGATGAACATGTTGAACATATGGTCCCTACGACGTAGACTTCCGGTAATGACTGTTGATTGCGTTGTTCGTATTAATCACCGAACGACTGCCGCACGAGCGGGCCAGGATACCTCTTTTGGCGGTACGCCATAACTGACTGATCGCCTAGAGAAGGGGTGTAGGGACAGTAGAATTGTGTTCGTGGGGAGTGGGGCTCAAACGAAGGTCCTAGTAGCCTAATTAATAGTTTTCTAAATGACTTGTTTGTGTGCTTTAGGCACAGTCACGTTCCTCTCTGACGATTATCTAACTAAATTATAAATGATGATTAATTGAAACCCTCAGCTGCCGACAGGTGTTATTGATATACCTCGATGGGGGCAGCTGAAAATGTGTGCCCCGACCGGGACTCGAACCCGGGACCTCCTGCTTACATGGCAGTATATAAAGTTGGCAAATATCTATTAGGAACATTATGTATGTAGATTGTGGACAGTTGGAAATGTGAGTCTCATGGGAAGCGTGCAAGGGATAAGTCTCTGCAGTCGCGCTATTCATCTGTGTCCTCGGTGTCTCAGATGGATAGAGCGTCTGCCATGTAAGCAGGGGGTCCCGGGTTCGAGTCCCGGTCGGGGCACACAAATGGTTCAAATGGTTCTGAGCACTATGGGACTTAACATCTGTGGTCAACAGTCCCCTAGAACTTAGAACTACTTAAACCTAACTAACCTAAGGACATCACACACATCCATGCCCGAGGCAGGATTCGAACCTGCGACCGTAGCAGCCGCGCGGTTCCGGACTGCGCGCCTAGAACCGCTAGACCACCGCGGCCGGCTCGGGGCACACATTTTCAGCTGTCCCCATCGAGGTATATCAACAACACCTATCGGCAGCTGAGGGTTTCAATTAATCATCATTTATTCTAGAGACTCAGCACGGCCATCAATGGTATCTGTTCTTTCGAGAACAGTTACTATCTTCATATAACTAAATTATAGTTACATCTCGAATAAGCTAGTCGTCGATGAAACTGTAAACACTAACTTCACGCCTTTCTTTTTGATTTGGAGCCTCAGTTGAACTGCGACTGTGGAGGGATGTAGTTGCTAGTTGTAGACAACTTGCAACTTCTTTCCTGGCCACATGTATGGGCTAACTCGTTCGCTTTTCCAGTTGTACCAGCCAATATCCGGCTCACAAGGCAAAGGGGGTTTTCTGATCCTTCTATATTGGTCGGCCGGACACTACAGGGTGAGAAATTTCTCCATGACGGCGGTTTTGCCAGGGAGCAGCACATGACAGAAGTGCTATGAGCAGCCCAGGAAGGGTTCTGCTAGGGGACAGCACATGAGAGAAGTGCTGTGAGCAGGGCAGGAGATTCGCCAAATGCCGAGGCATACTTTTTGCTCTAGTTTTCTCAATGGCAGAAAGGCCTGCATTTCAAACATTTTCGTGAAGCGACGAGGAGCTGATGAAATCGGAGACGGAGGCCCGGGGAGGTGAAGTGTGCCCTCAGGGGCGTAGGGGCTGATTTTCGTTATGTATATTTGGGATTTGCAAGTAGATGATCTGTTGTGACCAGCAACGTGGATGGGTGCAAAATGGAAGAGTGATAGAATCCGAAGTGCGTTCCCCTGTATGGGCGTCGACCTGTGCTCAGGCGCCGTTGCTGATTTTCTCGGCAGTTCTTACATATTAGCGAACGCTGACGCTGTTTGGTAAAAAGAGAGACCACAGAGCCTTTCGTGGAGCCCAGTAGCTACGAATTTTTAATGTGAAAACTGTTAAAAGATTTTTAAATAAAACAGACGTTATAAACACTCTGCAGTATTTTTATTAATGTCTGCATATTTGTAGCCCTCTGCCGCTAGAGGGCTCCGATTTGTAGCGCATAATATGGCGGTGTATAATGTAACTGTGTCGGTGCGTGAGGATCAGCGTCCTGCAATTGACTTGGTAACTGCAGGAAACGTGCCTCCAAATGAATTCCGTAGTTGTGTTCTTTGATGATTGTATGGACACCAGTAATGTGCCGCGTTGGGTTATTCTTGCGCGTGGTGGTACTAAACGTAACGTGTGGGACCAAATTTAGAGTTGGTGACCGCGTACGGCGACCGAAGAGACTCGTGGGAATTGGGGTTGACGAACTCATAAGAGGAAAATCATTGCGTAACACAGGCATAGTCTCAGGCAAGTGTGGCATATACAGAGAATGGATACAAGCTATCATTACAGAACTGCGGTACGGCAAAATGTATGCAAAGTAGGTACTTGCAATGCTCACTCCTGACATGAAAGAGAGGATATTGGACATTTGTCAGCAACGTCATTTGCGTTTTGAGCGTGACGGTGATGGGTTCACAACTATGTGGAAGCTGGGTTCACCACTTTGACCCCGAATACAAGATTTCAATGGAATTCCACCAGAAGGGATAACCAGCACCAAAAAAAGTTCAATACCATACGACCATCTGGCCAAGTCTTGGTCACAGTGTTCTGGGATGTTGAAGTCGTGGTGCATTTAGAGTTCATGGCTAAAGGCACCGCCATAAACTGTGCAACGTACTGCGAGACCCTCAGAAAACTGAAAGAACGAGTTCTTCCATATATGGAGCACCCTCTCTTTCAGCATGAGAGTGCCAGACCACACATGAGTGCTGCGACATCTGTAAGAATCCAAAGTCTTTGGGTTCACCGCCGTCGATCGTCCTCCATACAGTGCCGACTTGGCCCCATCCGGTTTTCATCTGTTTCCAAAACATCCGCCGGCCGCGGTGGTTTCGCGGTTCTAGGCGCTCAGTCCGGAACCGCGCGACTGCTACGGTCGCAGGTTCGAATCCTGCCTCGGGCATGGATGTGTGTGATGTCCTTAGGTTAGTTAGGTTTAAGTAGTTCTAAGTTCTAGGGGACTGATGACCACAGATGTTAAGTCCCATAGTGCTCAGAGCCATTTGAACCATTTGAACCAAAACATCCAAAACACGTTCGAGGACTTTGATCGCGATGAAGCGTCTAACAACCCTACCACAACAAACGTCAAAAATTAATTATGATTGTAGTGTTGCTCACGCTGCTAAATATTGCATTTTCGGGAAACAACAAAGTTATATTGGGTGGCAGGTGTCATTAGAGCACAGTTAATAGTCATTTCTTGAAATAATGGATAAACTAGGCGCTCATCTCTTCGTGTTTCCCACGCTGGTCTCGCTGTGAACTCATAGCTCAATCGTCGAAAATCTAGGTAGTGATGATTCCAAGCTCGGATGCAAAGAGGCCTAGGTGTTTTTCTGCGACATTCAAAAGTTTTATAGATGTGTTTCATAAACCATTCTTGAAGATTAAACTTTTGCAAGTTAGGACAATGGTGATGTAAAAAAGTAATCAGCACTCCGCATTTAAGTTACACTTCTTTTTTATTACTTTTGTTGCGATATCACGTAACTCACAAAACATCACTTCACAATATAAAACATACTTGAAAATATTTTCCTCACTGTTAAAGTTCACATTTTATAAACTGACTACAATTTGCGGTTTTTCAACATGACGACCAAGACTTGACTCTCTAATAACCGCTTACGCGCCCAAAAATCAGAGTTACAAGTACGACAAAGATCATAGTGACAAAAGAAACAATACACATAAGAATAATATCATTGCAATATAAACATGTCGATGTATCAAAGTACCTAAATCAAATCTGAATGTTGTCTCAGACATAAACACAGTAGAATATTGCTGGTATCGAGAGGTTGAGGTGAGGTGCCATAATGGTTACGTAATTCAAGTACCATTACAAGCGGTGAAAGCAGATGTGAGCTTTTGGCTCCTGCAACAAAGTCAAACATTTTACAGTGATGATATCAACAAACTGGTCTCTGGTTGCGAGAAATGTGGTCGTCGCCAGGGTGCCTATGTTGAGAAATATATATGTAATTTGAAGAATAAAGATGTAGATTACATTAAATGTATTCGCAATTGAGAATAATGAGAACCATCAGCTGTAGAATGTAATGACGGGAATGAAAATATGTGCCGGACCGGGACTCGCGATAAGCGGGAAATCCGGGTTCGAGTCCCGGTCGGGCACATATTTTCACTGTCGTCATTCCATTCTACAGCTGATGGGTGTCATTATTCGCAATTGCAAATACATTTATAACGACTGTAGTCACCGCAGTGCCTGCATCGGAATCAGAATAACACAGGCACTGTAATACCGTAAAGGTGTAGAATGTTAATAACGTTTGTTTTATTAAAAAAAAAGATTTAACAGTTTTCGCTTAAAACATTCGGAAGTATTACGTTTCAGCACGCCATCATATGCTGTCGCATAAGCATTAACAGCCTTGTGACACTATCCCAAGTTAAACACCTGTCGAACAGGTGCCGACGTTTTAGTAAAGACGTATAAGTGGTCGGGACGCACTGAGTGTTCTTCACGACGTATGGAGTGGAAGTCGGTGAGTGGAGGGAAAAACATATTTTTGGTCGTGTTAGAATGGGAGGGTGCGCAGTGAATGCTCTGACTGCAGGGACGAGTGAGGCAGACGGGCTTTGGGGCGAGAGACCCTGCTAATAAGGGCTGCGCCGCCCAGCCCGTATATCCCGGAACGTCTGCTCGCTGGCCCGCCTATTTTACCCCTCTTTTGTTTCGAGCTTATCAAGCTCGTTACGCGACCAGCGCCCACCGTGTGAACTCTAAATCAAAGACTCGCGCGCTTCCAAATCTCTGTACTGCCCTCCCCGCCGCTATGTCCCTCTCTCCCTCTTTTTTTTTTTTTCACGCCCACCCGATGCCTTCTGCTGTATTTTTCTTTTTTATCCCCTTGTCCCCCTAGCGCTTTTTTGACTGTGTGGGCGCGTGTGCCAAAAAGAGCAAAAAGGACGGCGGGTTGGCACGAAATCCGGCGCAGCTTGCTCCCAGATTAACGGGCCCTCGCATCGGCGACCGAGGTACCGGGCCGCGCTACGCACGAGCGCCAAACGCGCCGCCGGCCAGCCAGATAGCGCATCGCCCACTACCCATAATTAATCCCCACTCGATACAAGTACCCCCGCTGATAAGGTTGCCACTCATCTCGCACTGAAGGGGAATGGCGCGGCCACGCTGCGGTATTGGCGAATCTGTGCTGGCCGGCCGAACGGGGGACGTGTTACTATGAAAGCGTACAGATATCTCGGCTGCAATCTGCTACGTAGCGACGAGTTTTTAACGTTGCCTCGGCGAATAAAATGCTCGGATATTCTGTACGTGCTACTGTCATAAGAACGTCCGCGCCCCCACAAGACAGATCTGGAGATAGATTGTAATCCAAAACCGGTAATACAGGGTGTTCCGAAAAGCGTACCGTGATTTTGAACAAGCGCTACTGAAAATCTGATCAAGGTAATGAAACGATATGATTGTCAAATTTAAGAGAAAAGAACTAAGCTTTTTTTAAATACCTTAATAAGTTTCAGTGAGAGCTCCATTTTTTTCTCTGCAGATATCGAAACGATACTCGGGTCCACGCAATGTGTTTAGTAGTATCTCTGGTGTTGCGGTCGTCATGGCTGTCGAAATTCGTTCCCGGAAATGCCTGAGAGTTCGAATTTTATCTGCATAGACAATATTCTTTACAGGGACCCGCCGGATTAGCCGAGAGCGCTAATGCGCTGCTTCCTGGACTCGGGTAGGCGCGCCGGCCCCGGATCGAATCCGCCCGCCGGATTAACGACGAGGGCCGGTGTGCCGGCCAGCTGGGATGTGGTTATTAGGCGGTTTTCCACATCCCTCTAGTTGAATACCGGGCTGGTCCCCACGTCCCGCCTCAGTTACACGTCTCACAAACATTTAAAACACATCCGCACTTTTCCACGAATTCCACTAGACGCAGACCGATGGGGGTACTCTGATTCCGTCCTGGGCGGTTCTGGGTGGTGGCAGGAAGGGCAAATCCGATTTAACCACGTCAACCCTGCGCAAAGTGCGGGACAAAGGCGCAAGCGATAGAGAGATAGACAATATTCTTTACAGAGCAACGCAGAAAGAAGCTCAGAGGGGTAATATCAGGACTGTTGGAGGCCAGGGAATGGGCACATCTCTGCCTGCCCAACCATATGGAGATCTGTTATTTATTCTGTCGCGCACTACGAGTTGGAGATGAGGCGGGGAGCCATCTTGTATGAAAATGGCGCGTAGTGCATCATTTTGTTCACTTTCTGAGATCTGAGGAAATACAAACGTTTGAAGCTTATCTAGATAATTTATTCCTGTAATTGTTGTTCTTTCGGCGAAAAAGAAAGAGCCTATGACTTGGTCAGCGTACATCTTACGTTTACTTTTCGTCAATCACGGACACGTTCGTACGCAGCGTTGTGTTGTTCTGAATCCCGTATCCGATAATTGCGACGATTAATGCAACCATCTGTTGTATAGAATGTTGCTTTGTGTGAAAAGAGCACTAGTCTATGAAAATGTGGTTTGTCATCATTGTCAAAGCAAGCCAGTACACAACACTTTTACGCGTGTCAAAGTCATCGTTTACCCCTTCCGACGCGATAAATAGCTTTTTTTCTTGTTCTTTTTTTTTTTTTTTTTTTTTTTTTTTTTGCGGCCGCCACTTGTCTCAAAAAACCTGCCGGGGTGGCCCAGCGGTTCTAGGCGCTATAGTCTGGAACCCCGCGCGACAGCTACGGTCGCAGGTTCGAATCCTGCGTCAGGCATGGATGTGTGTGATGTCCTTAGGTTAGGTTTAAGCAGTTCCAAGTTCTAGGGGACTGATGACCTCAGAAGTTAAGTCCCATAGAGCCATTTTTTTGTCTCAAAAATTAGCTGTTAAATTACGTGTTGTAGAATGTCTGCATAAGATTCTGATCACGGTAAAACAGTTTGGCAACTTGCTCTCAGTAAACTTAAATCGGAGGAGCAAACTGACACACTCTTCTTAAGTGTACACTACATATTTCGTGTTTTTTCTTCTTTTTTGTGTGAATAGAATGGCGTAGATCGCGTGATACGTGTTGTTATTTGTAACGTCGTTTCAGCTACTGCCGTCGGGGCGGGGCTTTCAGCTGACCCCTTTATTACGTGTGGGATTTATTGATACTGACACTCAGTTTTAAAAAAAGAAGTTTTAAGTTTTGATATGATGATGGCAGTAGGCGGAACAACGTTATAAATAAAGACATATATCAAGCTATCTAGACGGTTTTATTCACAAAATATTCACGATGATGGCGGACTCATTCACGAAATCTATTTCCTTTTTTAATAAACTAATTTTGTCAGCAAGTAATTGGTTCTCATGGATTATTAGCTAGGTTTCTGTACGGTTAGATAATCTTAACTGGATACTACTAAAATATTGTTGTTAAATGCAGTTATTTTCACCTTTATTTGGCTGTAATAATTACATGGACAGGGGAAACTGGAGATGTGGCGTTACTGAAATACGTTGGAAGATGAAGAGATAAGAAACGAGGAGATATTTGGCAGAACCAGAGAGGAATGGGAGATATGGAAACATGAACTAAAGGTTAGAGGTAGGGACGGGATAGTAGGACACGTGTTAAACCACACTGGATAACTTTAAAAGTACTGAAGGGGACCGTAGAAGGCCAAAATTTTAGGAGAGGTCAGAGACTGGAAATATTTCCCACAAATAATTGTGGACACTGTGTGCAAGTGCTCCTCAGAGATTGAGACGTTGGCACAGGAGAGGAACTCGCAGCGGGCACGCACCAGACCAGTCAGCAGGCTGATGAAAGTAGAAATAGCCTTACAGGCCGAAATCAGCTGGTTTTGATGTGGCTTGCACATGGGTGCTCAGCCTCCGGAAAATTTTCGAAGTCAGAGTTGTTCCACAACGGTCTGAATATTTAACCCCATCGTCACCGGAAAATTTCGACGATCAACAATTTTTAAACATCAGGATGTGGACTGTTTGTCTACGATGTATGAAGTTTTTTTTTTTTTTACGATTATCAGATCCCAGTGAAAGTAAAACGACTTGACGTGATGATTTTATACCAGATGTGAACGACAATTCAAAGAAAATATTCAAAATAATATTGATTTTGTAGCGCCAAGATTTGATTAAATGTTAATGGATTTTCGGCAGAGTTCATCGGCGTTGTCATATGACACGAATGCTCTGTGGCTGTCGAAAATGTTGTGAGTGTTGTTCATCAGTCTGGGTGGTGTGGCGATTGCACGCTCTAACCTTGTATACCAGTAACACAACCAGTTTGTAGGTGCAACACTTGTTTATTGATTACACATACACATGGATTCATCAGTAATAATTAACAACATTTGCATATCAAGGCCCTATCGACAATTAGTATTTACAATATTAACCGTCACACTTGTGACAACGACCTCTTTACGTGCCGGTAACAACAGATAACCAAATGTTTACAATGTCGGCTATCTCCTTTCTCACTCAGTTTTACACTTACTGAAAAGGTAAAATTAATTTGATGCTATCTGACCTGATGGGTACTATTAATTGTTCTGTTTACACTTAGCATTGTACTACACTCAACGTCCGGAAGATTCTAGACTTCATGAAAGCTTGAAGGCAAAACGTCAATTTGATGAACATGTGATGGACGCGAACAAACGTTAATCTATTACCATTTCACAAACACACAATCGAAAGGGTGAACTTATATTCAGCTTTGGGCAGTAGGAAATCTTCTGCCTAAAACAAGCCTATCGTTGAATGGAATAGAGAAATCGCGCGTTAACGGGGTCTGGATGGCCCTGAGTTCAAATCCTGGGATTTCCGTCACACTGCAAGCACGCGGGGCGAGGTTTGCTCGCGTCGACCACTATATACGTTTCTGAAAGCAGGAAAACATGAGCGGCAGTCACACTGTAGTATATATATATATATATATATATATATATATATATATATATATATATATATATATACACAGAAAAGCAATACCTTTATATAAACATATTACAAGTTAACCAATGAACAGAATTAAGGACTTTGTTTCCTTTGATCCAACAAAAAAAAAATCTAGATACTACGTGATAAGATGTGTCGTCCACACCCAATGACTTTAGGTAATCTGTCTTTGCTAAATGGCTGACACCACATAAATCAAACGTTAGTACCTAACGTGACAATCAACCTACAGATAGATATTTGAAATTGCAATAGGCAACTAATGTCACTTCAATATACACAAGAAATTATTAAGAAACAACAACTACCAGTAATTCATAAAACCAGAAAATTCTAAATCTATAACTAAATTAAGAAATGGCGTTCAAGTGAACCAGCTACCTTGAGCGTGCCACGAAGCACCAAATCCAAACTTACAAATGCGAGGCGCTATTTCCAGCCACTTTAGTAACATAATTTCATGGCCGTTCCAGAACATATTTCGCCTCGCCACCACTGCAGTGAATGTTTTGCTGGCCACTAGCACGAGAAACTGCAACAGTCAACAGTCCTTAAGTACGCAGTAATATTCACTATATATAGAAGGAGGAACCCATCACGAAAGCTTGGCGATTAATTTTTCCTTCTTCATGTGAAATTCACACGCCATCCATCCACATAGCTCTCGAGGTATTAGCAAATCCTGGTCGCCACTGGCCAGCCGTGTCAGTTTAATACTTCCCGGCAGCGGCCCATGCTTCTTCGTTGCTCCAACTCAACTGGTCCTCACGGCATACGGCCGTGCCACGTGACATGGTATCGCCGACTCCCCACAACGACAACATCGAGAGCACGTCACGTCACGTCACAGACTGGCTCGGCTCATGCGCGGACCCACTCTCCTCGACTTGCGCACGCGCGCCACCATAAATAGCCTGCCTCAAAGACGCAAAGTGAACAAGGCACAGGGACAACGATCAAAGATGGAAGTAAGAATCGATATCGCCTGGCGCCAGAAACCCGCCAGCTCACTGGGACCCTCACTGAATAAGAGTAACATAAGAGGCAGAAAAGATCCAACGAAGAGGAGCATGTTTCGTAACGATGTCGCTTGGTAAGCCTGAGAGCGTTAGGGGGACGGTTAACAAACTTTAGCGGCAGTCGCATACAGAGAGGCGTCGTGTTCCGCTAAGAAAGTGACAGTGAGAGCGTACGTTCGAAGAGGAGTTGAGAAACGTACTATTTCCTTTCACAGATGCCTCACTAAATGACCGCGACGAAAAGTCAGAGAAGTTTCTTGAGAGTTGTACTCCCCACGCACCATTCCCTAATAGAACAGAGAAAGGGAAGGGGGATGGTAGTGACACCAGAGGTACCCTCCACCAGAAGCCGTGTGGTGGCCTGTGGGTTGCAGATACGGCTGTGGAGTGGCGCCGCAGCAAGTGGCGGTGACATTCTGGTGTGTCTCCATTAAGCGGGGAGGCCATCCGGGCAGTGGGAGGCGAGGCCGGCTTTGAAAGGGAGTCGGCGTGGCGCGGCGCGACCAACTCGTGGGTGCGGCGCGCCCGCCAGAAGTTGTGCCGGCGTCGGCGCCCGCATTCCTGGCGCGGCATTTCCGGAATTACTCGGGGATTTCTGTAGCATGCGGGCTGCCGGCGGCCCCGCCCCGACTCTGAGGCAGCAGCGCGCGGCTCACTCCGGCCACCATTCATACACACGGCGGAAGAAAACTACCAAGTACACCGTCTGAACTCGATGACTGTCTGTTTAACAATTGATTATACGGCGTTGTCCACTTCGTTGTTTCCCCCAGTCTTAGATCCCTCCCGGGCCCTAACTTCACTCACACAGTAACGTTGCTAAGAGTGTCGTACTCCCGCATCTTTTTTTCCAGTTATTATGTGTTACATGGGCAGGCGGGAATAAAGAGAAATGAACACGTTGACATAACATTTCTTTTTACTAGCTGCTTATATTTTATGACCCAACGTCTAATTTCTTATGGTGGGTCGTATGTTGCCGCTTAGCCTCTGTGACTGGGTCCGGGGTCCGGTGTGACTGAAAGCAACACCACACCGGCTCCCGTCCCCACTCACACCGTTGCCCGTGTCCCGCCACGTGGAACCGGGCTCTATTTGTTTACATCCATTTGATATCTTTTTTGTGCAGCATTAGAAAAACTTATAACTAATACAAAATCAAGTAAGATATTAGTAAACAAAACGAAATTAAATATTTAGAAAGAAGGAAGGAAGAGAATTGAATAGAGGAGGGATAGGTAAAATATTGCCCGTCACCTGGTTGTGGGCGGCGGCCCGGGTCTTGGAATGACCCTCAAGACGCTGGCCACCGCTCACCATGCCTTTAACATCTACCATCCTAAAAACTAACTTAACTAGAAGAGATTAGGGTACGTTGAAGCTAGAAACTAAGACTAAGACCTCCATGTCCAGTCTGCTAAACTATTTACGATATAAAATAGAGAGGTAACAGATTTTGTGCTTGGCTCAAAGTTGCTAATAAAAGGGTACTTGTGGTAAAAGTAGTGTGGTAATGACGCTAACGGTTTGTGTTGAGCCTACAAGGCTCCTAGTAGAGTACACCAGGCGCAAGCACCTCCCGGCCCCGCCGACAACACGACCTGAACGGTGGTTTTCCCCGATCTACCATAGGTATCCGTCGGGTTGGGCTCAAAAGAGAGGGACCACAATTAAGATCCTTCCATCCAGGCCGTGCGCCGCCTCTTACCAGGGGGCGTAGGTCCCTCTAAGAGGTACCTAGCTTCAAGCTCTTATTAGACATGGAGGTGCTGTTAA
Source organism: Schistocerca nitens (assembly GCF_023898315.1). NCBI lineage: Eukaryota > Metazoa > Arthropoda > Insecta > Orthoptera > Acrididae > Schistocerca > Schistocerca nitens. The sequence goes on from NC_064617.1 coordinate 105,149,649, forward strand.
CTATTTACACATAAGGTGCAATCTGTTTTTAGGATTGTGTTGACATAACATCAAGAGGTCCCGCGTAGGACTTTTTGATATTTTTAAACAAATCGAAAATACAATATATCGATTTTTAAAAAGGATCATAGTCGGCCATCGGTACATCGAAGAAATGTATCGAAATATCGATGGCCAATTACGTAATAGTGGTCATTAACAATCAGCTCATACGAATTGCTAGGTGTAACAGTTTGTGGGGATATGAAATGTAATGATCACATGGGCTCAGTGGCAAATAAAGTCGGTAACAGACTTTTTTTGGTAGCATACTGGGGAATTGCAGTCGGTCTAAGAAGCAGACTACTTACAAAACACATGTGCGTCCAGTCTTAGAATATTCCGAGTTGTATGAGATTCACGCAAAATAGGACTAACAGGAGCCATTGGACGTATTCAGTGAAGGACAGCATGAATGGTCACAGGTTTGTGTAATCCACGTGAGAGCATCACAGAAAAGCTGGAAAATCTGAACTGGCGAACGTTTTAAGACAGGTGCCAACTGTTTCGCCGTGTGCTACTAACAAATTTTCAAGAAGTAGTATTGAGTGATGAACTTAGCAATATGCTACAAACCCGTGCATGTTGCTCCTGTAGGCACCGTGAAGACAAGATTTGATTAATTACAGCGCGCACACAAGATATTCAAGCAGTTATTGTTCCCACGCTTCATATACGAATGGAATGAGAATAGACCCAATATATGTTACAGTGGAATACCCTCTTTCATCCACTTGATAGTGGTTTCCATTGTATGGATGTCTGTTTAGAACTGTTTCGGCAGCAGTGCCAAGAACAGGGTCGACATTTGGTATTATTCATTTGACAGCACGGTGTTTGCGCGTGGTAGCATATATCGTTTAGCTACCATAGATATGTATGATTCTGGCTCATTCCTATACTTCGAAAGTTTTATTTACGGGTTCCCCCTTTTTCGCATATGTACCTTGTGAGGTGCCTCTTACGTGAGGAAGGCATGTTTACCAGTTTTAATAAATTATTGTCTCTTATTGATGTATTCACGATAGGAAGTGTTGTAGTCCGTAGCCGGCCATGAGTCGGAGAGCATTTCCCACGCTGGCTGGCTAGGTGACGAAGCGACCATATGTCGCGCGTAGTGGGGTGAGGCACGGCGCTGGACCTTAGGAACAAGCGTCAGCCTGGGAAATATACATGACGGGAAGTACCGCCATCTTGGTGCCAAAGTCACCGATTTTGTTTATTTATATTTAATAATTAAAGTCATTTATGACAACATGAATACTAGGAGGGGCCTCTGGATGTTTAAAAATTTATCATAATTTTGCCTCGTTAAAATTCACACCCGTTCATTAACAAATGCGTATCTTAGCAAGTACTAACTTGATCGGAAATCCACGATCTGTGACGAAACTAGTAAGAGATACGGAATGCGCGCCAAAGTCGGCAGTCGGCGTTGAGAGCTCTTCCTGTCTTGTTCGATGGTAGCCATGCTCTCGGTTACGAGTAGTTCGTGACATGAGTGTTTCATTATTTATCTAATAGGAATAAAAGTGATATTACGGCATTATGAATGTTAATTTCGAGTAAATAGATACCCCAAAGTTGATCGACAGCAATTTCAGATAATTAGTTTCTACCGACAGAGACATCCAATGCGCCAATGAAGAATCTGCACGGGACTATATTTACGAGAGCTGCACCGCGCACAGGTAGGAGGAAATCCGACGACACGACCCACCAAGGCAGATCAAGGAAGGTCCGACTTACACTCGCAAATTCCGGGTGGAAATGCTGACCAGTTATACTGTACGTCACATGTACCACATTCTACGGACTCGCGGCTAAGCTGAGTAATAACAGTATCAGTTTAGAAGCGAGGGGATCTTGCAACCTCCTGGTACTGGAAAACTGTTACGAAATTGCAACAGCCAAATTTTCAAACCTTCGGCGTCTGATCATATTCCAGATTGGAGAAAATTTCGCAGGGACAAGCAGAAAAGTTCTGCCAAGACTGCACACCCGTAGCTTGCTGCAAGAGCCGCCTTTTGTCTTTGCTGCGGCAGCTGGACGCTTGCGTGTCCCTGTTGCGGAAGGACACTTAAAAATTCTGCAGCCGGGCGCGTCGCCCGAGGCGTTCTTGTTTAGAACTCGCGTGAATTGTTAAAGGCACATGCGACCCCGTGTCGCCGACGGCGAGTTGCGCAGGGTACAGGAGCCGCTGGCCGCGCTGCGTGGGCGGTGACGACACGGCACAGCCACACCGCCTGCGGTGCTTACTACCTGCACCGCGCCGGCGTATCTGTGCGGGGGGTTGCATACGGCGGTACGCTCAGCCTGTTTCGTTACTCAGTTAACTGTGGCGAGTATCGAGCGAGCTATTTTGTGTTTGCACTCATCGCGCTACTGAATAAGAATGGTGGTCACCTGCAGTAACGAAACAAACCGAATACGGAATAAAAATAATTGCAATCGGACAGATAGTCTGAACTCTTTATCAGCTTGCGATTGTATACCCGGACTACGTGGTGCGTATTACGAACTTTTTAATTGGGTTCAAATGGCTCTGAGCACTATGGGACTCAACTTCTGAGGTCATTAGTCCCCTAGAACTTAGAACTACTTAAACCGAACTAACCTAAGGACATCACACACATCCATGCCCGAGGCAGGATTCGAACCTGCGACCGTAGCAGTCGCGCGGTTCCGGACTGAGCGCCTAGAACCGCTAGACCACTGCGGCCGGCTTTTAATTGGGCCTCGTTTTATTGAACCACACCGTACACAACTTGGTACAAATATAAAAACATTTACATAGGAATATCGCAATACGTGGAATCTAAACCCTAGTTTCGGATCACTTTACGGTATCAACATTGACACTTATGTATGTAGAATCCAGATATGACGCCAACTGACAAGTTGCTCGAGTTGCGACTCATTAATGTGCAGTCAAATATTACTAATGTTAAGTTTCGTCAGTAGTATAGATTTATATTTCTGTATTTCTTTTCAGAATGCATTTGTATATTTTTACAAGTTGTTTCGCATGGCGCTTTCTCGGAGATAAAAATTTTGTTTGCGAGGCTACTCATAACATTATTGCGCAAGTCATACATACCCGTTGTAATGGTACTTGAATTACGTAACCATTACGGCACCTCAACTGAACCTCTCGATACCAGCAATATTCTACTGTGTTTATGTAAAGTAGTTAACATATTTCTGAGACAACATTCAGATTTGATTTCATTAATGTAGAGGTACTTTGATACATCGATATGTTTATATTGCAATGATATTATTCTTATGTGTATTCTTTCTTTTGTTACTATGATCTTTGACGTTCTTGTACCTCTGATTTTTGGGCGCGTAAGCGGTTATTAGAGAGTCAAGTCTTGGTCGTCATGTTGAAAAGACTCAAATTGTAATCAGTTTATAAAATGTGAACTTTAACGGTGAGGAAGATATTTTCAAGTATGTTTTATTTTGTGAAGTGATGTTTTGTGAGTTACGTGATATCGCAACAAAAGTAATAAAAAAAGAAGTGTAACTTAAATGCGGAGTGCTGATTACTTTTTTACATCACCATTGTCCTAACTTTCAAAAGTTTAATCTTCAAGAGTGCTTTATGAAACACATCTATAAAACTTTTGAATATCGCAGAATAACACCTAGGCCTCTTTGCATCCGAGCTTGGAATTATCACTACCTAGATTTTCGACGATTGAGCCATGAGTTCACAGCGAGACCAGCGTGGGAAACACGAAGAGACGAGCACCTAGTTTATCCATTATTTCAAGAAATGACTATTAACTGTGCTCTAATGACACCTGCCACCCAATATAACTTTGTTGTTTCCCGAAAATGCAATATTTAGCAGCGTGAGCAACACTACAATCATAATTAATTTTTGACGCTTGTTGTGGTAGGGTTGTTAGACCTTTCACACATAGGGCACTTTTCCACACACAGGAGCTTACCCCTACGGACGTCTGCAAACTGCCGGTGGCTTTCAAAATCTGGACAAGCAATAGTGTTTTTATTCTGTGTAACGCGTTCTTGGTTGGTCCGATGAAGAAATCTGCGAGGAAGCCAGATCGCGAGACATCGGTCACACTGACTGTCGGAGCTAACTTGTTTGGCTTTCCGACTGCTGTTTCTCGCACATAATGACAGCGTTTAATTTTGAGAGAATTTCTCTCGCCGTCAGCTGTTTCAGAGACATTAATATTGATGCCATTGAATGCGGTTAGTAGTTTAATATTGCTTCTAGTGTAAATGGAGAGGCGAGTTCTGCTTATAATTGACAGTCGACAAACCAAATTTAAACTCGCAAGTTAGATGAAGGAAGTGGCAGCTAATGAAAGGTCGGCGCCGTGGCCACGGCGGCCGGGGGGGGGGGGGGGGGGGGGGCTCGCAGACCGGCCGACATCGGCGCCGCGTGTTCACACGGAGCGAATGAGCTCAGCGGCGGACGCACCGTGCCCTGGGTCACTGCCCGACACACGATTATATGCACTCTAAAATTGTTCGAAAATCAAAATGGCCGAGTTATTCTAAAATGCTTCGAAATGTGTTAATCTTCGAGAACGATGAGCTCCCCGTTTTTCGGCAACCAGGACCTGCCTGTACGTTCACGCCACCTGTCACAACGTCGCTCGCAAACCAGACACGTGGGAAATACATGTGCTTGTCAGTGCGCTCTTGCCTGTGAAATTTATCCTCTCGCCTTCGTGGATAAATTTGTATAAAAACGCCTACCGTACTGAATATGGAACTGAAAGGTATGTGCTTTATCTTGCATTATACCTTTATTGTTTGTACGTTTATAGACGGTATTTCTGTGGGTATTTTTGTTACTCCAGAATCTTGAGGTTTCAATGTTTTTAGTTGCATGTCAAGTTTTGTCGAGCAATATTTCATTTTACAGGCATGAAATTTAGACCGATGACAATTGTTTAACACAGTAACATTCGACGCCCTCATCTACCATTTTAATTTTTCTTCTTCGTAAGTACTACGACACAACAGTTTCTCGTTTATTCTGTTATAGTCCCTTTTGAAACAATCAAGAAATTTACCAGAAGAGTTTCATACGATGTTTTGAAGGAATTTAAAACGAAGGGAATGAATGAGAAATTTTCGTCCATGGGAGGAACACTTGCAGAAATGTTAAAATGTTGAGCTGTTTTACGTCGTGTTTTCAGATATTTCAAAACTTCAAGAAAAAAAAAATAGATAGCCGCTAGTTACAAACACGAACGTCTCTTGCAAATAAATGTCAATGTCTTACATCTTCGATTGAAATGAGTTACTGATCTGCTACACACACACACAAAATCCGGGACAACCACTTAAAACATCCCATGGTTCAAACGAACGCAGCAAGAGTCGAAAAACTCAGGATGTACGACAGCAGGTATGTATTGTGAGGAGTTACACTATGTACACATCTGATCTTCAGCATTCGTCTGTAGCGTCACATTTCAAGAGATTGTATCTTTCTCGTCTGAACTGCTTATCGCCCACGTTTCACATCTGTACAATGCTACACTCCACACAATGCCTTCGGAAAAGACTTCCTAACATTTAAATTTATATTTGATGATGTTAACAAATTTCTGTTTTTCAGGAACGCTTGCATTGTTGGTATTTCATTTCCCAATCTGACTCCTTCAGTAACGCCTGATTTAATTCCACTGCATTGCCCTTGTTACTTTTTCTGAAACTGGGCCTCATTTGTGGCCGTGTTGGTCTAGCGGGAAGAGCGCTGGACTCCAGCTTGGAGATCATGTTTAGGAGTGGGTAATTTTCAT